>NC_047095.1:0-693319 GCF_902459505.1 Geotrypetes seraphini
GTTACAAGGGGGGGTATTACGATTTTCAAAAAAAAAAGTTACAAGGGGGGGGTATTACGATTTTCAAAAAAAAAGTTACAAGGGGGGGTATTACGATTTTCAAAAAAAAAGTTACAAGGGGGGGTATTACGATTTTCAAAAAAAAAAGTTACAAGGGGGGGGTATTACGATTTTCAAAAAAAAAGTTACAAGGGGGGGTATTACGATTTTCAAAAAAAAAGTTACAAGGGGGGGGTATTACGATTTTCAAAAAAGAAGTTACAAGGGGGGGTATTACGATTTTCAAAAAAAAAGTTACAAGGGGGCGGGTATTACGATTTTCAAAAAAAAAGTTACAAGGGGGGGTATTACGATTTTCAAAAAAAAAGTTACAAGGGGGGGTATTACGATTTTCAAAAAAAAAGTTACAAGGGGGGGGTATTACGATTTTCAAAAAAAAAAGTTACAAGGGGGGTATTACGATTTTCAAAAAAAAAGTTACAAGGGGGGGGTATTACGATTTTCAAAAAAAAAAGTTACAAGGAGAGGGTATTACGATTTTCAAAAAAAAAAGTTACAAGGGGGGGTATTACGATTTTCAAAAAAAAAAGTTACAAGGGGGGTATTACGATTTTCAAAAAAAAAGTTACAAGGGGGGGTATTACGATTTTCAAAAAAAAAAGTTACAAGGGGGGGTATTACGATTTTCAAAAAAAAAGTTACAAGGGGGGGGTATTACGATTTTCAAAAAAAAAGTTACAAGGGGTGGTATTACGATTTTCAAAAAAAAAAGTTACAAGGGGGGGTATTACGATTTTCAAAAAAAAAGTTACAAGGGGGGGTATTATGATTTTCAAAAAAAAAAGTTACAAGGGGGGGGTATTACGATTTTCAAAAAAAAAGTTACAAGGGGGGTATTACGATTTTCAAAAAAAAAAGTTACAAGGGGGGGTATTACGAATTTCAAAAAAAAAAGTTACAAGGGGGGGGGGTATTACGATTTTCAAAAAAAAAGTTACAAGGGGGGGTATTACGATTTTCAAAAAAAAAGTTACAAAGGGGGGTATTACGATTTTCAAAAAAAAAAGTTCCAAGGGGGGGAATTACGATTTTCAAAAAAAAAGTTACAAGGGGGGTATTACGATTTTCAAAAAAAAGTTACAAGGGGGGGATATTACGATTTTCAAAAAAAAAAGTTACAAGGGGGGGGGTATTACGATTTTCAAAAAAAAAAGTTACAAGGGGGGGTATTACAATTTTCAAAAAAAAAGTTACAAGGGGGGGTATTACGATTTTCAAAAAAAAAGTTACAAGGGGGGGTATTACGATTTTCAAAAAAAAAAGTTACAAGGGGGTTATTACGATTTTCAAAAAAAAAGTTACAAGGGGGGGGTATTACGATTTTCAAAAAAAAAGTTACAAGGGGGGGTATTACGATTTTCAAAAAAAAAGTTACAAGGGGGGTATTACGATTTTCAAAAAAAAAGTTACAAGGAGGGGTATTACGATTTTCAAAAAAAAAGTTACAAGGGGGGGTATTACGATTTTCAAAAAAAAAGTTACAAGGGGGGGTATTACGATTTTCAAAAAAAAAGTTACAAGGGGGGGGTATTACGATTTTCAAAAAAAAAGTTACAAGGGGGGGTATTACGATTTTCAACAAAAAGTTACAAGGGGGGTATTACGATTTTCAAAAAAAAAGTTACAAGGGGGGGTATTACGATTTTCCAAAAAAAAAGTTACAAGGGGGGGGGTATTATGATTTTCAAAAAAAAAGTTACAAGGGGGGGTACTAATATTTTCAAAAAAAAAGTTACAAGGGGGGGTATTACGATTTTCAAAAAAAAAGTTACAAGGGGGGGTATTACGATTTTCAAAAAAAAAAGTTACAAGGGGGGTATTACGATTTTCAAAAAAAAAGTTACAAGGGTGGGTATTACGATTTTCAAAAAAAAAAGTTACAAGGGGGGGTATTATGATTTTCAAAAAAAAAGTTACAAGGGGGGTATTACGATTTTCAAAAAAAAAAGTTACAAGGGGGGGTATTACGATTTTCAAAAAAAAAGTTACAAGGGGGGGTATTACGATTTTCAAAAAAAAAGTTACAAGGGGGGGGTTTTACGATTTTCAAAAAAAAAAGTTACAAGGGGGGGTATTACAATTTTCAAAAAAAAAGTTACAAGGGGGGGTATTACAATTTTCAAAAAAAAAAGTTACAAGGGAGGGTATTACGATTTTCAAAAAAAAAGTTACAAGGGGGGGTATTACGATTTTCAAAAAAAAAGTTACAAGGGGGGGTATTACGGATTTCAAAAAAAAAGTTACAAGGGGGGGTACAAATATTTTAAAAAAAAAGTTACAAGGGGGGGTATTACGATTTTCAAAAAAAAAAGTTACAAGGGGGGGTATTACGATTTTCAAAAAAAAAGTTACAAGGGGGGGTATTACGATTTTCAAAAAAAAAAGTTACAAGGGGGGGTATTACGATTTTCAAAAAAAAAGTTACAAGGGGGGTATTACGATTTTCAAAAAAAAAGTTACAAGGGGGGGGTATTACGATTTTCAAAAAAAAAGTTACAAGGGGGGTATTACGATTTTCAAAAAAAAAGTTACAAGGGGGGGGTATTACGATTTTCAAAAAAAAAGTTACAAGGGGGGGTATTACGATTTTCAAAAAAAAAAGTTACAAGGGGGGGTATTACGATTTTCAAAAAAAAAGTTACAAGGGGGGGTATTATGATTTTCAAAAAAAAAGTTACAAGGGGGGGTATTACGATTTTCAAAAAAAAAGTTACAAGGGGGAGTATTACAATTTTCAAAAAAAAAGTTACAAGGGGGGGTATTACGATTTTCAAAAAAAAAAGTTACAAGGGGGGTATTACGATTTTCAAAAAAAAAGTTACAAGGGGGGGTATTACGATTTTCAAAAAAAAAGTTGCAAGGGGGGTATTACGATTTTCAAAAAAAAAGTTACAAGGGGGGGTATTACGATTTTCAAAAAAAAAGTTACAAGGGGGGTATTACGATTTTCAAAAAAAAAGTTACAAGGGGGGGGTATTACGATTTTCAAAAAAAAAGTTACAAGGGGGGGTATTACGATTTTCAAAAAAAAAGTTACAAGGGGGGGTATTACGATTTTCAAAAAAAAAAGTTACAAGGGGGGGGGTATTACGATTTTCAAAAAAAAAGTTACAAGGGGGGTATTACGATTTTCAAAAAAAAAGTTACAAGGGGGGGTATTACGATTTTCAAAAAAATAGTTACAAGGGGGGGGTATTACGATTTTCAAAAAAAAAGTTACAAGGGGGGGTATTACGATTTTCAAAAAAAAAGTTACAAGGGGGGGGTATTACGATTTTCAAAAAAAAAGTTACAAGGGGGGGTATTACAATTTTCAAAAAAAAAGTTACAAGGGAGGGTATTACGATTTTCAAAAAAAAGTTACAAGGGGGGGTATTACGATTTTCAAAAAAAAAGTTACAAGGGGGGGTATTACGGATTTCAAAAAAAAAGTTAAAAGGGGGGGTACAAATATTTAAAAAAAAAGTTACAAGGGGGGGTATTACGATTTTCAAAAAAAAAGTTACAAGGGGGGTATTACGGATTTCAAAAAAAAAAGTTACAAGGGGGGGTACAAATATTTTAAAAAAAAAGTTACAAGGGGGGGGTATTACGATTTTCAAAAAAAAAGTTACAAGGGGGGGTATTACGATTTTCAAAAAAAAAGTTACAAGGGGGGGGTATTACGATTTTCAAAAAAAAAGTTACAAGGGGGGTATTATGATTTTCAAAAAAAAAGTTACAAGGGGGGGTATTACGATTTTTAAAAAAATAAAGGTACAAGGGGGGGTATTACGATTTTCAAAAAAAAAAAGGTACAAGGGGGGGGTATTACGATTTTCAAAAAAAAAAAGGTACAACGGGGGGGTATTACGATTTTCAAAAAAAAAAGGTACAAGGGGGGGTATTACGATTTTCAAAAAAAAAAAGGTACAAGGGGGGGTATTACGATTTTAAAAAAAAAAAAGGTACAAGGGGGGGTATTACGATTTTCAAAAAAAAAAGGTACAAGGGGGGGTATTACGATTTTCAAAAAAAAAGGTACAAGGGGGGGTATTACGATTTTCAAAAAAAAAAAGGTACAAGGGGGGGTATTACAATTTTCAAAAAAAAAGGTACAAGGGGGCTATTACGATTTTCAAAAAAAAAAAAAAGGTACAAGGGGGGGTATTACGATTTTCAAAAAAAAAAGGTACAAGGGGGGGTATTACGATTTTCAAAAAAAAAAGGTACAAGGGGGGGGTATTACGATTTTCAAAAAAAAAAAGGTACAAGGGGGGTATTACGATTTTCAAAAAAAAAAAGGTACAAGGGGGGGTATTACGATTTTCAAAAAAAAAAAGGTACAAGGGGGGGTATTACGATTTTCAAAAAAAAAAAGGTACAAAGGGGGGTATTGCGATTTTCAAAAAAAAAGTTACAAGGGGGGGTATTACGATTTTCAAAAAAAAATTACAAGGGGGGGTATTACGATTTTCAAAAAAAAAGTTACAAGGGGGGGTATTACGATTTTCAAAAAAAAAAGTTACAAGGGGGGTATTACGATTTTCAAAAAAAAAAGTTACAAGGGGGGGTATTACAATTTTCAAAAAAAAGTTACAAGGGGGGTATTACGATTTTCAAAAAAAAAAGTTACAAGGGGGGTATTACGATTTTCAAAAAAAAAGGTACAAGGGGGGGTATTACGATTTTCAAAAAAAAAGTTACAAGGGGGGGGTATTACGATTTCCAAAAAAAAAGTTACAAGGGGGGGGTATTACGAATTTCAAAAAAAAAAGGTACAAGGGGGGGTATTACAATTTTCAAAAAAAAAAAAGGTACAAAGGGGGGTATTACGATTTTCAAAAAAAAAAAAGGTACAAGGGGGGGGTATTACGATTTTCAAAAAAAAAAAGGTACAAGGGGGGTATTACGATTTTCAAAAAAAAAGTTACAAGGGGGGGGTATTACGATTTTCAAAAAAAAAGTTACAAGGGGGGGTATTACGATTTTCAAAAAAAAAGTTACAAGGGGGGGTATTGCGATTTTCAAAAAAGAAGTTACAAGGGGGGTATTACGATTTTCAAAAAAAAGTTACAAGGGGGGGTATTACGATTTTCAAAAAAAAAGTTACAAGGGGGGGTATTACGATTTTCAAAAAAAAAGTTACAAGGGGGGGTATTACAATTTTCAAAAAAAAGTTACAAGGGGGGGTATTACGATTTTCAAAAAAAAAGTTACAAGGGGGGGTATTACGATTTTCAAAAAAAAAGGTACAAGGGGGCGGTATTACGATTTTCAAAAAAAAAGTTACAAGGGGGGGTATTACGATTTTCAAAAAAAAAGGTTACAAGGGGAGGTATTACGATTTTCAAAAAAAAAGTTACAAGGGGGGGGTATTACGATTTTCAAAAAAAAAGTTACAAGGGGGGGGTATTACGATTTTCAAAAAAAAAGTTACAAGGGGGGGTATTACGATTTTCAAAAAAAAAGTTACAAGGGGGGGGTATTACGATTTTCAAAAAAAAAGTTACAAGGGGGGGATATTACGATTTTCAAAAAAAAAGTTACAAGGGGGGGTATTACGATTTTCAAAAAAAAGTTACAAGGGGGGGTATTACGATTTTCAAAAAAGAAGTTACAAGGGGGGTATTACGATTTTCAAAAAAAAAGTTACAAGGGGGGGTATTACGATTTTCAAAAAAAAAGTTACAAGGGGGGTATTACGATTTTCAAAAAAAAAAGTTACAAGGGGGGGGTATTACGATTTTCAAAAAAAAAGTTACAAGGGGGGGGTATTACGATTTTCAAAAAAAAAGTTACAAGGGGGGGTATTACGATTTTCAAAAAAAAAGTTACAAGACGGGGGTATTACGATTTTCAAAAAAGAAGTTACAAGGGGGGGGTATTACGATTTTCAAAAAAAAAGTTACAAGGGGGAGTATTACGATTTTCAAAAAAAAAGTTACAAGGGGGGGTATTATGATTTTCAAAAAAAAAAGTTACAAGGGGGGTTATTACGATTTTCAAAAAAAAAAGGTACAAGGGGGGGTATTACGATTTTCAAAAAAAAAAGTTACAAGGGGGGGGTTTTACGATTTTCAAAAAAAAAAGGTACAAGGGGGGGTATTACGATTTTCAAAAAAAAAAGTACAAGGGGGGTATTACGATTTTCAAAAAAAAAAAGGTACAAGGAGGGTATTACGATTTTCAAAAAAAAAAAGGTATAAGGGGGGTATTACGATTTTCAAAAAAAAAAAAAGTACAAGGGGGGGTATTACGATTTTCAAAAAAAAAAGGTACAAGGGGGGGTATTACGATTTTCCAAAAAAAAAGGTACAAGGGGGGGTATTACGATTTTCAAAAAAAAAGGTACAAGGGGGGGGTATTACGATTTTCAAAAAAAAAAAGGTACAAGGGGGGGTATTACGATTTTCAAAAAAAAAAGGTACAAGGGGGGTATTACGATTTTTTAAAAAAAAGTTACAAGGGGGGGTATTATGATTTTCAAAAAAAAAGTTACTAGGGGGGGTATTATGATTTTCAAAAAAAAAGTTACAAGGGGGGGTATTACGATTTTCAAAAAAAAAGTTACAAGGGGGGGTATTACGATTTTCAAAAAAAAAGTTACAAGGGGGGGTATTACGATTTTCAAAAAAAAAGTTACAAGGGGGGGTATTACGATTTTCAAAAAAGAAGTTACAAGGGGGGGTATTACGATTTTCAAAAAAAAAGTTACAAGGGGGGGTATTACGATTTTCAAAAAAAAAGTTACAAGGGGGGGTATTACGATTTTCAAAAAAAAAGTTACAAGGGGGGGGTATTATGATTTTCAAAAAAAAAGTTACAAGGGGGGGTATTACGATTTTCAAAAAAATAGTTACAAGGGGGGGTATTACGATTTTCAAAAAAAAAGTTACAAGGGGGGGGTATTACGATTTTCAAAAAAAAAGTTACAAGGGGGGGTATTACGATTTTCAAAAAAAAAGTTACAAGGGGGGTATTACGATTTTCAAAAAAAAAGTTACAAGGGGGGGTATTACGATTTTCAAAAAAAAAGTTACAAGGGGGGTATTACGATTTTCAAAAAAAAAGTTACAAGGGGGGGGTATTACGATTTTCAAAAAAAAAGTTACAAGGGGGGGTATTACGATTTTCAAAAAAAAAGTTACAAGGGGGGGTATTACGATTTTCAAAAAAAAAAGTTACAAGGGGGGGTATTACGATTTTCAAAAAAAAAGTTACAAGGGGGGGTATTACGATTTTCAAAAAAAAAAGTTACAAGGGGGGGGTATTACGATTTTCAAAAAAAAAGTTACAAGGGGGGTATTACGATTTTCAAAAAAAAAGTTACAAGGGGGGGTATTACGATTTTCAAAAAAAAAAGTTACAAGGGGGGGGTATTACGATTTTCAAAAAAAAAGTTACAAGGGGGGTATTACGATTTTCAAAAAAAAAGTTACAAGGGGGGGGTATTACGATTTTCAAAAAAGAAGTTACAAGGGGGGGTATTACGATTTTCAAAAAAAAAGTTACAAGGGGGCGGGTATTACGATTTTCAAAAAAAAAGTTACAAGGGGGGGTATTACGATTTTCAAAAAAAAAAGTTACAAGGGGGGGTATTACGATTTTCAAAAAAAAAGTTACAAGGGGGGGTATTATGATTTTCAAAAAAAAAGTTACAAGGGGGGGTATTACGATTTTCAAAAAAAAAGTTACAAGGGGGGGGTATTACGATTTTCAAAAAATAAGTTACAAGGAGAGGGTATTACGATTTTCAAAAAAAAAAGTTACAAGGGGGGGTATTACGATTTTCAAAAAAAAAGTTACAAGGGGGGTATTACGATTTTCAAAAAAAAAGTTACAAGGGGGGGTATTACGATTTTCAAAAAAAAAGTTACAAGGGGGGGGTATTACGATTTTCAAAAAAAAAGTTACAAGGGGGGGGTATTACGATTTTCAAAAAAAAAGTTACAAGGGTGGTATTACGATTTTCAAAAAAAAAGTTACAAGGGGGGGTATTACGATTTTCAAAAAAAAAGTTACAAGGGTGGTATTACGATTTTCAAAAAAAAAGTTACAAGGGGGGGTATTATGATTTTCAAAAAAAAAGTTACAAGGGGGGGTATTACGATTTTCAAAAAAAAAAGTTACAAGGGGGGGTATTACGATTTTCAAAAAAAAAAGTTACAAGGGGGGGGTATTACGAATTTCAAAAAAAAAAGTTACAAGGGGGGGGTATTACGATTTTCAAAAAAAAAAGTTACAAGGGGGGGGTATTACGATTTTCAAAAAAAAAAGTTACAAAGGGGGGTATTACGATTTTCAAAAAAAAAGTTACAAGGGGGGGGAATTACGATTTTCAAAAAAAAAGTTACAAGGGGGGTATTACGATTTTCAAAAAAAAAGTTACAAGGGGGGGATATTACGATTTTCAAAAAAAAAGTTACAAGGGGGGGGTATTACGATTTTCAAAAAAAAAGTTACAAGGGGGGGGTATTACAATTTTCAAAAAAAAAGTTACAAGGGGGGGTATTACGATTTTCAAAAAAAAAGTTACAAGGGGGGTATTACGATTTTCAAAAAAAAAGTTACAAGGGGGGGGTATTACGATTTTCAAAAAAAAAGTTACAAGGGGGGGTATTACGATTTTCAAAAAAAAAGTTACAAGGGGGGTATTACGATTTTCAAAAAAAAAGTTACAAGGGGGGGTATTACGATTTTCAAAAAAAAAGTTACAAGGGGGGGTATTACGATTTTCAAAAAAAAAGTTACAAGGGGGGGTATTACGATTTTCAAAAAAAAAGTTACAAGGGGGGGGTATTACGATTTTCAAAAAAAAAGTTACAAGGGGGGGTATTACGATTTTCAACAAAAAGTTACAAGGGGGGTATTACGATTTTCAAAAAAAAAGTTACAAGGGGGGGGTATTACGATTTTCCAAAAAAAAAGTTACAAGGGGGGGGGTATTATGATTTTCAAAAAAAAAGTTACAAGGGGGGGTACTAATATTTTCAAAAAAAAAGTTACAAGGGGGGGTATTACGATTTTCAAAAAAAAAGTTACAAGGGGGGTATTACGATTTTCAAAAAAAAAGTTACAAGGGGGGTATTACGATTTTCAAAAAAAAAGTTACAAGGGTGGGTATTACGATTTTTAAAAAAAAAAGTTACAAGGGGGGGTATTACGATTTTCAAAAAAAAAGTTACAAGGGGGGTATTACGATTTTCAAAAAAAAAGTTACAAGGGGGGGTATTACGATTTTCAAAAAAAAAGTTACAAGGGGGGGTTTTACGATTTTCAAAAAAAAAAGGTACAAGGGGGGGTATTACGATTTTAAAAAAAAAAGTTACAAGGGGGGTATTACAATTTTCAAAAAAAAAGTTACAAGGGGGGGTATTACAATTTTCAAAAAAAAAGTTACAAGGGAGGGTATTACGATTTTCAAAAAAAAGTTACAAGGGGGGGTATTACGATTTTCAAAAAAAAAAGTTACAAGGGGGGGTATTACGGATTTCAAAAAAAAAGTTACAAGGGGGGGTACAAATATTTTAAAAAAAAAAGTTACAAGGGGGGGTATTACGATTTTCAAAAAAAAAAGTTACAAGGGGGGGTATTACGATTTTCAAAAAAAAGTTACAAGGGGGGGTATTACGATTTTCAAAAAAAAAGTTACAAGGGGGGGTATTACGATTTTCAAAAAAAAAAGTTACAAGGGGGGGTATTGCGATTTTCAAAAAAAAAGTTACAAGGGGGGTATTACGATTTTCAAAAAAAAATTACAAGGGGGGGTATTACGATTTTCAAAAAAAAGTTACAAGGGGGGTATTACGATTTTCAAAAAAAAAGTTACAAGGGGGGGTATTACGATTTTCAAAAAAAAAAGTTACAAGGGGGGGTATTACAATTTTCAAAAAAAAGTTACAAGGGGGGTATTACGATTTTCAAAAAAAAAGTTACAAGGGGGGTATTACGATTTTCAAAAAAAAAGGTACAAGGGGGGTATTACGATTTTCAAAAAAAAAAGTTACAAGGGGGGGTATTACGATTTTCAAAAAAAAAGTTACAAGGGGGGGTATTACGATTTTCAAAAAAAAAAGGTACAAGGGGGGGGTATTACAATTTTCAAAAAAAAAAGGTACAAAGGGGGGTATTACGATTTTCAAAAAAAAAAAGGTACAAGGGGGGGTATTACGATTTTCAAAAAAAAAAAGGTACAAGGGGGGGTATTACGATTTTCAAAAAAAAAAGTTACAAGGGGGGGTATTACGATTTTCAAAAAAAAAGTTACAAGGGGGGGTATTACGATTTTCAAAAAAAAAAGTTACAAGGGGGGGTATTACGATTTTCAAAAAAGAAGTTACAAGGGGGGTATTACGATTTTCAAAAAAAAAGTTACAAGGGGGGGTATTACGATTTTCAAAAAAAAAAGTTACAAGGGGGGTATTACGATTTTCAAAAAAAAAGTTACAAGGGGGGGTATTACAATTTTCAAAAAAAAAGTTACAAGGGGGGTATTACGATTTTCAAAAAAAAAAGTTACAAGGGGGGGTATTACGATTTTCAAAAAAAAAGGTACAAGGGGGGGTATTACGATTTTCAAAAAAAAAAGTTACAAGGGGGGTATTACGATTTTCAAAAAAAAAAGTTACAAGGGGGGGTATTACGATTTTCAAAAAAAAAGTTACAAGGGGGGGTGTTACGATTTTCAAAAAAAAAGTTACAAGGGGGGGGTTTTACGATTTACAAAAAAAAAAGGTTCAATGGGGGTATTACGATTTTCAAAAAAAAAAAGGTACAAGGGGGGGTATTACGATTTAAAAAAAAAAAAAAGGTACAAGGGGGGGTATTACGATTTTCAAAAAAAAAAGGTACAAGGGGGGGTATTACGATTTTCAAAAAAAAAAAAGGTACAAGGGGGGTATTACGATTTTTTTTTAAAAAAAAAGGTACAAGGGGGGGTATTACGATTTTCAAAAAAAAAAGGTACAAGGGGAGGGTATTACAAATTTCAAAAAAAAAAGGTACAAGGGGGGTATTACGGTTTTCAAAAAAAAAAAGGTACAAGGGGGGGTATTACGATTTTCAAAAAAAAAAGGTACAAGGGGGCTATTACGATTTTCAAAAAAAAAAAAGGTACAAGGGGGGGTATTATGATTTTCAAAAAAAAAAAGGTACAAGGGGGGGTATTACGATTTTCAAAAAAAAAAGGTACAAGGGGGGGTATTACGATTTTCAAAAAAAAAAAGGTACAAGGGGGGGTATTACGATTTTCAAAAAAAAAAGGTACAAGGGGGGGGTATTACGATTTTCAAAAAAAAAAAGGTACAAGGGGGGGTATTACGATTTTCAAAAAAAAAAAGGTACAAAGGGGGGTATTGCGATTTTCAAAAAAAAAAGTTACAAGGGGGGTATTACGATTTTCAAAAAAAAGTTACAAGGGGGGGTATTACGATTTTCAAAAAAAAAGTTACAAGGGGGGGTATTACGATTTTCAAAAAAAAAAGTTACAAGGGGGGGTATTACGGTTTTCAAAAAAAAAGTTACAAGGGGGGGTATTACGATTTTTTTAAAAAAAAGGTACAAGGGGGGGTATTACGATTTTCAAAAAAAAAAAGGTACAAGGGGGGTATTACGATTTTCAAAAAAAAAGTTACAAGGGGGGTATTACGATTTTCAAAAAAAAAAGTTACAAGGGGGGGTATTACGATTTTCAAAAAAAAAAGTTACAAGGGGGGGTATTACGATTTTCAAAAAAAAAGGTACAAGGGGGGGTATTACGATTTTCAAAAAAAAAGGTACAAGGGGGGGTATTACGATTTTCAAAAAAAAGTTACAAGGGTGGGGTATTAGTGGGGTGCTACTACAACTAGGCACTTGGTGAACACTCTTGGAGATGAAACCAGGCCAAAGGGTAGCATTCTGTATTGGAAATGTAGATTTTCCACCCAAAATCTGAGGAAATCTGAGGCTGGATGAATGGGAATGTGAGTAGAAACCTCTTTGAGATCTAGAGAACATAACTAATCATTCAGATCTAGAAGGGGATAAAGGGATGCCAGAGACAACCTGCAAAATTTTTCTTTGACAAGAAATTTGTTGAGTGTTCTGAGGTCCAATATAGAACGCAGATCACTCGTCTTCTGCAGAACTAGGAAGTAACGGGAGTAAAAACCCCTGCTCTGCTGTTCCAAAGGAACTTCCTCAATGGCACGGAGAGCAGAGCTTGTGCTTCCTGAAGAAGAAGGGTGGTCTGCGATGAATTGGAAGGGTACGGTCTTGGAGGAAGATCCGGTAGAATCTGGAGGAAATGAAGTAAGCAACCTTCTCTGATGAATGAAAGTATTAGGATTTTTTTTTTAATATACCGCCTATCAAGGTTATCTAAGCGGTTTTTACAATCAGGTACTCAAGCATTTTCCCTATCTGTCCCGGTGGGCTCACAATCTATCTAACATACCTGGGGCTATGGAGGATTAAGTGACTTGCCCAGGGTTACAAGGAGCAGCACGGGGTTTGAACCCACAACCCCAGGGTGCTGAGGCTGTAGATCCAACCACTGCGCCACACACAGAGATCTGATGTAATGATCTCCCATCATTGGTAAAAATGATGGAGATGACCCCTAATGGGAAGGGGAGAGGACAGAGGCAGAATGATTGAGGGTATGCTCTGTATCAGATGGTCATAAAGGATGAGAGGCCTTAGGCATGGCAGGAGTTTGAGGTTTTTGCTGTCTTTGCTGCTACTGTTGTGGTTGTTTCTTAGGAGGTGCTCGTGTATAAGGAGCTGCTCTCTGTGGAAAACGCCTCTGGTAAGATGGAAGAAGTCTGAAGCCTTTAGAGGTAGAAGGCTTAGGCTTAGGTTGAATGATTTCTCATGTTCAGACAATCATTTAGGAGCTGCCTCAATGGAGTCATCAAACAATTCATTGCCCTGATAAGGGATGTTGGCCAGACGATCTTGAAGATTGTGGTCCATTCTACAGTGCAGAGCCAGGCAAGCTGGCGCATTGCAACTGAGAAGGTCGTGACCCTCGAGGAAAGTTCAAATGCATCAGAATGGAAGTCAGATGCTGGAATTCTGGAAGTTGATGTTGAGGAATATACCTGAAAAAATCAGGCAGGGAGTCAACCAAATGCTTGAAATAAGAAGTAAAAACAAAATGGTAATTCAAAACTCTAGTTGCCATAAGAGAATTTTGAGACAAGCGACGACCATATTTGTCCATGGTCCTGCCCTCTCTTCCAGGAGTGACAGTGGCAGTGGCGTACCTAGGGGGGGGGGCGGGGGGGCGGGCCGCCCCGGGTGCCAGCCCTAAGGGGGTGTTCCCGGCCTTGCCGTTCAGTCCCCCGCCACCCCCGAAGGACCGCTCGCCCCACTGACCTTCCTGCACCACCTGTGAAGCAGCCCGCAGCAGGATCGCGAAGTCAGCGTCAGCATCCCTGCGCTGCTTCCTGCGCCGTGATCCCGCCCCTCCTCTGACGTCAGAGGAGGGGCGGGACCGTGGCGCAGGATGCAGCGCAGTGATCGCTGACGCTGACTTCGCGATCCTGCTGCGGCTGCTTCATAGGTGGTGCGGGGAGGCCAGGGGGGCGAGCGGTCCTTCTGGGTGGGTCGGGGCATCAGGCCTTCAGGGTGGGGCGGGCGGGCAGGCAAGCAGGCTTTCAAGGGGGAGGGGGGTGACAGGCAGGCAGGCAGGCCTTCAAGGGGGGACAGGCCTTCGGGGGGGGGGTGCAGACCTTCAAGGGGTGCAGGCCTTCAAGGGGGGCAGGCAGGCCTTCAGGGGGGTGCAGGCCTTCAAGGGAGTGCAGGCCTTCGGGGGGGGTGCAGTCCTTCAAGGGGGTGCAGGCCTTCAAGGGGGGAAAGGCAGGCAGGCAGGCCTTCAAGGGGGGGACAGGCCTACAAGGGGGGGAGAAGCTACAAGGGGGTGGTACAAGCCTTCAAGTGGGGGACAGGCCTTCGGGGGGGGGGTGCAGACCTTCAAGGGAGTGCAGGCCTTCGAGGGGGGTGGTGCAGGCCTTCAAGGGGGTGCAGGCCTTCAAGGGGGGACAGGCTTTCAAGGGGGGGACAGGCCTACAAGGGGGTGGGACAGGCCTTCAAGGGGGGGGACAGGCCTTCGGGGGGGGTGCAGACCTTCAAGGGAGTGCAGGCCTTCGGGGGGGGGGTGCAGTCCTTCAAGGGGGTGCAGGCCTTCAAGGGGGGAAAGGCAGGCAGGCAGGCCTTCAAGGGGGGGACAGGCCTACAAGGGGGGGAGAAGCTACAAGGGGGTGGTACAAGCCTTCAAGTGGGGGACAGGCCTTCGGAGGGGGGGGGTGCAGACCTTCAAGGGAGTGCAGGCCTTCGAGGGGGGTGGTGCAGGCCTTCAAGGGGGGGAAAGGCAGGCAGGCAGGCCTTAAAAGGGGGGACAGGCCTACAAGGGGGTGGGACAGGCCTTCAAGTGGGGGACAGGCCTTCGGGGGGGGGTGCAGACCTTCAAGGGAGTGCAGGCCTTCGAGGGGGGGTGCAGGCCTTCAGGGGGGTGCAGGCCTTCAGGAGGTACAGACCTTCGGTGGGGTGCAGGCCTTTGGGGTGGGTGCAGGCATTCGGGGTGGGTGCAGGCCTTCGGGATGGGTGCAGGCCTTCAGGGGGGGAAAGACCTTCGGGTGGGGGGTACAATCCTTCGGGGAGGGTGCAGGCCTTCAGGTGTGGGGTTTAGGCCTTCAGAGGGGGACAGACCTTTGGGTGGGAGGTAAAGTCCTTCGGGGGGGTGCAGGCCTTCAGGGGTGGGGTGTAGCCCTTCGGAGGGGGGACAGACCTTCGGGGGAGGGGGGTCCTGGTGTAAAAGTACACAGAGGGAGAGAGGGAAGGGGGGGTTCAAAGATACGTGCATATGCCAGACTTTGGGGGTTAGAAATAATGGGTCTAAAAACAGAGGAGTGGGAGAGAGATGGTGCATAATGGGATTTAGGGAGGGAAGGAACAGAAAGGGAGAGAACTTGGAAACAGGGGATGGTGTGGAGGGGGGATAGAGATACTGGATAGGAGGATAGTTGGGAACAGAAAGGGAGAGATGGTGGATCCTGGGGTGGTGGGGAGTTGAGAAAAGGTGAATCTGTGGATCGAGACAAAAAAAGGAAAGATGCCAGATCTCCGGGAGAGGGAAGGGAAACGGAAGGGGAGGACAGAGATGGCAGAAGGATGGTTAGCACGGAGAAAGGAGACCCTGGCAAGCAAGACAACAAGAGCCTGGGACCAACAAGATTTGAATATTGACCAGAGAACAAAAGGTAGAAAAAATAATTTTATTTTCTGTTTTGTGATTACAATATGTTAGATTTGAAAAGTGTACATGAGACAGCTTGAAATGGGAACTTTTCTATTTTTGTGAATGGCAAGGCTGAGTTCAGTTAAAATATATGCTTTATAAGAAAATATAATAATGTGTTTTATAAAGTTTATAAGCATTGCTGGCATACTCGGTGAGGTGTTCCTAGTGTTGGTGGTGGTGGTAGCATGTCAGTGTGTTGAGAGGAAGAGGTAGTCTGGGAAATTCTGCTGAGCAAACTCTGGGCCCATTTCCACCCCCAGTTAGTCCACTCCACTCAACTGGTTCACACACTGAGTGGGTCTTTGGGTGTTATTTCTGGGTAGTTGTTTTAGAATCTCTTCCAGTGGTTTGTCAGTATCTCCTTCTGGTCCAAGGAAGGAAACTTTGTCAACCTTAGCATTGACCTTCAGAATATGTTTGTAACAGCGCTGCTTGTGTGGCATTAGGCTATGTAGTGATCGAAAGAAAAAAACAGACCTTTGCACATTTTTGCACTATATGGTGGGTGTATGAGGAGATTCACATTTCCTGCACAGCTAAGTCCATGTGAAATTACCTTGTGCTGTTTGACATCTAGCAAGGTCTCTGTTTGAAAGGAAAGATCTAAACTTAAAAATGAAGTGGCCAGAAGTTATGGTAAAATCAGATAGTGTAGCTGGTTTTAAGAAAGATTTGGACAAATTCCTGGAGGAAAAGTCCATAATCTGTTATTAAGACATGGGGGAAGTGTCTGCTTGCCCTGGATCGGTAGCATGGAATGTTGCTACTCTTTGGTTTTTGACTAGGTATTAGTGTCCTGGATTGGCTACCTTGAGAATGGGCTACTGGGCATGATGGACCATTGGTCTGACCCAGTTAGGCTATTCTTATGTTATGTTCTCATCTGTAGGGGCCTTTGTTTTCACTTCTTATTTTAATGTATTTTTTTCCTGGGAACTTATCAGTGTTTTTTTATAATGGGAACAAAAATGGAAGAGAATTAATGTGTGTGGAATGGGGGGGTAACTAATTTCTTCAGCTAAATAATTCAATCCACTTCAAACAGACATAGGAGAACTTGTGCACCATTCACACACCCTCCAACCAAAAACGTCAAAAGAAAAAAACTGTTCGACAACCTCCTAGCCATTCGAGCTGCAACACTCGACCCCCAACTCTACAACCAATTGATATCAACCACAGACTGCAAAACCTTCAAAAAGAAATAAAAACCCTTCTATTCAAAAAACACATAAAACCGAACTAACACAATCAGAACTGTCCCAAGCATCACCTGCAACTACTCCATATGTACTTCTAATGTCATGACAATTTAGACATAATTTATGTTATGTTATGTTTGGAATAATGGTTACATATATGAGGTTCAATAAAAGAAAATTTTTACTGCCTGTTTCTATTCTGACCATTTATTCCATTTCATGGTTATTGCAAAAAAAAAAAAAAAAATTTTTACATGGGGGGGGGTGTCAAAAAATGATGGGCCCCGGGTGCCACATACCCTAGGTACGCCACTGGACAGTGGCATAAACTTTGGCAGGATTGGTCCTTTTCAGAGAAGACTTCACAAGAAGGGACTGATGGGATAACTGAGATTTCTTGAAGCCTTTGCAGTGGACCATCCTGTAACGAGATTGCAGCTTTCCTGGAACAGCAGGAATGGAATAAGGTGTTTTAAGATTCCGCTGGAAAGTTTGGGAAAGAAGTCTATTGATGGGCAATTTGAGAGACTCCTCAGGACGAGACATACCCATTTCCTCTAAATACTTGGAATCAGAGTGGAACATAGAAAAAGACACCTGATTCGAGGGGAAAGCAGAGAACAAAGGTGAAGCCTCTCTGGAGTACTGATGCCTGAGGTTGAATATGCAGGTACAGATGACTCATTGAGAGAATTGATAGAATCCTTCGCAGGAGAAGAACCATAGTGGTAAGACTCTGCAGGTGGTGTCCTCGACTTTGGAGTTGCAGGCCTCGAAGAGTCTCTAGGCCTGGAGGAGCGAGGCCTGCCTCGAGAAGAGGACCTGGGTCTCGATGGGTACCTCAACTGATGTGGAGAACTGTGCCTCGAACCAGGCAGATCCTGCAGAGAGGAACGTCGAGGAGTCCTTGCCCTATGCCTCGAAAAGGGCAGCGCCTTATGTGAGGAAGGAGTGCTGGAGACTGGAGATCGAGGTCGAGACACCAAAAAGGACTGCGCTCCTTGTGTCGAGGTATATCGAGGCACTGGCAAGGACTCAGCTACTTGTACAGAGTGCTTAGGCTCCAGACGAGACACTTGCAAAGACTGGACTCCTTGCACTGAGTGTATAGTATCCTCTTGAGGCACTCCCAAGGACTCAACTCCTTGCATAGAGTGTATAGGTTCAGCTCGAGGCACTGCCAAGGACTCGACTCCTTGTGGGTCCTGGGCTGCATGAAGCAGAGTTGAGGCAGAGTATGTTTGGTAAGCATATTACCAAACTCCTGAGGCATAATAGTCTGGATCATAGCCTGCAAATGTGAAATCGAGACTTGATCTGGTACATTTGGTGTGGCTATAGTCTCCGAGGAAGAGGAGGAAGAATGACGCTTCAATATGGATTCATGCTTCTTGGGCAGCTTCAGAACCACTGCTGGAACAGACTACTACACTACCTGACCTGAGGAAGACAGCGAAGAAAGTGGCTCCTCAGGAGAAGACTTAGCAGATTTGCTCGAGGATGAGGACTTCCCAAACGAGGAAGATTTAATTAAGGTCGAGGTAAAAGGCGGGAGCCCCATAGAAGATTTGACCAGAGCTGAGGTCGAGACCTGGATTAGTGGATCCATACCGCCAAACATTTTCTCCACCTGAACTCAACGTTTAATGTCGAGGTTGAAGGGTAGCACAGCAGGCACACGACTCTTGAACCTGTGACCAGCCAGGACATAGACTGAAAAATAGCTGCGGCGAAATCGAAGCCCGCAGGCTGAGGCCGCGAGAAGGCCCTGCCGTGACATGAATAAAATTTTTTTTTTTTTAAAGTAAAATAAAAATACGCAAATAACACAGCGACCCTGTCTTAAAAAGAACACAAGCGGCGGTGAGAGAAGGCACGAAGTAGACTGACTCTAGTATAGAGCGTCGAAATAGGACTTCTCGACTCCGTGGAAAACTGAGAACTGAGGAGACACATGCCCTGCATCGGGCAGGAAGGCACTCGCGTATGTTTGCAAGTTGTGCGCAGTTGCAAACTTTCTAAAGTTATTCAAGCAAGTCTGCTTGCGAAGTTGTCCGCATCCAGGCTCCGTGGATGACATCACCCACATGTTGAGAATAGGCTGCCTGCTTGTCCTGGGATAATGCCAATATTGTCTTATTATATCCAATTGCCAGAGTACTATTTGAATACAGTAACACATTCTAAGTGATCTGTGGCTCACAAGGTATGCTCATAAAGCACAAAATCTGGGTTTATAAAGTTTTGTTATAAGTTTTTTCCACCACACCTTTTTTTTGGTTGTCTCTTTTGAAGAAATCAGTTAATCATATCTACAGATTTGATTGTAAAATTCTCTATAGAAGAGCATATCTCCTGTAATCTCCAGAATATTTTTTCTCCACCTATGCAAATGACAGCTGTCAAAATGTGACAAACTATTACTATCTGTAGGCTTTTTAAAAGTCTAAAATGACACTTCAACAGAATGAAATTGTTAAGGAAAGCATAAATTAGTATCACAATTACCTCAGACTATATACATAATTTGATAACAATTTGATAACTTTATGTAGCATGTATAATTCTTTGTAACTTATTTAACTCTATACAAAATTGTATATAACAATATGTTGCCTGTAACCTGTCTAGAACTCTAATTAATGAGGATTCAGTGGAATATAAGATTGCACATAACATAACTTCTTAAAGTAAAAAAAATTATCCAAGCTTGCAGAATCTTTCCAAATCAGATATCATCTGTATGTAGCCATTTCCTTGGCATACTGTTGGTTGAGTGTCTCCAGATATAGAGGGTTAGACCTTCCCTTACATCCTTTTTCTGAATCCTGAAGAATAATTTTCAAGGCCCTAGGACTAAATTCAATAAATGGCACCCAAAGCTAGGCACTGGGATGATCCATGCTAAGCTAGTGCCCTATAAAAAGTGCTTTGTGCAGAATGTCCTTTATAGAATATTATTCCTCATACAGTGGAGGCAGTGTATGCAAATCAAGTTTATGCATATTCATTGTGGATATCCTGAAAACCTGACTTGCGAGGGGGTACTCTAGGGCCAACTTGAGAAACACTGGGCTAGGTGCACCAGCACCTAATTTTAGGCATCATTTATAGAATCAGGGCCTTCATGCCTAAATTTACCAAATGATGGCAGTTAGGTTTGCAAATAACATAACATAAGAACATAAGAAGCGCCATCTCTGTATCAGACCTTCGATCCATCTAGTCCGGCGATCCGCACACGCGGAAGCCCTACCAGGTGTACACCTGGCGTAATTTTTAGTCACCTATATCCTTCTATGCCTCATAAGAACATAAGACATAAGAAGTTGCCTCCACTGGGTCAGACCAGAGGTCCATCACACCCAGCAGTCTGCACCTGCGGCGGCCCAGCAGGTCTATGACCTGTCCAGTATTCCTTGACATAGCCCTATGATCCCCCTTTTTCTTCTATCTATCCTCTTCCTAACCTATCTCTACTTTTATCTGTACCCCTCTTCCTAATCTATCTCTACTTTTATCTGTACCCCTCAATACCCCTATCATTCAGGAATTTATCCAATCCTTCTTTGAATCCCTGTAGCGTGCTCTGCCCTATCACAACCTCCGGGAGCGCGTTCCATGTGTCCACCACTCTCTGGGTGAAGAAGAACTTCCTGGCATTGGTTCTAAACTTGTCCGCTTTCAGTTTCTCTGAGTGCCCCCTTGTGCTTGTGATTCCCCGTAGTCTGAAGAATCTGTCCCTGTCTACCTTCTCTATGCCTTTCATGATTTTGAAGGTTTCTATCATAAGAACATAAGAAGCGCCATCTCCAGAACAGACCCTAGGTCCATCAAGTCCGGCGATCTGCACATGCGGAGGCCCCGCCAGGTGTACCCTGGCATAGTTTTGGTCCCCATATCGCTCCAAGCTTCTCGTAAAGAGAAGTGCATCTAGCCTACCCCTACCCATGTCACTTCATGCCACTCATAAGGAGATGTACATCTAACTTACCCTTAAATCCTAGAATGGTGGATTCCGCAATTACCTCTTCTGGGAGAGCATTCCAGGTGTCCACCACTCGTTGCGTGAAGCAGAACTTCCTGATATTTGTCTTGAACTTGTCCCCCCTTAGCTTCAGCCCATGTCCTCTTGTCCGTGCCACATTGGACATTGTAAATAACGTTTTTTCCTGCTCTATTTTGTTGATTCCTTTCAGTATTTTGAATGTCTCGATCATATCCCCTCGTAGTCTCCTTTTCTCAAGGGAGAACAACCCCAGTCTCTTAAGTCTTTCCTCGTAATCCAGGTTCTCCATATCTTTCACCAGCTTTGTTGCTCGTCTCTGCACCCTCTCTGGCAGTATGATATCCTTCTTTAGGTATGGAGACCAATGCTGGACGCAGTATTCCAAGTGTGGTCTGACCATCGCTCTATAAAGCGGCATTATGACTTTCTCCGATCTACTCGTGATTCCCTTCTTTATCATGCCTAGCATTCTATTCGCGTTCTTCGCTGCCGCCGCACATTGCACCGACGGCTTCAGTGTCCTATCGATTAATACTCCCAGGTCCTTTTCCTGTTCAGATTTTCCCAGAGTTGCATCTGACATACTATACTTGTGTTCCTTATTTTTTCTGCCTAAGTGCTTCACTTTGCATTTTTCCACATTAAACTTCATCTGCCCAATTCTCCAATCGGCTCATGTCACTCTGGAGTTCTTCACTGTCCTTCTGTGTCATCTGCAAACTTGATGATCTCACTGGATGTTCCATCCTCTAGGTCATTGATTAAGATATTAAATAAGATGGGCCCAAATACCGAGCCCTGGGGCACACCACTAGTCACATTTTCCCAGTCCGAGAACTTCCCATTTATGCCCACTCTCTGCCTTCTGTTCTCCAGCCATTTGCCTATCCATCTTAGTATATCTCCTTCTATTCCATGGCCCTGCAGTTTCCTGAGGAGTCTTACATGTGGAACTTTGTTGAACGCTTTCTGAAAATCCAAGTATATAATATCCACCGGTTCTCCATTATCAATTTGTCTGTTCACTGTCTCAAAAAATTGAAGTAGGTTCGTCAAGCATGACTTCCCTTTCCTGAATCCATGTTGGCTGGCTTTCATCAGGTCGTGTGTGTCTAGGTGCCAGGTTATGCTATCCTTGATCAGCGCCTCAACCATCTTCCCAGGGACCAACGTGAGACTCACAGGTCTATAGTTACCCGGTACTCCTCTTGATCCTTTTTTGAATATCGGCCTGACGTTCGCTATCTTTCAGTCGTCTGGTATCTGCCCTGTTTTGATTGACAGGTTGGCAAGTTTTTGGAATAGTTCTCCGATTTCCACTTTTAGCTCATTCAAGACTCTCGGATGAATTCCATCCAGTCCAGGGGATTTGTCGCTTTTGAGTTTGTCGATCTGGCGGTATATCTGGTCCAAGTCCACGTCTACTGTGGTAAGGCTGTCCTCTGTTACTCCTTTAAAAACTTTCACTGCTTCTGGAATTGTTGCAGTGTCTTCCTTTGTAAAGACAAACGCAAAGAATGAATTTAGTCTGTCTGTGATTTGTTTGTCTTCCTTGATGTACCCTTTCCTTCCCTGGTCGTCCAGCGGTCCCACCGCCTCATTTGCGGGTTTTCTCCCTTTCACGTACTTGAAGAAGGGCTTGAAGTTTTTGGCCTCCTGCGCTATTTTCTCCTCATAGTCCTTTTTGGCATCCCTCACCGCCCTGTGACACTTCTTCTGATCACCCTTGTGTTGTTCCAAGTTTGTTTTCGTGTGTTTCCATGCTTTGAAGGAGTCCTTCTTTTCTTTTATTGCTTCCTTCACCTCTTTAGTAAGCCACACCGGCTCTTTTGCCTTTGGTTTTCTTTGCTTTGGATATCCTCGGAATGTAGAGGCTTTGTGCTTCCGTGATAGTATTTTTCAGAAGGGACCATGCCTGTTCTACCATTTTGACTTTGCCCATTTTTTTCTTGATCCGTTGTTTCACCATGGCTCTCATATCTTCCCCTTTTGAAGTTTAAAGTTGTGGTTGAGGTTTTGGTACTTTTCCCCTTCCCGACATCGAGTCTGAAGTTGATCATGTTGTGATCGCTCGTCCCCAGCAGGACCGTGACTTCTACTTCCTTTGCTGGCCCCGTAATGCCGTTTAGGACCAAGTCCAAGGTGACGTTTCCTCTTGTCGGCTCTCCCACCAATTGTTCCAGAAAGCAGTCCCCTAGCACTTCCAGGAACATTGCCTCCTTGCCACAATTTGAAATTCCCAGGTTCCAGTCTATTCCAGGAAAATTGAAATCCCCCAAGATTATGACATTACCTGTCTTACATTCGTATTTAATTTCCTCTATCATTTCCACGTCTGTTTCTTCCATTTGTCCTGGCGGTCGATAGTAAAGGCCAATCTTTGTGTCAGCTCCGTTGTGTCTGGGAATCTTTATCCAGAGGGATTGCAGCTTCTCTTTCTCTTCTGTCATAGTCTCTCTCACAGATTCTATTTCTTCACGAACATATAATGCAACACCTCCACCTTTCAGCCCCACTCTATCTCTTCTGTACAGTTTGTATCCCTGAAGTACTGTATCCCATTTGTTTTCGTCATTCCACCAGGTTTCTGTTATGCCAATGATTTCCAGTTCTTCATTCTTTGCTATTGCTTCTAATTCTCCCATTTTGTTTCTCAAACTTCTAGCGTTCATATACATACATTTGAGTTCCCTTTGTGTTGCCTTCTTAGACTCCTTAAGCTTAGCAGTCTCTCCTGGTTCCTTCATGGTATCCTTCCTTGCTCCTGTATTGTCTCTCTTAAATGCTTTGTGGTCGTCCCCTCCTGTGTCTGAGTAGTTGTCCATAGTTCCTCCTCTGGGACATCCTGTCGCCCGGACCATCGACTGGTGGTCGACTGTTGGCTTTCCCCTGACCTTTAGTTTAAAGCCTTCTCGATGGCCTTCTTGAAGTTGCCTGCCAATACTCTTGCTCCTTCCTCGTTGAGGTGCAGTCCGTCCTTCCTGTAGTACTTGCTTCTTCTCCAGAACGTTGTCCAGTTGCGCACGAAGTCAAAGCCTTCCTCTTCGCACCATCGTCTCATTATGTCTCCTCTAAGTCTCCGCTTTTCCAGGGAGAAGAGCCCCAGCCTTTCTAACCTATCAGTGTATGAAAGATTTTCCATACCTCTTATCATTTTCGTTGCTCTCCTCTGGTCCCTCTCAAGTATCGCCATGTCCTTCTTGAGGAACGGCGATCAATACTGGACACAGTACTCCAAGTGCAGGCGCACCATTGCACGATACAGCGGCATGATGACTTCCTCCGTCCTGGTCGTGATACCCTTCTTAATGATACCCAACATTCTGTTTGCTTTCTTAGAGGCTGTTGCACACTGTGCCGATGATTTCATTGTTGTATCCACCAGCACACCCAAGTCCTTCTCAAAGTTACTTTCCCCTAGCAAGGATCCCCCCATTGTGTAACTGAACATTGGGTTCTTTTTCCCTATGTGCATGACCTTGCATTTCTCTATATTAAAGCGCATTTGCCACTTTTTTGCCCACTCTTCCAGTTTCTTTAGGTCCCTTTGCAGGTCTTCATATTCTTCCACGGTTCTGACCCTGCTGCAGAGTTTGGTGTCATCCGCAAATTTGATAACTTCACACTTCGTCCCCGTTTCCAGGTCGTTTATGAATATATTGAACAGCAGCGGTCCCAGCACAGACCCCTGCGGAACAACGCTCGTGACCCACTGCCAGTCCGAGTATTGGCCTTTTACTCCAACAATTTGCTTTCTTTCTGCCAGCCAGTGTTTAATCCATCGATGAACATCCCCTTCCACCCCGTGGTTCCACAGCTTCCTAAGTAGCTGCTCGTGGGGTACCTTGTCGAAGGCTTTTTGGAAGTCGAGGTGCATGACCTTCCCTTGCAGAAGCCATGCTGACTCACTTTCAGTTGTCCATTCTTTTCTATGTGTTCATAGATGCTGTCCTTTATCAGTGCTTCCATTATCTTACCTGGAACTGAAGTTAAGCTCACCGGCCTGTAGTTCCCCGGGTCACCCCTCGATCCCTTCTTAAAGATAGGTGTAACATTTGCTATTTTCCAGTCCTCCGGGATCTCCCCAGTTTTCAAGGATAGATTATAAATTTGTCGGAGTGTTTCCGCTATTTCGTTTCTTAGTTCTTTTAGTACCCTTGGGTGGATTCCGTCTGGGCCAGGTGATTTATCGCATTTCAATCTATCTATTTGCCAGAGAACATCCTCATGGCTTACCTCTATTTGTTCCAGTTTTTCATCTTGATCCCCACTTATGATCTCCTCGGGTTCTGGTACATTGGATGTGTCCTCGCTCGTGAAGACCGACAAGAAGAATTTGTTTAACCTAACAGCTACGTCTTTTTCCTCCTTTATCACTCTCTTTTTGTCTCCATCATCCAACGGTCTCACTTCCTCCCTCGCCGGCTGCTTCCCTTTCACGTATTTGAAGAACGTTTTGAAGTTTCTTGCTTCCCCAGCCAGCCTCTCTTCGTATTCTCTTTTTGCTTTCCTGACCACTCTGTGACATTATTTTTGGCATTTTTTGTGTTCCTTCCGGTTTTCCTCAGTTTGGTCCTTTTTCCACTCTCGGAACGATACTTTCTTGTTACCTATCGCTGTCTTCACTTCATTTGTTATCCACACTTGGTGTTTTGTTCGATTGGTTTTTTTCTTTGCACCCTTTCCTAAACCTGGGGATGTACAGGTTTTGTGCTTTTTTGCCTTCATCAGGGGTAAATCCATGTATTCTACAGTTTATACTGTAGTTTATAATCTGCCTTTGTCCAAGGTGAACAGAATAACATACATAATCATAAAACAACAAACAAAACATGAAACAAAGCAAAAATAACAGTCACAAGACAGTCAAGGACAAAAGTAATTCAAGGGGAGGCAAAGGCCTGGCAAAACAAATAATGCTTCAGCAATTTCTTGATTAATGTAGGTTTCCCTGTTGTTTAATTTCCAGGGGCTTATTCCACTCCCAGGGACCAGCATATAAAAAGGTTGATAGTTGGTACCACAAGTGTGTGCAAATCACAAATTCCTTGAGGGTGTATGAGATTGCAGGCTGTTATGTAAATAAAGAAAATAGACTTGTAAATAAAGAATTTAAGAGGTATAATCAGCCTGTACTCTCAGATACCTGCTTGGTAGATCATCAAAGATCTCAATGACCAAATTTTGCAGGTTCAGATATCAATCATTGAGTACAGAGTGAAAATTCAAAAAGTGTACTAAAGTGCTCAAACTAAGAATTGAAAATAAATAAATGTAAATGAACTTATCTTAGTGTTGTGTAATTACTGCAACCCAACACTAAGATAAGTTCATTTACATTTATTTATTTTCAATTCTTAGTTTGAGCACTTTAGTACACTTTTTGAATTTTCACTCTGTACTCAATGATTGATATCTGAACCTGCAAAATTTGGTCATTGAGATCTTTGATGATCTACCAAGCAGGTATCTGAGAGTACAGGCTGATTATACCTCTTAAATTCTTTATTTACAAGTCTATTTGAATTTTAATCTTGGGATTCCTCGACTTGGTACATTGGATTTTGTGATTTATGTAAATAAAGAAAAACATCCTGATACATACTTGAATGAGGGTGAAAAAGATCCAAAATGTGTAAAAAAAAATCTTTTAATAACAAACTTTAATCCAATGTAACCCAACATGGATCCAGGTTTCGGCAATACAATGCCTTCATCAGGGGTAAATAATAAAAACATCCACGTATAATGGATTCACACTGATTGAAGCACCATAAGGTGTAGAAATATCAGCAATAAGCCTTTGCTGCATCTATTCTTATAATCAAGTCATCTCTAGCAATTTTAACCAAAATCAATGCTTTTGAGGCAGATAAAGGCTTTTAAAATCAAATAGAAAATCCAAAATGGCTACCGCGCTGAAATCTGGTACCCAAAAAATGAGCTGGGAGAGCTAAATAAAATGTGAAAAAACATTGGAAAGGGGTTTTTAGAGGTAGGGGCCCCAAATCCAAGCCCCTGAACACCCTCCCTTCCAATGTCTCCCATAGACCATAAAGCAGTTACTTACCGTAACAGGTGTTATCCAGGGACAGCAGGCATATATTCTCACATGTGGGTGACGTCATCTACGGAGCCCCAGCGCGGACAGCTTTTCAAGCAAACTTGATTGAAGTTTCAAGTTTGCACACTGCACCACGCATGTGCTAGCCTTCTTGCCCACTAGAGGGCGCATCCCCACCTCGTGGTCCTCAGTTCCATATCATAGCAAAAAAAGCCATCCCCGGGGAGGTGGGCGGGTTGTGAGAATATATGCCTGCTGTCCCTGGATAACACCTGTTACGGTAAGTAACTGTGCTTTATCCCAGGACAAGCAGGCATGATATTCTCACATGTGGGTGACCTCCAAGCCAACCAAAAAAGGGCAGGTGGGAGGATGGCAAATTATGAAAACAGGTTACGTAACACCGACTGGCCAAACCGGCCGTCGCTTCTGGACAAAGTGTCCAGACAGTAGTGGGAGGTGAACGTATGAACCGAAGACCAAGTGGCAGCTTTACAAATATCCTCCATAGGTGTGGATCGGAGGAAAGCCACAGAAGCTGCCATCGCTCGGACTTTATGACCCGTAACACGACCCGCAAGCGGGAGACCAGCCTGAGCGTAGCAAAAAGAAATACAAGCAGCTAACCAATTAGACAAGGTGCGCTTCGAAACCGGGTGTCCCAACCGATTAGGATCAAAGGACAAAAATAATTGAGGAACCTTCCGATAAGACTTGGAGCGTTGAAGATAAAAGGCCAACGCCCTCTTACAGTCAAGGGTATGAAGCGCCGCCTCACCAGGATGAGAATGGGGCTTCGGAAAAAACACCGGAAGGACAATAGACTGATTGAGGTGGAAATCAGACACAACCTTAGGTAAAAATTTAGGATGGGTGCGAAGAACCACCTTATCATGATGAAACACCGTGAAAGGAGGATCCGCCACCAAAGACTGTAGTTCACTGATCCGACGAGCAGACGTGAGTGCAATCAAAAAGACTACTTTCCAAGTAAGAAACTTAAGATGCGACTTGTCGATGGGCTCAAAGGGAGGCTTCATCAGCTGAGCCAAGACCACATTAAGATCCCACACCACCGGAGGAGGTTTCAGAGGAGGATGGACATTCACTAGCCCCTTCATGAAACGAGTCACCAGAGGATGAAGAGAGAGAGAACGACCCTCAAGATGCCGATGGAATGCTGCAATGGCACTGAGATGTACCCGAATCGAAGTCGTCTTCAGGCCAGACTCAGATAAATGTAATAGATACTCCAGAACCGAAGCCACAGGCACCGAATCCGGTTCCAGACGATTCAAAGAACACCAGGATGTAAACCTGGTCCATTTCTGAGCATAGCAAAGCCGAGTCGAGACCTTACGCGAGGCCTCTAAAATGTCCCTCACGGCCCGAGACACCGGAATCGAAGTCAGGGGGAGAGAAACCAAGCAGTCAGATGTAAAGACTGAAGATTGGGATGCAACAGCGAACCCCGACTCTGAGACAGCAGAGAGGGAAACACCGGCAGAAGCAGAGGTTCCCTGGTACTGAATTGAAGAAGTAGGGAGAACCAGGGCTGCCTGGCCCAACGAGGCGCAATGAGGATCATGGAGGCTCCGGTCGATCTGAGATGAACCAACGTTCTCAAAATCAGCGGAAACGGCGGAAACGCATAAAGGAACTTCCCCTCCCAATCGAGAAGGAAAGCATCCGCCTCGAGACGATCCGGAGAGTAAATCCGAGAACAATAGAGGGGCAGTTTGTGGGTCTCCGGTGAGGCAAACAGATCCACCTGAGGAGTTCCCCAGCGGTCGAAGACCATGCGAAGGACCCGGGAATTCAGAGACCACTCGTGCGGCTGGAGAAGACGACTGAGTTTGTCCGCCAGCCGGTTTTGCTCTCCCTGAATGTAAACTGCCCGCAGGAATATGTTCTGCGAGATCGCCCAGTCCCAAAGGCGGAGAGCCTCGTGACACAGAGGCCACGAGCCCGTACCCCCCTGTTTGTTGACATAGTACATCGCCACCTGGTTGTCCGTCCGCACGAGTACCACTTGGTCATGCAGTAGGTGGACAAAAGCTCGCGCAGCTAGAAAAATGGCGCGAAGCTCCAGCACATTGATGTGACAACGACGGTCCTCGGCCGACCACAGAGCCTGCGTCCTCAGACCGTCCAGGTGAGCTCCCCACGCGTACTCGGAGGAGTCCGTCGTCAAGACCTTGGTGTGAGGAGGAACGAGAAACAGCAAACCCCCTGACAAATTGGAAGAGTCGGTCCACCAACGGAGCGATCGACGTAAACAAGGGGTCACCGATACCCGGGAAGACACCGGGTCGCGATCCTGTCGCCATTGCGACGCCAGAGTCCACTGCGCGAGCCTCAGGTGCAAGCGAGCGAAAGGCGTGACGTGAACCGTCGACGCCATGTGACCCAGCAAAACCATCATGTGCTGGGCCGATACCTCCAACTGCCCCTGACAGTGGCGGCTCCACCGAAGCAGAGTATCCCGCCGAAGAGAGGGGAGAAAAGCGCGGAGGCGAACCGTGTCCAGCACGGCTCCGATAAACTGGAGAGACTGTGCCGGGCACAATTGAGACTTGGGAAAGTTCACTTCGAACCCCAGGTCTTGCAGAAGACTGATAGTCTGTCGGGTCGCTAAGATAACCCCCTCCCTGGACGGGGCCTTGATTAGCCAATCGTCCAGGTAGGGAAAGACCTGTAGACCCCGCGAGCGCAGGGCCGCCGCCACCACCACCATACACTTGGTGAACACCCGAGGGGACGACGCCAGACCGAAGGGAAGAACCCGATACTGCAGGTGCAAATCCCCCACTTGAAAGCGCAAGAACCTGCGGTAAGCGGGATGCACCGGAACATGGGTGTATGCTTCCTTCAAGTCCAGGGAGCACATCCAATCCCCCTCCTCCAACAGCGGATAGAGAACCGGAAGCGATAACATACGGAACTTCTCCCGGACCAGGAACTTGTTGAGCTTCCGTAGGTCCAAAATGGGGCGCAAGTCCCCGGTCTTTTTTGGGACCAAAAAGTAGCGGGAGTAAAACCCCTGGCCCCTCTGATCGGGAGGAACCACCTCGACCGCCCGGAGGCTCAACAAGGCCTTGGCTTCTTCCTGGAGAAGGGCCAACTGGTTCCGATTGGGAGGGCAAGCCCCGGGTGGCAAGTCTGGAGGCTGACTGGAGAAGTTGAGCGAATAGCCCTCTGAGATTATCCGGAGCACCCATGCGTCCGACGTAATCGCCGACCAGGCTCCGGCAAAGGCCGTCAGCCGACCCCCGATGGGGAGGGGATGGCACGATATTGCGGTGAGGGCCCGCCCCCAACCGCCCATCCCGTCAAAAGGACGGCGCGGCCTTGGCGGCCCCCTGCGCGGCCGGTTTAGAGGGGCCACCCCTACTCTGTTGGGGCTGTCGCCGTGGCGGCGGTCTGGAGAAGGCCGGCGTCGACTTCTGCGGATACCTCCGGGGGCTGCCGGAAAGGACGCTGGGTAGGAGCCTTAGGCTTCGGCCGCACCAGAGAGGCCAGGGAGCGTTCCTGTTTGGAAAGTCGCTCCGTCGCCGCATCCAAAGAGTCATCAAATAATTCCACCCCAACGCAAGGCAAGTTTGCCAGGCGTTCCTGCAAATTTTACTCCATCTCGAGGGTACGAAGCCACGCCAGCCGGCGCATGGCCACCGCACAGGCGGACACCCTCGAGGCGAGTTCAAACGCATCATAAACTGCGTGGAATAAATATAGGCGCAGCTGGGCCAGATTCGAACTAAAGGTGGCGAACCGGTCCCTATGCGACTCAGGCATCACCTCACGAAAAGAGGGGAGGTCCTTCACCATCGTACGGAGGAAGGAAGAGTACGAAAATGCATAGTTCAGGACCCTCGTAGCCATCAGAGAGTTCGCATAGAGCCGACGCCCAAATTTGTCCAGGGTCCGGCCCTCCCTACTCGGCGGGACCGTCGCCGAGACCCTGGAGGGCTGCGATTTCTTAACCGCCGATTCCACTAGGAGCGAAGTATGGGAAAGTTGCCCCTTCTCGAACCCCTTGATGGGGAGGGTGCGATACTTAGACTCCATTTTGGAGGGGACCACAGCGACCGTCAATGGGGCCTCAAGATTCCTCAGGAAGGTCTGACAGAGGACCTTGTTAATCGGAAGGCGCGGGGACTCCCTAGGGGGGGCAGGAAGATCCTGCTCCTCTAAGAACTCCTTGGTGTAAGTGGACCCTTCAGACAAGTCAACACCCAAAGCCCCCGCCATATCCTGCACGAACCTCGTAAAGGATGAAGGTTTAGCAGGAGGAGAGGGAGACCGAGACTTCCCGGCGGAGCCGAAGGGAGAGGCCTCGTGGGAGTATCTGGGCTCCCTACCTGACCCCGACCCCAACGAGGCACATTCCTGCGACCTCGACGGAGTCGGAGACCGGGTGCGTCTGAAGGAACCCTTCGGGGATCCCCCCGGGGTCCGAGGCACCGAAGCCCGACCCTTCGGTCCCGGCGAGGAAGCCCGGGAGCTCTCCCTGGCCGGAGACCGAAACAAAATGGGGTTATCGACCCGCAGGTCCCGCACCTGCAAGGCATCGGCCCCGGCCGGCGACGAGCGACCACGCCGCCGAGGCGAGGTCCGAGACCGCTTGGCCTTCCTCGGACGGCGCTTCGCCCGAGACCTGCCCGAGGGCGATGAACCTCGCGAGGACCCCGAGGACGAAGACGAGATTCTTCGCACCCGGCGCACCTTGTCCTTTGGGCGCACGCTACGCTCCGGCGGGTCCCGCGAAGCCGGGTCCGAGGGTACCGCCGAGGTCGAGGCCGTGGGCGCCTCGGGAGCCGAAGCCCCGGTACCCGAGGCCGAGGTCGCCAACTGCGGGGCCACCGGGGCCGAAGCAGCCGAGGCCGAAGCCTGCTGCAGATGTTCAATGGCCCCGGTGAGCTCCGAGGCGATTAACGCCCGGAGCAAGTCTTGAAACACGGGGATTGACATTCCCTGTGGCAAGACCTGCCGCTGCTCCTCAGAGGGCGACCTCGGTCTCGAGTATTCCCTCGGGGCAGCGGACGCGGGCATCTTGGGCTTAACAGAGGCGGACCCACCCGCCGACGAGCCCGAGGACGGCTTTTTGGACGATCCTGGAGCTGAGGAGGGAAGTGGAGACTTACCCGAGGCTTTGGAAGAGGCCAACTGCTTCGAAGGCATCGAGGCCCGAGGCGAAGCCGACGGTCCCGAAGCTGAGGTCGAGGTCGATGTCGAGGCCGAGGTCAAGGCCGGGGCCGAAGCCGAGGCCGAACTCGAGGCCTTCCCCGGAGGGGACTCGACCGAGAAAAGTTCTGCCATGCGGGCTCTGCGGCGTTTAAGTGCCCGCTTCTGGAAGGTGGCACACTTCTCGCAGGACGCTGTCGGGTGCTGGGGCCCCAAACACCGCAAGCAGCACCCGTGCGGATCAGTAATTGATAGAAGCCGTTCACAACGCCCGCACTTTTTAAAGCCCGTTACGGGCCGGGACATGGGCCCAAAAGAGAGCCGGGAACAAACGAGGTTCCTCGGCCACGGCTACCGGGAGCCCCCGGTAGCTACGAAAACGAAAAATTTTTTTTTTTTTTTTTTGAAAAAGAAAGAAAGAAAGTAAGAAGAAGACAAAAAAACGCAGCGACCGTGCGAAAATCCCTACACAGCCGCGGCGACAGAAGGCACAATTTAGCACAAATTCTCCACAGGGCTTCTGGCTCCGCGGATGAAAATGAACTGAGGACCACGAGGTGGGGATGCGCCCTCTAGTGGGCAAGAAGGCTAGCACATGCGTGGTGCAGTGTGCAAACTTGAAACTTCAATCAAGTTTGCTTGAAAAGCTGTCCGCGCTGGGGCTCCGTAGATGACGTCACCCACATGTGAGAATATCATGCCTGCTTGTCCTGGGATAATAGGCAGTACTCACTATACTGCTGGTGCTGTGCCTGCTTCAGCTGAAACAGCAGCTGAAAGATTACTGCCTCAGACAAGCATATAAAAATGGTTCCAGGTGCTTGTTTCTTCTGACTGTGTTAGAGCCTGAGACCCAAGACTCCCACAGCTCCTTGCATGTCTTTGGGGGGTGTGGGAGGTGCAGCCGACAACTGATAAAATCCTCAGGACCATCACGGATGCCCACAGCCGGTTTCGCTGGAAGTTACATTGGAAGGAAGGACTCAGCTGGAGGAGGCCTGGGACAAAGGGGCTGACCTGGTAGGGGAATCACAGGTTTTGTTTTTTTTTTTGCCATTTGATCCGCGACTGTGAGGGAGGGAGAGGAGCTGTTGGACCCGTGATCGTGAGGGAAGGAAGGAGGGGGCAGACTGATGGATCCAGGATTGCAAGGGGGGCTGCTGGACCTGTGATCGCAAAGGGGGCTGCTGGCTAGAAGGGGAGGTGAGGAAGAAGGCGACTCATGGCAGTCATCCTTTATTAACATAGTAGATGACGGCAGATAAAGACCCGAATGCTCCATCCAGTCTGCCCAACCTGATTCAATTTAAATTTTTAAAATTTTTCTTCTTAGCTATTTCTGGGCAAGAATCCAAAGCTTTACCCGGTACTGTGCTTGGGTTCCAACTGCCGAAATCTCTGTTAAGACTTACTCCAGCCCATCTACACCCTCCCAGCCATTGAAGCCCTCCCCTGCCCATCTTCCACCAAACGGCCAGACACAGACACAGACCGTGCAAGTATGCCCAGTAACTGGCCTAGTTCAATATTTAATATTATTTTCTGATTCTAAATCTTCTAGGTTCATCCCACGCTTCTTTGAACTCAGTCACAGTTTTACTCTCCACCACCTCTCTCGGGAGCGCATTCCAGGCATCCACTACCCTCTCCGTAAAGTAGAATTTCCTAACATTGCCCCTGAATCTACCACCCCTCAACCTCAAATTAAGTCCTCTGGTTTTACCATTTTCCTTTCTCTGGAAAAGATTTTGTTCTACGTTAATACTCTTCAAGTATTTGAACATCTGAATCATATCTCCCCTGTCTCTCCTTTCCTCTAGGGTATACATATTCAGGGCTTCCAGTCTTTCTCATACGTCTTCTGGCGCAGGCCTCCTATCATTTTCGTTGCCCTCTTCTGGACCGCCTCAAGTCTTCTTACGTCCTTCGCCAGATACGGTCTCCAAAACTGAACACAATATTCCAAGTGGGGCCTTACCAATGACCTGTACAGGGGCATCAACACCTTCTTCCTTCTACTGACTACGCCTCTCTTTATACAGCCCAGCATCCTTCTGGCAGCAGCCACTGCTGGGATCAAGGCCCTTTACCTCTCTCACAGGGAGGTAAAAAACCTTGTTCCCGAACCAATGGCAAGCAGCTAAATTTTTCCCCATTCCTGCGGGTTTACTGTGGTTTTCAGCAGGAAACATTCACCGTGTCATTCTCTACACAGGACTGAAAGGATAACCATTCACCTGAAATTTCAAAACAATGACTGTCTTTAACCTTATCAGTACTTAGCAAAGACACTTTTAAAATTAATTTAGGCCCTACCAAGCCAAAAGGCAAACCAGATGACCTCATGTATCCAGAAACAGAAAAAAATTTGAATTGAAATCCTGATTTGGGATTGGACATTGCTCCTTGGTTCCTGCCTACCATAGTCCATAAAAAGGGAAGTTCACCTATGTTCTCTCTCTGGGGATCATCGCTGGACATTCAACTTACTGTGTACTGAAGAACTCTCCCTGCCATGTGCTCTTGAAGAATTGTTCTACCAGCAAGTCCTGCATCTTAGCGAGTTACTTTTAATCCAATGTAATCATTCTGCTTCTATAACAATATTTTATCTTGTGGTACATTTCCCTTGTTCAAAGATTCCTAAATTGTAACTAAAATTTATTGCATTGCCTGCCTAATCTTATAAATAAATTTTGCTCTGTAAAAATAAAATTCTAATTTGTCTTTAAATGCTTTAAGTATCTGTTCTTAAATATTACACAGAACTAAGTTATAGGCAGGTAGCTCCATTCCCCAAATTAACATTTAAATTTAATATAAAATAAAATATATTATCCTTCTCTTTAAGTATATTATATTGGTGGAGAATTCTTGAAACACTATCAAAGGGCCCCTTTTACAATCTCTGCTGCAGAAAATTCACCATAGGAATTGAATGAGCTTTGGAGCATTTCTGTTGCAAAGACATAGGATTCTGTACTGAAACTGTTGTCCTCCATTAGTTGCAAACTTTGCAGAAGGTTGCCACTAAAATTTTTCAACTCCTTCCCTTCGGCAGGGGAGAATAGCTCCCTCTTCAGTTTTTCCTTCTGCAAATGAACTGAGAAGGTATGTTCTGATCTGATCTGCTTTCTTTTTGGTTATTTTTGTCTGTCGGTTCCTCTTTCCTGGATGACTTTGATGATCAAAGGTCCCCTTGTTGGGCTCACTCCACCGTGGAAAGGACGCAGACCCACAAGGACGAGCTGCTGCTCGCAGGCCAATCTCTTGAGGTACTTGTGGAGCCAACCTTCTTTGTGGTACATCGAGAGCTCGGGGTCCATTTCCCTGGGAGCTTGCCCGCCTGCTGATTTATCAGAGGCTTGAGCACAGGCTGTGGGGCCCCTGTGTAACAACCCTCTGGGTATCAAAGAGCTGGCTGCTAATTATCTCCCCCAATGCACTCTGTGAAATTTCAGGGTTCAGAGTCCTTGGTCAGAGACCACCTGACCAGCAGCCAGAAGATTTCCAGTGGTGGATTCATTCCCAGCAGTTTCTGAGGCAGAAATTCTTTCCCTAAAGGCAGGCTGCTGCAAGCTGACATGCACCAGAAGTCACAGTGAGTATGCACATTATTCTCTATGGGGAAAATCAGGGTGGGAAGGGGGGTCTGCCCTTGTTGGGCAGCTGGTACCAATTGCATCCCAGTGGCCTGGCGCCTCCATTGCTACTAGTGTCAATCTGTACTCTGGTAACCTTACCCTCCTTTGAGATGAGCCTCTGGGGTAGCTCCTTGCTGAAGTCCTAGCTACCAATCCTCAACAGGGCTCAATGAACAGGTATCTCTCTAGAGGGCTGCCTCTGCTCTTCTTGGCCCTCACCACCAATCATGCCTCTGCAGGCCCTTTTCTTCTGTCCTCCTGAGCTGATCTCAAAGGCTGCATTCTTTAAGTCTAGCTCCCAAGGGTTGCTGGTCTTCTGCCCTGAGCTCCCTAGAGCTGCTGATCCATTTATTGAAGAGTGACTCTTGTAGTACACCAGCACACCCAGGGCTGGATTAAGGATAGGCCCAGTAGACATGTGCCTAGGGCCTGAAAATATCAGGGGGGCCCAGGGCCAGCATTGGGGAGGAAGCAAACAGGGCAGGGGGGCCCCGACTACCTGAAGGTCAGCTTCTCCTTCCTACTCCCTCTCGCAACGCAAGAAAACTTAACTCAAGTCGCGGGGCTCTAACTGTGCGTGGCAACTTCCCCTCTTCGAAACAGAAAGTTACATACTGTTTCGGAGGTGACGGGAAGGCGGCGCGTGCAGTGTTAGAGCGAACGGGGGGGAGGGGTGTCTATTAAGACTTAGCCAAAAGGAAAGATTTATAAACTATAAAGAGTTTTACCTCATGCAAAATTGCCATTTCTTTAATAAGACATTAAGTATTTTTTTCTGAGGTCCTCCAAGTACCTACAAATCCAAAATGTGGCCCTGCAAAGGGTTTGAGTTTGAGACCACTGATCTACATGCTCATGTCCTTCAGTTCTAACAGAGGCCAGGATTCTCAAAAACCCGCGTTAAAAAGCGACGGTCTGATAATGCAGCCGTTTTGATAGCGAATCTAAAAATCCAAGACATTCTCAAAAAATCATGCATGCAAATAAGGTCAGCAGACAGCAGCGAAGATTCGCTAAATTTGCATGTGTGCATCGCTGGTGATAGCGATGGGCACAAGTGCAGAAAAATGTTGTCAGAACAAAAAACAAAAACACAATAGGAGAGATGTCCACACTCTCCCGCTGCCCTAAAATCCCGGCCATGAGTCCCCCTGCAGCAGAAGAGATGCCCACTCTCTCCTGCTGCACTAAAATTCCAGCTGCGACCCAAGCTGAACCCCCCCCCCCCCCCCCGCAGCAGGAGAAATGCCCACTCTCTCCTGCTTTCAAGTGATCCCCCTCCACCATCTCCGCCGCCCCTTACATCAAAATAGATGACCTGGAGGGATGTGGACGCCCTCCTCCCAGCTGCTGTGTATTCTAAAAAGGTCCTGCCCCTCTAAGGCTCTGATTGGCCCAGACGCCTATGGGGTGTCCAGGCCAATCCAGGGAGGGGCCTGAGGCTCAGATTGGCCCAAGTTGTTTAAGGCCCCTGGGCCAATCAGAGGCCTCTCCCCGGTGCATCCCATTTTAGACGCCGCCGCAGCTGGGTGTCCACGTCCCTCTGGGTTATCTATTTTTGAGGTCACATGAAAGCGGGGGAGAGTGAGCATTTCTCCCGCTGCAGGGGTGGGGGTGTCACAGCGGGGATTTTAGTGCAGCAGGAGAAAGTGGGCCTCTCTTCTGCTGCAAGGGCTGGTCGCGGTGGGGATTTTAGGGCTCCAGGAGAGGTCACCGCTCCTGCTGCAAGGGGGGTGTCACTGTGTTCGCTGCAGGGAAACGGTGTTGTGATGCAGTGGAGAGAATGGGCATCTCTCCCACTACATCACAACACAGGGGCTTTCTAGCAGTCTCTGACACTGACTGGCACCTCTGGACCAGTCGCTTATTTTTATCGTCAAAATCCGATGCCACATTTTGAAAATAGCTCGGCATTTTTTTAAGAAGCCACCGGAGGGCTCATTTCAATGTTTAAGAGCTTATTTGCATGTCAGTGTTGGAGACTGCTAGAAACCTCACTATAGACAGAGATAATCCCTTTTGATAATCCGCCACTAAACTGCATACAGGCTAAACCGCCGGAGAACAGTTTAGCAACAGTGTTAAAGTTTTGAGAATCTGGGCCAGTCTTTATTCTGTAGATGTTGAGACAACATGTTCTGCAATTGCCCGAGACGATGTATTCTCAAGTTGCTGCAATAGAATGTCTTATCTCCCTCCCTCCCTTTCCAGGAAGCCTGTTGGTTCTTTCTCCCCCTTCCTTATTTCTTCATGTATCTACAACAGGGGTGCCCAAAAGGTTGATCGCGATCGACCAGTAGACTCACTTTGCCTTTGCGTTTTCCCTGTTCCCTGACGCAACAGGCCAGCAGCGACTACAGAAGCTCCGGGCACGCCAGCCTCCCCCCCCCACGTCAATTCTGATGTCGGAGAGGAAGTTCCAGGCCAGCCAATTGCTGCCTGGCTGGCCCATAACTTACTCTCTGACGTCAGAATTGACGTCGGGGGGAAAGGCTGCTGGCCTGTTGCGGCGTCAGGAAACAGGGAGAACTCAGCGGCATCAGTGGTGGCTTGGGGGTCTGTTCCCAGACGTCAGCGGTGGCTTGGGGGCCTGTTTCCAGACGACAGTTCCGGTGGTGGCTTGGGGAGACAGAAAGACAGGGAGGCAAAACAGGGAGACCAAAAGAAAGAAAGGGGGGGGAGTCATGGAGACAGAAAGAAAGAAAGGGGGCAGGGAGACAGAAAGAAAGAAAGGGGGGGTCATGGAGACAGAAAGAAAGATAGGGGGCAGGGAGAAAGAAAGAAGGGGGTAGGGAGACAGAAAGAAAGTGGGGCAGGGAGACAGAAAAAGTAAGAAAGGGGAGGTGGCAGGGAGAGAGGAAGAAAAAGTTGGAGGAGAGAATGGAGTGCCGTGTTGGGTGGCAGAGGACAGGCAGAAAGGAAGAAAAAGTTGGACTCATGGAAGGACAGACATGTTGGTTGGGGAATGGAATGGTCTGGAGGAGACAAAGCATGCAGGAGGCAGAAACAAGGGAGGAAAGAAGAAGAAAGTGCAACCAGAATCATGAAATCACCTGACAACAAAGGTAGGAAAAATGATTTTATTTTCAATTTAGTGATCAAAATGTGTCCGTTTTGAGAATTTATATCTGCTGTCTATATTTTGCACTATGGCCCCCTTTTACTAAACCTCAGTAGCGGATTTTAGCGCAGGGAGCCTATGAGCATCGAGAGCAGTGCAGGGCATTCAGCGCAGCTTCCTGCGCTACAGCACAGTTACAGGTGTTATCCAGGGACAGCAGTCGGATATTCTCACATATGGATGACGTCAACCACGGAGTCCCGATGCGGACAGCTTCACAAGCAGACTTGCTTGAAGAACTTTTGGACTGCCGCACCGTGCCCCTGATCTACAACATGCAACAATTAACACCAGAATATACAAAAAGTATTAGCAAAAGTATTATAAAAATGTTCCCTTCTCATACAGTTTACTATGGCAATAAGAATTGGAAGAAGACAGTGAAGAGAGAGGATCCGAGAAACAAAAAAATTCGGACATTAAAGAAAAAGTTTTTCACAGCATAGTCAAGGAGATGGTTTGAAACGAATTCCAGGTTCCTGAACTTGGAAGCCCTGAAATATTGTCACTAATACTAAACAGTTGAGCTGCTGGACGTCAGGAACATCTTCTCTCGCACCAAGCAGCATCATGGGGTAAAGACCTAGAACAATTGCTTTCGCCCACTACTTATGAGGAATTTAGGAAACGTCTGAAAACACACCTGTTCCTAAAATATCTAGACAACTGATCCTCTCTTCTCTCTCCCCTCTATAGCGATTAACTTGTTCTATTGATCACTCTCTCCTCAAAAATGGATTTCCTGTCCTATTAACCCTCTTTCTTCCTCCCCTCTTAAAGTCAATCGATTTGTACCTTTGCTTAATCTTTGTAAACCGCATAGAACTTCACGGTATTGCGGTATATAAGCTGTTATTATTATTATTTAGTAAAAGTTTTAACCGCACTTAGATTTATCAACAGCACGGTGTACAAAATATATAAAAACACGAAAAATAGGAAAGTAACGAAAAGACAAAGCCAAGAAAATGAATTAAATCCAAGTAATATATACATCTAAAAACTAAAAACAAAACAACTTTTGTTTAAATAGTTGACAAAAAGAAACAGGATCCTTGTCTTGTGAAAAAGAATCTACAACTTACCTCTCTAGCTAATCATTGTAACTCTGTATTTTTTAAATTAACCTTTTGTAATCCGCCTTGAACCGCAAGGTAATGGCGGAATAGAAATCCCTAATGTAATGTAATGTGCTAAACAGAAGATAATAGCATCTCCTTAGAGCCCCCATTTGAAAATTTAGAAGCCGCAGGCATTAATTTGTAAGTACATCTGGAAAGCACGAGTATGAATTTCAAAATAACACCCCCCCAACCCCACGTCAAATGCAAGTTTCACCCTCTCCTCAGTTCCACCGTTTGAAGTTCAGGTAAAAGCAAACAATTTTACCCACATAATTTTTCAGTTATCTGGGTAAAATAATTTACGTTGCCCTCCTCCTAGACGTCAGAACAGCAAATGTATAAACGAAGCCGAGTTTTAGGTCTCGCCTTCTTACCACCCTTCCCAGCCAAGCAGACCTTTCCTTCCCACAGCCCCTCTTCTATCCCACGCAGCAATCCGCCGCACTGATTTGAATCTGATACAATTCTCTCGCGCCCGCCCGCAGTGATGGCGTTAATATGTGCGTCACACTATTCGCCCAATCACACGAAGGAGGCATTTCATAGCGTCTTGAGGAAGAGACGTTCCAGCGCGTTCTCACGTTGGGTTCATCCGGCACGGTGTGGCCCAGCGATTGCTGCGGCTGCTACTGTTGCCACCCGTCTTGCGCCTCCCGTAGTTGTTGTCACTGGGGATGTAGAGGCGGCAGGAGGGCGACAGCAGTAGCAACCGCGGTGAATGCAGTGAGCTACTGGTTGCCGTGTTAGCCTGTTTTTATTTGCGGGAGATACTTGCCCCTTCGCTTCCCTCCAGTCTTTTTTTTTTTTTTCTTGGCTGGGCAGTTGATGGACTGTTAAAAAACAGATAAGACGAAGGGGACGGGTTGGCGGATGGCCTCGTCTTTTCTTGCTGGGCAAGGTGAGGGGGAACTGAGCTCAGGGGAGGATTCAGGGGGCTTTGGCGACTCTTTAAAGCTTTGCCAGGAAGACGAGGAGGAGAATAAGCTATTAGTGGAGCGCTTTGAGCGGGCAGCCGATTACTTGCAACAGCTGATCCAGGTAGCCAGCAAGGAGCAGCTCCTCTACCTGTATGCTAGATACAAACAGGTAATAAACAGAGGTATAAAGCCTTCAAGGTTTTATAAAAGATCAAAAACAATTTTAAAAGCAGTCTAATACAAGAGGTTATCAACTTGTTTTGCATGTTTTGTCTTCTTGCTCCAAATATGATATATTCCATTACAATTAAAGTAATTATTTGACTTCGGAATGTAATCCCAAATTATCATGCTGTATACATCAGGGAAGGCCTAAAGGGATCTAATCCCTTGGTGAACTTTAAGTCATGTGCCCATTCCATCCCTGGGGTGGTTCAAGGCCTCCTTGCCAAAAGGTCTGGCATCTCGCTACTTCTTCCCTATCCTTTTACCCTATAGTAGTCCAGCATCTATTTCCCTTTTACTTCCCACAGGTTTTCAATATCTCTTCTTCCCCTTTCTACCATCACCTAGCCTAGAACAGCATCTCTCTCCTGTACTATTATCCCCAGGTGTTCAATATTTCCTCCTTTCCCTTTCTCTTGTCACTGCTCCTACTGCCACCAGATCTCCATCCTTTCCTAGAGGTCCACAGCATCAAGAAAAACTCAGTGTGGCAATGGCACTTCATAGAAACATGGCAGATAAAGGCCAAATGGCCCATCCAGTTTGTCCTCTCTGCACACTCAGGCACAGATGCTCAAAATTCTGACAAAATGGTATTAAATACCGTGTTTGGAGTGACTTTTTTTTAAATTGGGTGATGCTCAGCACAATAGCATGCAAATTATATGCATGCTATCTGTGTGGAGCAGCCCTAGTAAAAGGGGGAGGAACTATCTAGTGCCTGCTCAGAAGAGCATATTGTTAGGCACAATGTCTCCCCCCCCTCCCCCATCTTGTCATGTTTGGCTCCATTTTCCTACTGATGCTCTCCTTCCTGCTAGCACATCTTGATTGCTGCTCTGGAACCGGCAGGACTCCCCAAAACTGCCAATTTGCAGCTTTAGGACATCCCCTGTTGCTCAGCTTAGTGGGGCTTTTCCTGCCAGCTTGGCTGAGTGGCAGGGAAGCTCCAAAGCTGCCAATCAGCAGCTTCAGGGAGTCCTGGCGCTCAGCTGTTTGGTGCTTCCCCTGCTGTTCAGCTGATCGTGACTCTAGAGCAGGGGTCTCCAAAGTCCCTCCTTGAGGGCCGAATCCAGTCGGGTTTTCAGGATTTCCCCAATGAATATGCATGAGATCTCTGTGCATGCACTGCTTTCAATGCATATTCATTGGGGAAATCCTGAAAACCCGACTGGATTCGGCCCTCAAGGAGGGACTTTGGAGACCCCTGCTCTAGAGCGATGAGACGGTAGGGAGAGTAGGGGCTGCCTACTCAGCTGTGGAAGGCTTAGTTCTTGTGCGCATGTTGTGTAAGGGCACAACAGCTCCAGAGCTGTTGGTAAAATTTCCACAGAAATGGAGAGGGGTGGGGGTGGGGTGTATGTTCCGTTTGTGCATCACAAGGAAAGTTCATTACATTACTAATGAGCTTCTTGTAATGCATTTGATGGCTGCTAATGAGGATCGGTAGAAGCCATGGAGATCCCTTTTGTGCATCAGGAGAGTTTCCATGCCAGTAAGACTACTTTAATGAGTCTTAATGGCACAGAAACCTTTGGAGCATTGGAGCTTCAGGGCCCACTGTGTCCTGCCCTTTCTGTCCAAGCTTCTTGTGAGAGTAGGTCTTGAGTGCCACAATACTGACAGTGATGTGTTCTGTTGCTGCTCTGCCCTTGTTTTAATGGCTTTGCTGCTGCCCTCTTGTTGCCTTAAACCAGTGTCTCGCAAACATTTTTGAGCTGGGGCACACTAAACCCAGTGTCCCCTGCTCGAGACACCCGGAAGTGTGTTGGCATGATGACGTCATGCAGTGCATGTGCAAAGGCCCTTCAAACGGACCTTGCGCCGAGAGAAGGACCTGCGCTGGAGAGAAGAGGTGCCAGCGTCGGGAGATTGCTTATAGGACATGCCTCTCTTCGCGAGAGGCAGATCCTGTAGACAGCCGGTGCCAGCACCTCTTCTCTTCCCCAGTGTACTGCAGCACACCTGAAATCTCAGGAGGCACACTGTTTGAGATCCCTTGCCCTAAACTGATACCTAGTCCACCTAGTGAATGATGACAGAAGGAATAGAGGCCAAAAGATACATAAATATAGACCAAAATAAAAAAAGTGCTTTTTATATCAAATGAAAGTAGAACAATACTGTGTATAAGCTTATTAAAGCAAAAGAAAGGTGCTGTAGGAATTAAAATGAATTGCTGCCTGTTTTACTTGATTGTATTCTCTTGGTTCATTGTCTGCATTATGTTGTTATTTTTCAGCTTTGGATATGAATCTTCTTTCATAATTAAATATAGATCAAAAAAAAGTTCTGTTACGTCCCTTCTGGATTCCATATGTTAGGTGTTCAATCCCAACCTGCAGTCTGGGTGTTGTCTGAACACATGCTCCACCCCCTTAGCCTGAGAGTTAGTAAACAATCTTAGTTTTCAATTTCTGCAAGCAGTCCTTGCAGAAGTCTTTTGCAATTGCTCTGCTTCTATTTCTTATTTATTTTTTTTTTTTTTGCTTAAAGTTCAATTTGGTGGCTTCAGTGCCTCGAGACCCCTCCCTGGTGGTCCCATGTCAGAGAAAAGGACACAGTCCTACGGTGCTGGGCTGCAGCTTCACAGAGAAACTGTGGTGGATCTGTGGAGCCAGCTCTCTCTGTGTGCCACCTTCTTCAAGTACCTGGGGTTTCTTCCTGTGGAGCCTGCTGGCCGGTGACCCTGTCACAGGTTTCTCGCGCAGGCTGGTGTGTTTGGACGGAAACCCACCCATGTTTCAAGGTGCAGGTTGCCTTTTCTGCCCCCGACCGTGTGGCAGAGGATTCATGGGGGCAAATTAGATTGTTAGCTCTTCTGAGCAGGGACTGTCTAAATGTATGCTAAATGTACAGTGCTGTGTACGCCTTTTAGCACTATAGAAATGATAAATAGTAGTAGTGGTAGGTTGTAGTCAGTTGCTGGCTGGCAGTCCAAAGATCTCCCCCTTTGCATTTGGAGCTGTTTCTGAGGTAGAAAGTCCTTTTTATCCACTCAGCTAATTTAAAAACGCTGACAGGCAAAAGCACTAGAGCAGGGATCTCAAAGTCCCTCCTTGAGGGCCGCAATCCAGTTGGGTTTTCAGGATTTCCCCAATGAATATGCATTGAAAGCAGTGCATGCACAGAGATCTCATGCATATTCATTGGGGAAATCCTGAAAACCCGACTGGATTGCGGCTCTCAAGGAGGGACTTTGAGATCCCTGCACTAGAGAGACTGTGAGTACCTCCGTTATTTCCTATTTGGCCCTGGCTGACTCTCAAATTCCTGTATGATGATCTCTCTGAAGCCTCTGGTTGGTTGGGTCATTCACTTGTCAGCGACGTGTCGCTGCCTGGTGTGACTAGTGGCTCCGGATTGACCTCACCACCCATGATGGTTTTTTCTGGTCAGCATTGTCTCAGCACGGTTTGTTTTGGAGCTTATTCTCTTGTGCAGGGAACCTTTTCTCCTTATTACGGACACGGGTGTTTTCCTCTGGGCTGTACCTTCCTTCTTGCTGAAGGTGGTCTTGGCTTTCCAAGTCCACCAGGAGATTAGGTTGCCTGCATTTTCATCCAACAGGTTCGGAGCGCAAAGTTCAGATCTTACGCAAATTAGATGACTGGAGGGTCTGGCGCCTTTATTTGGAAAGGACTATTGAGTTCAGGCTGTCTGATCATTTTTTTGTTCTAATTGCGGCACCTAACCATGTTAGGTCGGTGTCCTTGATCACTTGATAGATTAGAATGACCATTTCCGCGATTTCCTTCACTAGCGGCAAGTAGCCGCCAATCTTGCTTAAAGCCCATTTGATGGTAGGGGTGGCTGAATCATGGAGAGTGGAGCATGTGTTCAGAAAAGATGTAGATTTCTGCACCAATTGGACTGTGGGTTGGGATTGAACACGCAGTCTGGGTGTTGCAGAAATCCACATCTTTTCTGAACACATGCTCCACCCTCTGCCTTTATTTCAGCAATTCCTTGAAATGTCTCTTAACATTTCTGGCAATTGAAATTGCTAGCCTGAAGTATTTAGAGATTTTTTTTTTTGTAACCTCCTCCTATTTTCAGAGTAACTTTTTCTTTATTTTCTAATGCTGCAAGCAGCCTGTAGTTGTTGAAAATATATAGAACAATATCAAAAGCTGAGAGATTTGAACAGAATATGTTCAACAGTGAATTTGTCTTCTCCTGACCAACTGAAGGCCCAGCTAGGCTTTGTTAATTTATTATTTATTTATTTTTTAAAGTAGTCAATCTCCTGTTAAGGGCATGTAAAATTTTGAATTTGACATACTGTATACTGTACACAGTTTTGCCTCGACACAAATTAAATGAACTAAAATCTGTTAAAAAAGCAGCAAACAGTAATTATGTATTATAATTTTCAGAAAGATGTTTTTAATTTTTTTCCATATAAGGGTTGTGTCAATTTCTGTTCACTTAGGAATTCAGGGTTTCATTCTATATATAGCCCCCCAAAAATTGGTGTCAACTAGAACTGTGCTCAGTGCGATTCTATAAGAGACACTCGCACCTTCTAGAATCACGCTAAGCACCAGTGCTCTTGACAACGTTTAGGTAAACCCATTTAGGTCAGACCTAAATCCCTGTGCCTAACTTGTATGCCCTTTTCAAATTCATCCACTAGACCTGTGCGTGGAACATAATTAGCATCAATTATGAGGTGTCAATTGCCATTTAGCGGTGGCAATTAGGTTGTGTGTGCATATGACATAAGGTACCATATACAGAATTTGGTGATACAGCTTAACCAGGAACCCAAGTATCTTTTTGGTGGCAACGTTCTCACTTCTGCATCTGTTGAATGCACAGGTTTACAAGTTGGTTTTCAGAAAGACCAGGCATATCCATGTATTACTTCTGAGACTCCTGATGCAAGTCAGGACATGACCATGTTGAGTTCTAGACTTCTACTGAAAGTTTCTCATTAAAAGAACAGTTCTGCACCTTTTAGTTATCTCTCCTGTGTTCGTGTGAATATGCTTATCAGAAGCTAGTGTTTCTTCTTCTGCATTACACTGAATACTTAAAAGTGCTCATTACCATATGTTTTAATGGCATGTGTGAGTGTCTTCTGTGCGAATTAGCTTGCATATTCAACCCCGCGCCCAATAACGTATATTTATACCCCACGGTAACGTGTGACTGTACTCATGGTAGCTTTCGACATCGGCCCCTGAAAGTTCTTCCTTATTTTTTATGCGTTATATTATGACAACCAAATCTTATGTCTTTAAGTCTGTTTTCTTGTGCTTTTGTTTATAGTCGGAAACATGGAATACATTTGAGAGGGTTTTGAATAAAGGTCGAAGCACAATAGGATGGTGTTAATATTAGAGATGTTAACTGCATTGATGCAGTTTTTTGGTTATAAATTTAATAAAATGACATGAACAGGGTGAGATTTTTAGTTTTCAAACTCTGCTTTGGAAGAAAGCTAGTGTATGGGTTTTAAAGTGAAAATAGGAACATTTGCATCTACTTTAAGTATAGGTACTTTATTTTCTGAAAGAAAATGCATACATTAAAATGAAGTGTGTTTACCTTTCCCTCCCTTATTTAATCTTAACCTTTAAATAAATATTTCTCAAGCTATTCCTGACTTACTCACAATGAATATGCTTCTGCTGCACATAAATGTATTTCATGCAAATTCATCACAGATATTCTGGAAAATCAGACTGGCAAGGCGTACTCCAAGAATGGCTTAAGAAACATTATTCTAAATGATGCTGAAAAAAATATATGCATCAAAGGAGGGGAATTTTCAGATAGTGATTTAGTATGCGTAAATTGGCTATTTACTTGTCTGTGTCTTTGACAATAGCTCCCACTTGATGTGACTAGTAGAGAGTGATTTGCGGTAGAGACTGACACGGGGACTGTTTACCGCAGTAAATCCGCAGAAATGGAGACATTTGCAACTGGTTTACCGCAGGAATGGGGACAAGACCTTTTACTGCCCCGCGGGCAGGGCAGGATTAATTCATCGAGGGCCCCTAGTCACACAAGTACACTGGGCCCTCTGCTCCGCCCCACCCCACCATGCGCCCAGGTGGAAACAGGAAGCTGCGTCAGAGGGAAGCTTTGGGCAAGCAGCACCGCTTGCACAATTACAGTTCCCGTTGCCTTTCTTACCCTCGTTGCTTGTTTGTCATACTTTCCGTCGATGAGGGGCCGTGTTGCCGATCGGGGTGGGGCCCATTGCTGTTTGGAAAAACAATGTTGATGCCTTCCTTCATCGGGCCCCCTGACCATTTTGGGCCCTAGGCATGTGCCTACTTGGCCTATTGGTTAATCCTGCCCTGACCGCGGGAAGGGAAACAAGAGACCTTTTACTACCTTGTGGGAGCAGTGAAAAGTCTTACTCCTGTGGTTAAAAAATTGCACCCATGTCAGACTCAGCATTTCTTCCCCAGCTCCTCCTTCGCCTATTTTACCTTCAGGAGCTAGCCATGCCATGACGGAAGGAACCCAAAACTAAAGCCAATGTGATTTGAAGAATAAAATTACCAGGTAGAAAATAATAAATTTGTTATTTTGTGATTATAATATTTCAGATTTGAAATATGTATCCTGCTAGAGCTGGTTTTGGACATAACTAGGGACCGCAAAGTCCAGGCTGTGCTTCTTTAACTTCCAGCTGGCTTAGGGCTCTTTCTCTGACCAGGGGGCAGTTGCCCTAGTTGCTGTCCTCTAACACTATTCCTGCCCTGTGTGACTGAAGTATTCTGTTAGCTTGATTTTTCTATGTAGCATTCTGTAGTAATTTGGTTTGTTCAGTTTTTACAATAATGGAGGGGATATTTGTGAAAGGGAAGGGAGACGGGGGTTTTGTTGATTCTTGCTCTTTATTATTTGTGTTTATAAGATGACAATTGTACAGAATATTGTCTCTTTTTATACTTTTAATAAAATAAGTTCAGTGTAAAATCATAACTATTCAAGGCTTGTGCGGATGGAATCTGACAGTTTGCAGGGTGAGGACGGGGACCGAGCTTGCGGTGATGGGGACTGAGCTCGTGGAGACGGGGCAGGGACGGTGATAAATTTTTTCCCTGTGTCATTCTCTAATGTGCAGTTAGCTGATGCTTATACATGAATTACAGGATGTCCGTGGAGAGACCCCCCCTGGAGAGAGACTTGGGAGTACTGGTCAACAAGTTGATGAAGACGTCTGCGCAATGTGCTGCGGCGGCAAAAAGGGCGAACACAATGCTAGGAATGATTAAGAAAGGGATCACGAATAGATTGGAGAAGGTTATTGTGCCGCTTTACCGGGCAATGGTACGCCCTCACCTAGAATACTGCGTCCACCACTGGTCGCAACGTCAGAGGGAAGGCTTCCAGATGAGGCGCGGGATGCGCACGAGGAGCTGCTGCCCACAGCTTTGTGCAATGCAGCACTCAGGGAGCCGGCCTGAAAACACTGCGTTGATCGCACTGTGTACTGGCCTGAAGATAACACCGGGGAGGCAGGCCAGAAGGCAAGGCACAGCATGGAGGGAGAGAGAGAGCAACGGTAGGGGGAATGCTTTTATTTTTTTATTTAGTGATTGATTTACATCTGCTGTCTTTTCGGGAAGAAATGCATTTGTTTCTTTTCCTCTGGGGGTTGTACTGCTTGCAGAGTCTTGCATCTTAGGGTTTGTTTGTAAATATTAGTACTTTTAGTTTTTGGTCCTGCATTTGCATGGGGTTATCTGTTTTCTGGTAGGAATGAATATTGAGAAGCATACAGTGTGCTTTGTGAATTTTAATTTTGTGGTTAACCATTATGTGTTGTTAATACGATTATATTGTGTGTATGTATATATGAAAAATGAATGGAAAAAATGGTGTTACAATTAGTACTATTATGGGGGTGGAAATTGGGTAGAGATGGGCACTACTTAGCCCAGTGTTCTTCAACTGCTGGTCCATGGACCAGTGCCGGTCCACAAAATATTTTATTTCCGCCGGTCCATAGGTGTCAAAAGGTTGACGAAAACTGGTGTAGAGAACACAAGCTTGTTTCTGAAGACAGCCATCCAAAGGAGGTGCAGAGGAGAGAAGCCCGTAAGGGTGACTTCAAAGGAAAATCATAATTTGAATTCAGGGTGAAAGTGTCTTGAAATCACCTTTGGCTTCTTGACCTTATGAAAAACTTTGTGTCTTGTTATGTATTTCAGCAGCCTTAGTCATGTGTTTTCTTGATCACTTAAGCACAAAAAAATAAAATAGCTGGGCTGGATGTGACATGCTGTGCATGGTAGCTTCTGGCTGATGAGGTTAGGACAGAAAAAACATCACTTACATTACGTAGTCCATACATGGTAATTGTTACAGTGCAATAGGTGTAGAGGTCTTGAGCAGCTGGGTAGTTATACTCAAACTTTCAAATAATAAAAGAACAAGAGGGCATTCAGAAAAGTTGAAAGGGGACAGATTCAAAACGAATGCTAGGAAGTTTTTCTTTACCCAACGTGTGGTGGACACCTGGAATGCGCTTCCAGAGAGCGTAATAGGGAGAGTACGGTACAGTACTGGGGTTCAAGAAAGGATTGGACAATTTCCTGCTGGAAAGGGGGATAGAGGGGTATAAATAGAGGATCACCGCACAGGTCCTGGACCTGTTGGGCCGCCACGTGAGCGGACTGCTGGGCACGATGGACCTCAGGTCTGACCCAGCGGAGGCATTGCTTATGTTCTTATCATTTCCTTCGGCTCTACCTCCTTCAGTGGGCTGTACTGTTTTGCAGTGGTTAAAGCTACAGCCTCAGCACCCTGAAATTGTGGGTTTAAACTCATGCTATTCCTTGTGACCCTGGACAAGTTCCTTAATCTCCCTATTGTCCCAGGTTTATTAGATAATTGTGAGCCTGCCAGGACAGACAGGGAAAAATGCTCGAGTACCTGAATAAAATTCATGTATTCCATTCTGAGCTCCCCTGGAAGAACAGTAAAGAAAAATTGAATGAATATATAAATAATCCCTCAGTTTTTCACTTCCACAAGTGTGTTTTATTTTTTTTATTTTTTTTTGGGGGGGGGGTTATTTCTGGATCTTAAGGCTTTTGGTACAACAGAAATTCTCAGTGCTCCTGGGACAACCTTGACTGCAAGAAGACACAGATTCTTGGCGTAGGAGTCTGTAGCTAGCAGGCATCTCTGTTCTCAGGGTACTTGCCTAGTCAGCCTGCTCTAACAGTTAAGATTACTTGGGGACCGTTTCCTTTATAGCAAAGCCTAGTCCTGGGTTTTGTCTGACTTGAGCTTGGGCCGTGATTCTGAGTCGGTCCTGAGGACTGGAGTGGGGCCGGCTGCGTGGTTTCCTCCCCACATTGATGAGGAAGGAGCTGTAGCAGTGGAGGTCTTGGCCCACCTTCACAGGTCTCGCTGTGTCACCTCAGTGGGTTGCGGAATATAAACCAGTGAGCCTAATGGGTGGTATCAAAGATTCTGGTGTGTTTCCTAAAGGTGGACAGTCCTACAATAGTGTTAGTAATAGCAGGTTGTCAAATCCAGTATCTAAAACCCAGTTCAAGCACTTAGCTATCATTCTCAGAGTCTCTTAACTCAAGCTTATATAGTTCCTTTTATTTTGAGCAAGAGAAAACTCTGGCAAAGAGCAACATATATAAGGCCAAGAAGGAACAAGAGAAACAACAGTAAGACAAAACAAAAAAGTCCAATTGCACTCCAGCTCCAGAGAAGAATAGGGCTCACTTTAAATAGTTCCACACAGTTCCCCTGACTACATGGACATCATAACCCCAGTTTTGCCTTATTTCAATCACAGTCCAAGCTGCTTTCTCACGATGCTCTCTCAAAACAAAAAAATGAAATGGAGTTAAACAGTCCTCAACTGATTCTCAATAAAGTTCACTTTGCCTGATTATCTTCAATTAGGCTAGCCACCCAACTCGTGAGAGCTGGGGGTGGGGGAATTGCTGAATCTGTCAGCTTTTTCAAGCACTGATAAACCTTACCCTTAGGTGTACAGCGGATTCTTCCAAACAATTCTCACACCAACAGTCAGCAACAAGAAGGAAAATTTAAAACACGGGAAAACAGTCCTTTTAAATCACTGCCCTCTGGTTCCCAAAGTCATTGACAAGGATCAGATTAACTCTGTCATCAGGAAATGCTTTTTCAATTTGCGTATGTTGAAGAAGGTAAGACACCTCTTTCATCAACATCACTTCTCTATTCTAGTTCAGTCAATTATTTTATCTCATCTTGACTATTGTAATGTCATTTATCTTAGCATTACAAAAACCTGTCTTTCTAGACTGCAACTGGTCCAGAATACAACTGCCAGACTGATTTTCAGGAAGCACAAGTTTGATCATGTGACACCACTGCTTCATGGTCTTCATTGGCTTCCTGTGTATTTCAGAATCCAGTTTAAATGTGTTTGTGTTATTTTCCAAAATTCTTCATGGCATTCTCACTCCTCTAGTTCTGCTGTCCTGGAATCTTTATAGATTCTCTTTCGCAAGGGGTGACCAACATCTCAAATTATCCTGTCCTAGCAAAGGTATCACAGGAACCAAGATCTTTGGCCAAAGTTTCTTCAACTTTGAAACAATCTTCCACTCTTTTTAAGAAGTTCTGTCTCTCTTCCTTTTTTTTTCGTAAGTCTTTGAAAACTATTCTGTTCACTAAGCACTTTGGTAATTAATTTCCTCTCATTTTTTTTTTTCTATCTCTTCAGTCCTTATTAGCCTAAACTAACTATACTGTAAACCGAGACGAGTTTTCCTGGATTGAAGTCTCGGTATATAAAGCCAAGCATTAGATTAGATTAGTTAAAGGAAGGAACGTGTGTGGTCACCTCCCTCCTTCCTACTTAGCCGAATCTATGTCCCTCCCCCTTACCTTCATGGTACTTTTTGAGTAACTTCTTCACAAAGCCATCGGAGCCTGCAAGCAGTAGCATGCATGTGTGGGCGGAAGCTTCTCCTCGGACGCAACTTCTGGTTGCGTCAGAAGAGAAGCTTCCACCCACACACGCACACTACTATTTGCAGGCTCTGACGGCTTTGAAGAAGTTACTCAAAACACGCCACGAAGGTAAAGGAGAAGGAAGGGAGGGAGGAAGGGAGGGATCGATCGATCGAGGGGTGGCGAGAGGGAAGGGTGGTGGAGGGAAGGAACAGACGCTGAAGGGGTGGAGAGGAACAGATGCTGAAAGGACATGAGGAATACAGTGGGGAGAAGACACTGAAAGGATATGGGGAAGACAGAGTAGGGAGAAGACGCTGAAAGGACATGGGGAAGACAGAGTGGGTTGAAGACGCTGAAGGGAAATGGGGATGACAGAGTGGGAAGAAGACAGAGATGTCAGACTATGGGGGAGCGTAGGGAAGAAGATGGGTGCCAGACCAATTGGGGGGAGGGGCGGTGAACAGAGCAAATGGAAAACGCAGAGAGAAGACAAGACAGTGGATGGAAGGAATTGAATGAGAAGATGAGGGAAGCAGAAACCAGACAAAGGTAGAAAAAAAAAATTATATTTATTTATTTTATTTATTTATTTATTTTTTTTTGCTTTAGGTTAAAGTAGTATATTAGTTGTGTTTATAAAATTTATAAACAAAGCCCTGCCAACTGAATATCTCTTTCTCTAGTTCAGCCAGAACTTTGATTTATTAGGAAGGAATAAGCTAAATATTGCAGTACTGAGGCTTTTATGGATGCTGCGGGGACAGTGGTTGTGGGGATAGTGGTTGCTGGAACGGGGCTGTGGCAGGGACGGTGGTCGCAGTGACAGGGGCAGTTTTTTTTCCCTGTGTCATTCTCTAATTCCTAATTGATCTTCACAAACATCCAGGGAGGGTGGGAGGGAAGTGGGGGGAAATTTTCATCACCGCAATTTCAAAGTTCATGTAAAAAACCAAACTTCCTCTTCAGTAACACAAACCTTTGGAGTTCCTCAAGGTTCTATCCTATCCCCACTTCTATTCAACATTTTTCTTTCCCCTCTCCTTTCTCTAGCTCAATCACTAGGATTCTCAATTTTCGCTTATGCTGACGATATCCAGCTACTCTACCCCATTAATACTTCCAATTCATCGGATATTCTTGATCTTAACTCTAAATTAGACATCTTAAGTGATTGGCTGTTTTCCAATAAACTTTCACTTAATGTTTCTAAATCATGTGGTTTACTCCTTCCTATTAAAAAATCCGAAACAATGCCTGGAACTATCTACATCAAATCCACACCCTTACATATGGACACTAAAATAAAATTACTGGGCGTCACTCTAGACAGAGATCTCACCTTCCATGATCACATAAGTACAATAGTAAGAACTTGTTTCTTTAAACTTCGTATCATTCGTTCACTTACCTCTATCCTAAATACCGATTCGATCAATACCCTTATTCACTCATTAGTTATTTCCAATTTAGATTACTGCAATTCATTACTAAATGGACTACCCCAAAAAGAACTACGCCGTTTGCAGATAATACAAAACACCGCGATTAAACTCATTTACAAAACAGGTAAATTCGAGCACGTTACTCCACTACTTAAAGAGGCTCATTGGCTCCCAGTCACACACCGTATAATTTATAAAATCCTACTACTCTCCTTCAAAATCAAACTTTCTCATCTGCCCCTATTTTTAGACAAATTGCTAATTCCTCAAAGTTCTCCCCGTATCTTACGATCCACGGACCAAAAACTCCTTTTCATCCCCTCCCTAAAAGAATGCTACTATACAAGAAAGACTAATTTCGCCATAACAGCACCTACGCTATGGAACTCTCTCCCTCAATTTCTTAGGGATGAAATTCATTTAACTAAATTCAAAACCAATCTTAAAACTTTTCTATTCCAAGATGCCTTCAATAAATCCTAATCTTTCCTAACCGCTTATATTTTCACTCTAGTCTAAATTTCTCTTATATTCCAGCGCATAACTCTTTTACCAAGCACCCTTTACCCTTTATGTCCTATCCTCCCCCTCTATCTCATTTCCTCTTATATTATGTAACTTTTCCCTACCTTCCCTTTTTTTCCCTCACAGTCACGTCCGTCTGTATATGTCTAATATGTTTTCACCAACTTTCCCAACACATCAATAACTAATTCTTTTTCTCCTATTTTAAACAAACTGTTTTTAAATTGTTAACCGGTCAGATATTTGTTTTATGATCGGTATATCAAAAAACAATAAACTTGAAACTTGAAACTTGAAACTTGAAATGTACTTTATATTATTATTTGTCTGGATGTAAGTACTGATTATTGTATTACTTGATTATATATTCTTTGCACTTTTGTATTTAATTTGAAAATCAATAAAGAATTAAAAAAAAAAAGCCACAGGTAAATATACCTAAGCTCATTCAGTTCCTATGGGCTTTGGTACTGCAGCTTTGTAAAAGGGGCTCTAAATCTGGAGAAGTATTGGCTAAAAAAGGAAGCTAGTATAAATAGGGGATACTTTATTTTTATAAAAGGACTTTTATCTGTGAAAAATCTTTTATAACTTTTACCCTTTATGGTATATTTAAGCTAAAAAAATTCAATCAAATTTAAAAAACTAAAAAAAAATCTAATGTGAACATCTGAGGAAGGGATACAGAGAAACAAAGGCTTTCTTGATTATATACTCCTGGCAGAATACTACTAAAAAAAAAAAATCCAAATCCTATGCTCAAAATTTTCAAATTCTGCAAGTTTATTTGACATTTAAACAACACCTTTGCAAATTATCATCCAGAATTTCAATATAATTGAGTATTTTCATTAAATTGTACTAGAGAAAACAAAGCCTGCCCCAGCCAAAATTTCTTGCCCCTGTGCTTCCCCCCAGCTAACATCTCTCTCTCACCCCTGTTCTTCCCCCCCAGCTAACATCTCTCTCTCGCCCCTGTGCTTTCCCCCCCAGCTAACATCTCTCTCGCCCCTGTGCTTCTCCCCCAGCTAACATCTCTCTCTCGCCCCTGTGCTTCCCCCCCAGCTAACATCTCTCTCTCTCGCCCCTGTGCTTCCCCCCCAGCTAACATCTCTCTCTCTCGCCCCTGTGCTTCCCCCCCAGCTAACATCTCTCTCTCTCGCCCCTGTGCTTCCCCCCCAGCTAACATCTCTCTCTCTCGCCCCTGTGCTTCCCCCCAGCTAACATCTCTCTCTCTCGCCCCTGTGCTTCCCCCCCAGCTAACATCTCTCTCTCTCGCCCCTGTGCTTCCCCCCCAGCTAACATCTCTCTCTCTCGCCCCTGTGCTTCCCCCCCAGCTAACATCTCTCTCTCTCGCCCCTGTGCTTCCCCCCCAGCTAACATCTCTCTCTCTCGCCCCTGTGCTTCCCCCCCAGCTAACATCTCTCTCTCTCGCCCCTGTGCTTCCCCCCAGCTAACATCTCTCTCTCGCCCCTGTGCTTCCCCCCAGCTAACATCTCTCTCTCACCCCTGTGCTCCCCCCCTGCAGCTAACATCTCTCTCTCTCGCCCCTGTGCTTCCCCCCAGCTAACATCTCTCTCTCTCGCCCCTGTGCTTCCCCCCAGCTAACATCTCTCTCTCACCCCTGTGCTCCCCCCCTGCAGCTAACATCTCTCTCTCGCCCCTGTGCTCCCCCATAGCTAACATCTCTCTCTCGCCCGCCCCTGTGCTTCCGCCCACAGCCAGAATATCTCTTTCTCACCTCTATCCCCCCCCCGAAAGTCAGTATCTTTCACTTTCCCCAATCCAGCATTCCTGTCCACTACCTCTGGGATTCTGATTCCAGTTAATGGCAACCTGTTGCCGGCTCTGCAAGCTTCCCTCTACCGCGGCCCTGCTGAAAAAGAGGGAGTGACATCGAGTGTGGGACCGCAGTAGAGGGAAGCCTGCAGAGCCCACACAGGCTGCCCGAAGATATTGTTGGCAGTGATTAAGGCTGCAGGAAGGGATTGCCGACTCGACACCAAAATCTGTGCAGACCTCGGGTATTTCCCCCAGTCAGATCTTTCACACTCTCCCCATTGCCCCCAATCCAGCATTCCTGTCCACTACCTCTGCGACAACAATTCCAGTTAATGGCAACCTGCTGCTGGCTCTGCAGGCTTCTCTCGACTATGGTCCCACCAAAGAAAGACAAGTGACATCACTTGAGGGTGAGACCGCAGTAGAGGAAAGCCTGCAGAACCCACACAGGCTACCTGAAGATGTTGCCGGGAGTGATTCGGGCCACAGTGGTGGAGTGCTGACCTGATGCCAAAATCTGCACAGACTTCAGATAATTCTGCATCCCTGGGGAATTCTGCGCAAATTCTGCATTATGTAGTAGTTCAAAATTCCTCCAGGAGTAATTATAGTGAGAACATTTAAAGCCTGTGGACATTGGGAGACTGAGTAGCAATACATGAAACTCTCTTTCTGGTGTTTATGCTAATGGAGGCTACCTTTTTTTCTTTTAAAGGTGAAAGTTGGAAAGTGTAATACTCCAAAGCCGGGGTTCTTTGATTTTGAAGGAAAGCAAAAATGGTAAGAGCCTTTGCAAATGCTATCTTCATTTTGCAGATCTGAATGATGTAATTTGCCACCTATGACACTTTATCAATTTAGGGATACCCCCATCTGCAGATATATGAAAATTCAAATTGCCTTAGTGAACCAATATAAAGCCTTGACTTCTATGTTCTTAGCCTATTATGAGCGGTGTTCAATAATTTATCTACCTGGGTATGAAAGAAAGTAACAAGCATGTTGTGAAATGTCTCAAGGTTACTCATTCACAGTTGTGGCCCAGTGCGAGTCTAACATTCCAAGAGACAGGATGTCGGGAGAGTTCATGTGCAAGTAAGAAACTGGTAGATTTGGAGCATGGTTCAGTGATAAAATTTCTTACAAAAGAAGGGAAAAAGCCAAAGGAGATCCATGAATTCACAATTGCAGTTTATGGTGAGTCTGCCCCATCATCTCGACAAAGCAAAATTTTGGATCAAGCAGTTTGTTGGGTAGAGAGTCCATTGAAGATGACCCTCACACTGAATGGCCTGTGAGGGTCATCTTTGAGTATGAAAGAAAGTAGCAAGCATGTTGAAAAAAGTCTGTGCATGTTGTGACATGTCTGTTACTCATGCACAGTTGTGGCTCATTGCAGGTCTAACATTCTAAGATGCAGGATGTCAGGAGAGTCCTCATGTGAATCAAGTAAGAAACTGTTAGAGTTGGAGCACCATTCAGTGACAAAATTTCTTACAAAAGAAGGGAAAATACCAAAGGAAATCCATGAACGCATGATTGCAATTTATGGTGAGTCTGCACCATCATCCTACAAAGTAAAATTTTGGAGCAAGCAAAAGTGGGGTAGAGTCCATTGAAGATGACCCTCACACTGGACAGTCTGCGGAAGCAACTTCTACAGAAATGTGCAAGAAAGTCCTATCCCATGACTTTGTATTTTCATCAGAAGTCTTTCATGAGATACTTTGTTAAATGCCATAAAATGCCCTTTGAAAATCCAGATTTATGATTGGATATGGTCTTGCCACCTTGCTATTTATTTATTAGGATTTATTTCTTAAAGCCACTGGGCATTAGGATGGCAGATGGCATTTAATGTGAGTGGGTACAGGGTGATGCATGTGTTAGGGGGGAGGGGAGAAACCTGAACTGTGGCTGCATGATGCTGTGTTGAGGGTCACTGCCCAGGGGGATCTAGCTGTCACTGTTGAGGATACGTTGGGGCCTTCGGGTCAGTGTGTGGCGGTGTTTGAGAGGGCATGTGGAGTGCCTGGAATTGTCAGGAGGTGAGTGGAGGGCAGGGATGGGAGTATTGTGGTTCCCTAGTATTGCTCTGTGGTACAACTGCACCTCAGGTGGCTGTGGGCAGTTCTGGTCACTGTATCTAAAAAAGAATGTGGTGGAATTGGAAGGGATGCAGAGAGAGGCAACGAAGGTGATGGGGGAGTGGGACGACTTCCCTGTGAGCAGCTGGGGCACTTTGCAGGAGTCAATCAAGGAGAAAAGACGAGGAAAACTCACAGCAGGAGCAGGTGCACATATTATGGCAATCACAGTATGCCATCCAAGAATGTGGGTTTCAGCAGCTGAACCATCCATCCTACAGTCTTGACCTGGCTTCCTCGGATTATTTCCTGTTCTGAGTTTTGAATAAATCTCTCCATGAATAGGGGTTTTCAAGTGATGAAGATGTAAAGGAAGCTGTGACATCCTGGTTTGAAGGCCAAACAGAAAAATTATTTTCAAAGGGGGAAAAGTGGATGAAGTGTATGGAGCTATCAGGGGATTATATTGAAAAACCAAAAATTTCTGAAAACTCTTCGTTCCTACTGTGGTAGATAAATTATTGAACATTCTTCATATTTTGTCTGTTTAGGCTAGACCCAGGGAGCTGGAACATAGCTACCATTGAGCCAGCCCAGCAATATTACCAGGACCGCCCAATGGCAGGGACTGCCTGCAGCTAAACCCTCCCTTTCCATGCATCTGGGTCTGGTACCTCTCGCCTTGTGCCCAGCTGCTTATCCACCCTCTGGATTCTCCACCAGTGCTTTAAAGACTGCTTCTCTGGCTGGCTGGGCTTTTCTGCTGTGTCCCACCCACAAAAAGTTGCATCAGAGCAGTGGGACGCAGCAGAGGAAAGGCCCTGCTGGCTAGAGAGGCAGCCTTTAGCACTGATGGAGATATTCAGCGTCACAAGGGAAGGGTTAGAGATGTTAGACCTGATGGGGGGTGGTATCCCCATCTTGGCCCTTTTGTTCAGGGCCCACTGAGTTCCAGCTATGCCACATTTTATGCTAATATGAGTGTTTTCTGCTGTACTTTGTAGGTGGTCAGCAACTCAGCTAAAGTAGGTGGAGCTGGAGTGAGGTTACTTTTTAGTCTATCCTCAATCACCTTTTTCCTATGCCCATCATTCCAGAGTTTCCTTTCAGTTGAAAGAGACTTGCCTCATATGCATTTAAACCACATAGGTATTTTAACATTTCTATCATATTTCCCCTCTCTGGCCTTTCCTCCAAAAGTATACATATTGAGATCTTTAAGTCTGTCTCCATACACTTTATGACAGAGACCACCGACCATTTTAATAGCAAAACAAAGCAATACCTTTATATTGGACTAACTTATCACATTTTTGACTAGCGTTTGGAGGCTAAAACCTCCTTCCGTAAAGCAGGATAAACGGACTACTACAGCAGTACACTGTCCTCCAAAATTTAGTTAAAGAAAATATTTAGTCCAATAAAAAGGTATCGCCTTATTAACTTTTAAAGTAGACTAACATGGCTACCACATTAAGAACATAGGAACATAAAATTTGCTGCTGCTGGGTCAGACCAGTGGTCCATCGTGCCCAGCAGTCCGCTCACGCGGCGGCCCTTAGGTCAAAGACCAGTGCCCTATTTGAGTCTAGCCTTACTTGCGTATGTTCTGTTCAACTAGGAACTTATCCAACCTTGTTTTGAATCCCTGAAGGGTGCTTTCCCCTATAACAGCCTCCAGAAGAGCGTTCCAGATTTCTACCATTCTGGGTGAAGAACTTCCTTACGTTTGTACGGGATCTTTTCCCTTCTATCTTTACTTCATCCCAAATAAAAAATAAGATTCTTTTTTCTACCTTTGCTCTCTGTACATTTAATTTTGTTTCTGTTGGCCCTAGTCTCTGATTACTGCTTTTCTATCTTCTTTTAACTCTCTTTTCAAGGGTGTCCTGTCCATTTATCATTTTTCTTCTTCCTTCTCACTTCCTCTACTACAGCCAGCACTGATCTGTTCCATTCAGCAATCTTCCATTTTTTCTGTCTCTGTCTTCATTCAGCTTCTCTATCTATTCAGATTTCCCTCTTTTTACTGGTTCTACTTAGCTTTTCATCTCTTTCCATCAACCTTGGCCCTACCGTTCTCCTTTCTCTTATTCCCTAGTCTTTCATTATTTCGTCCCTCTGTCTCTCTTTACTCCCTGCCATCCAGCATCTCCTCTTTCTCCTGTGTGTCTGTCTTTCTCAGTTCTCCTTTCCTTTCCTCCACCATCCAGAATCTCCTCTGTCTTTCTCCCTTGCCATACCAACCAGCCTTGCCTCTGTCTCTTTATCTCCCTCTCCCCCGTACCATTCAACACTGTCCTATCTCTCTCCCCTCATGCAGTATTGCTCCTCTCTCTCTCTCCTCCCCAATCCCACATGTGCTCTCTGTCTCTACTCCCCTCCCTGCATCATCCAACATTGCTTGTCTGTCTGTCTTTCACTCCTTGGCATTCAGCACTGCCCTTTCTCTCTCTTCCACCCATCCAGCATTGCCTCCCACTAGCTCTATCTCCTCCCATGCAGTATTTCCCTTCTGCTGTCTTTCACTGATTTCATCCCATTTGCATTACCTCTGCCTCTGTCTGCCCCATCCCATCCAATATTGTTCAACAGTCCTTGTTTTCTCTGTCTCTCCCCTCCCCTTCCATCTAGGTCTTGCCCCATTTTGCATTTTTCCTTCTCAACCATGATCCTTAGCATTGCCTCCTTTCTCACTCCCCACCCATTGCTGTGGTTATTCCCATGCAGCTCCTTTTGACTTCCTTTTCCCGTCTCCACCTCTACCAGGCCTATACTAGCAAGCAAGAAATGAAGAGATGTGGGACTGTGACTCTCCATGCACTGTTATGGCTTCCTCTGCTTGTCTTGGAAGTTTATGTCAGAAGAGGTGGGACTTGAGAAACTCTAAGAATGAAGGGTAGCATAAATTTATTTTTCCTTGTAGCAGAAACTCTTTGCACACTGCTCTTTCAGCGTCTTTGTAAAAAAAATCTCATTCTTAGAAAATGTTGCAATTATTCACATATATACTGTGGCCGGGCCCGTCCCCGAGTAGGTGGGAAACACCGGCCCGGACCACAAGCAAGAATTTTAGTACGCCTTTTATATGGTGGTGAAAGGAAGACCCGGATACCGGATTCCTTGAAAAGCAGTACCAGGTTTATTAGTGTCCCAAAGTACAAAGAAAAGAAAACAGAAGCAAAAAGAAAACATTCACCTTGGTTGGTTACAGTCCTTTGGGTGCATCCTGCACACTATTATATTACAGTCCAGGCGAGTCTCAGGTGTCTTACTGAGGAGCTGGATTGCACCTCCTTATCAAAACAAAAATACTATAACATCAAAATATTATATCAGTTCAATGCCTTCCTTGGCTTGTATCCCCACTGGGATTTATTGATCTCTCTGGACCTTAACACCTTCTGGCTTTACTAGCTGAGCACGGCTTGCTTCAAGCCTTTTCCCCTCTCAGCTCTCTTTATCTTCTTAACACGTTTTTATCACCTCATTAGCTTTGCCAGCCCTGCTCTGGCTTTCGGGTGAAACAAATAAACAATGGGAGAACGTTCTTCTTGAGATTAGCTGAGGACTTTCAAATACTGTATTCCCCCAGGTCCATGTCCTCTTCACTTATATTATCCCTCAGGACACTGCACATTTCCCATTCACCCTCATGGGAACTCTGGCTTAACGTTTCCTCATTTCTCCCAGGCTGTGCTTCCCATCCCCCTCTCTGCAAGTCTGCCAAAATACCTGCAGCCTTTCCCTGGGGATAATTTCCCAGCCTTTCTCTCAGGGGTTTAAGCTGCCAGTCACTGTACCTCCCAAGTGCTGCACCACCTTTCCTTAGGTGCTGGCTTCCTGCCATACGCTCATGCTGGGTCTTAGGCACCCTCTGTGACCTGGAAACTCCTTGAGTGATTTGGCTTCTCTCATCAGAGACAGCTATGTCCTCCTTCTCTCTCTCCCTCCTCCTTCCTAAGTTTGCCAACTTACTTTGCCTATAAGGCAAACTCCCGGGTCTGACTCCACCCCTCTCTAAATTGGTTTCAGGTTTCTCCCTGACCTCTGGAAAGGAGTGATAGGGGCAATTAGTGGTTTTCAGAGCCTTCCCTAATTGGCTCTTCAGCTGTGCTGGGACCTGCCTTGGCTTGTATTCTTTTGGCTGAGCCATCTGTCCTGGCTCCATGCCGGGTTTTACAGAGCCCTGTGCTGCATTCTGGGGAGTTTCAGCAGTAGTTTTCACTGTGACAGGAGCTTCCCTGTCACAATACAAATAGAGAGAAAAAAAACTTTTACAAACTAGCACAAAAATTAAATTTACAAATTGCCAAATCATCAAGGAGAGGAGAAACAGACTTGTAACTGTTTAAGGATCACAGGGCCTCCTATAGCGCACAGCTATTCCAGTACCCGCTTCAATGATCCAAGTCATTTAATCATTTGTTTCTCCACTCTTTTTTCTTTTCTTTATGAAATCGTTGGAGCACAATATCATGTCATTTGAGAAATATAACCCTATAATCACTGAAAAAAATACAACAAAAATCCCAAAACGTGTGGGGCACAGTATTCATTAGGAATCCAGCGCTGCTTATGGTAACTACAGGCATGTGTAAATTACTGTATTTGTTTTTATGACCTCAAAAATCACTCTCGGCCCCTCCTAACCAAGAATCCACTGCATATGTTTGGAAGAAATATGCAGTATGCTTTAAAAATGATTGCACTTGATGGCATTGAAGTTATTTTAAGCTTCTAGTTTCTTGTACTAAGCAAACAGTGAACACTTTATTCATCTCTGATTTCTCTGTGTTGCAGGGAGGCATGGAAGGCTCTAGGAGATTCCAGTCCTCAGCAGGCAATGCAGGAGTATATTGCTACGGTGAAAAAACTAGACCCAAACTGGAACCCTCAGGTGAGAATTAGATAGCAGTTGGACAGATTTAAGTGGATAACTATAAGGTGTGTCAATATGCTATGGTTATAGGTTTAATATTCTCTAATGCAAATTCTGTGTGTTCGTCTTTTCACTTTTGAGTTACTGTGGTGGTTGCATGGTTATAAAGCTCAAACTGTGATTACCTGGTTAACGGTTTAGTGAACTCAAACAAATCAAATGGCTATCAGATCACATACCATTGATATACACCAAAAGAGTGGTGGGAAAATATTTGACTAAAAAAAATGTTGTTTTCACAAAAAATATAAAAAAGATCACAACCCATAATCCAGTCCTAAAAGCAGCGCATAAGTTTTTTGTGATGTGGAATAAGTGTATATGCTGTTCTTAGAATTGGAATATGGGCAAATGATTGTGATTGAAAATAGGCTACTAAACTCAAGATTTATTAAAACCATTTCTTTTTTTTTTTTTTTTTAAACATATGTTTATTGAAAGTGGAAAGGGGTACAAAAATCACAAATAGCACAGAACATGGCAAGGAAAAGTATTAGAGGAACATATTCAGCAAAAGTAAACAAGAGCAGATACAACAAGGGCAATCAAAATCATAGCTTACAATCACAGTGTTAACTTAATATTCTTAACAAAAACTGTGTGTTAGTGCATCTTTAAACTTCACAGATCCATATCTGCAAGGACTGAGAGTGTTAAAATTGACAACTAGTGAACTGAACCAATCTAGAAGTCATGCAGGCAGCACAAGGTCTCATTAATGTAAAGTAACTTCTAAGTTGGATTTTTTTTTCTTTTACCCTTTGGGTTTTTTCATTTATTTTGTTTACATTTCTTGTGCCAATGCTATTTTAAGGAATGGGAATAGCAAAGAGAGAACATGGATCTAGGATTTAGAAATTTGTTTGACTTTGAAAAAGTAATTTCACCTCTCTGTGTCAGATTTTACTCAACTGCAATAGATGTAGTACGTAATTGTAAAAAAAGCAGTGCTGCACCTTTTTTTGCCAGCTTGTCATGTGCTCTCTCTAGTCATTCAGTGGAGAAGCAGTAGCATGCGTGTCTGAACCAAAGCACCAGTCTAGAGAATATCTAGAAAATTTGTCCCCGTCCCCGCAGGAACTCAATTTCCTTGTTATCCCAGGACAAGCAGGCAGCATATTCTCACATATGGGTGATGTCATCCATGGAGACCCGATGTGATTAGCCTCACAAGCAGACTTGCTTGAAGAACTTTTAGAAAGTTTGCGACCGCAGCACCGCGCATGCGCGAGTGCCTTCCTGCCCGAGGTAGGGCATGCGTCTCCTCAGTTCTAAGTTTTTCACGGAGCCGAGAAGCCCTCATTTCAAGGCTCTGCGCAAGAGTTAGTTCTAAACTCGTGCCTTCTCTCACCGCGGCTTGTGTATTTCTTTACAGGGTCGCTGTGTTTTTTGCGCGTTTGATTAAAAAAAAAAAAAAAAAAAAGTTTGGTTTGTTTTTTTGAATGAGTCACGGCTTCAGCCTGCGGGCTTCGATTTCGCTGCGGCCGTGTTTTATTCCATTTCCCGGCCGGTCACAGGGTTCAAGAAGTGTAGTCGATGTCAACGCACGATCTCCATCACTGACCCACACAAGTGGTGTGTACAGTGTATAGGACCTGATCATCGTCCGGAGTCGTGCACCCATTGTGCTACACTTTAAAAATCGAGCCCTTAAATGTTGTCAAATTCAGATTGAAAAAATATTCGGGGGAATGGATCATACTTTACCTAAGGCCTTGACCCTGATTCCAGGTCCAACCTTGACTCCAGCAAAGTCGTCTACGGGGCAGAAATCTTCAACCTCGACCAAACCTTCCTCAACCTCGACCAAACCTTCCTCGATGGGGAAGTCTTCGGGGAAATCAACTAAATCTTCCCCTTTCGCCATTATCCTCGCTGTCTCCCTCAGGTAAGATAGCTATGCCAACCCCTATGGACATGCCACCCTTAGAAGCGGTGAGTCCGAGGTTATCCAGGAAATGTGTCTCGAAATCGAGGCATCACTCTTCCTCGAGATCCTCTTCCTTGGAGTCCATAGCCACACCAATAGTACCAGTGTTCTTGGTGTCGGCTTTGCAGTGTATGTTGGAAGTTATTCTGCATCAGGAATTTGGTAATATGGTTGCCAGATTAACTCCTGCCTCAACCCTGCTTGCTGCAGGCCAGCCTGAGCACTCAGCAATATCACAAGGAGTTGAGTCCTTGAGAGTGCCTCGAGCTCCATCTGCACATTCTATGCAAGGAGGCGAGTCCTTGAGAGTGCCTCGAGATCATTCTGCACATTCTAACCAAGGAGTTGAGTCGTTGTCAGTGCCTCTAGATACCTCTATATAAGGAGCTGAGTCCTTTCAACGTTGATCTCCGACTTCCAGTCCTACATCCTCATTTAAGGCGTTGCTCTTTTCGAGGCACAGGACGAGGACTCCTCAGCATTTATCTTCGAAGCTGGATCTGACTCAATCATGGGACCGTGATTTGAGGCATAGCTCTCCACATCATTTGTCGAGGTATTCATCAAGACCCAGGTCTTCTTTTCGAGACAGGTCTCGTTTATCGAGGCATCGAGACACTTTGAGACCATCAACTCCTTTCAAGGAGAACTGTTGTAGAGCCTCATCATTCTCGTCAGTCGAGTTCCTCTCCAGCGAGATTCTCTTCACATTCCAGAAGTGGGTCATTTTTGCCTCTGGATTCAGATATCGGGTATCAATACTCCAGAGAGGCTTCTCATTCGTTCTCTGCTTAGGAGAGGTACCTCGAGGGTTCCCATTCATCTTCTCCTCAACGGGGTCATACCTCTTCAGATCCAGTGTCCTTTACCAAGTTTATATGCCAAATGAGTAAAGATCTTAACATTACTTTTGAATCTGACTCCAAATACTCTAAGGAGTATTTAGAAGAACTGGGTAGCCTCATCCTCCTAGGGAGTCTCTCAAAATTACCCATGAATGGCATTCTTTCTCAAACTTTCAAAAGAAATCTTGATACTCCATATTCCATTACTGCTGTGCCAGCAAAGTTGGAATCTTGATACAAGATGGTCCATTGTAAGGAATTTGAGAAGTCTCAGTTATCCCATAAGTTTCTTCTTGTGGAGTCTTCTTTAAAAAGAACCAATCTTGCCAAAGTTTATGCCACTGTCTCTCCTGGCCGGGAGATTAGGACCATGGACAAGTTTGGCCATCAACTGTATCAAAATTCGATGATGACAAACCGAATTTTGAATTATAACATTGTCTTCACATCTTATCTTAAGCATTTGGTCAACACCATGCCTGATTTTTTTTCAAGTATCTTCCTCAACATCGACTTCCAGAGTTTCACCACATCCATCACACTCTGGGTCAACTTTGCATGCATATGGTTCAAGCTGCATATGATGTATTTGAAATGTCCTCTAGAGTCACTGCGTTCTCGATGGCGATGCGCCGACTGGCCTTGCTCCGCACCATAGAAATGGACCCAAATCTTTAAGATTGACTGACTAACATCCAATGCTAGGGCAATGAGTTGTTTGATGACTCTATTGAGGCAGCTACAAAACGCTTATCTGAACACGAGAAATCGTTTGCTTCCATAATCAGGCCAAAACCAAAGCCTTCCACTGCTAAGGGTTATAGGCCTACTCCATCTTACCAGAGGTGTTTTCCTCAAAAGTCAGCACCTTATTCAAGGCCGCCTCCTAAGAAACAGCAACAGCAGTGACAGAATAAACCACAGACCCCTGATGCACCCAAGGCCTCTCAGTCTTTTTGACCATCTAACACAGAGGCCTCTGTCCTCTTCTCTCCCCATTGGGGGTCATCTCCATCATTTTTAAATTTTTATTTTTTTAATTGCATTTTATAATACATTCAAAGATAAACCTTTGAAGGAAATACAGAATTTCAAATAAAGATTAAGTAGAATCATTAACATTACCAATACAGTCCACTTAAAGAGGAGAAAGAAACAACACTTTCTATGAGAAGATAGATTCAAATAGGAAACAAATAACAGGGAAGATGGAGTGAATTGTTAATCAAATTCAATGATCATTTAGATATTATTAAGCATTAATATCAGCGTCTGGGGTTCTAGAGTTAGCTTTCCCTTCCAAGAAAAATTGTAATTGTTCCAGTTCATAGAACACATATCTATTATTCTGATAAGATATACAACATTTACAGGGGAAATGTAATTGAAAGGTTGCTCCTAAATTTAATACAGATTGACGGTAAGATAAAAACTTCTTTCGTCTGAGCTGCGACCATTTAGACATATCAGGAAATATAACTATTTTGGAACCAAAAAATTCAACTTTTTCTGACCTATAGAACAAACGATGAATGGCTTCCTTATCCTGTATAACTACAAATGTCACTAGTAACGTAGCCCTAGATTCAATTTCCATTTAAGATGTTTCTAGAAATCCCGTAAGGTCTAATACACCTTGGCCACATTTCCTTCAGGTTTAACCAAATTGACAAAATACAATTTCTGTACAGAAGGAATATTCGTCTGAATATTTCAAAACTGACATCAAAAATTTTTGAAGTCTTTTGGGGAAAATAATCTAGAAACTGGAAAGTTTAAAAAACACAGATTACCATTCATCTCCATTTTTACCAACGATGGGAGCTATTTACATCCGACCTGTGGGTCCTCACTATCATCAGGGAAGGTTACTCTCTTTACTTCATCCAGGTTCCACCAGATCTTCCCCCAAGAGAGTATCCTTCCAATTCGTCCCAGACCACCCTTCTTCTTCAGGAAGCTCAAGCTCTGCTTCGTCTCCGTGCCATCGAGGAGGTTCCTCTGGAATAGCAGAGCAGGGGTTTTTTACTCCCATTATTCCTTGTTCTGAAGAAGACGGGCGTCCTGCGACCTATATTGGATCTCAAAGCTCTTAACAAATTTCTTGTCAGAGAAAAATTTTGGATGCTGTTTCTAGCATCCTTGTATCCCCTTTTAGATCACAATGATTGGTTATGCTCTCTGGATCTCAAAGAGGCTTACACTTATATTCCCATTCATCTAATCTCTCGCAAGTTTCTCAGATTTCAGGTGGGAAATCATCACTCTCAGTACAGAGTGCTACCCTTCGGCCTTGCATCATCTCCCAGAGTTTTCACCAAGTGCCTAGTGGTAGTAGCAGCAGCAGCTCTGCGCAACTATGGTCTTCAGGTTTTCCCGTACCTGAATGATTGGCTCAAAGATTAATCATCTCAGGGGGTTATTATAGTGACCCAATGGACTATTTGGTTCCTCCAAAATGTAGGGTTCGAAGTCAACTTTACAAAATCTCAACTACAACCCTCTCAGAACCTACAGTTCATCGGAGCTGTACTGGACACTGTGCACCTCAGAGCATTCCTTCCTCAAAAGCGTCAGGATGCTCTCATTCAACTTTGTCAAAAAGTATCATCCCTCACTTCACTCTCAGCGAGACACATGATGGTTCTGCTAGGTCACATGGCCTCTACAGTTCACGTGACTCCTTTTGCCAGGCTTCACTTCAGAATTCCTCAGTGGACACTGATATCTCAGTGGGCACAGGCTTTCGACCCACTTTCTCAGTCTCTCCACTGGTGGATGCTCTCTTCCAATCACTCAAGAGGTTTACTGTTTCAAACGCCCGTTCATCAGAAGGTCTTCACGACAGATTCCTCGACTTACGCTTGGGGAGGCTCATCTTGATGGTCTCCGTACTCGGGGGCATTGATCTAGCACAGATCGTCAGAGCCACACAAATCTGTTGGAACTCAGAGCGATCTTCAATGCTCTCAAAGCTTTTCAGCATCTTCTTCACGATTAAGTAGGCCTCATTCGTACAGACAATCAAGTAGCCATGTACTACGTCAACAAGCAGGGAGGAACAGGATCTCTCCCTCTTTGCCAGGAAGCTCCGAAGGTTTGGAATTGGGAAATTCTTCACAACACCTTTCTGAAAGCAGTCTACATTCAAGGAGAGAAAAACTGGCGGACAAATTGAGTTGTCTGCTACAAACTCATGAATGGACACTCATTTCATTACTTCATCATCACATTTTTTCTCAGTGGGGAACTCCTCAAATAGATCTCTTTGCATCTCCCCACAACAACAAACTGCCTCAGTTTTGCTCCAGGATCTACTCTCCTCAACGCCTAGAGGCAGATGTGTTTCTTCTGGAGTGGACAAGCAAATTCCTGTATGTGTTTCCTCCATTCCCCCTCATTCTCAAGACACTCGTCAAACTCAAACACGAACATGCCATCATGATTCTCATAGCTCCTCTATGGCCCAGACAACCTTGGTTCTCCCTTCTACTTCAACTCAGCAGAAGGGAGTCATTCCTTCTAGCAGTATTTCTGTCTCTCCTTTCACAGAGTCATAGGTCTCTTCTTCATCCCAACCTGCAGTCTCTACACCCGACAGCTTGGTACCTCTCAACGTAACTGCTACTCTACAGTTCTCTCAATCTGGACATTTTAGAGGCTTCTAAGAAGATGACCACTAGGCAATGTTACAACCAGAAATGGACTAGGTTTTCTGCTTGGTGCACCATTCATCACAAGGAGCCTCAATCTACCTCCTTGTCTTCAGTTTTGGATTACCTGTTACATGTATCTCAATTGGGCCTCAAATCAATATCCATTCGAGTCCATCTCAGTGAAATTGCTGCTTTCCATCAACCAGATTTATGAAAGGACTTCTCAATGTCAAGCTACCTCTCAAACCGCCTCCAGTGGTTTGGGATCTCAATGTTGTTCTTGCTCGGTTGATGAAGCCTCCATTTGAACCAATGTCTTCAGCTCATCTAAAATATCTCACTTGGAAAGTGGTCTTCCTCATTGCTCTCACGTCTGCTCGCAGAGTCAGTGAGCTACAAGCTTTAGTAGCGAACCCACCTTTCACAGTATTCCATCACGACAAGGTGGTCCTCCATACTCATCCTAAATTTTTACCTAAAGTGGTTTCAGAATTTCATCTCACTCAATCCATTGTTCTTCCAGTGTTTTTTCCAAAGCCTCATTCTCATCCTGGAGAAACAGCTCTTCATACTCTGGACTGTAAGCATGCTTTGGCTTTCTACTTGCAAGGGACTAAGCCACACAGATCTTCTCCTCAACTTTTTGTCTCCTTTGATCCAACCAAGTTGGGACATCCAGTTTCCAAGCGCACCATCTCCAACTGGTTGGTTGCTTGCATCTGTCTGCTATGCTCAGGCTAGACTCCATCTATAGGGTTGAGTCACAGCCCATAAAGTTAGAGCCATGGTGGCATCTGTAGCTTTCCTTAGATCTACTCCTATTGAGGAATCTGCAAAGCTGCCACTTGGTCCTCGGTTCATACATTCACCTCTCATTATTGCCTGGATTCTTTCTCCAGACGGAATGGCCACTTTGGCCAGGCAGGATTACAAAATTTATTCTCCTGAATTGCCAAAACTCCCACCATCCCATTCTAGTTTGCTTGGAGGTCACCCATATGTGAGAATATGATACCTGCTTGTCCAGGGATAACTTGAAACCAAAGAGTCACAGAGTCCACAGACTAATAAACCCAAAAAATGAGTATATTAAGAGGTCCGAAAGGGGTATCAGACAGCCCTACAAACCAATGAAGTTTGAGGGAGATACACTCTTCATATACCCCACGGTACCTCCTCCTCCGTGTTAATTCTTTTTCTGTTTTATTTAATTTTATCTTATTATCTTTTTCTTTGTTACTTTGTTACTTATTTGACATTATTACTGCTGGAGCTATATTATAAATACTTAGCTTTCAACCTTTCAGTCATTCCCCTGAACGCCATTCCCCTGGGCTGTCTGATACCCCTTTCGGACCTCTTAATATACTCATTTTTTGGGTTTATTAGTCTGTGGACTCTGTGACTCTTTGGTTTCAAGATATTTCAAGCTATTATTAAGAGGAATTGGTTTGTTAGATGTCCTGGGATAAAGCACAGTTACTTACAGTGTTATCCTTGGACAGAAGGCAGATATTCTCACAACCCACCCACCTCCCCTGGTTGGCTTCTTAGCTAGCTATTTGAACTGAAGAGACACACGCCCTACCTCGGGTGTGAAGGCGCTCGCGCATGCACGGTGCGGCAGTTGCGAACTTTCTAAAAGTTCTTCAAGCAAGTCTGCTTGCGAGGCTGTCCACATTGGGGCTTCGTAGATGACATCACCCATATGTGAGAATATCTGCCTGCTGTCCCTGGATAACACCTGTTACGGTAAGTAACTGTGCTTTCCGTCCCCGTGAGTTTTGTCATTGTCACTGCCCCTGCCCCTGCCCCATTCCTGTAAGCTCTGCCTTAACTGCACAAGCCTTGAACACTTATGATTTTAAAGTGTTTGAGGCTTAGCTGCACAGGAATGAGCTTGCAGGAACGGGGCAGGTACAGGAAAAGAACTCGACTGGACAGGAAAATGAGTTCCCGTGGGAATTTGTTCCTGTGTCATTCTCTACACCAGTCTCCGCTGCAGCTCAGGTAGATTCTTTGGCAAGACTTAAAGTCTGATACACTTTGTGTGCACAACTACATACAGTATCTGTAAAATGTTATCCAAACTATGTTGACAATTATGTAAGTTTCAAACATTTTCTTTAAAAACAATACTTCTTTATTTTGTTCAGGGGATACACAAGTCCATTTTTGGGTGAATGAATGTATTTCCATACTCTTTCCCATTTGCAGAGGTACAAGACAGGGTTATCCTTCGTTGCACCTGTTATTCATTTTAACTCTGGATCACCTGATGCGAGACATTTTCACGAATCCTGACATGAAGGGTATCCAAATGGGAGACCAAGAATTTAAATAAGTGGCCTTTGCCAATGAAGTTTTAGTCCATATTTGGGACCCTAAAATTTGTTTGAGGACACTAATAGAGGCATTCAAGGAATATGGGGACTTTGCAGGTTTTATATTAAATTTGGATAAATTGGAGGCGCTGTCTTCAGATTAGCTGTGACAGGACTGGGGGACATCTTTTCAGCTTCATTGAGCTGATGAGTCTTTCTGGTATTTGGGTGTACAGCTTACAAGAGATCTTAGAGATTTGTATACAACCAATGTGAGGCACTTTTTGACAATTACTGAAAAGAAACTAGGGGAATGGACCCTGTTCTTGATATCATCAATGGCTAGAATTAATCTCTATAAGATGATCATCTTCCCAAAATGACACTTCATGTTATAAACGCTTCCTTTAAAATTAAAGGTCAAAGATGTTTCTGATGTACACAGTGTACTTTGTCAATTTTGTTAGGCAGGTAAGAAATTGAAAATAAACTCTTACATGACAATTGGGAGGTGGGCTCCTGGATATAAAATAATGCAATATGGTTTGTTTACTCAGGAATGTCGCTTAGTGGTTGCGAGACAGTCAGGATTACAGCCCGCTATCATATAAATGCTTTTTGCTAGCTCTCTTATACAGGCGTCTTTGAACCACCTTCCATGACCCCTGAGGACTTGTATATTTGTACAGCCTTTGAGAGAGGATTGGAGATTTTTGATGACCCTTCTGGGAGGAAATATAGAAATCTTGGATCTTTTACCAATCAGGAGAAATGTGGATTTTCTCCCTGGAATGGAAAAAAGGCTTTTCTTTGTTGGCAAGGGGTTGGGTTCTCCCTCTTAGAACATCTAGTGGACAATGAGGGCAAGCTCATATCATACCCTGAAATTATGACTAAACTTTCCCTTTGATGGTGAGATTGTTTTGCATACTGCCAAATTAAACAAACATATTACCCTTCTCTGGATAAAGTTAGCCTAGATTTTCACTTGGGGGTGAAGTTATGGGCTTTTTTTGATTCCATAGCTCTAGATAAGGTAATCATAGCAGACATTCACAAGGTTTTGCTTTCCATATAGCAGAAGAATTTTTTTTAACCACTGAAATTAACATGGGAGCAAGATTTAGGAATTTCTTTAGAGACTTGGGATGTGGGAATGAGCATTAGGGGTACCTTTTGGGTGGCTCATAACGCAGCCCTGCAGGAATGCAACTTTAGAACTTTGCATAGGGCATATGTGACTCCTTCCCAATTTTGTCACATGGGTTACACCCAGACAAATCTGTGCCTTAAGTGCCACATTTTAGACCTGCCCAGACGCACGCAGTGCTGTAAATTAAACACAGAAGAGATGGTCCCTTGCTTGAAAAAGCTTACATTCTAATCATGATAGACACAGTGGACAAAATGGTGAATCATATAAGCTGCTTATGTCAGGAAATATAAAAGGATGAAGGGGTAGAAGGGATAGAGGACTAAAGAGGGAATTATAAACAAATATGGTGCTTTACCAGTTGGTAGGGTTGGACTTAAACACAGCTTTGAAAAAATGGGTTTTCAACCTGGATTTGAATACCGCCAGAGACAGAGATCGACAAAGTGAGTCAGGCTGGTTGTTCAGGCAAGGCAGAAGGGACAGAGTTGGCAGTAGAGGAGAGGGGTACAAACAAGAGACTTACCCAATGGACCGAGTTCCCAGGGCGAAGTATAGGGAGAAATAAGAGAGGAGCTTTGCTTTTGGACTTACATGGTTCTCATGGGATTAAAGAGGCAGGGCTACACTTCTGTATAGAAAACTCAGCCTTTTGGGAAAGAAGTCCATTCTCCAAGAATGGATATCAGCAGCAACTCCCTTATTGGAGGTGTAGAGCAAGTATTCACCAATTGATCAATTGGGAGGCCTGGGATGCCAGTAATACATGCAAATGAAAACTTTTTTTTGCGCTAACTTGGAATCCATATCTGAAATATCTTCCTCATAGACCATGCAATTTGATTCTTAATACCTTGTGACAGGTCTTTGGGAAGTTTGAGGATTTCAGGTCTCCATGTCACATTTCAAATACTGCAGTTATGAGGAGGGGAGGGAGGAGGGTTCTACAGATCTTTTCGGAGAGGAGTGGGCCTACAAGAGATGGGACTTCAGCAACTTTGGATTTTGATTAAGAAGGGGATCACGAACAGATCTGAAAAGGTTATCATGCCTTTATAAGAACATAAGAATTACCGCTGCTGGGTCAGACTAGTGGTCCATCATGCCCAGCAGTCCGCTCACGCGGTGGCCCTTAGGTCAAAGACCAGTGCCCTAACTGAGACTAGCCTTACCTGCATACGTTCTGGTTCAGCAGGAACTTGTCTAACTTTGTTTTGAATCCCTGGAGGGTGTTTTCACCTATAACAGCCTCCGGAAGAACGTTCCAGTTTTCTACCACTCTCTGGGTGAAGAATGTCCTTACGTTTGTACGGAATCTATCCCCTTTTAACTTTAGAGAGTGCCCTCTCGTTCTCTCTACCTTGGAGAGGGTGAATAACCTGTCTTTATCTACTAAGTCTATTCCCTTCTTTTTTTTTTTTTTTTTTACTTTATTTATTGGATTATTCATTACAATATCTCTGTAATAAACATACATGAATGAACACAAATAATAATACAAAGTACAAAAATGTGAATTCCAAAAAGGAATTAACATAATATAAGAAAACTAATTCAACCATTTCCTAGTCCACATTAAAGCTGATCGCCAGTACAAATGAAACATCAAAGTAAAACTTCAATCTACTTTCTAGGAACAGGCTAATGGCTATTATATATATTATACATCATCCTCCAAAAGTAAACAAAAATAAGGAATTAAACTTTCAACAAAGGTTTCTCTTTAATAAAATCTTCCACCTGGGCTGGATCAAAAAACACATACTTATCATTTCCATATGATATTAGGCATTTACAAGGAAATTTTAAGAAGAAAGTGGCTCCGACTGCCAAAACCTTAGGCTTTAGCTGAAGGAACTGTTTCCTCTTAAACTGAGTTTGTCTAGAGACATCTGGAAAAATTATCACCCGTTGACCACAAAACATCTCTTGCTTTTTCAAGAAATATAATTTCAAGATATCTTGTTTCTCAAGTTCTGTCTTGAAGGTCACGAGAAGCGTTGCTCGTTTCTCAATTATGTCTTTAGAAGACTCCAAAAACTGTGATACATTCAAACTTTCTGGTGATACTATTCTATCCATTCCACCTTCCTCTACCTTTTCTTTGGAATCTCTTGAGATGTAATATAAATTATCGACCTCAAGGGTCTCCACTTTGTTATAGTGTAATATCTCCCTCAAATACATTTTCAAAAGTTCCAATGCAGAAAGGTAGTGTGTGGTAGGAAAATTTAACAAGCGAAGATTTTTAACTCTAATAGCATTTTCCATTTTCTCTAACTTAGCATGTAACATCATACTATCCTTAATATTAGAAACAGCGCTAGCTTGTAAATTACCTACTACCTGATCTAACTTTTCAACCTTTACAGCTGTTTCTCCAATTTTATTATTTTGTTCTTTAATTTTCACAGTTACATCAGATGAAAATTGACATAAGTTCGAAACGGTTTTTTGTAAAGATGACTCTATTCTATTTATACTAAGCCAAACATCATTTAGAGTGATCACTTTATCCTTGGGGAGAACATCCGAGCTTTGCCCAGTACTCATCTGTACTGGGGTTAGTTCTTTAGCTTGCCCCAGGGAGTGTCCTGAAACCTCCAGATCAGATACTGACAATGATTGCAGGGAAGAAGAAATTATTCCTTCCTTGAAAGGGGAAGGAGATTCTTCTAACCTTAAGGAATATGATGGTTGAGGAGGTGGTGTTGGTTCCCCAGAGGATAAGGAGACAGCTTGAATATTAAAAGTTACCTGTTCCTCAACAGGAGGCAAGATGGGAACCACAAGATGACGATCCATCGGGCCTGTTGTTGCAGCAGATGGTATTGCCTTAGCTTTCCTCTTACCCATGCTGAAGAGATGGTAATCCTGCTCCTTACTCCTCTTAGGCTCCGAAGGGGCTCAAAAGGGGCGAGCCCCTTTAGCCACGCCCCTTCAGCTCGCGACCCGAGGCTCACGACCGCGGGCCGCGTACCGCGGCTGCACCGTAATTTCAAGGCTCCCTCAGGACCCTCTCAGCTGGCTGGATCGGGCTGCTGCGGGACTGCCTGTCCCGATGAAGTCAGTGCTAAACAGCACTAGCGACAGGCTTCCCTCGGCGGCTGCACCGTAATTTCAAGGCTCCCTCAGGACCCTCTCAGCTGGCTGGATCGGGCTGCTGCGGGACTGCCTGTCCCGATGAAGTCAGTGCTAAACAGCACTAGCGACAGGCTTCCCTCGGCGGCTGCACCGTAATTTCAAGGCTCCCTCAGGACCCTCTCAGCTGGCTGGATCGGGCTGCTGCGGGACTGCCTGTCCCGATGAAGTCAGTGCTAAACAGCACTAGCGACAGGCTTCCCTCGGCGGCTGCACCGTAATTTCAAGGCTCCCTCAGGACCCTCTCAGCTGGCTGGATCGGGCTGCTGCGGGACTGCCTGTCCCGATGAAGTCAGTGCTAAACAGCACTAGCGACTCTATTCCCTTCTTTATCTTGAATGTTTCAATCATGTCCCCTCTGTCTCCTCTTTTCAAGGGAGAAGAAGCCCAGTTTCTCTAATCTCTCACTGTACGGCAACTCCTCCAGTCCCTTAACCATTTTAGTCGCTCTTCTCTGGACCCTTTCGAGTAGTACTGTATCCTTCTTCATGTAAGGCGACCAGTGCTGGATGCAGTATTCCAGGTGAGGGCGCCCCATGGCCTGGTACAGCGGCATGATAATCTTCTCCGATCTGTTCATGATCCCCTTCTTAATCATTCCTAGCATTCTGTTTGCTCTTTTCGTCGCTGCAGCTTCATTGACTTGTCGACCAGTACTCCCAAGTCTCTTTCTTGGGGGGGTCTCTCCAAGTACTGCACCGGACAGTACTGTATAAGATTTTTGTTACCGACATGCATCACCTTATATTTATCCACGTTAAACTTCATTTGCCATGTCGTGGCCCATTTCTCGAGTGTGTTTATGTCACGTTGCAGGTCTTTGCAATCCTCCTGCGTCTTTACTACTCTGAATAACTTTGTATCGTCTGCAAATTTAATCACCTCACTCATCGTACCAATTTCCAGGTCGTTTATAAATATGTTGAAGAGCACGGGTCCAAGCACCGAACCCTGCAGCATTCCACTCGTGACGCTTTTCCAATCCGAGTATTGTCCATTTACCCACACTCTCTGTTTCCTATCCGCCAACCAGTTTTTAATCCACATGAGTATTTCACCCTCGCTTCCATGGCTCGCAATTTTTCAGAGTAGTTGTTCATGTGGAATCTTGTCGAACGCCTTCTGAAAATCCAGATATACAATGTCGAATGGTCACCTTTGTCTACCTGCCTGTTTACTCCCTCGAAGAAATGCAGCAAGTTGTCAAGTAAGATCTTCCTTTGCTGAAGCCGTGCTGGTTGGTCCTCATCAGATTGTGTCTGTCAAGGTGATCAATGATGCGGTCCTTTATCAGCGCCTCTACCATCTTTCCCGGTACCAAGGTCAGACTCACCGGTCTGCAGTTTCCTGGATCTCCCCCTTGAACCTTTCTTGAAGATCGGCGTAACATTCGCCACTTTCCAGTCTTCCGGAATCCTTCCCGATTATACCGGGCTTTTGATCAGGGTGAGTTTATTGGTAATGTTTTTGTATATTCCATAGCAAAGCAGCAGATGAATCCAGACTAGTGGGTATAGCTCACATCGACCAGCAGGTGGAGATAGAGAACTGATTAACAGTTGGCCTTAAAGCCTGGTGTTCTTTCTGTTGAGTCAGTTTTGCTCTATCTCCCAGCAGGGACTGAGCTAGCCCACTAGCTCTTGGATTCTAGCTGCTACCGGAGATTTTGGTGTTCGGTTGGACTGCCTCTGTTGAGACTCAGTCTCTTCAGTAGGACAGGGGTGCCTGGCTGATTGGTGCCGGCTTTAGGAGTTACACCTGGGCCCTCCCAGGTCCCTGCTCCACCCTCCCCTCCGTGTGATTGAGGGGTTCTTGGTCCTGCAGGGGTCTGCTGTCTCCATTCCAGTAAAAAAAAAAAAAAAAAAAAAAACAGTCGACTTCCTGTCTAGTGCTGGGCTTTACAGTCGTTGTATTTTGCCTTCAGTACACTTACCAGCTGTATCCTGGCGTCTGAGAGCGCGGGACCAAAGTGGTGAGTGTTTTCCCTGCCTCGGGGCTTGAGTAGCGCGTTCCCGACTGTAGAGGTGGTTGGGGGCGGAGTCGGCAGTCGGCGGCGTTCGCCGCGTGTAAAAAAAAAAAAAAAGGGAGCCGGGCTGGAGCGCGAAATGGCAACGGAGGCAGGTCGGCGGTGTTCGCGCTGTGGGGCGCGCAGAACACCGTCGGGGCTTTGCTCGGCAGAGTGTGAGGCTCCACCGGCAGAAGATGCCTTTTTGCAGGCTTGTGAGCTTGCGATTGCCCGAGTCACAGCGGCAAGGGACAGGTCCCCGGAACACGAGGGTGAGTCTGAGAAGCATGTATCCGGTCGACCCGACTGAACTTGAGAAGTTTAGTTTACCCAGGGTGGACGCTTTGGTGGCTGCGGTAACCAAAAAGACTACCTTACCGGTGGAGGGGGGAGTTACGTTGAAGGATGCGCAGGATAGGAAGATTGAATCTTCATTAAAAATGTCCTTTGAAGTAGCGGCGGTTACCTTGCAGGCCGCTATCTGCAGCTCGTATGCGGCGCGAGCATGTCTGCAGTGGTCGCAAGGACTGACCGATACTTTAATGGAGTCTGGGGGTTCTGTCCCTTCGGAGCTGGCAGATTTGGAGTCCGGCTTGGCTTATTTGGCAGACTCCTTATATGATATTATTAGAGCGTCTGCGAAACAGATGTCTCTTTCAGTAGTATCGCGCAGATCCTTATGGCTACGGCATTGGGCGGCCGATGCAGCTTCTAAGCTTCGGCTGGTGAGACTCCCTTTTAAAGGGGGTTTATTGTTTGGAGAAGGTTTGGATAAACTGGTGAAAGATTTTGGGGATACCAAAACTCAGCGTTTACCAGAGGATAGGGCTAGACCCCCGGTGAGGCCCTCCTCATCTAGACCGCGCTTCCGGGATGTTCGGAGATCCAGGTCTAGTAAGCCTTTCTTCAGATCAGCATCTGGTTCGTCCTCTGCTTCAAGACCGAGGTTTCAGCAGAGGGGTTCCTTTCGTACCACGAGACCCTCGGCGGGGCAGCCAACACGTACCCCGGCCACTCGCACTCCACAATGACGGGGGCTTGGCTCCCTCCGCCTTTCCCTTAGGGGGCCGGCTTTCAGAGTTCCAGGCGGAGTGGGCCATGATCACGTCAGATCAATGGGTGTTGGACATTATACAAGAAGGGTACAAGTTAGAGTTCGCCTCTCCCGTCGTAGATTCTTTCTTGGTGTCCCCGTGCAATGGGGCGGCCAAGGGAGACGCGGTCAGACTGACGCTTCAGGGGCTGCTCGAACTAGGGGCAGTGGTACCGGTGCCCCCGGAGGAGGTAGGCAGTGGGATATATTCCCTTTACTTCATTGTACCAAAGAAGGGGGGGTCCTTCAGGCCGGTGCTGGATCTCAAAAGAGTCAACAGATTTCTCAGTGTGCGCCATTTCCGAATGGAGACGGTGCGCTCGGTGATTGCGGCGGTAAGACCGGGAGAGTTCCTCACGTCCCTCGATCTCAAGGAAGCTTACCTCCATATTCCGATCTGGCCTCCGCATCAGCGGTATCTGCGGTTTGCGATTCTAGGCCAGCATTATCAGTTTCGGGCAATGCCCTTTGGCTTGGCAACGGCTCCCCGCACCTTTTCAAAGGTCATGGTGGTAGTAGCCGCCTTTCTCCGCAAGGAAGGGATTCGGGTACACCCTTACTTAGACGACTGGTTAATCCGCGCCTCATCCAGACAGGAAAGTGTGGCGGTTACTCAGAGAGTGGTCTCTCTCCTCCAGTCGTTGGGGTGGATTGTCAACTTTCCCAAGAGTTGTCTGTCCCCGTCGCAGTCGTTAGTGCATCTGGGGGTGCGATTCGACACGGCTCTGGGGAAAGTGTTTCTACCCCGAGACAGGGGGGAGAAATTGCAGGCTCAGATTCGCCTACTTCTCGGGTCCGCCAGACCTCGAGTTTGGGATTACGTTCAGGTGCTGGGCTCCATGGTGGCAACTCTGGAGGTGGTCCCCTGGGCGCGGAGTCACATGAGGCCCTTACAACAGTCCCTGCTCTCTCGCTGGTCCCCAGCTTCTCTGAATTACACTGTACGTCTCCAATGGAGTCGTCGAGCAGCTCTCAGCATGCAGTGGTGGCTCCACGAGTTGCATCTTTGGAGGGGCATGCCGTTGGCCACGCCGGACTGGGTGGTGGTCACAACGGATGCCAGTCTGCGGGGATGGGGGGCCCAGTGCCTGCAGGCGTCAGTGCAGGGGATGTGGTCCTTTCAGGAGGCCCAGTGTCCCATCAATTTGTTGGAATTAAGAGCGGTCAGACTGGCGCTGCTGGCTTTTCAGTCACTGATTCAGGACAAACCGACCAGAATCTTTTCGGACAGTGTCACGGCGGTAGCCTATGTCAATCGGCAGGGAGGCACCCGGAGTCCGCAGTTGGCAGCAGAGGCGAGAACTTTGTTCCGATGGGCGGAGAGGCATGTTCCGCTTCTTTCGGCGGCACACATTGCAGGTAACGAAAACGTGCAAGCAGACTTTCTCAGCAGAAATCTTCTGGATCCGGGCGAGTGGGAGTTGTCTGCTCGAGCGTTCGGCCTGCTAGTCCGTCGGTGGGGGTTGCCGGAGATGGATCTCATGGCCTCGTCCCACAATGCGAAGTTGCCTCGGTTCTTCAGCAGACGCAAGGAAAAGGGATCGGAGGGGGTGGACGCGTTGGCTCTCCCATGGCCTCCGAATTCCCTTCTGTATGTGTTCCCGCCTTGGCCCATGATAGGTCGAGTGTTACAGCGCATCTCTCGCTTTCGCGGCAAAGTCATCCTGGTGGCTCCGGATTGGCCGCGTCGGCCGTGGTACGCAGATCTGATGCAGCTTTCAGTCGGCGAGCGGGTAACGTTCCAGGTCACTCCGGACTTACTGTCTCAGGGTCCGATTTGGATGGAAGATCCGGCCCGCTTTGGTCTTACGGCCTGGCTATTGAGCGGGCACGGCTAAAAAAGAAGGGCTATTCCGAGCGGGTGATTGCCACCCTGCTTAAAGCCAAGAAACTGTCGACGTCAGCCTCCTATGCGAGAGTCTGGAGGATTTTTGAGGCATGGTGCGGTCGCCAGGGAGTGGCGCCCTTCACGGCTTCTCTGCCGGCGATTCTGGCTTTCCTGCAGGAGGGCGTCGAGAAAGGGTTAGCCTATAACTCTTTAAGGGTTCAGGTGGCGGCCATTGCCTGTTACAGGGGCCGGGTGGATCGCTCGGCTCTCGCGTCGCAGCCGGACGTGGTACGTTTCCTCAAGGGGGTTCACCATATCCGCCCGCCGGTAAAGCGAATTTGTCCACCATGGAATCTTAAACTCGTCCTTGGGAAGTTGCAGGGGGCACCTTTTGAGCCCCTGTCAGCGGCCACGTTGAAAGATATCACACTGAAAACAGTTTTTTTGGTGGCGATGGCTTCAGCAAGGCGAGTATCGGAACTGCAGGCGCTTTCTTGCAGAGAACCTTTTTTGCGTTTTTCGGAGACTGGGGTGTCGGTGCGGACGGTGCCGTCCTTCCTACCGAAAGTGATTTCTTCCTTTCATGTGAACCAGAGTTTGTTCCTTCCGTCCTTCCGGAGGGAGGATTGGGGGAAACGTTTTTTTGTCTTTACGGCTCCTTGATGTACGCCGTATACTTCTCCATTATTTGGAAGTGACGAATGATTTTCGTCGGTCGGACCATCTCTTTGTGGCATTCGCGGGTAAAAACAAAGGGATGGCGGCGTCTAAAGCGTCCATTGCGCGTTGGGTCAAGGACACTATTGCTTCAGCGTATGTGTTGTCAGGGAAGAAGGTACCGGAACACCTTCATGCTCATTCCACTCGGGCTTTGGCGACATCTTGGGCGGAGTCCGGGGGGATGTCTTTAGAGGAGATTTGCCGGGCGGCCACTTGGTCGTCGGGAAATACTTTTTCAAAGCATTATCGGTTAGATGTAGCGGCCCGTTCAGAGGCGAGTTTTGGCGCTGCAGTGCTGGTAGAGGCGGCATTGGCGTCCCACCCAGTTTGAGTTTGAGTTTGCTTTGCTACATCCCACTAGTCTGGATTCATCTGCTGCTTTGCTATGGAAGGTAAAATTATGGTCTTACCTGTTAATTTTCTTTCCTTTAGAAGCAGCAGATGAATCCAGAACCCCGCCCCAATGGCACTGGGGGTATGTAGGGTGGTTGGTTGATGGGTTTAGCTGGGCTATGGTTGGTAAGTGTATTATTTCTTTGCAAAAAAAAAAAAAAAAAAAAAAAAAAAAAATTAAAATAAAAAGAAGACTACAACAAATAATAGTATTCCAGAAAGAAATGCACATTTTCTACTGGAATGGAGTTTTGTTTCGGCTCATTCTCCTTTCGGGATGCTTGGGCAAAGTGCATAACTGACTCAACAGAAAGAACACCAGGCTTTAAGGCCAACTGTTAATCAGTTCTCTATCTCCACCTGCTGGTCGATGTGAGCTGTACCCACTAGTCTGGATTCATCTGCTGCTTCTAAAGGAAAGAAAATTAACAGGTAAGACCATAATTTTACCATACTTGTTCATCCATAGGGAGGGGAAGTTGTGGGGTGAGAAGGGATATACATGGATATCTTATATAAATGAAACTTACTAATCCTTTTACTAAGGTGCTATAGCCAATTTAGCGTGCACTAAAATGCTAACTCACGTTATTAGCATGTGCTAAAACGGCTAGAACGCCTTAGTAAAAGGACACCTTAGATTCAATGTAATAATGTTTTCATGTTTATTGAAATTTTACCATAAAAGCAATATTTCTTGTGGGTCTCAATACTTTGTTCTGTTTTTTTGATTTTTTAGTTTTATTATTTTCTCCTATCACTATCCTAAGAATATCAGGGTTTTTTTTGTTTGTTTTTTTGGGGGGGGTTGAAACTAGTATATTTTTGTTGCTTGTATGTTGGATATGGATGGGAAATGGGATATCAGTGGGATTGTCTTCATAAGAAAATTTGTGTTAGTGACTCTCATAATATACAATGTCCTCATTCTTAAAAGCACTTTAACTGTTACTACAAAATATTTAGGATTTAGTCAAAAAGCCTCTTGTTTCTTTATCACACTCTGAGTTCCAATGCCCCTTTCTCCTGATCTTCATATGCATACATGTTTGCATATCTAACTAACCTGGATTGGCCACTGTTGGCATGGCATGTTCCGTTTTTTAAAAAATTCTGTTTATTGAAATTTTGCAACATAGATACAAAGAAATTCGCATAACAAGCAAACCCAATAGGACTTAGAAATTACAGTCACAAGCAAGAAAACAACTAACCATGATTACAAAACAACCCTTGCCTAATCCCTACCCCATCCCTATCACCCCCAACCACTCTTCCTCCCCATCTCCCTACGAGGTATACAGTCTGTGCAAAAAGAAAAAATAAGCAGAATGGAAGACAAGAATTCTCCTTGAATGGATCTGGGTCACAGGTTAGCTCTCCATTCCGTATATGGATCCCACACTTTATGCTGTTAATTTAGACATAAGATGAATATAATCCAATTTAGCACACAGCATTAAGTGCCCTGGTGGCAGTGGATGGTTCCAACCAGCAGCCAGAACCAGTCAGGCAGCGGTAAAAATATAAGTGGCCAATTTCTGCCTAGGCGGAGGATGACAGGGCAATGGAGCATTCAATAAACAGCAGCCCATTAATAAAAGGCACAATGGCCCTTGGTGATGCTTACCACCAATTGGCTCACCATTTGCCAAAAGGGACGGAGAATCGGGCAGGTCCACCATTTGACCACAATTTCTCCAACAAAGATCACTACTCCCTTTAAACATGTGAGTCAATCTAGTGGGGGTATAGTACAACTGATAGTACATTTTAAATCCATTTTCCATTATTGCATAGAAGACCGAAAGGTGGAATAATCTTTTATAGTTTCTGCCATGTCCCTTCTGTGCAGGAGACACCTACGGCACTCTCCCAGGACTCCCTATAAGGATCCCGGGATGCTTCCCACAGTAAGGTGGCTTGGTAAAGTCTTGAGGCACCACCCCTGCCAACCTGCAACTGTAAAGCCTTTTCCAGAACCGTTTCACCCAAGCACAGGTCCCAAATAGCTTTTTTTGTTTATAAACAAGTGTAATTGGGCATAATGATATGCATTCCGAGCAGCCAATCCATATTCTTCCTGTAAGAAATTAAAAGGTTGCACTTCCCCATTATTCCAAATTTGTCCGTGTCCTCAATCCAGCCCGGTTCCAAACTCTTCCCTCCTGGCCACAAAGCCCAAAGGGGTATGGAGGAAATATGCTCTCTCGGAGAACATCAACTTACGGATAGAATACCAATTATGTAATATAACTGCCAAAAAGGGGTTAGCCTGTTGCAATGTTTCCCTTAGTACAACTAAGGGAAGTTTCCATAATGTAAAATCTGAAATAAGACTGAATGATCCGCAACCAAGGGCGGTCAGCATACAAGACCCAGAGGACTATCTCTTGTAGTAATGCCGCTTTATAATAAAGGGAAAAATGGAGCACCCCCATTCCTCCCTGATGCTTGGATTGAAATAATATAGAACATCACACCCTGGGTGGTTGTTTCTTCCATATGTAGGCAAAGACCCGTCTATAATATAACCCGTCTATAAAAAACCCCAACGGAAGTATTTTAGGCAAAGCCATAAACAAGTAGATCAACTTGAGAAGGAGCATATCTTGACCGCTGAAATGCGACCCATCCAACTAGTGGTCAAACCTTCCCACCTGTCACAGTCAGCAAAGATGGATAATTTACCTTATCTGCAGGCTCTGAAGTCAAATTGACGCCCAAATACCTAATATATGAATGGGCCCAGTGGAACGGGAATAGTTTTTACAAAGTTACCACCTGCTCCTGTGGGATGTTAATATTCAATATTTCTGATTTGGACATATTAATACGGAAGCCAGAATACGCTCCATATATACATAAGAACATAAGCAGTGCCTCCGCCGGGTCAGACCACAGGTCCATCCTGCCCAGCAGTCCGCTCCTGCGGCGGCCCAAACAGGTCATGACCTGTCTAAATCACCAGAAGGGGCCCCCATGCCACCTTGGTTTCCTATTGAGTCCTATCTTCCCATCAAAGTCCTAGCCCTCCGGTCTTGCACATGCACGACCTGGTTGGGATTCTATATTTATTTTCTGGTTAGCTTTCTCAGTATCCCACGATCCTTTTATCCTTCAGGAATCCGTCCAGTCTCTGTTTGAATCCCTGTACCGTACTCTGCCTAATCACTTCCTCCGGTAGTGCATTCCAAGTGTCCACGACCCTCTGGGTGAAAAAAAACTTTCTTGCATTCGTTTTGAACCTATCTCCCTTCAGTTTCTCCGAATGCCCCCTCGTACCTGTTGTCCCCTTCAGCCTGAAGAATCTGTCCCTATCCACCCTCCCTATGCCCCTCATGATCTTGAAGGTCTCTATCATATCACCCCTGAGCCTCCTTTTTTCCAGAGAGAAGAGCCCCAGCCTATCCAACCTCTCAGCATATCGGCAGTGTTCCAGCCCTCTTACCAGTTTCGTTGCTCTCCTTTGGACTCTCTCAAGTACCGCCATGTCTTTCTTGAGGTATGGCGACCAATATTGAACGCAGTATTCCAGATGTGGACGCACCATCGCTCGATACAGTGGCATGATGACTTCCCGCGTCCTAGTTGTTATGCCCCTCTTTATGATGCCCGGCATCCTGTTGGCTTTTTTTGAGGCCGCTGCGCACTGTGCAGATGGCTTCAGTGATGGATCCACCAGCACACCCAAGTCTCTCTCAAGATTGCTTTCTCCCAACAATGCCCCTCCCAATTTGTAGTTGAACAACGGGTTCTTTTTCCCTATATGCATGACCTTGCATTTTTCCACGTTAAAGCGCATTTGCCATTTGTTTGCCCAGTCTTCCAGCTTGTCTAGGTCCCTTTGCAGGTCCTCACACTCCTCCCTGGAGCTAACTCTGCCGCACAGTTTGGTATCGTCTGCAAATTTTATAACCTCGCACTTTGCTTCCTTTTCCAGGTCATTGATAAATATGTTGAAGAGTAACGGCCCCAGCACCGATCCCTGTGGCACATCGCTTGTGACTCCCCGCCAGTCAGAATATTGGCCCTTTACTCCGACCCTCTGCAGTCTACCCGACAACCAGTGCTCGATCCATCTGTGCACATCCCCTCCCACCCCGTGGTTCCACAGTTTCCTAAGCAGCCTTTCATGTGGCACCTTGTCGAAAGCCTTTTGAAAATCGAGGTAAATGATGTCTATGGGTTCCCCATTGTCCACCCGACTGCTTATTCCCTCAAAGAAGTACAGAAGGTTCGTTAAGCACGACCTTCCCTTACAGAATCCGTGCTGGCTTGTTCTCAGTAGGCCATTTCTCTCAATGTGCTCGCAAATGCCGTCCTTTATCATAGCTTCTACCATCTTCCCTATAATTGAAGTCAGGCTCACCGGCCTGTAGTTCCCGGGGTCACCCCTCGATCCCTTCTTGAAGATAGGTGTGACATTCGCCAATTTCCAGTCCTCTGGTACCTCTCCAGTTTTCAAGGATAGGTTACAAACATGCTGGATTGTGTCCGCTATTTCTTGTCTTAGCTCCTTTAGAACCCTTGGGTGGATCCCGTCCGGACCTGGTGATTTGCCGCATTTTAACCTGTCTATCTGTTTGAGGACATCCTCCTTACTTACCTCTATGTGCTCCAATTTTTCAGCCTGTTCCCCACTCATGAGCTCCTCTGAGTCCGGTATATTAGATGTGTCTTCTCTCGTGAAAACCGATGAGAAGAATGTGTTCAACCTCTCAGCTACCTCTTTATCCTCCTTAATCACTCCCTTCCTATCCCCATCGTCCAACGGCCCCACCTCCTCTCTCGCTGGTCGTTTCCCCTTTACGTAACTGAAGAATGCCTTGAAGTTTTTCGCCTCCCTGGCCAGCCCCTCTTCGTATTTCCCTTTTGCTTTTCTAACCTCTCGGTGGCATTCTTTTTGGCATTTCCTGTGCGCCTGGTGATTTTCCTCCGTTGGGTCCTTTTTCCATCTCCGGAAGGATACTTTTTTTATCATTTATTGCCCTCTTTACTTCTGTTGAGATCCAAACCGGGTCCTTTGACCGCTTATTCTTGCAGCCTTTCCTGAAACTGGGGACGTACATTCTTTGTGCTTCCTGCAGGGTGTCCCTGAATAGGGTCCAGGTGCTTTCCACAGTCTCCATCCTAAAGATGTTTCTGAGCTTCCTCCCCACCATTTCCCTCATAGCAACATAGTTCCCTTTCTTGAAGTTGAGCGCAGTTGTTGCGGTCCTCCTTACTATGGGTGTCCCCCTTTCTAATGTGAATCTGATCGTGTTGTGGTCACTGTTGCCTAGTGGTCCTCCCACTTCTACCCCTCTTGCAGGCCCCCCTAATCCGTTCAGGATGAGGTCAAGAGTAGCCCTCCCTCGCGTCGGTTCCCTGACCAGTTGCTCCATGAAGCAGTCCCTTACAGCTTCTACAAATCCTGTTTCCCTATTACAGTTGGAGTGACCCGTACTCCAGTCTATCCCCGGGTAGTTGAAGTCCCCCATCACTGTTACCCTTCCAGTCCTGCACTCCTGTCTCAGTTCAGCTTCCAAGTCATGTCCGACTCCTTCCGGCGTACCAGGTGGGCGATAGTACAGCCCCAGTTTTATGCCTGCACCCTTGTTTCCCGGCAATTTGACCCATAGCGATTCCAGCCCCTCTGCCTTCGTTGCCATATCCGTCCCGACCGAGTAGATAGAGTCCTTTATATATAGTGCTATGCCTCCCCCCTTCTTGTGGGTCCTGTCTCTCCTGTAGAGCTTGTACCCCGGCAGCGCCACATCCCATTGATTCTCCTCTGTCCACCATGTTTCTGTAATTCCAATTATATCTAGGTCTTCCCCCTTGGCCACGACCTCTAGTTCACCCATCTTGGCCATGAGGCTTCTTGCATTTGCGTATAAGCACCGCAGGTCCCGTCGTTTTTCCTCTACCTCTGTATTCACCTCTGCATTCACCTGGGCCGCCTCTCCTGTTCCCTGTACTTCTGCTTTGCCCTCAGCCTTTACCCTCGTAGCTTTCAGCTTTCCCACATTTCCACCACCCCACTTCCCCGCTTTTCCTCTGAGGTTTCTTGCCCCCTCCTGGGCCCCGGCCTCTGTTTGATCCCCCTCGCCTTGTGTAGCCCCTATAATGCTCTCAGCTTTCGCCCTCGTGCCACCCAGTCCCTCTGTGTCTCCATGCCCCTTAGTCTCCTCCCAGCAAGCTCCCTTTACCTGTTGTTTCCCTCGCTGTCTGATCATACGATCCACTGGTCTCTCTACTTCCTCCATGCAGTTAGCCCGTTCAGCATCTGTTCTGGATACTGTTGTCCGAAGCGTCAACATCAGATCAGCTGTCGGCTTTCCCCCTCTCCTCAGTTTAAAGCCCTCTCGATCTCCTTCCTCACATTGGCAGCCAGTAGTCTAATTCCCTCTGTGCTCAGGTGCAGGCCGTCCCGCCGGTAGAGCTTACTCTTCCCCCAGAAGGACGTCCAGTTCCTTACAAAGTGGAAGCCCTCCTCCTGGCACCATCTCCTCAACCATGCATTCACAGCCTGGAGGTCCGCCTGCCTCTTTGCATCTGCTCTCGGTACAGGCAGGATCTCTGAGAATGCTATCCTCCGGGTACTCTGCTTCAGTTTTCGTCCCAGGACCCTGAACTGGTCAGTCAGCGTGGCCATGCTGAAGTTCCTCCGGCTCACATCATTTGTTCCGACGTGGATTATCACCGCAGTCTCCTCTGTCTCTGCTCCGTCCAGGATCCTCTCGATCCTATCAGTGACGTCTCGTGTCCTGGCCCCTGGGAGACAAGTCACTAGTCGATCCTCCCTTCCTCCAGCTACGTGACTATCTACCTCTCTTAAGATCGAGTCTCCCACCACAATAGCAGACTTCCCTTTCCTCAGCAACCTCCTCTGTCTCAGGTCCGTGTCCTCAGTGTAGTGAGGTGTCTCACCCTCGGGGTCTCGGTGAGTCACGGTCTCCTCCTCTTGTGTGGTTTCTCCGCTAGGTCCTTCCCCAGTGTCGCCTTGTGAATCCTGGGTCTCGTCTGCCGACATCCGTCTGTGCAGCTGCTGGTCCTGTCCTTCCGCCATCCAATAGGCCTCTTCGATGAATCTCTCGAGGTCCCTCACCTGGTCCACAATGAGGCCTGATCCGTCTGTGTCCTTGGTTGACCAGCTCGTCTCCTCTGTGTTGCGCAGTTCCTCCAGTCCCTCCAGTTCCTGGACCTTGACCCTCAATCTGCCGACCTCCATCCTCAGGCTTTCCAGTTCCTGACACCGACCGCATATGTATGCCCGCCTCCCGGAGGGGAGGTAGTCATACATATGACACTCGACGCAGTAAACTGGGTAGCTCTCATAAGACTTGGGAAACCGCAGTTAGGATCTCTCCGGATTTTGTAACAATAACAGCACATCATCAGCAAAAAGTTGAATTTTAAATTGCTGATTGCCCACCGGGATGCCTTCTATCTAGGAACATTTTCGTATTAGATTGGCCAGTGGTTCAATTGCAATGGCAAACACAAGAGGGGATATAGCACATTCCTACCTGATTCCCCTAAACAGTTCAAAAGATTCAGTATAGTGCTTATTGATACGCAATGCCATTAAAGGCATATGATAAATAGCATAAATCCATCCTAAGAATCTACCCCGAATTCCCATACTTGCCAAGGTACAAAACAGGAAGGACCAGCTCACCCTATCAAATGCCTTTTCAGCATCTAAAAACAAGCATGGCATGTTCTTATGTCATGATGTGCTGCTATGGGGCTTCCTGTTATTATGAATCATACAATAAAGAATATTAGAATTTCAATGTCATTTCAGTTACTTTACTGAGCGAAATGTTTGTATCACTAACATAAAACCCTTAAAAAAAAATCATTCAACATTTATGTAGCAACCACAGCAGCAATATAACTTATGACGAGGTAGCAATGTCAGTATTATACTGGGTCATGAACAGTTTCTATTGTGAAAATAGTAAATGGAACTGTTGTGCAGTCCATACGCTAGCAGAATACTGCACTCTAGGAAACATAGAACCCCAAATACAGATTTTGTATTCCTATTTCTGATCGGTGTTACTTTGGACAAAAATTAACTGGAAACATGGAACTAAGCGCTGCATGCAGAACAACATTAGAGAGAGAGAGAGAGGGAAACAAATTTGTTTCCTCTTCTACTAGGCAACATTCTAATATATCAATGACACCTCTGAAAAGAATGAACAGGAAAATCTGTATGATATGGAGAAGAATAAGAATCAGAGGGTGTGGTAACGAGCTGAAGTTTATAGTAACATAGTAGATGACGGCAGATAAAGACCCGAATGGTCCATCCAGTCTGCCCAACCTGATTCAATTTAAATTTTTTCTTCTTAGCTATTTCTGGGCAAGAATCCAAAGCTTTACCCGGTACTGTGCTTGGGTTCCAACTGCCGAAATCTCCGTTAAAACGTACTCCAGCCCATTGAAGTCCTCCCCAGCCCATCCTTCCCCCAAATGGCCATATACAAACACAGACCGTGCAAGTCTGCCCAGTACTGGCCTTAGTTCAATATTTAATATTATTTTCTGATTCTAGATCCTCTGTATTCATCCCACGCTTCTTTGAACTCAGTCACCGTTTATGGAGAGAGATGGCTCCCTACCCAGTACTTGCAGGATACTTCTCTTTAGTCACACATGAAATATAGAGATCTTCAAATACAGAATATAGTTGATCGCAAATTTATAAAATTTATGTAGAGACTGAAATGGAACTGCTTCAAAGTGGATTCCTTCTGCAAAGGCTTGTGGCCATGGGGAAAGTATTGCTTGTTCAGAATGACACACCTATCTACTAGAAAAGATATTAGTAAGGTAAGAACCTAATCTTTTTATTATTATTATTATTATTATAACTGTCCTAGAATTAGCCTCCTTTTTCATTTTGTCAGCAAGAAGTAGAGAGATTAAGCTTTGCAGAAAGACTGGATTAAGGGAGGTATTGCTCAAAGTCAGCATGTATGTCTGCAATATGGCCAGCAGGGGTCAGTATTGCACAACAATTTGCTTAGTTACTAGATTATTTCTGTTACCATACTGAAAACTTTCACTAGTGTTCTTGGCATTTAACTTTGTTGTTTTGTTTGTTTTAAAAACCAATGTTCAGATTAGATTAAATGGAAATTAAGATCATCTATTTAAAATTCTTAAAGAGTATGTTATATGTATATTATACTAGATACGGTTACCCCTTACAATGGAAAAATATTTTAGCTTTACACATTGAAATTAAATTGGAAATCCTTTTTTTAATTAAAACTTTGTTCCACCAAAGTTCTTATAATAAATATAGAGAGTTGCTCATTTCCAGGTTCACACCCTGTATTTTAGGGACATAACATAAGAATGTCCTTACTGGGTCAGACCAATGGTCCATCAACCCAGTAGCCCATTCTCACGGTGGCCAATCCAGGTCACTAGTACCTGGCCAAAACCCAAAGAGTAGCACCATTCCATGCTACCGATCCAAGGCAAGCAGAGGCATCCCCCATGTCTTAATAACAGACTATGGACTTTTCCTCCAGGAATTTGTCCAAACCTTTCTTAAAACCAACTACACTATCCACTTTTACCACAACCTCTGGCAACGCGTTAAAGCTTAACTATTCTCTGAGTGAAAAAATATTTCCTCCTATTGGTTTTAAAAGTATTTCCCTGCAATTTAATAGAGTGTCCCTAGTCTTTCTAATTTTTGACAGAGTGAAAAATGGATCCACTTGTACCCATTCTACTCCACTCAGGATTTTGTAGACTTCAATCATATCTCCCCTCAGCCGTCTCTTTTCCAAGCTAAACTGTTTCCCTAACTGTTTTAGTCTTTCCTCATACGAGAGGAGTTCCATCTCCTTTATCATCTTGGTCGCTCTTCTTTTAACCTTTTCTAGCGCCACTAAATCTTTCTTGAGATAAAGAGACCAGAATTTAACCGCAGTACCCCAGATGAAGTCGCACCATGGAGCGATAAAGGGCATTATAATATTCTTAGTCTTTTTAACCATCCCTTTAATAATTTCTAGCATTCTGTTTGCTTTTTTGGCTGCCGCCATACATTGGGTAGAAGGTTTCATTGTATTGTCTACGATGATACCCAGATCTTTTTTTTCGGTGCTAATCCCCAAGGTGGACCCTAGCATCTGGTAACTGTGATTCAGGTTATTCTTACCAATGTGCATCACTTTGAATTTGTCTGCATTAAATTTCACAGCCGTTAGATGCCCCAATATTCCAATTTCCTAAGGTCTGCCTGCAATTTTTCACAATCTGCATGCGTTTTAACAACTTTGAACAGTTTAGTGTCATCTGCAAATTTAATCACTTCCCTCATCGTTCCAATTTCCAGATCATTTATAAATAAGTCAAATAACACCACATATGCAAGAGTCTGTCAATGTTATGAACGTCTGTGTGCATAAGGATACAACCGCCCAGACAGGCATCATTCTTTGATGCGATTGATCCTTGAAAACTAATGGCAAGTGATTTTATTTTCATTTTTTATATGCAGTAGTAACTTGAACAACAAAGCAATCAGGCTTTATTACCGTATGAATCTTCTTATCTTGGCAAACTTGGATTTTCGGCTCTGACAGAAATTAAATAGAAGAGTGACTGCAGATGGTGGATGATGAAATGTGTGTTTGCTTGTCAACTATTGAGCCCTGTTTTGAGTTAATTTACACTCAAAAATAAGCAATTCTATCTACTTTAGTTTCACAGTTGTTACAATTAGCCATACATAGCTTAAAGAACTTTAAATAAATAATTCTCAAATTTAATTTTTTGTTGGTTTTGCAATTATATAATGTCAATTATAATGTGCTGCAAAAAAAAAAAAAAAATTGCTCTGTTTAGTGTGCCAGAGCTAAAAAGGTTTGAAAGACACTGGAATAATTACTAACATTCTAGATCTTTTTCTTGGGTGTGGTGACATCTAGCTCAAAATCCATCAATTTGTACATGTAGTTTGCACATATCTCTATTAAATCTTATCTGCCATTTAGATGCTTATTTTCCTAGGCTTATAAGATCCTTCTGCAAATCCTTTCTAAGAGGTGCTTCATGAGGGACTTTGCCAAATACCTTTTGAGATTTTAACCAGGTCACTGTTATCTGCTTGTTTATATCTTCAAGAATAATCTAATAAATTGGTAAAGCAAAACTTGCCTTTGTTGAACCCATGTTGACTCACTCTTTTTATGCATTGTCTGTCTATCTTTATGGTTAGTAATTTTTTTTTTAGTATAGGTTCAACCATTTTGTCTGTCACCAATGTTAACCTTGCTGGTCTATAGTTACCTGGATCATTCCTGTAGTACTTAAAAAAAAATTGTTACAGTGGCTACCCTCTCAATGAACCAAAAGAGTCATCAGAGGTAATCATGGTACAATGTCCAGATATTTCTGCTATTCAAGTAGATCTTCAAAGGTTCTCATGGACTTATGAAGTGTTATTCAGAGTTGAGTAGGGTACAGGAGGTCAAATTGTGCTCCCAATCATTTTAAGTGACTTCTTTGAGCAAAGAAATCCATCCATTTCTGAGCAGTCAATTTATTTAAATCAGGGAATATTATTATCTTAGAACACTCCTGTTGGAGTGAGGCCCTCAGTTTAGCTTTCTATAGGATTGCAAACATGTGGGAATATCCTAGTATTGCAATGACAAAAAGCCTAGATTATTGGGTTGTGGGTAATCGTGAAAATAGCACATGATGTGCCTGCTCTCTATCAAATGGTCAATGAAAGTGCATGTCCAGCAACTTCAGCAGCAATACTTTCAAGTATTTAAGAAGGGAAGTTATCAAGGTATGATAAAAGTCAGGCTTTCACTACTCCTTAATTTACCAAGGAAGTCGGTAATCAGTGGCAGTTCAATACTGCAAATTGCTAATTCCTGTGGTAAATGAATAACACTGCTTGGGAGCAATCTTGGAAGCAGAGATATTCTACCATTCTTGGAGCATCAGGCCACAGTGACTTGGCCTGATGATTCTAGGCACATCCTGAAAGAGCTGCCAAAAGATACTGTGCACTGTCTCACAAAGTCCTCCAATCTCACACCTGCCCTCCCAAAGAGCCCTTCTCGACTGAATACCCTTCCCCCAGGAATCAAAGGCTCCCCCCCTAGGTGTACCTAGAGCAGTGGGGAAAATTCTTTATATGACGCCATATTTTCATCACAAAAGCATTCTAACAACTGCAGGATGCTGAAATGAGGCAGAAATGACAGATTTCCATGAAAACACATTTCTGTGCCCATTTAAAGAATAGCCTATAAGTGTTCTTGCATGGATCTGCAAAAGAGGGTCATGGGCGGACCAGGGGTGTTCCCTTTAAAATGCATGTAGTAGTATAGAATTCAGGAGATTCATGCCTAACTTGTGCACTGAGATTTACACCTGGGTTCATTAGGTGTAACTCCTCGCACACAAAGTTGAGTGTGAATCCTGGCAATATGTGCTATTCTATAAAGGACACTGATCCTGGAATGCCTGTTCTAGTGCAATGTGTCCAGTAGTCCTGAATGCTAGGGTTATGCATCTGAACCTGCAAGTTCAAGTTATTTGATATACTGCCAATATAAAACCAAAATTAAAATCTAAGCGGTGTTTTTCCAGAGATTAAGGCTCAGTCTGACATCGGTCTAACAGGTAGATTAAGACAAAGTTCTTCACATGAACCTGTGAGGCAGAGTTCTCCCATTTGTACCTGCTGCACTCCTAACCTGCAGCAGGCAGGCACATGGCACAGTGAGTAAGGCTATTATAGTCTATGGCAGGGGTAGGGAACTCCAGTCCTCGAGAGCCGTATTCCAGTCGGATTTTCAGGATTTCCCTAATGAATATGCATGAGATATATGTGCATGCACTGCTTTCAATGCATATTCATTGAGGAAATCATTAAAACCCGACTGGAATATGGCTCTTGAGGACCGGAGTTCCCTACCCCTGGTCTATGGGGAAAATCAGGGGGAAAATAAGGGGGGGGGGGGCGGCGTTGTCTCTAAAAGTAAGATTTGAAGGTTTCTGCAGTCAGACCTAGGGGCCCCCCACCTCTAAAAATCTCTTTCCCTGCATTTTATGTACCTCAGGAGAGTCTCGACAAGGCAGTTTTTGGTGTAATTTTGCTAGTGGAAGCCATCTTGGATTTTAAATAATTTTTTCTAAAGCCTCCATCTGCCATAAAACTCACTTAGGCCTTTTTACCCCTGCATCATGCCAGGTTTGCACTGGATGGCCAATTGAGGAACATCCAAGTCCCGTGTGTGGCAGAGTTTGTGGGGGAGGAGCATGAGCCTTGGGCTCAGCCTCCTCCGAGTCCTCCAGTACTGGGGATCCACAGGAGGTTTGATCTCATGGGAAGAGACCCTTTCCAGATCCCTCCGAAGGCGCATTGGTGAAGGGTAGATATTTGGTCCCTACGGAGCCCAGGGGGATCGGCAGAGGGTCTGCTGGGGTCCTTGAGAACCCCAGTGTAAAGCTTCATTCCATATTTTAAGAGCCTGATGTGGAATGCCTATTTTAACTGCCAGGGGTCCTCAATGTCTACGTTAGGTGCGACAAGAGGTGGCGGTGCAGGGAAACATTCTTCAACCCCGATCAGAAGAGGATACAGAGTTGGACCAGGAGGTTCAATCTGACATAGACTGGGAAGATGTAAGATTCATTTCCATGCCATTATTGTTCCAGGATGCAGTTTCTCTGGCAATGTCTGGTTCCTTGCATGAGAACAGTGGTCAAGAAGCAGTAGTGGTCCTAGACCAGGGGGAAGTCCCACGGTGTGCTGGCTTTCAAAGCCTCTGTTCTTCCGGGTATCATATCCACCTTGCTGCGAGAATTGATGCTGGAAGTTCCTCCAGCCCCTTCATTGCAGTGCTCAATTAAGAGTAGCTCAGTGGGGATTAGTGTCCAAGAAAAGGATCTGGGTATCATAGACAATACGATGAAACCTTCCGCCCAATGTGTGGCGGTGGCTAAAAAAGCAAACAGGATGTTAGGAATTATTTTTTTAAAAAAAGAAGTGGTTAACAAGACGAAGAATGTTATAATGCCCCTGTATCGCTCCACGGTGCGACCTCATCTGCAGTATTGCGTTCATTTCTGGTCTCCTTATCTCAAGAAAGATATAGTGGCGCTAGAAAAGGTTCAAAGAAGAGCGACCATGATGGTAAAGGGGATGGAACTCCTCTCGTATGAGGAAAGACTAAAACGGTTAGGGCTCTTCAGCTTGTTAAAGAGACAGCTGAGGGGAGATATGATTGAAGTCTACAAAATCCTGAGTGGAGTAGAAAGGGTATAAGTGGATCAATTTTTCACGCTGTCAAAAAGTACAAAGACTAGGGATACTCTATGTAAAACCAATAGAGAAAATATTTTTTCACTCGAAGCTTTAACGCGTTGCCAGAGGATGTAGTAAGAGCGGATAGTGTAGATTGTTTTAAGAAAGGTTTGGACAAGTTCCTGGAGGAAAAGTCCATAGTCTGTTATTGAGAAAGACATGGGGGAAGCCGCTGCTTGCCGTGTATCGGTAGTATGGAATATTGCTACTCCTTAGGTTTTGGCCAGGTACTAGTGACCTGGATTGGCCACTGTGAGAATGGGCTACTGGGCTTGATGGACCATTGGTCTGACCCAGTAAGGCTGTTCTTATGCTCTTTTTCATTCATTAGACAAGTATCCATTATTCATTACATTAACGTTCCCCCCTCCTCATGTTCATCCCCTCCCCACTCTCTCCATTTCTTCTATACAATGTAACTTTTTTCCCTTCCACCACAATTTCCTCACATTCAAGTATGTCAAGTCTTTGTCATTTATGTTTAATTTAAGATATTTCCATTCACATCCTATTTCTATCAATTCTTTTTTTTTAAGCTGATTGTTAACCGGCCAGACAATTGTTTGATGGTCGGGATATTAAAAACCAATAAACTTGGAAACTTGGAAACTTCTTACTCTGACCATGTTTTTTCCCTTCCATCCAGACATCACAAATTTAGTCACAGACCACTGGAGTCACCAGAGGGATCCCTGCGAGTGGCTAAGACTACAACCAAGCTTTACCCTATTGCTCTGGAATTCCAGCAGCTGTTTGTTGAGTCGAAGGTAGATTTGCTGGTGGTGCAGGTCACACCAAATGAGCTTCCTTGCTCATTGAAAGAGGTGTAATGTTAAGGTGGCAACTGTGGTTTTCTTTGGGAGGAGAGTGTGGCTTCAAACCCTATGACCCTGGTATATTAGATTGTCAGTCTGCTATGGCGTGCTGTCTTGCACTTGCTCACCAAACTTTTAAATATTTGCAAACAGTTTTGACATTGCTATTAATGGTATTATTGCCATATGGTGCTTTCAACTTGGATCCCAGTGGAATGCTCTTTTAGCCAAAACACGGACATGTCAGGACCGGACTATATTTTGTTTGGCCACCATGGATTGTTATTATTCATGTCAATTACTGGATTTGCTATTTTGCATTTTAACCTTTTTAGTAAACTTGTACATCAAGAATATTAATTCCACAGTACTCTTCTGGATGCCCAGCATGAGAAGCTTCAGACTCAAGTGTGGTGCTTGGTGCAAAGGACCTGAGGTTACATTCAGATACTGGGCTCCATGGCAACAACTTTTATAATACATCTCAAAAACTTTCTTTCAGAATTCTTTGAAAGGGCAAGATTCTTTCAATTACCTTTATATTAATTTCTAATCATTGTAATAGTACTTATCTTAGTTGTACTTGATCAACATGCACATAGCATCTGCACAGAAGAAGCCTCCAACATGTTTTTCAAAAAGGCTGCTGTATCAATGAAGCCAGTTTGTTTTAGCATACTACAATAAGTCATCACATTTCAAACGGCAGCATTGTAAGTAACAAGTTGAAAAGTGTACATTCTTAATACTACACAAAGCACTTTTTGCTGACAGAGTATGTGATTGGGTTATCTGTATGTGTAAGTGAGTGACTGGGGATATTAAGTGAATGATTGGTGTCAGGTCAAAAGCGCGCCGGGACAAAGGCGCGAGCAGACAACTGAGCGCAGCGCGGAGGCGTGTGCCGAAGAAAAAGACTGTTTTTAGGGGCTACGATGGGGGTGTGTGGGGGGTACCCCCCCACTTTACTTAATACAGATTGCGCTGCGTTGTGGGGGGTTTGGGGGGTTGTAACCCCCCACATTTTACTGAAAACGTAACTTTTTCCCTGTTTTTAGGGAAAAGTTACGTTTTCACTAAAATATGGGGGGTTACAACCCCCCAAACCCCCCCCAATGCCGCCACGATATGTATTAAGTAAAGTGGGGGGGGGGGGCTCCCCAACAAAAACCCCCGTCGCAGCCCCTAAAAACAGTCTTTTTCTTCGGCACGCACCTCCATCTTGCGCTCAGTTGTCGGCGCGCGCCTTTGTCTTCCGCGTTACTGTCTATGAACTGAATGATTGGCTATGACAGTGGACATGATAACTGTGAGAGGGAGGCATAGGGGCGTCAAGGATATGGGCATGCTCCTTCTGTGTATGGTAGGAAGTACAAGATGGTGTGTTTGGTGCAATGGACAGTGAAGTAAGGGAAATGTGAAGGCTTGTAGACTGGGAGATGTAAATGTATGTGTGATATTGGGGTGGGGGGTAGCAGTGATATGAGTACATTGTACATACGAGTGTTATGGAGTCTGTGCAAAGACAAGGGATTATAACTATGATTGCTTTTGGATGTGGGTAGATGCAAGAAGGTATGAATGTGTTCTCCTGTTCTCTCTTTTCCATTGAACCCCTCTCATCCCTGTAGCTGCAATTACCAAATAGGAAATCATTGAAATAGTAATAATTCTGGACTCATCTGCAAAGAATATGACAGCATCTAAGGTGTCCCTATGATTCTAGAATTGCTGCCTTAAAAGAAGAAATGATACCAATGTGGGATTATATATTATTTATTAGATAATTAAAATAAGTAGTAAATATGGCAAGCAGGTTACAAAAGAACATAAGAGTTGCCATACTGGGACAGACGGAAGGTCTATCAAGTCCAGAATTCTGTTTCCAACAGTGGCCAACCCAGGGTCTCAAGGAGTAAAACAGATTTTATGATGCTTATCCTAGAAATAAGCAGTGGTTTTCCCCAAGCCATCTTAATGTTTTATGGACTTTTTTTTAGGGAAATATCCAAACCTTTTTAAAACTTTGCTAAGCTAACCGCTTTCACTACGTTCTCTGGCAATGAATTCCAGAATTTAATTACCAGTTCAGTGAAGGAATATTTTCGTTGGTTTGTTTTAAATCTACTACTTAGTTTCAAGTTTATTTAAAATTTCTTATACCGCTTAATCAAACTTTCTAGGCGGTGTACAATAATGTCCTAGTATTTTTGGAAAGAGTAAACAAGTGATTCACATCTACTCATTCCAGTCCACTCAGTATTTTATAGACCTCTATCATTTCCCCTGAACTGTCTTCTCCTGGCTGAAGAGCCCTAGCTGCTTTAGCCTTTCATAGGGAAGTCATCCCATCCCTTTTATCATTTTTGTTGCCCTTTTCTGTACCTTTTCTACAAAATATATTGTTGCACAACAGTATTTCCTGAGAAGATATCGCAATGCAGCAGCTGTAAAGCTAATTACCATGTATCTCAGAATAACCAACCCTTAGCAAGCAAATGGCACATGACTAACTAGACCCTGGAACTTTAAAAGGTACCTTATTCTCACCCTCAAAGGTCTGAAGCTTTAGCGTCCGATGGTGATGAATTGGTTCTTCTTCAGGGCTTCTATCTATACTCAGCGAGCCCCCTTGTTTAGGTCCAGATTCAGTCCAAATCCTTGTTCTGCACAAGCACCTAGAATCTCAGTCTAATAAATAATCTGCTGCAAATTTTAACTTGAGCTGCACTTGGCCCATTGACACAGTCCATAGATGTTTCTGGTAATTCAGTCCCTCTCCTCAGAGAAATGCACACGCCATCCGGTAATCTCTTCTTTCTTCTTTCCAAAACCAAACTAACTCCAGTCTGGTGCTGACTGCCCCAATTGTGTCAAGGTGACAAAAGGGCCAATCAAGACCCGGCCAGCAGGTGATGGCTGGCCACACAGAAGAAGGGGCTGATGGGCTACTGGATAGTCTCTCTTATTAGGAATGGTACAGGATGTCTTTATAGCAAGAGACAGACTTCAATATCTCTGTGAAACTCACTCCTCCAGTTTCTCAGGACATAGACTAGGGCAGTGGTCTCAAACTCAAACCCTTTGCAGGGCCACATTTTGGATTTGTAGGCACTTGGAGGGCCTCAGAAAAAATAGTTAATGTCTTTATTAAAGAAATTATAATTTTGCATGAGGTAAAACTCTTTATAGTTTTTAAATCTTTCCTTTTGGCTAAGTCTTAATAATTATAATGTAATTTAAAGCTAAAGAGACATATAATCAAGAAACTGTTTTATTTTACTTTTGCGATTATGATAAACATACCGAGGGCCTCAAAATAGTACTTGACGGGCTGCATGTGGCCCCTGGGCCACGAGTTTAAGACCACTGGACTAGGGGGGTTCAGTGCAGGTGGCCAGCATATTCTTGAATAAGTCAACTGGTATAATATTTAAAGGCAGCATTCAGAATCCATGATGGTATTGTTCAGAAAAGATGGTTTGAGGCCTAGCCAGGCCTCAGACCTACAAAAGAATGTTGCAGGGATACCTCTACACCTTGCCCTCCCATCTCTACTTATCACTGGCAGTCTAGGGATATCTTCTGACATGTCCCTCTGATTTACTGGTATACACTTATGCATGCACAAACAGATGTATTATTTGGATGGCAGACAGACAGATGGACTGACTCTTGACAGTATTGCCTGACGTGAAATGTGCCAAATAAATGTATAAGTAACCAGTTTTAACTGGTTATCAAACACTGTGTTTTTCCAATCCTGGTTTTATTGATTTTTTTTTTTTTTTGTGCTGCGTTCATTTTGATTTTATGACCAAGAAAAAAAATTATGGCTGCACCATCTTATATTTATGACATTGTAGATTTTGGACAGTTGATTGAAATATGACAGTGGCTGAACCGGGAAGACACTATTAAAAGCTTTCAGTGTTTATCAAATGAAAGCATTAATATATGCACAATAGGATCCTGTAGCCCAGCTGTATAATGGTTTTATGCTAAGCTACGAAGTATGCATGTTCTGTTCTTATTAGCCTTAATAAAGTCAAAAATGTAATTTGTGGTATCTTACTGATCTTCAGGAGAAATCCTAGAGACTAAAGGAGTATTGCAATCTCTCTTCTGTGACTCTTGAGATTTAGGAAAACAAATGAAGTCTGAAATTCTTTTACTAGACTTAAGACTTAGAAAGATGTGTTTGAAACACAAAGATGGGAATCCTGTATTCTAGCTAATTCAGGGGCTGATACTCAAAGCTGTGTACAGATAAACTCACAGTGCGATAGCATTGCAAAAATATAGTGCAGCAGTGCTTGAAGCAAATGCTATTTAAATTTTATGCATGACAAAATTACAGCTAATAGGGAAGGTGAAGGAGAAATTTATAAATTTATTTATTTATTTTGATTTCTATCCCGTTCTCCCAGAAGCAGAAAATGTGCCTGAAGTAAATGTGGCTCTTATGCACATGCAGATGTGCTAGCACACATCAGCACTTATTCTTCAGTGTCTAAATATGAGCCTCAGAAATATTACTAGCATATGGAATTTTTCAGACGTGTGCTTTTACTTTCAGTTTTGCTAGGACATGCACACACACTTGTTACTTTCCGGCTGCTTTTAAAACTTGCAGAAGCCTCCTTCCACTTATGAAAAAAGGACAAAATCGGCAGTTCAGTCTGAAAAACACAAGAAATCCTCTCTTTAAAACCTTTAATGTTGTCTCGACCTGGCAAAAATCTTTTGGCGTCGGAGGCCATTATTTCAGTGTGCACTGTGCATTGCTTCAGTATTCCTGCAAGTCTGATGATGTCACACTGATGTCAAGATTGTACATCAGACATGTCTACTTGCTTTAAAGCACAGCCATTGTGAGTAGTGTATCTCTTTCTTTTCTTAACCTTTTGGAAATGAGGTTTAGTATGATATATATATATATACGAGGTGCTACCCAAAAGTTCGGGGAATTCAATTGTAAAAAAACAAATTGCTTACCGAAAATCCTAGTTTCCACCGTCTCCTTCGAAGTAGTCATCTTGAAAATGTATACAGCGATCCCAGCGTTTTTCCCATGAGTTCATGCATCTATGAAAGTCATCTTGGTGAGTGCCTTGAGGACCTCCTGCGATTCTGCCTGGATCTCTTCAATCGTGCTAAAACGGCACCGTTTCAGTCTTAATTTCATTTTGGGGAATAGGAAAAAATCACAGGGGGCAAGGTCAGGCGAATAGGGAGGGTGCGTAATCACTGTAATGTTTCTGGAAGTTCCAAACAGACAAATGCAATGGGCCTTTGTTCACCGGTTAGCAGTCTTGGCACAAATTTCTGCAGAAATGCGTCTCATGTTCAATTCGTCCAACAAAATTCATTGAACTGACCTGTATGACTGTCCTACTATCTCACAAACATTCGTGGATTTTTTGACTACGATGTGCAAGGATAGTCTCATGAACTTTTGCTATGGTTTCCGGTATTGTGCTTGTTGATGGTCGTCCAGAACGGTCATCGTCATGGACAGATGTTTGTCCATCCTTGAAGCATTTGTACCAAAGAAAAGTTTTGCTTTGGCACATGGCATTATCTCCAAAGGCTTCCTGGAGCATACGATGGGTTTCTGAAGCAGTTTTTTTTAAAGTTTGAAACAAAATTTGATGCAGATTCTTTGCTCAGTAAAATCCGTAATATTGAAATCCGCCGCGTCACTAAAACACAACCTTACAAAATCTCACAGAACAAAGCAACTTGACCACTCAACTGCATACCTGTTGGTACACTGATTCACAAAGCATACTGCTAGACGCCTTTAGCGGCAGAAGGTTTGTGCGTGCTGTTCACATTCACTGCTAAACCGGCTACACGGATCCAGTTTGTTCATCTGAGTAGCACGAACAACAGCGCTGAGCAGCTTCCTTACTGCAAAACTGAAGGAAGGGATATTTATAGGCCCACAGATCAAGTCTGTTATGCAGGATGAAGATTTTAAGCAGTCACTCTCAGCAGCTGAGCTTGAAGCTTGGGAGGCATTCAAGTGGTTAGTGGAAAACTTTCTGGGCAACCTTAAGTCTCTTTCATACAAGGAAGGAGTTCAGAATTAGAGAATGACACGGTGGCGGTTTACCCGCGGCTACCGCATTTAGCCGCGGGTAACCTGCCGAAACGGTGAAAGAAATATAGCAGTGGCTGCGGGGACGGGGGCAAGGCCATTCACCGCCCCGTGGAGCGGTGAATGGTCTTGTCTCCGCAGTGAGGCATCAAGGATCGCGCGGTCCCCGCAGCCCCACCTGCCCGATGGTAGCGTTTAGCCCACTCCCTCCCTCCAGCTCACCTTAGATTGCAGGCTTTCTTTTTCGGCGACCTGCATGCTTTCAAAGAGCCGCGCATGCGCGGCCGCTCAGTATTCAATCTTCTGCTCTGACGCAAACGGAAACAGGAAGTTGCAGAAGATTGAACACTGAGTAGCCGCGTGTGCGCTGCTCTTTGAAAGCGTGCAGGTCGCCGAAAAAGAAAGCCTGCAAACTAAGGTGAGCTGGAGGGAGGGAGCGGGCTAAACGCTACCATCGGGCAGGTGGGAGCTATGGGGACCGCGCGATCGCTCGTGTTACTGCCTCTGTTTAGCATTTCTTGTAGGAGGAGTATGTTGTCCCATTTTGTTGTTTTATTTTGGTCAGATTGGTGATCTGATTTTTATAACCCCCTCAATGATTCTGGAATCCTATAATTCCTTCTCTGACCTTCATTCCTCAGTGTGACAGCAGTACTGTATTTGGTTTTTTTTAAAATTGTGAAATAGTTTTATCTAATCAACGTGCTCTTTATAGTGGTGAGACGAGGGTTTGAGCAGAAAGCAGGAACAGGCTTTCCTCATTTAGGTCCTGAACCAGGCCTGCTCAAAGATCTGTTAACCAACCTTAGCCAACACCTCAAACAAATTAGTTATTCAAAATATAATATTGTAAGCCTGTTCCAGCTCACACTGGAAGGAGGGAGTGAAAGGGAAAAGTATTCTGGGCCAAGGGGATGAAGATGGAAAGAAAAACTCACAGCAGGAAAGAAAGGGGAGGACAGGCAGGTGAGCCAGATGCTGGAAGCAGGGGAGGGGGAAGAAAGAGGGAGAGAAGCTAGATGGGGTTGAAAAGCAGACACACTGGTATGGAAGAGGAAGATAGGGGAAATCTGGACACAGGAAGGTAACAGAAAGAGGGGAAATTATGTGCATGGGGCATAGGGACAGAGACATAAAGGGGACATGCCATGGGGATGGTATATGGACACAGGGGAGGGGGACAATGGCACATATATAGGTGAGATATTAGAAATGGGGAAAATAGGAGCACAGAAGCGAGATGGTTTGTAGGGATGGGACAGGGACCGAGCTCGCAGGCTCCAGTGGCTTGCACAAATTACATTGTAACGTGCCATGAAAATAAGAGGGAGGAAGGTAGATAGATAAGCCACGTGAGAGGAGCTGAAGGGTAGTAGAAAGGAACAGATGGTAAAGGAGGGAGGGAAGGGTGGTGGTGGAAAGGAATAGGACAGACATTGAAGGAGGGTGGAGAGGAACAGACCCTGAAGGGAAATGTGGAAGACAGAGTGGGAAGAAGACAGATGCCAGACTATGGGGGAGCGGAGGGAAGAAGATGGGTGCTAGACCAATTGGGGGGGGGGGGTTAAGGGAGAGGCACAGTAACAGCAAATGGAAGATGCAGAGAGAAGACACACAGTGGATGGAAGGAATTGAATGAGAAGATGTGGAAAGCAGAAACCACACAACAAAGGTAGAAAAAAAATTCTATTTATTTATTTTTTGCTTTAGGATAAAATAGTATATTAGTTGTGTTGATAAAAATTTATAAACAAAGCCCTACCAGCTGAACATCTCTTTCTCTAGTTCAGAAGCAGGAACTTTGATTTATAAGAAAGGAATAAGCTAAATATTACAGTACTAAGCTTATATGAATGCTGTGGGGATGGTGACGGGGCGGTGAATGGGATGGCAGTGGCGGTGACGGGGCGGTGAAAGGGATGGCGGTGACGGGGCGGTGCAGAGGATGGGGGGACGGGGACGGGGCAGTGACGGGGACAGATTTTTTCCCCGTGTCATTCTCTATTCGGAATCTCCTTGACTCATATCAGAAACTTGTCTGTCACATGCCGTTAAAAATACACTTTTTGGTATTTTTTATTGCAAAGAATAAAATTTTAGCAACTCTCAGTACTTTTAGATATTCAATTTTAAAACTACTGTATTAGAAAATAAAATATTTACTAAGAAAAAAAAAATACACTTTTTGCACTCACATCTTGACTTTCTTTCCGAAAAATCTTGGTATAGTGAGTAATGAGCAAGGAGAAAGTTTTCACGAGGACATTCAGTTAATGGAGCGTTGCTACCAAGGTTACTGGAATGAGAGTATGATGGCCGACTACTGCTGGATGTTGTGCCTTGACAATTCAGACACAACTCACAAAAAGTAAACATACTCTAAGCATTTTTGAAGAAATATTGGTTACTAAGTGGCACAGTCCAATATAATTATGCTATGCTGTGTGCTTATTTGACTTTGAACTGAAGATACTGCAACATTTCTTTAAGTTGATGCTGCAACATTTCTTTAAGTTGATGCTGCAACATTTCTTTAAGTTGATGCTGCAATTCTTAAAACCCTATTTGCTAAAACGCTATAAACTAACATTAGTCATGACTGAAGAAGTTTATGTGACTGAAAAAAAACTAATAATAAACCTGAAATCAGTGTGAAAAACTGATTTAGAAAAATGTGCTGTGTTGTCAGATGATTCCCCCCCCCAATTTTTGTTACCTTGTGGTGTTAAGCATCTTTTTCTATTGTTATCAAATAGGAGTCCTCTTTACCCCCAAAATAGAAGTTTAGTATGCAATATATGTATTTTTTTTCATGTGCTTTGCTTAAGTAATGTATTATTAAACATATTTTGACCTTAATTTCAACCTGGAGTCCAATTTAACCCCAAAAATAAAGCCCTGTTCACCTATATGTGGGCACCTCTGGCACACCTAACTGATGCCTGAGTCACGTCTACCTAGCACCCAGCTCACGCTCAAAAGTAGATCTGGTTTTGCAACGCCTACATTTTAGGCGTTAGATAGATGCGTTATCACGCCCAACGGCATGCAGTTCTGTAAATGGACGTCTATATTTCAAAGCCACGTCCATGCCTATCCTGTTAGACGCAACTTTTTCCTATGGGCATCCATGAAATTGTGGACGTCTATTTGTAGAATTGCAACCTGCATTTGGATGTCTAAGTTCCAATTAATACTTCTAAGTCGATGGACAACCACATTGTGGATGCCTAAAGTTAGATGTCCTTTACAGAATTTGTCCCTCAGTGCATAATAGTATGTGTGCAAACCCAGCATTAACTGTACATTTATGTTTATAGTAGCTTTGAGCATCGGTCCCTTGGGTTGTAATATACCCCAGGGCTGTTCCAAGCTATAGTTAAGCAGTATGTAACTTCTCTATTGGCATCTCCCATTCTGTCTGCTTCAGCACTGCTAGTAAGTGGGAGGTAGTGGGTTTGGGGGGAATTGTGTCCTGTGCACTGCTCACACAGCCCTTGATATAGCGAATCATTTTGAAACTGAGAAGTAGGAAATGCTTATTTTTCTTGAATAGCAGCTATCAAAGATAATCAGCAAATAAAGCAAACTGCCTCTAAAAAAAAGAAGTTTGATGTATGCACAAGGAGTCCCCTAGACACTCCATTAATTCCTTCCATGCTGCCCCCAGCTATGCCTACAAACACCTGTCATCAGTTATAGACATACCTTTATTCATCTTCAGAGCTCTGTATATATGTAAACCGCTTTGAATGTGTAACCACAAAAAGGAGTATCCGAAGAAGTTTCGTCAGCAGGAAGACCGAAGTTATAATGCCATTGTACAGATCCATGGTGGGACCTCATCTGGAATATTATGTACAATTCTGGAGACCGCATTATCAAAAAGATGTGCAGAGAATGGAGTCAGTTCAGCGAATGGCCACCAGGATGGTCTCAGGACTTAAGGATCTCCCGTATGAAGAAAGGCTGGGTAAGTTGCAGCTATACTCACTCGAGGAACGTAGAGAGAGGGGAAACATGATTGAGACGTTCAAATATGTCATGGGCTGTATTGAGGTAGAAGAGGATATCTTTTTTTCTTAAAGAACCTACGGCGACAAGAGGACATCCGTTGAAACTCAGGGGTGGGAGATTTCATAGTGACATCAGGAAGTACTTCTTCACCAAAAGGATGGTTGATCATTGGAATAGTCTTCCACTGCAGGTAATTCAGGACTTTAAGAGAAAATGGGATAAGCATGTGGGATCACTTCAGGGAAGAATTTAGGGGGTGGGTCATTAGAGTGGGCAGACTTGTTGGGCCGTGGCCCTTTTCTGCCGTCATCTTCTATGTTTCTATGTTTCTACTATAAAGAGATTAGAGGATCCTGTAGTGTTGCTACGTTAGCCTGCATGAATTATTCCCATTGACTATTTAAAGTAGTACTCAATATCACACAAAGTTATATGCATACCATGTTTAAAAAAAAGCACATACATGAAATATAAGATCGATTTTCTGAAGAAAATACTTTAAAACTGGTGGTCGGCTATAATCTTTTCTTGAGGTTTATGGAATGTATATGCTTACATGTTCTGTTTTTGTATTGTGCTTTGCCTGTGTTCTTGTATATATTTTAGGTAGTTTATGGTTGAAGTCAAAAGATGACTGTATTTTGATACAGATAGGGCAGGGGTAGGCAATTCTGGCCCTCGAGAGCCGGAGTCAGGTCAGGTTTTCAGGATTACCACAATGAATATGTATGAGATGGATTTGCATGCACTGCCTCCTTGAGATGCAAATCTATCTCATGCATATTTATTGTGGATATCCTGAAAACCTGACCTGGCTCCGGCTCTCGAGGACCGGAATTGCCTACCCCTGAGATAGGGCATCTTTACCAGCCTGCTGCTCTTTGCTTGGTTAATCTGTGTGCACTATCGAGCTTCTTGTTCAATGGAGACTAAAACATCAGTTTAATAGCAAACAGATATTTATTGGTGAAATTATGTTTTTCTCAGTGGGCAGTGCTACTGATAAAGACAAGTTGCAAGACAACAGTTTTGTTTTTTTTTATTCATGTAACAGTTAGCAATATTGTTGTACAATAGCCATATTTCAAAGAATCCCTATTTAGAGAAACTGAGAGTTATCTTGCTATTTTTCTCTTTTAGAAGTTGTCATTTTTTTTAAATGACACTATGGATAAAGTAGTGAGGTAAAACAAATGGGATGACATAGTAATGTACCTAAGGAGGAAGTTATCAAAGTGGGCTATTATTAAGATGGATTATTGTACTACAGGTTGGATTACATTTTTTTATACGAGACTCTGTGCTAGAATAACCCAATTTAGCATAAAATAAAGTTTACTTCTTTTGTTACTTTATAACATTGCCACCTTTTAAATATATTATTTTCCTTGTGTAAAACATGAAAAATGACTTATAATATTATGCAGGGAGAATATGTGTATTCAAGGATGCGTGCTGACAAGGACATACATACTTTGATGTGATTGGTGCATAGACATTCTGGGGGTGGAGCTGGGCCAGAATTGTAAACGTCATGCTTTCTTTACGAAATATGTGTGAACATGAATAGAGTACATACACCCATTTGCACCTGCTCAGAGCAAGTATACCTTTCTAGAAAAGTATTTGTATGCTGCTGGTCTAATATTCACAGTGTCTTTTCCACTAGGTTTCTTTTATTTCCTTTCTATATACTGTACAGTAAAACCTTGGTTTGCGAGTATAATTCGTTCCAGAAGCATGCTTGTAATCCAAAGCACTCGTATATCAAAGCGAATTTCCCCATAGGAAATACTGGAAACTCAAACGATTCGTTCCACAACCCAAAAACTTTAACCCAAAATATTATACATACTTATATTGCAAATCCACTCATTTAGAACAGTCACTACACTGCTTCAGCATCAGAGAGAGAAGAACTGTCAGCTCAGTTGTGAAGTGTGTATACTGTATGTATTTGTAGTGCAAGACATTGCTTGTATATCAAGTTAAAATTTATAAAATGTTTTGCTTGTCTTGCAAAACACTTGCAATCCAAGTTACTTGCAATCCAAGGTTTTACTGTATTTGATTCCATTAATTCATATGGAGTTGGGCTGCCTTTGAACAAATTTAAATTAAGCAATGTGGTGATTGAAGCATGGGCAAGTGTTTGGCTTCATGCCCTTTCAAGCCTGAGCTAACATTATGGCAGGAGCATGCTCTGTGCATTTTGTGCATCCAGTTCCAGATGTTGTCAAGAGAGAGAATAATGAGACTGATGCGTATTTTAATGAAGCTGATTGCATGGAAAAGAGCAGGGAATGACATTGATTTCATGTGAAGCATGTTTATTCTGTTTTCCTAGGCTTTCATTTATCTTGCTCAGAGTGGTCTTCTGTTTATTGTTTGAAGTTGCTGAATTATTTTTTTGCTAAAAAATATTTTTTTTTTTTTTTTTTTAATATCATGTTTATTGAGACAAAAGACAACTGGGCAACAAGAGCCAAATACTAGGCAGCAAAATAGACAGGGTATCAAACAGTAGCAGAATGGTACAAGGAGTAAGAAAAACTCGCAAAGTACACAGAGGATACCAGGAAACCACAGCATGGTTAATGGGAAAGGCGTGCAAGGCTCGCAGTCCAGCGCCCTCCGTCCAATTTGAGTATAGATAACAACAACCAGAATCCCCAAACGATTCAGGACAAGCAAACCGCATCCAAGCACAATGAACCAAACCAAACAGAAACACACCCATACACTGCAGACACAACCATACACTCACACACACAAACACATACACACAAGCACACTCTCTCTGCCAGAAATGGCTATGTTGTGAGCAATAGTGAAAGGAAGATCCGGAAAACCACACAAGCTGTCACAGGAGAACAGTCTGTAGCAACTTGGCATCCATGTCCAAAAAGTGCTGCCAGAGCGAACAGTAAAACTTCCAGTGGTCTTGTGGGCAGGACGCATAAGTGTCCAACTCAAAGCGGGCTTGCTGTTGCATCATGGCCACCCACAGGATGTAGGGTGGTGCCTCCTCAGAAGTCCAATATTTCAGAATAAGCTTTTTCCCCACAAGAATCGCATGGAGAACAAATTTCTGAGAGGGGAAATCCAAGCCATGGTGTTGGAGGTCATGGACATCCCCTAACAGCAGAGCAGGTGCATTCCAGGGTAACGTGCAATGCAGTAAAACAGCCAAACACTGCCTAACTGAGTTCCAGAAAGACAGCTTTGAACAGACAAAAAAGGAGTGAAGGAAATTACCCCTATGGGTTTGACATTTAAGACACTTATCAGGCCATAACCCCATAACATGTCCCCGGGCTCGGGTAAGGTAAAAGCGGTGCAATATTTTGTATTGTGTCTCTTGCAAGGTCGCCGCTTTCACATTGAGGTATAGCGTTTGGAAGAGAAGTCGGATATCATGGATGGATACATCCAACTCAAGTTCGTCAGTCCATTCTCCTACCAGAATGTTGAGACAACGCTCCCCAAGTCTATTCCTCCCCTCTCCATACCAAGTGGACATTTTATTGGACACAGGGGTGGAGAGGAAAATCGTGTCCAAAATGCCTTAACCCCAGCTGTCCCCGTGAGTGCGTACTAGGGAATGATAGTAGTGATGAATTTGGAGATAAGTGTATAGGGTAAAGATCATGATGGCTGCATGTGAGCGAAAGAAGGAAACACTCCTCCCCCCAAAGACAGTACAGCACCCAAGGTCGTATCGCGCTCCGTGCGTCCACTTAGATCCGCCAGGTTCAATGCGCGGCGGCAGCAAAGAAAGCAAACAGGATGTTGGGCATGATTAAAAAGGGGATCACGAGTAGGTCGGAGGACGTCATAATGCCACTTTACAGAGCGATGGTCAGACCACACTTAGAATACTGTGTCCAACACTGGTCTCCATACCTCAAGAAGGATATAACTCTGCTGGAGAGGGTGCAGAGGCGAGCCACTAAACTAGTCAAAGGTATGGAGAATTTGAGCTACCAAGAACGCCTCAGAAAACTTGGACTGTTCACCCTCGAAAAGAGAAGATTGAGAGGGGATTTGATAGAGACTTTTAAAATATTAAAAGGATTTGACATAATAGACCAGGAAGAACCATTACTGACATTTTCAGATGAGACACGGACAAGAGGTCATAGCCTGAAACTGTGTGGCAGCAGGTTCAGGACAAATGTCAGGAAGTTCTGTTTCACACAGCGAGTGGTGAGCACTTGGAATGCTCTCCCAGAGGAGCTTGTGGCAGAGACTAGTGTTCAGGGTTTCAAGCGCAAGTTGGATGCACACCTTCTTGCAAATCATATCGAGGGATATGGGAAATCCGGGTCTCCAACAGGGAGCACCTAACTGGGCCTCCGCGTGTGCGGATCGCTGGACTAGATGGACCTAGGTCTGATCCGGTGAAGGCATTTCTTATGTTCTTATGTAGGCCCCCCATTCCGGGAACAAAAACAGGATTGCGAATAAGAGAATGAAATGGAGAAACAGTAGGCAACATGCCCTGCTGAATACGCCACCAGCGCCATGCTCTACGAAAAGGAAGGAGGAATGGGAGAGAAGGAGTACAAAGCCCCCCGCCCCCACCCCGTGAATGAAAGATGAAAAAGGCCAGGGTGAGCAAGAGTCCTCAAGTAAGGCTGCAGGAGAATAACGACACGAAGATACCAATTGTTCATGGATCCAACGGAGAAGCGCCACCACATTGTAGACACGAAGAGCGGGTAAGCCTAAACCCCCCCTGTCTCTACTCTGGGACAATTTAAGAGCATTGATGCGGGCCACCTTCCCCCTCCAGACAAAAGAGCGGACAATAGATTGGTAAGAATGCTCATCCGTACGTGAGATCCAGACAGGAATTGTTTGCAATGGATATAGCAGTTTCGGAAATAACACCATTTTCACCAACGCCACTTGACCTAGCAAGGAAAGGGGGAGCGAATGCCATTTGAGACAAAGAGCTTTAATCCATCCAATAGTAGCAGTGATGTTTGCATCGTACAGCTTACAGGGGTCTCGATAAAGCATGATGCCTAAATATTTCAATTTCCCAGGTGCTATGCCGACGCCCAATCCCTTACACCAAGATTCCACAGCTGAGGGTCCTAACAAAAGAGCCTCCGTCTTCTCGAAGTTAATTTTGAGGCCTGAAAAGACGCCATAAGATTGAATGATCGACATTAAGGCGGGCATGGTCCGGTCAGCATGATTAACATATAAGAGCATATCATTAGCGAACATGCTAATATGGAATTCCTGGCTGCCCACCCGAAGTCCTTCTAACTGGGTGTCCTAACGGATCTGGGCGGCCAGAGGCTCTAAGGATAAAAGAAAGAGAAGCGGCGAGAGGGGACAACCTTGCCTTGTGCCCTTCCCAAGAGGGAAGGGATCCGACACTCCACCATTCACCAATAACTGGGAGTGAGGATTATGATACAACGCTAACAGCCAGTCAATGAAGTCGCCTCGGATACCGAAGCGATCAAGAGTCCGGAAGAGGTGGGTGCAGGAGACCATGTCAAACGCCTTCTCGACATCCAAGCTGGTAATGAGCACTCAATCGGTGAGGACATGGGAGGACTGCAGCACCGCGAGGACCTTCAAAAGATTCATGGAGGCAAGCCCACCTGGTCTTCATGAATGAGAGAAGGCAGAAAGTCGTTAAGTCGCGCAGCAAGAATACTAGCCAAAATTTTGATATCTTGATTGAGAAGGGATATAGGCCTCTAAGACCCCAGGGCATCAAGCGGTCGCCCAGGCTTGGGAAGAATGATGATATGCACTCTGTTATGAGAATCTCCTGGGGGAGTAGTAGTGCAGAGACCCATAAAGTAGTTCTGTAAAGAGAATAAAGCCGAATGGTCCAAAAGTTTATAAAACTCGGGGCCAAGACCATCAGGTCCCGGCATCTTGGCTAGCTTAAGTTTTTTGATGACCACCTGCAGCTCCTCGCCTGTAATGGGGCCATTAAGAGCAGCACGTTGGTCATCATTCAGCATAGGGAGAGAGATTCCTTGAAAGAACTGGTCGCTAGCGGCCGCATCATAAGGTTGAGCGGCATAAAGATCGGAATAAAAGTGCACAAATTGTTGTGTAATAGCCTGATGAGTAATATGAGTTACTCCCTGCTTGTCTTTAATAGCAGTTATAGTGTGCCGCGCTTTATGAGGTCGCACCAAATTGGCCAACAACCGCCCTGTTTTATCACCCCAACGATGTAGTTTGTATTTATAGCAGTAGATGTTAACGGCTAGCTCGTTGATCTAAGAGAAGGTTAATTTTAGATTTAAGAATACGCATGGCCTGTCTTGAAGTATCATCAAGAAAGAAATATGAAGAGTCCTATAAGCAGCAAGGTCGAAGTTCCCCCATCTCTTCATTTTTTCAAGGAAGCAGAATAAGCCAAAATGTGCCCCCACATGACTACCTTAGCGGCTTCCCAATAAATAACTGGGCCCGCATCCTCCACTGAATTGGTGTGAACAAAATCATTCAATTTCTTCTGAAAGAACTCACAAAACGAAGCATCGTTAAAGAGGTGTGGTGACATACGCCAAACACGACCCACTGCCTGAGAGCCAAACTGTAAGGCAAGGCCCAAGAGAGCATGGTCAGAAACGAGAGGCACAGAGATGCTGGCATCCGTTAGGTAGGGGAAGAAAGAAGTAGAAATAAGGATGTAATCAATGCGAGAGTAAGTCGAGTGAGGGTGGGAATAAAAGGAGAAATCGTGCTCATCCGGATGTAGAGTACGCCATGAGTCCAGCAGACCCAGTTCCTTCATGAGAAAGTGCACCCCTTTTTTGAAGTGTCCCTTCAGTACCGGTTTGACAGGTTTATGATCCCATTGGGGGTGAGCTACAAAATTGAAATTGCCACCCAAAATGATCGGTTGGGGCAAATGTGGAGCCAGGTGGCCCACCAAGGACGCAAAAAATGCGTGGGTATAGAGGTTAGGAGCATATATATTACACAATACTAAAGGTTTGCCCCATAGTTCCCCAACCAGTATAATATACCGTCCATTAGGATCAGCAATTTGGCTATGAATATGAAAGGGTATGTTTTTGTGTATAAGGATAGCCACCCCACATTTCCTAGCTGTATAAAAAGCATAGCACACCTGTCCCACCCACTCCCTGCGGAGCTTACCATGTTCAAGAGGAGTCAAATGGGTCTCCTGCAAGTAGGCAATGTCAGTGTGTTCCCTTTTAAGATAGGCTAATAATTTTGTACATTTAATGGAGGAGTGAATTCCTGCCACGTTTAGTGATTTCACATTCAATAAAGTCATGGCATATAAAGAGCACGGAGCAGTAAGAACCAGATATGGAATGACCAATTAAACAAGAGTGGGACATCCCAGCCATATCCCACCCCTGGAAGCACACACAGCAGCAAAATATAAAATACAAACAGTGAGAAACCCCAACTTACAACGTCCCTCCGGCAGAGAAAACAGTCATACAACCCCAAACATACCACCACACACAGTCCAGACATACAAACAGCCCCCAGCCTCTCCCTCCCCACCCCATCATACCCCAATTCCAAACAGAGCATGGGAAATCCCCTGCTAAACCCCAGCCCTTAGAACCTCCAACCGTGCAGCCCCAGGCCGCACCATAACAGACAGCACTGCGACCCCAGGGGGATAAGTCCCTGCAAGACCATGGCCCTACATAAATAAGGCTCAAAGCATCAGAGTAGATGGGAACATTGGTGGTAGGAGTAGGGTCCCAAAGTCCAGGAAGGCAAATCCTCAAAGAGTAGAAAGGCAAACATCTAAACTGTGTAATGAACAGAAAATAACTGTCAAGAACATGGGGAACAAGGAAAATGCAGTGCTCCACAAAATCAGGACCACAGGGGCAAGGTCCGTGGAGAAACAAATAGGCTGAACACTGGAGGAAAGTGCTCTCATGGCCCCACGGCAGAAATGGGCAGTGCACAGTGCTATAATCAACCACAAACGGCCCTCCAGAAGTTAAAGATCCATGGGCTGTAGAACAGGATCGCAATCTTGCAGATCACCAAGGCCACTGTGACAAAGTGAGGCAGCTGTTGCTGGAAAGCAGGCATGTCGGAAATGCAGGTGCGTAGCTCCAAAGTTGAGTGAGCAACTGCCAACGGAGGAAAACCAGCCTCTTCAGACCCCCAGGGTATCCGAACAACTGCCCCAACAACTGTCACACAGAAGGGCAGGTGCCAATCGGGGCCTGCACAGCATCCCCCCCATGTCCAACAGAGACAAACAAAAGAGAACCTGGGAGGCAGCATGGTGGCTCTCTGAGAGACTTGTGCAGATCAGACTCAGGAATGATGGTGATCCCCCAGTAGTGGAGCAGGTAAAGATTTAAGAAACCCCTCCAGCTCTTCTGGCGTGTTATAGAAAGCAGTAGAGTTATTATAGGTCACCCTTGCCAGTGTAGGGTACAGCAATGAAAAGCAGATGTTAACGCTTAAACAGCTCACTGCAGTGGGGTGCCATGGCCCGGCGCTTCGAGGAGACCTGGGGCGAGAAGTCCTGAAAGATGAGCACCTTATGACCCTCCAGGTGCAGGTTAAGATCTCGTCCCTTACGGTAGTGGGCCAGCACGCGCTCCTTCAGAGCATAATTAAGAAAACGCGCGATGACCAGCCGGGGCCGGGAATCCTCATCACGTCGGGAGCCCAGCCGGTGAGCCCGTTCGATGGAAAATGGCACCAGCGGGTCAGGCAGAGCGAGAGCTTTAGACAACCAGTCCTCCAACCACTTGCGCAGATCGACATCCCTGATGGAATTAGGGATCCCCACAAACCTCAAATTCTTGTGGCGTCCTCTGTTTTCCAGATCTTCAAGAAGTTCCGCCGTGGCTTTATTCGCTGATTCCAGCATGCGAAGGCGCTCTTCAAAATTAGCTGTAACGTCCTCTTGCTGGGCTATCCTATCCTCGACGCGCTGGAGCCGAGCAGCTTGCGAATCTAAGCTTTCTTTAATACCTTCCATGCAGGTATGTATAGTAGCAAGCTTGTCCTCCATAACTAGGGTAAGCGAACGCGTGAGCTCTTGAATCGCCGCTGCCTCCAGTGTAAAGACAGGCGCCTCGTAGTGTTCCGCCATCTTGTTGTCGTGTCCCTTCTGCTTGTCCCTCGCGGTCCTAGCAGATTTTGCTGCCATCAACGCGGCCCGGCCTAAAGAATCTTAGCGGATCAAATGCAGCACAGCAAGGCCGATCAGGTCCGTAATTTTAGGCACAGCGCCAGTTGGGTAAAAGCAGATTTAAAAGCAGGATATTACGGCACGGCCCAGAGCTGCACAGAGGCACATCCGTTCACCCTCCCGGCATCACGTGCCCCCCAAAATATTTCTAAATTAAAAGTTGGAGTAAATTTAGCTACTAGGACTTTAGAACGGTCATATCTTGAAAAAGAAATGCTTGTTGCTTGGGTGGAGGATGGAATGGTGGTTGTAGTTATCTCTGTTTGTTAGAACAATGGCCAAAAGCAACTGGTTTCCCCATCTCCAACGTACCCTCGATCACTTTAAATGAAATCATAAAACCATAAAATAAACTATCAATAAGAATGGTATTTATGTATTGAAAAGTCTAGTGCTATTCCAAAATAGCTCCCAAATGGAACTAAAATTCTGTCCCTTTACATGATCTAGGTCTGAAAGACAGTTGCATTATCATCAGATTTCCAAAGAAGGTGAATTAGGGAGCAGCCAGTTGCACAGGAAACATTTTTTCCCCATTAGAACTGTGGTTTTCAAAAACCACAGGAGCCTGTAGATGCTGGAACAATAATGTCAAAAGTATCAAACAATATAAGAGGCTTCAAGATCCATTGTACATTCCACAATTGGGAAACTGTAGTACAAAGGCTGGTTCAAAAATGAAGTATATGTGGGCAGAGCCAAAACATGTCCCAGGGTTGCTCCAAGCTGCAAGCACTTTTGACAAAGACACGTCTAAAACATGGCATAAACCGGCACTTCCTTAGCAACAACAGCAGATGAATCCAGAGACCAGGGGATAGCACACATCTACCAGCAGGTGGAGATAGAGAAACTGATTAACAGGTGGTTTTATTGGCTGGCACCCCTCCTGTGTCTTCAGTATGCTCTATCTCCCAGCAGGTGATGGTTGCTTTTCAACTAGCTCCTGGATTCTGGCTGTGACTGGACAATTAATTTTCTTCAATTGAGAATTTTTCTTTTCAGTAAGACAGGGGTGTCTGGCTGAATGGAGCCAGCTTTGGGAGTTACACCTGGGCCCCCCACAGGTCCCTGCTCCACCCTCCCCTCCAGTGGATTGAGGGGTATTAATGATTATCTCACTTTTTTCTTCTTTCCCATTATTTTATTTTTTTTAAAGAGAGAACAAGTTGCTGTAGCTGGACTGTACTTCTATGACAGTCTGCAGTCTACAATGACCGATGTTAATAACTTTTCTGTCACCTTTGGTGAGAAGAATTTTACTTTTACCATATTTGTTATTTCTCCTGGCTAGAGAAAAGAGTTTGATTCTCACGAATGGTTGTTAAAAAACCTTTATATCTCTTTTTAAATAGACATCTCCATGTGCATGTGTAGTTCTGCTGTAGCTTTCACAGTAGGAGAGGTTGTGAACTTGACACTTTTTTAAAGGAATCACTTTGCCAAAGTATCATCACTGTTGTCTGTTTAGTAGGAAAATGGCTTCTATGCGGTTGTACATTTAAGAAAAACGTGACAATTTCACTTCATTGCAAATAAGGGGGGGGGGAAGCAATTTTATTATAGTATGCTTATGTGTGAAGTTTAAAAAGGTGTCTTATTTTATAAAGACAACATAAGCATCCATGTGTTTTATTACTTCTGGGGGAATTCCCCACCCCCACAGTATTTGCAAAATTATTCACTTGCCGGGCAGAATTCTGTGAAGTTCTGACATTGGGTAGAGGAGGAGAAGGATTGAGAAATGGGGGTATGTGCCTGTGGGAGGGAGAATGAGAGGTAGAGGCATACATAATTAGGGATCTTGCTGGGAATTAGAAGGAGAGCAAACAGTTGGGGGAGAGAGAGATGGAATTGAAGAGGGAAGAGGCAGGAGGGAATTTCAGGCCTTATAATGCAGAATTTTAAAATATTGTGCACAGAATTCCCTCAGGGAGTACTTTATAAAATAGATCCCCACATCAAGCTCCAGTAACATAAAATTTACTTCTACTCCATAAAAGGTGTAAATGTTTGTGTTTCAGAAAATACGCACAGACATTGCAACTTCATCTTTACTCTGTCCATGTTGTATTCTGAGGCACACATATGTGCAGATTATGCAAAAGTGTACCTTTTCTGTGGTTTTCCTTATGTGTGTAATGAGGCTGCACATGTAAAACAGGCTTTACATGCAGGAAAAAACTTGTAAAATTACCCCTTTCCTTTCTCTTTATTTTGTAATTTGTCTACTAAAGGTTTTGATTTAAAAAAAATTCTTAGCTTTCCTCTTTATGGTGTGAAATCAAGAGCCAGCCTCAGCTAATTCAATTGATACAGAATAAAGACCAGGAATTGACTGTATCTTTGTGATCTATGCCAAGAAACATTCTTGAATTGCTAAGAGTTCTTACATTTACAAAATGAATAAAACACCTTAATGTTTTCTGCCTTGATTCCTAAGGGTTATTGACTTTGTGGGGGCAGTTTAAATTTGCTTAAGTAAAACAAGGGAATATTTATGTCAGTAGAGTGCATTGCAAAGTGAAGCAAGCATGTCTCCTTCAAGAGAAAAACCAAAACGAGATGATGGGAAGCATAGTTAGATTGTATTGATTGTGTTTTGAAGACTGCTCATGAATATTACACTACAGCGCCCAGGCTGAAAGGAAATAATTTCTCTGTAGGAATTCTGGGTAGTCAGAATGGCAGCTTCATGAGAGGTAATGTGTGCAAGCTGATTGGCATTTGCCCACTGCTAGTAATAATCTGACAGGATTTTGCAGAAATCTGTAAAATGAGAAAGGGTAGAGAAATATTTCAGAATGATCTATGTGCTGTTTGAAAATAAGTTTGTGATAGTACCAACCAGATTTTGAAGAGAAAGGTATATTGTAGCTATGCCATTGCTCACTTTAGGTTTTGTGCTCAGTGCTGTACTACCTGTAATACTGAGGGCAAGTAGTAATATTCACATGTAACAATGCAAAGTACTTCCTTATTCCAAAAAAGGCAAGGGGGATGTATCCCATCCTAGACTTAAAGGCCCTGAAGAAATTTCTGGTCAAAGAAAAGTTCAGGATGGTTTCCTTGGTCTCCCTTTTCCCAGCGATTCAGGAATAAGATTGGCTGTGCTCTCTGGATTTAAAGAATGCTTACAGACATATCCTGATACTTCAAAGTCACAGGAAGTATCTCAGACTATGGGTGGGAACTCATCACTTCCAGTACTGTGTGTTGCCCTTTAACCCCACGTCAAGCTCCCAGGGTCTTTACCAAATGTCTAGTGGTAGTTGCAGCATTGCTATACATACTGGGTGTCCAATCTGGATGATTGGCTGGTGAAAGAGGACATCGGAGAGTGCTCAAGACTCCTTGCAGAGATCTAGTTGGGTATTACCGTATTTTCTCGCATATAATGCACGCGTTATATGTGGTTTTTACGTACCGCGCATACCCTTGCACGTTATACGACTGAGCGCGTTGTACAAATTTTTTTTTACATAGTTCCCCCCCCGACGTCCGATTCAACCCCCCCGCAGGACTGCTCGCACCCCCACCCCGAAGGACCGCTCGCACGCACTCCCACCCGCACCCCCACCATGAAGGACCTCTCGCACCCCCACAGCCTCCCGACCCCCCCCCATCATGTAGAAGCTCCTACCGGTGTCCTGCTGCTTCCTCTTGGCGGTCCCGACACCCGACACGATCGGAACAAGAGGGAGCTCAAGCCCTCTTGCCCCAGCCAACCGCAGCACCCCCGACACGATCGGGGCAAGAGGGAGCCCAAGCCCTCTTGCCCCGCCGACTCCCCAACTCCCCGACAATATCGGGCCAGGAGGGAGCCCAAGTCCTCCTGATCCTGGCGACCCCCCCCCCCGCTAGTTGTTCGGGCCAGGAGGGAGCCCAAACCCTCCTGGCCACGGTGACCCCCTACCCCCACCCCGCACTACATTACGGGCAGGAGGGATCCCAGGCCCTCCTGCCCTCGACGCAAACCCCCCTCCCCCCAACGACCGCCCCCCCCAAGAACCTCCGACTGCCCCCCCCATCCGACCCGCGACCCCCCTGGCCGACCCCCACGACACCCCCACCCCCTTTCCCCGTACCTTTGTGTAGTTGGCCGGACAGACGGGAGCCAAACCCGCCTGTCCGGCAGGCAGCCAACGACGGAATGAGGCCGGATTGGCCCATCCGTCCCAAAGCTCCGCCTACTGGTGGGGCCTAAGGCGCCTGGGCCAATCAGAATAGGCCCGGGAGCCTTAGGTCCCACCTGGGGGCGGGGCCTGAGGCACATGGGCCCAACCCGACCATGTGCCCAAGGCCCCGCCCCCAGGAGGGACCTAAGGCTCCCGGGCCTATTATGATTGTCCCAGGCGCCTTAGGTCCCACCAGTAGGCGGAGCTTTGGGACGGATGGGCCAATCCGGCCTCATTCCGTCGTTGGCTGCCTGCTGGACAGGCGGGTTTGGCTCCCGTCTGTCCGGCCAACTACACAAAGGTACGGGGAAGGGGGGTGGGGGTGTCGTGGGGGTCGGCCAGGGGGGTCACGGGTCGGCTGGGGGGGGGGCGGTCGGGGGTTCTTGGGGGGGGCGGTCGTTGGGGGGAGGGGGGTTTGCGTCGAGGGCAGGAGGGCCTGGGATCCCTCCTGCCCGTAATGTAGTACGGGGTGGGGGTAGGGGGGGTCGCCGTGGCCAGGAGGGTTTGGGCTCCCTCATGGCCCGAACAACTAGCGGGGGGGGGTCACCAGGGCCAGGAGGACTTGGGCTCCCTCCTGGCCCGATATTGTCGGGGAGTCAGTGGGGCAAGAGGGCTTGGGCTCCCTCTTGCCCCGATTGAGTCGGGGGGGCAAGAGGGCTTGAGCTCCCTCTTGCCCCGATCGTGTCGGGGGTGCTGCGGTTGGCTGGGGCAAGAGGGCTTGAGCTCCCTCTTGCCCCGATCGTGTCGGGGGTGCCGCGGTTGGCTTTGGCAAGAGGGCTTGAGCTCCCTCTTGCCCCGATCGTGTCGGAGAGTCGGGACCGCCAAGAGGAAGCAGCAGGACACATGTAGGAGCTTCTACATGATGGGGGGGTCGGGAGGCTGTGGGGGTGCGAGCGGTCCTTCAGGGTGGGGGTACAGGTGTGGGTGGGAGTGCGTGCGAGCGGTCCTTCAGGGTGTGGGTGCGTGCGAGTGGTCCTTCGGGGTGGGGGTGCGAGCGGTCCTGCGGGGGGGGGGGTGAATCGGACGTCGGGGGGAGGCATCAGGCTTTCAGGGTGGGGACAGGACTTCAAGGGGGAGAGGAGAGTCGGGGCGGGCGAAAGGAGAGTCGGGCAGCATGCACGGTATACGGGTGTGCGCGGTATATAAAAATTTCTGTACATAAATTTGTGTTTTTCGCATGCTATACCCGTGTGCGCGTTTTACACGGGTGCGCGTTATCTATGTGAAAATACGGTAGAGCTACTAGGGTTCATTTTAAACTTCCCCAAGTTCTATCTGACCCCAGTCCAGCATTTGAAATTCATAGGAACCCTGCAAGACACAGTGCAACCACAAGCTTTTCTCCCCGTAGCATGGGTGGACACATTAGTTGCCCTCATCATTCAGGTTCGCTCCTGACAGCAGATCATGGCTCAGGTAAGTACTTTTGCTTTCTTTAAAATTGCAAGGTCAAACATGCATGTGTGTTTCTGTGCCTGCTTTTATAGAAGTAGGGAGATCCTGGATTCTCTACAAGGAGAACTGTTCCAGCAATTGGTAATGGAACCCACACAGGATGGGGTCATACTGGATTTAGTGCTTACAAATGGGGAAAGTGTTTCTGATTTTACAGTAGGTGATCATCAGGCATCCAGTGATTACTGCATGGTACAGTTTAATATTAAGATGGGTATAGAGAGAGCTAATTCAAGAGTAAAGAATTTTAAAAAAACAAAACCTAATTTTGTTTGAATGGGAGATTACGTCAAGGAATTGTCTGGATGGAGTAGAAATGCAGTGGACAAAACTGAAAGGAGTAATTGTAAGAGCGACACACCTTTTTGTGAGGCAAGTAAGTAAAAGTCAGGAAAAGAAGGCCACTTTCGTTCTCAAAAGTAGTATCTGAGAAAGTAAGGAATAAGAGGTCAGCTTTCATAAACTACAAAAGATCACAGAAAGAGGAAGACAGGCAAAAATTGGAAAAAAAGAGAGGCTAGTCGAATAGTCAGGAAAGCAAAGATAGAAATGGAAGAAAAAATAGCAGACATGGTAAAACGGGGAGACAATATTTTTTTTAGATATATCAGTGATAGGAAGAAGTGCAAAAGTGGATTGTGAAACTCAAAAATGAAGGGGAGGAATATGTAGAAGCTGATAAAGAAAAGGCTGAATTGCTTAACAAATATTTATGTTCTGTGTTCACGGCCGAAGTACCGGGAGTGAGACCATAGAAGACAAACGTGAATAGGGATGAAGGAGTGGTTGACCCTGATAGATTTTCAGAGGGTTGTGTTTGTGAGGAGCTAGCTAAATTAAAGGTAGACAAAGCAATGGGGCCGGATGGTGTACATCCAAGGGTGCTGAAGGAACTTGGAGAAGTTCTGGTGGCTCCGCTGACCGACCTTTTCAATGCTTCTCTAGAGTTATGAGTGGTACCAGAGGACTGTAGAAGGGTGGATGGAGTCCCTCTACACAAAAGTGGAAGTAGGGAAGAAGTGGTAAGCAAATTAATGGAATGCTTTTAAAACAGAATAGTGAATTTAAGGCAACATGGATTCACTAGAGGTAGGTCTTGTCAGACAAATCTGATTTATTTATTTTAAAGATTTCTTAACTGCCTGGATGACCAGAGAATTGGGTAGAGGGCTAAATTTGGTGTACTTAGATTTGAGGAAGGCCTTTGACAGTATTCCACACAGATGTCTAATAAATAAACTAAGTGCTCTTGGGAGATTGGCCCCAAAGTGATGGGCTGTGTCAAGAACTGGTTGAGTGTAAGATGACAGAGGGCAGTGGTTAATGGAGATCGTTCTGAGGAAAACTATGTTACCAGTGGTGTGCCTCAAGGTTCTGTTCTTGGGCCTGTTCTTTTTAACATTTTTATAAGTGATATTGCTGAAGGGCTTGGTCAGGTAAGATTTGCTTCTTTGTGAATGATACCAAAATCTGCAGTAGAGTAGACACCCCGGATGCTATGAATAACATGAAGACCAGGCGATGCTTGAAGAATGGTCTAAAATTTGGCAGCTAAAATTTAATGCTAAGTAATGCAAGGTCATGCATTTGGACTGCAAAATCCCGAGGGAACGGTACAGTTTAGGGGGTGAAGAACTTTATGTGCATGACAGAAGAGAGGGACTTGGATATGATTGTATGTGACGAACTTAAGGTGGCCAAACATGCTGAAAAGGTGATGGCAAAAGTTAGAAGGATGCTAGGGTGCATAGGAAGAGGTATGGCCAGTAAGAAAAATGAGGTATTGATGCCCCTGTATAAGACTCTGGTGAGACCTCATTTAGAATATTTTGTACAATTCTGGAGACCACACCTTCAAAAAGATATAAAAAGGATGGCGTCGGTCTTCACTAGAGGAAGACAACTAAAATGGTGCGTGGTCTTTGTCATAAGGCCTATGGGGACAGACTTAAAGATCTCAATATGTATAATTTAGAGGAAAAGCAGGAGAGGAGAGATAATGAGACATTTAAATACCTACATGGTGTAAATGTGCACGAGTTGAGTCTCTTTCATTTGAAAGGAAGCTTTGGAACGAGAGAGCATAGGATGAAGCTAAGAGGTGATAGGCTCAGGAGTTCTCAAAGGAAATAATTTTTCTTTTTTTACAGAAAGGGTGGTAGATGTGTAGAACAGAATCCCAGAAGAAGTGGTAGAGATAGAGACTGTCTGAATTCAAGAAGGTGTGGGATAGGCACGTGGGATCTCTGAGAGAGGAAGAGATGATGGTTACTATGGATGGGCAGACTAGATGGGCCATTTGGCCTTTATCTGCCATCATGTTTCTATATAATCTGTATAAGTACTACACATTTCCTTATTATGCCAAAGAATAAACTTCCAGTTCTTTAAGAATCTTCAGACCACCACAGAGTATCCTAACTTCAAGTGGTTTAATTTCTCATTAATCTTACTGGAGTTTATATTATTTTATATACTTTTCTTAATTTAATAGTTGTATCTTTACTTGTTGTGTCATAACATTAAGTAAAATGATATATACAGGTACTTATCTTTTTAGTATCTGTTCATCTCTGGGGGAGCATGCAGACTTGAGAACCTGAATATTAACAGAGACCCCCATTTTTGGGCATTTTTTGGTCCAAAATTCTTGGTTTATATTTGAGTATATACGGTAATTGACCAGAAACATCTGGTTTCTTTTCCGATCAAAGGATCAGACACACATTAAATAATCAAATCAAATAATCAGCAATCATTACAGTCAAAGAATGACTATAAAATGTCTATGATTCAGCAAAAACATTCTAAAAAAATCCATGTTTTTAGATTAGATTCTTGTGAAACCTAAGATAGCTAGTTAAATTGCTCACTTCAGATAAAGAATTCCATTAAAAAAGTATAATGTAGTGGAAAGTTCTGTTTCTTGTGGAAATTAACATCACAGCTTAGAGTGATAGAAGCTGCAACAAGCAATGCTGAGATGAATTCAGTATTGTTGTTGTTTAGAAAATTTGTCCCTTAAATATACTAGTGTTTTCAGATAAAAAGCCTTAAACACTAAACACAGCATCTTGAATGGTCTTCGTCATAAAGCATATTAGGACAGACTTAAAGATTTTTAATATGTATACTTTGAAAGAATGCTTGAAGAGGGGAGATATTATAGAGATGTTTAAATATCTCCATTGCATAAATGTATAGGAGGGGAGTCTCTTTCAGTTAAAAGAAGCTCTAGAATGAGGAGGCATAGTATGAAAGTGAAAGGAGACAGATTTCAGAAGTAACCTGAGGAAATACTTCATGGAAATGCTGGGTGTCGGAGGATGGAGCAGCTTGCCGACCTTCTGCTGGAGCAGTGTTGGCTAGCTCTGGCAGGTAAATTATTCAGCTGTCAGGGCTTGAGCATCTCCACCAGCAAAGGTATGATAAGGGAGGGGATGGTTGGTTGTGGTTGTGGCGGTAGCGACAGTGGGAATAAATGCTTGCCTCTCATCCACCCTTGGGACCACCTCCAAACCAACTTCAGGCTATCCCCCTGGTCCATATGGTTTTTGTTTTCATTTTTCTCGGTTTCTATTGCTTTGTACATATCTTCAAAAAAGGACTTTGGTTCACACTATATCTGCCTTTGAGTGATTGTTTAACCTTTTCCTATCGTGTGTCCCGGATGACGGGACATTCCAAATAATGTCATTGCCATCGTATGTCCCATGGCATGGAACATACAGTACACCTTCTACCTATCATTTGTCCCATCTATTGGGCCATTGTGTTTACAATAGCCTTAAATGATAACGGTGAATAATACAAAACTTTGCTAAAATAATTACGATTGGAACCAGCGTAAGGTAAAATTTATTACGATAGGAAAAGATTAAAGTTATCTCTACACCAGGGCTCTGAAGGGAAATCCCTTCCCTAAGGAGAGAACTGTTTCCTTGGATAAAAGTGTGCATGTCTTGAATGAAGAAGGGAGAGGACCAGGAGAAATAGATGGTCTGTGGAGAACCAGGGCTATGAATTCTTTTATGGGCTATCCCACAATGAGAACACCAACTTTTACACAAATGTCTTAAAGAATTTAGGGGTCCTTTTACTAAGGTGTGCTAGTGCGTCTTAGCGTGTGCTAAATGCTAATGCGTGCCGACGCGTCCTTTATATCCTATGGACGAGTTGCCGCACATTAGCATTTAGCACGCGCTAAGATGCACTAGCGCACCTTAGTAAAAGGACCCCTTAATAAATTGTAAGCAAAAGTAGTGACTAAGTTATTACTCAAAATTATCTATAAAAAATATTAGGAATACTCATACTGTATAATATATCAAAATTATATTCTATAGATAGAAAAATCAGAAAACCTTGGGTACCTATGTATTAAAGAATTTAAACAATCACAGAAGAAATCTTATCTTTTCTGTAAAGATAAAACATTAAAAGGAAGGAAATTATGGTTTTGTCTATGAAAATCAATATTATTTATAGTTCCACGTTTTACTAGTGAAAATATCTTAAGACTGTAATTTACAAATATAGTAAAACCCTGGACTGCAAGTAACTTGGTTTGCAAGTGTTTTGCAAGACAAGCAAAACATTTTATAAAATTTTAACTTGCTAAGCAAGCAAGGTCTTGCAATACGAGTACATATAGTATTTTGTATTAAAGTTTTTCGGTTGTGGAACGAATCGTCTGAGTTTCCATTATTTCCGATGGGGAAATTCGCTTTGATATACGAGTGCTTTGGATTATAAGCATGCTTCTGGAACAAATTATGCTCGCAAACCAAAGTTTTCCTGTATTGTAATATTCAAGCTTCAGACAGGCCAGCTTATAAGAAGCAATCAAAATATCCTCAAACATTTGTGCAAAAAATATTAATTTCAAAAACATGGAACAAGCTATAAACAAAATTCTCTTAAAGATGACATACTGTGGAATCTAAAAGTTTGTACTAAGAAAAACAATAGCATCGTCTCATCCAATGTTTAAATTGTTTTTAAAAATCTGTCATTGCATTATAATATTTATATTGCTGCTGATGGATATGGTTTATGCAAACCTTAAATTTAACATAATGGGGAAGTGTAATATGCTTGCCAGTAATATTTTGTGTTTGCCAGGCTTTTCAGCCTTTGCCACCACCTTGTCTTCCTATCATGGTACAGTATGTGAATCTCAGCAGTATATAGCAGGAAGATACAGGTGGCAGCTACATCTGCAGTTGAATGTTATTTGTTCCAGTTTTATGCTCCATCAGCCATACTGTCAAAAGAGCATGCACTACAACCCCTTCTTGGGAGCTTGAGTCCCTGGACCACCTGCAGACAGGGTGGAGCTCGCTTTCTTCCCCTGACACCAGCCCTCTGTGGGAGAAGAAAAGACTGCAGCAATTACAGCACACACAATTAACCGCCTTCTAAGCTCCAGCCTTGCATGTAATTGTTGCTGTCAAATGCAATTAGTGTCTGCCTAAATTCTCTTCAAAGAAGAGGGAGAGTCATGGTAAGACTGGAAAAGGTAAGACAAGAGTTATGAAACTTCTGCTGGGTGACAGGTTCTGCATTTTCACCTACTCTCTTATATAAAATGATTGAAACTGGTACAAAGTCTGCGTGGTGGAAAAGATCTCACCACTAAGAACTTTTATTTATTTATTTAATTTAATTTGTTTTCTATCCCGTTCTCCCCAAAGAGCTCAGAACGGGTTACAGGTTAACATAAGTAATATACAATTAACAGGTTACAATTTGGCATAGTTACAGTGCAAGATTTTTTTACCCTACCAAACACCAAAAAGTGACCTGTGTCGTCATAAACAATGTTCAGGTTTATAAATAAGCGGGAAGGGGTAAAATGCGGACCTCACGGACCTGACGGACCTAAACCCGCACGTCCTTAAAAATCTGAGGTCAGTGCCGCTTGTAGTTAAGTTTCTGGCTCTGACAGACCTCGGTGACAATTTAGCGCTGACGGATCCGTCCCAGCATAGGGAGGGAAAAGTATTAGGATCCGTCAGCGCTACAATGCCATCGAGGTCTGTCAGAGCCGATTTACTGGGGCTGCAGGAAACCAGTTTAAAGGATTTGTTTTAGAGCCGCTCCAGCACTAGTCTCTGGCTCCGACAGACCTCGGTGACATTTTAGCGCTGACGGATCCTAATACTTTTCCCTCCCTATGCTGAGACGGATCCGTCAGCGCTAAATTGTCACCGAGGTCTGTCGGAGCCAGAAACTAACTACAAACGGCACGGACCTCAGATTTTTAAGGACGTGTGGATTTAGATTTGCCAGGTCCGTGAGGTCCGCGTTTTACCCCTTCCCTAAATAAGCAACTTTGCCCTTTTTGTACATGGTATAAAAGCATTGGAGGAGTTAATTTTTAATACATGCCCGATAGGCATTTCAAAAGGTCAATGCAATAAGCTAGCCACAATTTTAGTACAGTAGTTAGCTGGGGGAATTCTATGTAATGCAGAATTTGGTAACAGTTACCGTAACTAGAAGTGAAGGGAAGATTGGCCAAAAGACTAGAAGAGTAAGCTGCAGCTGAGACTGGAAGGCAGGGTTACTGGTTTCTCGTTATCTGCGTTTCTCGTTATCTGCATGGTCCGTACTCACAGATTTGCTTATTCAAAGAAAACAAAGTCTAACCCATCTTCACTATTCACAGGCATATTTGCTTATACATGCACATTGTGTTTCCATGAGGATTAACATATTTATAGAGCTTTAAATGAGTATTGTTACACCAAAAGACTGTATATACTGTATTTTTACAAAAAATAAAGTATATAAAATACATTTATACTGTAAAATGCACAATATAATAAGCAAGCTATCATTTAGAAGGAGAATACATGAAGTGATGAGTTTATGATGTTAGGTAGCAAAAGTGTACATTGAACAGGGTTGCACAGGAACCTAACCCCTTTTCTCCATAGGATCAATGTTTTTTTGATTTTCATGGGGTTTTCTAGGAACCTAACTCCAGTGAATAGTGAAAATGCACTGTATGTCATACAGGCTGTGATGGATACAAGAGGTGGAAGGTGATGCTTGGATGGGGATGGAAGAGCTGGGAGAGAAAGGAGGGGTGGGCATAAGTAGGTCAGGAGCTAAACCTGGGGTGCTCTTTCAAACATGGTGAGGAGGGGCCAGGCTTTATGACTGCCTTCACAGCACTCTGAAGTAAATTCTATTAAAAAAAATCTCTCTTTTTGAGTAATAACTTTCTCTCGGGGGCAATTTCGTCAAATGAGTTAGGTTTGCACATACCATAACACGAATGAACTTCTAAGCCAGAGTATAGTATGTACATTAGAGTATGAGCTCAATTTCTGAAATTTATTGGTAACATTTGTCCTAGCAGAGCTTTTTTCTGGAATTCATGAGATGTAACATTTTAATTTTTTCAGTTTTCTATACCGTTCTCCCAGGGAGCTCAGAACAGTTTACATTAATTTATTCAGGTACTTGAGCATTTTTCCCTGTCTGGGCCCAATGGACTCACAATCTATCTAATGTACCTGGGACAAGGGTGGGGAGGGGGACTAAGTGACTTGCCCATGGTCACAAGGAGCAGCGTGGGTTTGAACCCACAACCTCAGGGTGCTGAGGCTGTAGCTTTAACCACTGCGCCACACTTTCCAACTGATCCAGGTACGCTTGGAAGTTCTTTTTGATAAAGCCTGAGACACCAAAAATGCTGGAAAATATTTTTGTTTTTTTTCACCACATACATTTTTTAGGCTCGGACTGCATTTTTAGGTACAGGTACAAAATCCTTTAATCAAAATTCCGAAAACAGAAATTTGACGTGAACCAGAAGTAGTCAATTTCCCCAAAGTGACACACGTTGAAACCAACGCAGGTGGGTGTGTTTCTCCTGTTCTCTGCACAGTACAAGTAAGAGGGTTGGAAAAATGACAAGAGCTGCAGATTTCACTCAGGGTGGCAGTTTTATGGTCTGTCTTTTTCTGACTTAACATTACCATCCCAAAATATTGTACTTTACTTGAGGATCTTCTCTCTCCATGCAGTTCACCAAGTAATCCTGTGTTGTACTTTACATGTTTATTCAGACAATGATTATAGTGTGGTGTTTTTACAAATAAAAGGCAACATTTATTAAAGTGCATTACCATGTTAGTATACTAGTGCTATTTAATGCAATCTTATTAGCAAATAGTTTACATTCCATATGGAACTTATAGTAAATAAAGCAGAATTTTAATTATTTTTTTTATACAGAATTCCCCCAGGATCTTTAATCCAATAAAAAGATTTTGTCTGCAAATTGTTTACTGATCTTTAATTTGAGGTATTTAAGTGATTAACTTAGTGATGACATTTGGAATAGACCAAGGAGTACCCACATTGTCAGCCTCTACAGAGAAGTCTATAATTAAGGTGGTATGTAAACAGAGCTGCCTCCTAATCACTAGAAATGGTACCTTCAGGGCACATGTTAGTGGGGCATTGGATTGGGAGATTTCACAGCTTTTCAGCATCATTGTTAAAATATAAATACAACTTATATCAGGGGCATGGAACTTTAATTTTTTTGAATTTATTAAAAATGTATGCCTTGCTTATCCCTAGTAAGTTACCATATAAAACCAAACATAAAAATTACAAAAACAATAATTAACAAAGCATTTTGCAACAGCAGTGCCTAAAATTAAAAATGACCAATAAACTGCCATACTTAGGGTTACCATATGGCTCCACATCCAGATTTTACTTTCATTGAAAGCAATGGAAGTAAAGAGGACGGATTGTGGCATCTGGGTTTTACTTCCTTTGCTTTCAATGGAAGTAAAACCTGGATGTCTCAATCCATCCTCTTTTTCAGGAGCCATGTGGTAAGGGTAGCCATACTAAGACTTGGGGCTCCTTTTACTAAGCTGCAATAACGTTTTTAGCGCATGCAGAAAATTAGTGCGTGCTAAACTCGCACTACGTAGCTAGAACTAACGACAGCTCAATGCTGGCGTTAGCGTCTAGTGCAGTAGTTCCCAACCCTGTCCTGGAGGACCACCAGGCCAATCAGGTTTTCAGGATAGCCCTAATGAATATGCATGGAGCAGATTTGCATGCCTCTCAATTCTGTTATATGCAAATCTCTCTCATGCATATTCATTAGGGCTAGCCTGAAAATCTGATTGGCCTGGTGGGAACCAGTGGTCTAGTGCATGTGCTAAAACTGCTATTGCAGCTTAGTAAAAGGAGCCCTTAGAAGTTGGAAACAGTCTGTACCCAGAAGTGTGATAGCATATGATTTTACAGAAGTAGTAAAATTAAATTTAAAAAAATTCTTATATACCTAAAAGACTATGGGCTCCTTTTACTAAGGTGCGCTAGTGTTTTTAGCCCACGCAGCATTTTAGCGCATGCTAAACCCGCGCTATGCTTCTAGAACTAACGCCAGCTCAATGCTGGCATTAAAGTCTAGCGCGCGTGGCAATTTAGCGTGCGCTATTCCGCGCGTTAAGGCCCTAACGCACCTTTGTAAAAAGAGCCCTATCTGATTCTACAAAACCTAATCGGAGCACTTGAGAGGGATAAAAGAATTCTAAGAGTGGGTGAAATAGGTGGATGAGGATGACTGGTTGGAATATTTCATGTATTGTTAGCTTATATTTGTTTTCAATGTTTTATTATGTTGTAACATTTATTCATCACCTTTAGTGGTTATCATAATTAGGGAGGAGATTCAGAAAACACTGGTAAAACTGGGAGATTTATTTATTTATTTTGATTTCTATCCCATTCTCCCAGAAGCTCAGAATGGGTTACAAGTAGACATTCACAATCGTTTGAAGACAGACTAGTCATGACAACAAATAGGTTACAGTAGACAATAACAGAGCTTATTCTAGAGACCAGACTGGTCATAGCAAAGAGTACTAGGAGAAGTATATTGAGGAGGCGGTTTTTAATGGCCTGATTGGCCAAAGAGGAAGGTCTTTACTGCTCTGCGGAAGGTCATTAGTGAGTCTAGTGACCTGATCTGTGTGGGTAGTCAGTTCCATAGCTGAGGTAGGAAATGGCTGTAGGATCGTTTATACGCCATACTCATTTTGGAGGGATCTCCCTGCGGGAATTCTGAGTCTTTCTTCTGCTTTGGAGCGGAGGGGGCAGTTAGGGATGTATAGGCTTTGTAGGCTGGTGTTTTTTGGTAGAATCTCTTGTGTGTCATGGCCAGGGCTTTGAAGAAACAAACCAAAACTGCAGATATGTACAACGATGTAGGCAAATTTTATTGTGACAAGCAAACTATATATTAAAACCTTTTTACCAAACAGGGGACCCAACATGGTCCGTGTTTCGGACAACCTTCATCAGGGGTCCATGGTAGATACAGGAAAAAACATATGTCACAACAAATATTGAAAAAGATAATGTAAAACCAAACAGATGATGTGTCACGCCGAGAGTCTCTGCAAATAGTAAAAATCGCTACCATGGACCCCTGATGAAGGTTGTCCGAAACACAGACCGTGTTGGGTCCCCTGTTTGGTAAAAAGGTTTTAATATATAGTTTGCTTGTCACAATAAAATTCGCCTACATCGTTGTACATATCTGCAGTTTTGTTCCTGGCTGGATTTTTCACTGCAGACGAGGTTGGACCTCCCTTCTTTAGGGCTTTGAAGATGCATTGCTTTTTGACTGGTAATCAGTGATCTGCATAGAGCGCTGGAGTAATGGGGTATTGGTAACTGAGGTTGTATATGAGTCGAATTGCTGAGTTCTGGCCTTTTTGGCAGCATTTTAGATCTCTTGCAGCAATGCCATTGAATAGGGAGTTGCAGTAGTCTAGGCTAGAGATACGTAGGCATATAGCACTTGGGCTAAGTCTGTTTCTGGGAGGTAGGGTTTGATCCTTCGCAGTTGGCATAGGTAGTAAAAAGATGTGGAAACTGCCTGCGAGACATGGGCAGAGAGGGACAGGTAGCCATCCAGTATAATTCCAAGACTTTGTACCTGGTCTTTTGCTCTTAAGGGGTGGATTCCCAGGATAGTGTCAGACAGGTGAAAGAGTGTTCTTTTTCCTGATCCAGAGTAGTTCAGTCTTTGAGGCATTCAGCTGGAGTTTATTGGCTGTCATCCAGTTTTTCATATCAGAGAGGCAGTGTAGGAAGTTAGTGAGTTGGATTGGCGATCGTCACCTAGGGGGAGTAATAGTTGAAGGTTATCAGCATAGGAGTGAATCTTAATGTTGTATTTGTGTGCAATGTCGATGACTGGCCTGATATACAGATTGAAGAGGAGAGTGGATAGCAAGGCACCTTGGGGAACTCCCCTGTTTAATAGATTTGGGGGTTTGATGTAGCTGTCCCTAGTAGCACAGATTGTGTTCTTTGATCCAGGAAGGAGGTGAAAAATTGCAGAGCTGAGTTCTTGATTCCTATGTCAGCGAGTCGGTCTTGTAGACGTTGATGATCTATAGTGTTGAAGGCGGCACTAAGGTCAAGCAGGACCAGTAAGGCATCATTTCCTTTATCCAGCATTGACCAGCTGTCATCAGCGATGTCAAAGAGGACAGATTCTGTACTATGGCCTGGTCGGAAACCTGACTGGAATGGAGATAGAGCTCCTTGTTGTCAATGAAAGGTTGCAGTTGGTGGAGCACTATCTTCTCCAGTAGGTTGGAAATGAAGAGGAGGTTGGAAACAGGGCGGTAGTTGCTTGGATCATTTGGGTTGAGGGAGGGTTTCTTGAGGGTGGGTTTGATGATGACCAATTTCCAGTTAAGGGGATTTTTCCCAGTTGACAATGAGGCGTTGATGATGGGGAGGATTGATTCTTCAAAGGCATCTTTGGAGGACCAAAGGAGGTTGGATGGGCATGGGTCAAGGATGGAATTGGAGGGATGGAGCTCTTGTAGCATTTCTAGGCGCTCATCATGTGTGACCGGGTGTAGTTGGGAAAGGGTTCTACAAGGTGTGATCTTGGGCATGTGAGGGGAATGAGCTTGGGAAGGGGATCTTGCTGGGAGCGGAGTCGAGATTGCTTCTGATGTTATCAATTTTTGTTCGGAAAAAGTTAGAGAGAGTTTCACTGTCTAGGTTGGTAGGGGCATTATGATTGCATCCATGAGCAGCAGAGAAGAGGTGGTTAGTCAAGGTATCTGGAACAGTTTGGAACTTTCTGTAAGAGGTGTGTGTAGTGAACTTTCTTTGCTTCCAGAATGGCAGCTTTATAGGTGTTTGATAATTTTCTCCAATGTGCTAATCCTATCCATATCTTTGTGATGAATGAGAATTTTTTTGTAATGGCCCATGCCTCGGACTCCTTTGTATTTCGACGGCTATAGTTGTTGCTTAATTTTCTGATGAAAAGACTTCAGAAGCTGAAGTTTTGTCATATTGACCTGGGTATTTGAGCTGGTTCCCTGTTCAGAAGACACTTCTAATATGATAAAGGAGTTGAAGTAATAGCATTGAGCATGTTGTCTACATTTTATATCTTATAAATCAGTAAAATATTAGTTTTCAATCTTGGCATCAGTGCCAGTTTGCATCCTGAAGTGCGTGCTGTTAGACAAACACACAGTTTTAATTTAGGATCTTTCCAGTCTGGTTTGTGTTTCATTTATTGCCAAATGCATCTTAGCTTAATACCATCTATTACTCTTATAGTTTTCTTTCAGTATGAGATTTTAATGATGTTATAGTTTGTAAGTATATTAGAGTCCTGTCGTAGTAGAGAAGTGAAAGAGGAAAATGACATTGTGGAGCTGAATTCTTTATTTTTGTAGTACTGCACAGTTGATGTTGATAGGCTCTTTGATTGTCTTCTGCCATCGTGTCTATCTATCTTTCTAAGTTTGAATATGCATTTTTTAAAATATGTAGACAGACCTGTCATTAAACATAACTTCTAAATTTAACTGCATGACACTTCCTTAATGGTTAACAATAGGGTAAAGGAATGCATTTTGACACTTACTGTAAGGGGAGTATGTGTCACAGTGGTTAGAGCTACAGCCTCAGCTCCCTGATGTTGTGGGTTCAAATCCCACACTGCTCCTTATGACTCTGGTCAAGTCATTTAATCCCCCATTGCCACAGGTACATTAGAGAGAGTATAAGCCTACCAGGACAGATGCTTGAGTACCTGAATGTAAACCACTTAGATTATAAGTGGTATATAAATACCAAAATAAATAAGAGAACAGATCAGAATTAATTGTATTATCAATAATTATACTGCGTTCTTTTGTCAAATAAACATACAAAATTTTCAGAGTTGTCATTTTTTGGTGCAGAATTTCGCCACGAGAATTGTTTGCTTCTGGCAGAATCTTTTGCATATGTTTTCGGTTTTTACTAGTCTGTAATGTTTTTGCTTGAGAGTTAAGAAAAATTCTACCAGCCAACAAAAAGATGATGTATACAAGTCATTTTCTTTAATTTCCATCAGGCAGATTAGATGGAATATGACTGTTCTCCAGAAATGAAACAAAATAATAATAAAAAAAAATCATTGCAGGACACATCAGCAGAAAAAAATAGCTCGTCCTCATAATGGATACCAGATGAGCAAACATTAATTTGCTTCCTAATCAGAGCAGAAGTGATTGATAGGGTATTGATGCAGCTTTCTCTGTGGAAGATGGTTGTAAAAGATGAAGAATTACATTGTGCTGCAAGAGTCTTAACATTCTTCTGCAAGACAAAAATCACTCATTTTAATATTTCAGATAAGTTAGAATACATAGAAAACTATTTAGAAATTATAGGTGGCAGATGGAGGGGGCAGAGGTGGAAAAATCTGCATTTGAATATACTGTTTTGAATATATCATCTAGAACTAATATCAAAAAGAAATGTAAACTGTAGAGTAGGGTTGTTCAGAAAAACCTAAAGTTGGAAAATCTGTGTAAATTGGAAGTTTTTTTTTCCATAAATTTGATTGTGCTTTATAGAAAATAAATTTAAAGCCTATCCTTGGGTCACTCAAAGCCACTGATTACATAAAGCTCTTTTTTTCTTAAAATTTGCTATTATTTTTGCTTAATAGAGCAAATTTATTGGCATTGTAGCTAGAACTTTTTTCACACTCAGCAATGATACATTGATAAAAAGACATTTTATGCAAAAAAAAAATCTAGCAGTATTTTATTAAATGAACCTTCAATATCTGCATTTATTGTGGAAAATAACAGACATTTAATATACCGATGGCATTTCAAACACTAAGCATTCAATGTCTTCTTGAGATAGGATAAAGCCTACAATGCTGTTCAACTCCTTGCAACAAGGCCTCACGCTGTACTGGATCTGTGGTGATGTCAGTGGCAGTTATCAGTTTAACACCTCGCTCGACTGTGTCGTTAATCACCTTCACTGTGTTGACAAACTGTTCAGTAGTATGGAATTTTGAATCTTCAGATCACCTGTCCACTGGCTTTGCCAGTGATTCATTGGTAATACCAAGAGTGTGAAACAGAAAATGTGATTCAGGTCCAACCAAGTCTCCCAGGCCCAGTTTCTCAAAACTTTAACGTGGTTGCTAAGCTGGTTTCTGATGGTTTAGCCTGCACGCATTTTAGCAGCGGATTATCCAAATGGCTTATCTCAGCCTTTAGCAAGCTTTCTAGCAGTCTCTGACGCTACCATGCAAATGGGATCTTCAACATTGAAATGAGCACTCTGGTGGATTCTTCAAAATCGTTGAGCCATTCTTCAAGAGTAGTGTCGGCTTTTGGCGACAAAAATCATGACTGGTATGGGGGTGCCGGTACAGTAACAGCACTGTTAAAAAGTGCATCTTGTGGCATATGTTTTGACTGCATTATGGCCCCTTTTGGCATCGGGAGAGATGCTGTCTCTCCCGCCACCAACCGCCACCCCCCCTCAGCAACGGGAGAGATACCCAATCTCTCGCTGCCAAACACCCCCCCAACTCCTCTTGGCAGAAAAGTGATTGTATGTGATAATCTTAAGATGGCCAAACAGGTTGAAAAGTTGACAGCGAAAGCTAGAAGGATGCTAGGTTGCATAGGGAGAGGTATTGCCAGTAGAAAAAAGGAGTTATGGATGCCCCTGTATAAGACTTTGGTGAGACCTCAAAAAGATATAAAAAGGATGGAGTCGGTCCAGAGGAAGGCTACTAAAATGGTATGTGCTCTTCATCATAAGATGTATGGGAACAGACTTAAAGATATCAATCTGTATAGTTTGGAGGAAAGGCGGGAGAGGGGAGATATGATAGAGACGTTTACCTATGTAATGAAAATGCGCATGAGTCGAATTTCTTTTATTTGAAAGGAAATTCTGCAAGAAGAGGGCATAGGATGAAGTTAAGAGGTGATAGTTTCCGGAGTAATCTAAGGAAATACTTTTTTACAGAAAGGGTGGTAGATGCATGGAACAGACTTCCAGAAGAGGTGGTGGAGACCGAGACCTGTGTCTGAATTCAAGAGGGCCTGGGATAGACATGTGGGATCTCTCGGAGAGAGAAAGAGATAATGGTTACTGCGAATGGGCAGACTGGATGGGCCATTTGGCCTTTTTCTGCCATCATGTTTCTATGTTTCTATTCCACTAGGAGCATAACTTCCTCCTGGGCAGAGTCCAGTGTAGATTCCCTTGAAGAAAGTTGTAGAGCAGCCATGTGGTTTTCCCTCCATACTTTCACAAAAGTTTTATTGGGTAAATATAGCAGTCAAATTAGATATTGTGTTCGGATCTCCAGTACTCTCAGCAGGCTCATCTGTCCTGCCCTAGATTCTGGAGGACTGCTTTGATGTGTTCCAGAATGATATGTCTATTGCACTAGAAGGAAAGATTAGGTACTTACCTTCATAGTCTTGTTTCTAGTAAATAGACACATCAATCTGGAAGCCCGCTCTGTCAGTTATTCATTAGCCTGCTTGCTGTCTCTGACATGTCCATATTACCAGATACCTTACATAAGAACTGGCCGCTGCTGGATCAGGCCAGTGGTCCATCATACCCAGCAGTCTGCTTCTGCGGCGGCCCTTAAGTCAAAGACCAATGTCCTAACTGAGTCCTGCCTTACCTGCGTACGTTCTGGTTCAGCAGGAACTTGTCTAACTTTGTCTTGAATCCTGGAAGGTCCTTTCCCCTATAACAGCCTCCGGAAAAGCGTTACAGTTTTCTACCTCTCTGGGTGAAGAAGAACTTCCTTATGTTTGTATGGAATCTATCCCCTTTTAACTTTAGAGAGTGCCCTCTCGTTCTCTCTATCTTGGAGAGGGTGAACAACCTGTCTTTATCTACTAAGTCTATTCCCTTCATTATCTTGAATGTTTCGATCATGTCCCCTCTCAGTCTCCTCTTTTCAAGGGAGAAGAGGCCCAGTTTCTCTAATCTCTAACTGTACAGCAACTCCTCCAGCCCCTTAACCATTTTAGTCGCTCTTCTCTGGATCCTTTCGAGTAGTACTGTGTCATTCTTCATTTATGGCGACCAGTGCTGGACGCAGTATTCCAGGTGGGGGCAAACAATCATTCTTAGCATTCTGTTCGCCATTTTCACCATCGCCGCGCATTGCGCAGATGGCTTCATTGACTTGTTGACCAGTACTCTCAAGTCTGCACCGGACATCCTGTATTCGTGTATAAGATTTTTGTTACTGACATGCATCACCTTACACTTATCCACGTTAAACCTCATTTGCCATGTCGCTGCCCATTTCTCGAGCATGTTTATGTCACGTTTCAGGTCTTCGCAATCCCCCTGTGTCTTCACTACTCTGAATGATTTTGTATCGTCTGCAAATTTAATCACTTCGCTCGTCGTACCAATTTCCAGGTTGTTTATAAATATCTTGAAGAGCATGGGTCCAAGCACTGAATCCTGCGGCACTCCAGTTGTGACACTTTTCCAGTCCGAATATTGTCCATTTACTCCCACTCTCTGTTTCCTATCCGCCAACCAGTTTTTAATCCACGTGAGTATTTCACCCTCGATTCCATGGCTTGCAATTTTTCAAAGTAGATGTTCATGCGGGATCTTGTCGAATGCCTTCTGAAAATCCAGATATACAATGTTGACCAGATTACCCTTGTCTATCTGCCTGTTTACTTCCTTGAAAAAGTGCAACAAGTTCGTTAAGCAAGATCTTCCTTTGCTGAAGCCGTGCTAGCTGGTCCTCATCAGATTGTGTCCGTCAAGGTAATCAATGATGTGGTCCTTTATCAGCGCCTCTACCATCTTTCCCAGTACCGAGGTCAGACTCACCGGTCTATAGTTTCCTGGATCACCCCTCAAACCTTTCTTGAAGATCGGTGTAACATTCGCCACTTTCCAGTCTTCCGGAATCCTTCCTGATTTGATCGACAGATTGGCTATTATTTGAAGCAATTCATATAATACTTCTTCCACTATTACATTTTCCTTATTTGCTGCACTCAGGATAAAGATATGCAAGATATGAAAAAAATAAATATGCTAACAATAATTAATAAAAATCATTCAAAAGACACTACAGTGCTTTACCTGCTAAACAACCTATATCCCTTCTGCTAGCCTTTATCTTCCAAGACTAAAGAGATAAAGAGGAAAAGGCCCCACCCACTTGCTTCTTTGGTGAAATCCTTCCCACAAAAATAACCTTTCCTAGAGCTGAAAAACAAGCAGACACTATTAACAACTATTTTGTCCAAGAGAGAAAGAGAGAGAGAAACAAATCTCAGCTCTCACCAGCTTCCTTTAGACAAATATTCTGAGGCAGAAACAAAGTGTTGATTACATTGGATTCAGTGCCAGGTTCTGTTTCCATGGGACAGCTGTCTCTTTTTTTTTTTTCCTTTCTGCTTCTCTGGGGAATACCATTTCTATTTATTTAATTTGTTTTTTATCCCATCGTTCCCAAAGAGCTCAGGACGGGTTACAGGTTAATAGTTTGCAATTTGCCATAGTTATAGTACAAGTTTTTTTTTCTGGTACAATATTTTGTTTTAGCACGACACATACTAGGGACCTTATACAACCTGGGCCAATCAGAGCCTCAGGCCCCTCCCTGGTGCATCCCAAGATGCACTGGGGAGGGGAAGGCCCATTTTAGACAATGCAGAAAGCTGGGAGGAGTGGTTCTTTGACCCTCCAGCTCATCAACTTTTGAGGTAAGGGGTGGGGTGCGGCGGAGACAGCGGCAAGGGGGTTACTTGGCAGCCTGGGAGAGTGGGCATCTATCCCGTTGCCGGGGAGGAGAGTCAGGTCAGGGATTTAGTGCAGCGGGAGAGTGTGGGCATCTCTTCCTGTTGCAAGGGGGGGGGCGGGTCAATCGTGGTGGGGATTTAGTGCAGTGGGAGAGTGTGGGCCTCTCTTCCTGCTCTGGGAGGGCAGTCATGGCTGGGATTTTATTACAGCGGGAATGTGTACTATGGGGGGGGGGGGTCGAGTCAGTCACGGCAGGGCTTTTAGTGCAGCGGGAGAGTGTGAGCATCTCTCCTGCTGTTGGTGGACGTTTGTTGGTTGACAGTGGTAAAGACTGAATATCTCTCCCGCTGTTGTGTTTTGGGGCTGTTTTTCTCTTGACGTGTTTTTTCTGCGCAAGTGCCCATTGCTGTCACCAGCGATGGGCACATGCAAATTTAGTGAATCTTTGCTGCTGTCTCCCGACTAGTGCTGCCTGATTCAGGAAAAAAATTTCGATTCGATTCAGCCTACTGAATCGATTATTCGATTCGATTCGATTTTCCTGCTCAAATGGGTGTTTTTTTCAAACATCCTGGTGGGTTTATTTTATAGCCTATTCACCCCCTGTGCCTTCTCCTAACCACACTGGTGCATGGTGTAAACAAAATAAACAAACAAAAAAGAGTTTTCCTCTCTCTGTTAAATCCTAGCTCACGTTTGTGGTCTAATAAAAGCTCTGGCTGGATACACGTTTCTAATCTGACATATTGTAATCACAAAACAGAAAATAAAATTATTTTTTCTACCTTTTGTTGTCTGGTAATTGTTCAAATCTTGTTGGTCCAAGGCTCTGGTTGTCTTCTGATAGCTTGCTTGCCAGGGTCTCCTTCTCTCTTCTTTCTCCATGCTAACCATCCATCTGCCATCTCTGCCTCCCCTTCCGTTTCCCTTCCCTCCCCTGGAGGTCTGGCATCTTTCCTTTTTTTCATCTCCATCTACAAATCTACCTTTTCTCAACTAATCTTTCATCCAGCATCTCTCCCTTTCTGTAATTTTTCATCCCTAAATCCCATTGTCCACCATCTCTCTCCCTCTCCTCTGTTTTTAGACCCCTTATGTCTTCCCTCCCAAAGTCCGGCATATGCACGTCTCTTTGAACCCTCCCTCCCTCCATGTACTTCTACACTAGGGCCCCCTCCCCTGAACGTCTGCACCCCCCTGAAGGCCTGTGTATTCAATTTACCTAATTTCAGCAGCCTGCCCTGCAGAAGATCGCTGGCTCTAGTGATCTTTGCAAGCTGCCATACGTCGTCCGAGATATCTTCTCTCTGCTGCGGTTCCGCCCCTCCTCTGACATCAGAGAAGGGGCGGGACCACGGCAGAGAAAAGACAACTCGGACGACGTATGTCAGCTTGCAAAGATCGCTAGAGCCAGCGATCTTCTGCAGGGCAGGCTGCTGAAATTAGGTAAATTGATGTGGGGGAAACCGGACATCAGCGGGGAAGCCACTTTCCGATTGACCCTCCCCACTCGCCCTCTAAAGCAGGAGCGGCAGGCCAGCAAGAGGCAGCACTGCCACTCCTGCTTTAGGGTGGGGGGTCAGTCAACGAATCGGGAGGCTGATTTTTTGTCGTGGTAAATCGATTCAAATCGTGAATTGGGCAGCCCGAATCTCAGCTTCCCCAGCTCGATTCTAATTTTCCCCATCCCCCTTGCTCGATTCTCAGCTTCCCCATCCCCCCTGCCAGATTCCCAGCTTTCATCCCCAGCCCCCAAGACTCACCAGCCTCCCTGCCAATTCCCAGCTTTCATCCCCAGCCCCCAAGACTCACCAGCCCCCCTGCCAATTCCCAGCTTCCATCCCCAGCCCCCAAGACTCACCAGCCCCCCTGCCAGTTTTCAGCCCTCAGCTCTCCTGCCGGTTCTCAGCCCCTCCCCCCCGCCGATTCTCAGCCCTCCTGCCAATTCTCAGCCCTCCCCCTGCCGATTCTCAGCCCTCCTGCTGGTTACCCTTTGCTTCTGAGGTCCGCTGCACGAGGTCTGCTCGCTCCCCCCTCGACGCTCCCACATCCTTTTGTTTCTTCTGATGTAACTTCCGGTTTCGCAAAACGAGTCCGGCGGCCGGTGGTGAAAAAAAGAATGAACTTGAATCGGGGCTGAATTGGTGAGTCCGTTTTTTTACTGATTCGTATCGTGAATCGGGCAGCTGTTGCTTCCCATTAGTTGCAAATCTGAAGAAGGGCATCACTTTAAAACTCTAATCTCCTCCCCTTCTGCAGTGGAGAAAAGCTCCCCCTTTGTTTTTCTGCAAGCGAACTCAGAAGGTATGGTCTGATTTGCTCTTCAAACTTTTATGAGGTTCTACAGAGTGGATGTAGTGGGTTAAGAGGATGCTGCTTTTGGGTCCTCTGTTATGTGGGTAGGCTCATATGTCCATCCTTAGATTTCTGGCACTGCTTTGTTATGTCAGCTAACGTATGGACTCCTGTGTATATGTAACAGAATGAAAGATTAGGTTCTTATCTGGATAATCTTGTTTCTGTTAATATACACAGGAGTCCATATTGCCCACCCTGTGCAGCCCTGTGATTTGCCCGATTTCTGCCTCAGACATTGCCAGTGTCTGTCTTAAGATCTCTTCTACTGTATCTCAGGTTAAAGAACATGGTCCCCCTATTCCTTTTCCCCTTTGGAAGGTTCTCTAGCCCCGAGTGATTGCACTTAGGTTGGTTCCTAATTATTCACGTGTGTGTTGTTCTGTTTTAAATTGTTCCATGTTTCTTAATCATTGTTTCTTTATCTTAAATGAAAGCATCTCTCTATCAGACTTGGATAATCTGCTGGCATGACATAGTGGGCCACTCTAGCAAAAGCAGTTAAGCCAGAAATGGCTTAGTATAGTGATTCTCCAGGTTCAGCCTACTTAGCAGACTGCATAGATGCCAAGGCCTTGCCTCACTTCAAACATTTTACAGACCATCATCCTGCACCAGATAAGAGACTGGTAGACTCAATATTCCATCTTGACTTAAACTAGTTAACACTGCTAAAGCTCCAACAAATCTGGACATCATTATTCCACCGAGAGCTGGAAGGTACTTGGGCTTAATGGTTTATAAATTGAATTGACAACAAGGGAGCTACTTCAGAAATTCCAGCAATGGGCTCCTCAAAGTGTAAAATATTGACTGTCTAAACAACAAAATGTTTGAGATAGCTGGGCGATGGTTACTGTTTCCCAATGACTGGGACAAATTTTCTTATGGGCTATGGACCCTGGCTGTGCAACACCCTTTGCGTCATCTAGCTAGAAGACCAGAAGCTTGGCTCTGGAACTGAATCCAGATCTCCCACATTGGAGCTTGCAACTCTGCCATTTTGCCGTCTGGCCGTAGTGGATGTTTTTGTATGTTATAGACCTAACAGTTGGCAATGCTGGAGCTGCCTTTGTCCCTACTGATACAAACCACTATTGATTATTGGGTGCAGAATTTGGTATCTTTCTATAATGGACAGAAACATGAGGAAGTCTTTACAACAGACTTGCCACTTAGCGAATGTATAAAGGGGCAAAGAGATTTTCTTTCCTTTTTTTAAAGAACAGATGTTGATAAAGAGAATATTTTCATCAATTCTAAGCTAGCTGACACTGTGAGGATAGGAAAGGTCCATATACTATTAAAATCTGTTCATTAGCAGAAGAGAGAAATATATGTAAATGAGCAAGGTTTTAGGATGGTTCAGGTGCCAAATTTTATTTTATTGCACTGTTTGTTGATTGAAATGAACGCCTTTCCAATCCCATGCACTGTCCCTCTCATTCCTGTTTATTTTAGGTAAGTGGTCTGTATATGGCTTCTAAATCAGAATTTCCAGGTGTCATCAGAAAATATAACACGGTGGTTCTGAAGAGGAGGCAAAAGGTTTCATCTGATGCTTTTTGTTTATCCAAACTGAACAACGCAATCCCTGCCCAAGCAATTATAATGGTGAGGGACTGGGATTTGAAGATCACGCTTGATAAATTAAAATGTTCATATTAACTCAAAGCTTCAAATGTAAATAAACAAGAGAAATAGAGAATCAATATCCAAGGAAGTGGATAGTTACTCAAAGTTTGTCAAAAAGTTAGCATGCATCAATTTTGAAGAAAACCAAATTTATTCTTACCTGCAGAGTGGTTTGGTAGCCATGCTCGTCCACTTTTAAAGGTAATAAATAGAAATAAAACAAAGAAAATCTGATGATAACTTTTTTATTGGACTTAATATATTTTCTGATGAGCTTTCGAAGGCAATACCACCTTTACATTAGATTTCTGATCTGAAGAAGATGGTATTGGCCTTGAAAGCTAATGAAAAATGTATTGAATCCAATAATAAAGGTATCATCTTTTCCTTTTTTTTGTTTTATTTCTATTTATTTTCTTAGCTGTGATAGCAGTTAGCCCTTGGTGCACATTATGGCCCATATTCCCTAAACGGCATCTTAAGTTAGGTGCTGGTAGGGTTGTACAGAAACACATACCAGACAATTGTAATATTATTCTGACTAGATTGTAATAAGATTACTGTTTCTCCAGGAAGGTTTTGAGAGACCTACTAGAAAGTGATATCAGTGCTTCTTATGGAAACAAACAAATATGGAAATATGGCAACATTACTCTATGCAGAAGAAATCATAAGGAAGCTGAACTTAGATGATTCGGGTATTGGGGTGAAAATAGGCAGAAAAACTATCAGCAATCTGAAATACGCAGATGATACCTGCTGACAGAGAGTGAGAAGGACCTCAAGAAGTTGGTCCTGAAGCTGAAAGAAGAACATAAGAAGATGGGACTTTACCTGAACATCAAGAAGACCAAAATCATGACTATCATCAAAAAGAAAGTCCACATAAATATCAATAATGAAGAAATAGAAGTGGTTGACAGCTTTATTTTCATTTGGGTCCCTCATTAATCACAGTGGAAGTTCAACAGCAGAGAGCAAGTGTTGATTAGCACTGGGGCGTGCTGCCATAGTGAGCATGGAACAAATATGGAAGTGCAATGATGTCTCAGTCACCATCAACAAAGACTGATCACTGCCATTGTGTTCCCAATCACAACATAAGGCTGTGAGATATGGACACTCATGAAAACAGATAGAAGAAAAATTGATGCCTTTGAGCTGTGGTGCTGGAGAAGACTTCTACGAATCCCATGATCACAAATAAAGATGTTCTTGATCATATAAGAACATAAGAATTGCCGCAGCTGGGTCAGACCAATGGTCCATCCTGCACAGCAGTCCGCTCACGTGGCAGCCCCAAGGTCAAGACCAGTACTCCAAATGAGTCCAGTTTCACCAGTTTAGCATGAACTTGTCCAACTTTGTCTTGAAACCCTGGAGGGACTCCGGAAGAGCGTTCCAGTTTTCTACCACTCTCTGGGTGAAGAAGAATTTCCTTACGTTTGTTTGGAATCTATCCCTTTTCAACTTTAGAGAGTGTCCTCTCGTTCTCCCTACCTTTGAGAAGGTGAACAGTCTGTCTTTCTCTACTAAGTCTATTCCCTTCAGTATTTTGAATGTTTTGATCATGTCCCCTTGCAGTCTCCTCTTTTCAAGGGAGAAGAGGCCCAGTTTCTCTAATCTCTCGCTGTATGGCAATTCCTCCAGCCCCTTAACCATTGTAGTCGCCAGAGTTGTTCCTGGAAGGCAAGATTACCAGACAGAAACTGACCTATTTTGAACATGTGATGAGAGCAAATTCACTAGAAAAGGAGGTGCTACGCGGAATGGTCAGTGGTATAAGGAAGCAGGGGTGACCCATGGCCCATTGGCTGGATATCATCAAGAATGACAAGGGAATGAACATCAAGCAATTGAAAGAAGCCATGGAAAACAGGGAAACATGGCAAGGACTGATCTACAGAGTACCCAAGGGTTGGACACGACTGAATGGATAGCAATAGTACTGAACCTACCTTAGGAAGTTGCCATTGGTGACTGTTCTGATATAGTAAATATAATATTTCAGAGTATACCTACTTGTAAGCGAGGAATACCTTTGCATTTGTACATGTTGGTAAGATTTGGCACTTGTGCTGATTTCCCCCCCTCCCCCCCACTGTGCTGTCATTCTCTGGCACAAAAACACCTATGCATGTAATAGATAAAAGGTTGGTGCTGCTCTGTTTTCTTAGAGGTCATTTTATTCATGTATACACCAGAGCAATTTTATAAGAGCAGACTTGAGCATATTAAGTGTTGCTTCACACACTCAAGTTTCTCATGAAATTAACCTCCACCTTCTCCTGGATAATATTCAGAGAGTATGCCCTACCATTTAGGTGTGCCATGGGAATATATTCTATACAACAAATCTCCTTTCTTATCTTTCAGATAGCAGAGAAGAAGGGTGAGAAACTGAAGACTGGGTTTGGTGGACCTGTTGTCAGCTGTCTGTACCAAGAAGAAACAATTAGGTAGGTACCCACCATTTTCCTGAATCATCTTCCCTGCTTCTTGCCAAAGAAAAAATTATGTTTATTTATTTATTTATTTAACCTGATAAAGGGTTTTGTATGGCACATACCTTGGCTTGTAATAAATAACAGAAAAGAACTTTTAAAATCTGTAGTGTTTTAAAATCAATATTTGTCTGTATGGATGCCAGGTAATAACCTTTCCAAGCATGAGACTAGGAGGAATCGAAAAAGGTTTTGCTGACCTTTTATCAGAATAGAAAACCAAAAAAAAAAAATGACCCCAAAATATCCACAGAGAAGAAAATCCAGAAGAAATCAAAAGAAACTGGAATGACAATTTTCCTTAATGGACTTTATTTGAAAATGTCAAAGTTCCAAAGGTACACTAAAATCATCCACATAAAATAAAATTATCCATATAAAAGTAAAGTAATCCACATAAGAGCCTTAAAGGACTAATCTGCTAGGGATGCAGGACCCAACACAATCCGCGTTTCGACAAAAAGTCTTCTTCAGGGATCCCTGGGGGGTCCTATAATGGTGAATAAGTGGGAAAGCTAATATGTGGTGAGCATTGTCTCACTTCTGGCTCACCACATATTAGAGAAGCCATTGTGGCTGGAGGCTGAAGAAAGCCCATGATCTTTAGCTGGCTCAAATTCAGAGAGGAAATTGCCTGAGTTTTCTGCTCTACTCCCTTTTCTGAGGTACATCCAAAGGTGAAGCCAAGGGACAAAAACACTAGTGCGTAGCTCATCTGTGTGCCTCCATCTTGCCCCTCCCCTTTAAAATTGAAAGCCATTTCTTTCTCTGAATAGTTTCCAATCAGTGTTCCATGCTATGTTTGTGCCAATATGGGGCTATTGTATAGCTGTATATATTTTGGGCCAGCCCAGCCTAAAATTGGGTGTCTAGCTACAAACCTACTACTACTACTTATCACTTATATTGCGCTGAAAGGCATACGCAGCACTGTACATTTTGACATTTATAGACAGTCCCTGCTCAGAAGAGCTTACAATTTAACTTGGACAGAGAGACATGACACATAGGGTTGGGGATGCAGAACCCAAGGTGAAAGGAGTTAGGAGTTGAAAGCACTCTCAAAGAGGTGGGCTTTTAACTGGGCCTTGAATACTGCCAGAGACGTAGCACGCCGTAGGGATTTGTGCAACTTGTTCCAAGCATATGGCGCAGCAAGGCAGAAGGGAAGGAGTCTGGAGCTGGCAGTTGAAGGGAAGGGCACAGATAGGAGGGACTTACCAGATGAACAGAGCTCATGGGGGGGATCATAGGGGGAGATAAGTGAATAGAGATAGTAAGGGGCAGCTGAGTGAGTGCATTTGTAGGTCAGTAAGAAGAGTTTGAATTTTAGTCTGAAATGGATGGGAAGCCAATGAAGTGACTGTAGGCGAGGGGTTACATGAGTATAGTGGTTCTCCTGGAATATAAGTCATGCAGCTGAATTCTGTATGGATTGGAGGGGAGTGAGATGACTTAAGTGGAAGGCCTGAGAGTAGCAGTAGTCTAAGCGTGAGGTGATGAGGGCATGGTTAAGTGTTTTGGTAGTGTGCTCAGAGAGGAAGGGTCGGATTTTGGTAATATAGAGGAAGAAGCGGCAGGTTTTAGCAATATGTTGTATCTGGATGGTGAAGGAGAGAGAGGAGTCAAAGATGACCCCCAAGATTATGAGCAGACAGAACAGGAAGGATGAGAGTGTTGTCCACAGAGTCGGAGAATGAGGGTTATGGAGAGGTGGGTTTAGGTAGGAAGATTAACAGCTCTGTTTTAGCCATATTCAATTTTAGATGGCAGTGAGATATCCAGGTAGCAATGTTGGACAGGTAGACTGAGACTCTGGTCTGGTGCAGAGAGGTAGATCTGGGAGTCGTCAGCATAGAGATATATTGGAAGGTGTGGGAGGAGATCAGTACTCCAAGTGAACAAGTGTAGATTGAGAAAAGGAGTGGTCCCAGGACAGAGCCTTGAGGTACTTCCGGTTGCGTCAGAAGAGAAGCTTCCGCCCACACACGTACGCTACTGTTTGCAGGCCCTGACGGCTTTGAAGAAGATACTCAAAACGCACCACAAAGGTAAAGGGGAGGGAGGGAGATAGATTCGGGTAGGTAAGAAGGAGGGAGAGGGCCGTTCGAGGGGTGCTGAAGGGCGATGAGATGGCGAGAGGGAAGGGTGGTGGAGGAAAGGAACAGACGCTGAAGGGGGGTGGAGAGGAACAGACACTGAAAGGACATGGGGAAGACAGAGTGGGGAGAAAATGCTGAAAGGACATGGGGAAGACAGTGGGGAGAAGATCCTGAAAGGACATGGGGAAGAAAGAGTGGGGAGAAGACGCTGAAGGAAAATGGGGAAGAAAAAGTGGGAAGAAGACACTGAAGGGAAATGGGGAACAGAGAGTGGGGAGAAGACGCTGAAGGGAATGGGGAAGAGAGAATGGGGAGAAGACACTGGAAGGGAAGAAGACAGAGATGCCAGACTATGGGGGAGCGGAGGGAAGAAGATGGGTGCCAGACCAATTGTGGGGGTGAAGGGAGAGACACAGTAACAGAGCAAATGGAAAATGAGAGAAGACAGACAGTGGATGGAAGGAATTAAATGAGAAGATGAGGGAAGCAGAAACCAGACAACAAAGGTAGAAAAAAATTTCTATTTATTTATTTTATTTTATTTTTTGCTATGGGCTAAAGTAGTATATTGTGTTTATAAAAAATTTTAAACAAAACCCTGCCAGTTGAACATCTCTTTCTCTAGTTCAGCATCTAGAACTTTGATTTATAAGGAAGTAATAAGCTAAATATATATTGGAGTACTGAGGCTTGTATAGATGCTGCAAGGACGGGGATGGAGCAGGGTCAGTGGTCGCAGGAACGGGGCGGTGACAGGGATGGTGGTCACGGGGGCGGGGTGGTGATAAAACAAATTTTTTTCCCCCTGTCATTCTCTAATTAGATGGAAGAGAGTCCCCCACCCCACCAGACATACATGATCCATGATGTTATTATTTCCAATATTTCTATTGCCTTGTTTTTTAATCCTGTAAACCGCTTTGAACTGTAAGGCTTATGTGATATATAAATAAAAAATTATGTTCTGCTATGATTAAGTAATCTGGTTCAAGTCCCTTAACCCTCGATTGCCTCAGATATAAACAGACTAAGTTCTCTGTGGACTGGAAAATACCTACAGTACCTGAAAATACTCAAAGATTCTTACATGTTCTAGTTACATACAAATCTGACTTAAGAACTGCTTTAAAAAAAGTAACTCGTTCTTAACCCAGGGAATTCCTCTATTATAGCAGAATTGTATTAATCCAGCTAACTCTTGTAGCCATCTTGCCCCTCCTCCAAGAGCTAGACCAAATTATTGCACAGCTAAGAATGATTGATGGGCTCTAGAATTGATTAGTTGTTCTGAGAGACAAATGGACTGTTTTGGCAGGAAATACCAGAGGTCATTCTGTGTGGTCAGGAATACATAGATCTGTAGAATCTTAAAGAGCCCTGACCATCCCTGTCACTGTTTTACTTTCAAAGTTGCTGTCCTTGCTGCGAATGGCTCTGTGATTTTCATTTTTCTTTATACAAAACACTGATTGTATGAAATTCAGCTTGCATGCCAGTTGCAGGCAAACAAAAATGATCATGAAAGCAGGTTTAGATTTTATTTGGTGCTTTTTCTTTCAGATATTTTGGAGGGATTTTAATAAATGATGCTCTAAAGTTGATACCAGAAAAAAAAATTGATGCTAAGCATGATTCTACAAAGGGCACGCTTTGTACCAATTTCTACGCCTAACTTTAGGTACCAGACTTGGAGCTGCTGAAACCTGGTGTAAATACTGGCTCTCAAGTTAGGCATGCTGAGGTCATATTCTATAACTATACGTGCATCCTTTTGGAACACCCCTGATGTGCCCATGGCCATGCCACCTTTTCAGGTACATACTAGTAGAGTTAGATGCCTTTTAGAATAGCAAGCAGGCAGATGAATGTGCAAATTTCAACAATTGGTTCAGTAATTGGTTGTTAGCACTTATTGTTAAGGGCTCATTACTCAATTAATTTGCACACGCATCTTGGATGTGCACACAACATGTAACATACCATATAGAATGTGGGTGTTTGTGTATCATCTTTTGTAAATTTTGTTTGTTTCTTTGTAGTTTCCTTTTGCTTCTTAGGACATCAAGTTCAGTTGGAATCAGAAGCAGGAGTCTTTATTCACATGGAGTTTTCCCTTATTTTATCTTTCTACTCCACCTACTTCATGTACTCCTTAAGTGACTATCCTTGGTTGGAAGCCATATACCAGGGCTCCTTCCAGATCCTTTAATCATAGTCCTACAGTAGGTGTAATCATTGAGTGATTGAGTGATTGATTCCTTCCTGACCTAGGGCTTGGGGCTGTGAGTGCTGACATTGCAGCATCTGTACACAAATCCAAGAAGCAGAAGATCTGAGTCAGCAGTCGAACTCAGGCCCACTTGCCCCTCAAACTGAGCCACTAGAATAGCCCCTGGGTACTCCTTTTATTTAAAACAGAAAAGCTAAATTCTTGGTGTTTGAAGGAAATGGGATGCTTTAATTTTTTTTATATGCTTTATATACGCAAATATAAACAGAGATTTTTGGGCCAAAAAATGGAGGTCTCGGTTCATATTCAAGTCTTCTTCTACTGCTGCTGCAAGGCTCCCAAACCAGCAGATTTTTGCTGCTGCAGTCAGCGCATACCCGCGCCCCCACTTCTACCAGAACATCAGCACACCCTCCCATCCTCCAAAATGAGTTTAACACCCCTAATGTGATTTCCTAATTGTCGAGCAGCATATTGGGGCAGGAGCAATTCCCACTCACACCTTCTCATTCTTTCTCTGTGGTAAAAATGGCTGCTGAGAAATCAGTGGCAGTCTTGCAAGACTCCTAGCAGTTGATTGCAGAAGGATGAAATTTACATTTTTCAGCTTCTACTCCTTCTCCAGTGCTTTAGAGCTCTCTTCAGTTTTTTCCTTCTGCAAGCGAGTTGAGAAAGTGTGATTCTGATCTGCTCTAATATTCTTTAGGTTTTTTTTTTTTAATTTGAGTTTGAGGGTTTTGGTGTTAGAGAGGTCCCCCCAGTGACCCTGGGGCAGCTGTGCCTGGGAGAGGATGCAGACTTTGTGAAAGTAGTTTGCAGCTGGCAGGGCAACCCCTGGGGTTCTTGTCTGGCTGGCCTGCATTTGGACTTGGCGAGCTTGGGGTCTGTTTCCCTTGAAGCTAGAGTGCATCATGATTTATCAGGTGCTTGAGTGCAGGCTGTTTGGCCCCAGTGGTAGTCCATCAGGGCTTAACGGGTACCAGCTGTATAAATTCTTCCTCCCTCTCGTGCGAGGGGGAGGAATTTATGCCGGGGGTTGAGACCTCGGTCAGGCTTTGTCTTGACTGGCAGCCCGAAGATCCCAGCAAGAGGACTTGGTTTGCTGATTGAGGCAGTTCCAGTTTTGGTGACAGATGAAGCAGGCTAGCCCGGCATAGACTATGAGTACCTGAGAAGTTTGAGAAGAGACTGGAAGACCTAATATGTATACTCTGGAGGAGAGTAGGGACAGGGGAGATATATAAGAACATAAGAATTGCCCTCTCCGGATCAGACCCTGGGTCCATCAAGTCCGGTGATCCGCACACGCGGAGGCCCCGCCAGGTGTACCCTGGCATAGTTTTAGTCCTCATATCACAGTTTGCTTCTCAAGGGAGATGTGCATCTAATTTACCCTTACCCGTATCACTCTATGCCACTCTTAAGGAGATGTGCATCTAGTTTACCCTTAAATCTTAGAACGGTGGATTCTGCAATTACTTCCTCAGGGAGAGCATTCCAGGTGTCCACCACTCGCTGCATGAAACAGAACTTCCTGATATTCGTCCTGGACCATTAATATAGAACCAAATTTTTTCCGGAGAAGAGAAAATGGTAAAACTAGAGGGCATAAATTAAGGTTGTAGGGAGAGGGTGGTAGATGCCTGGAATGCCCTCCCAAGGGAAGTGGTGGAGAGGTAATGGAATTCAAAAAAGCATGGGATAAACATAGAGGATCTCTAATTAAAAAATGAAAGAAAATTAAATTAAAGAACTGAGGCTGGTATTGGACAGACTTGTACGATTTGTGTCCCATATATGGTGATTCAGTGTAGGATGGGCTGGGGTGGGTATCAATGGGAACTCCAGTAACTTGGAACATGAGGATGTTACTGGCTAGACTTTACAGTAGATATCCTGCAAACAATGGGATGGTTGGATAGGCTGGCGAGAGCTTGGACAGCAACTTCAGCATTTGGAACATAAGAAGTTGCCTCCGCTGGGTCAGACCAGAGGTCCATCGCGCCCAGCAGTCCGTTCCCACAGCGGCCCATCAGGTCCATGACCTGCAAGGTGATCCTTGTCTAAAACCCTTTCGTCCCCTTTATCCTTCTATCTATCCCTCAATCCCCGTATCCTTCAGGAATTTATCCAAGCCTTCTTTGAAACCCCGTAGTTGTCAGAGTACACTACGGGGATTGAGGAATACAGATAGAGGTAGAGATAGGTTATGAAAGGGTGTAGATAGAAGGATAATTCCAAGTGGACTTTAGTCTGTGGCCCAGAAATATCAAAGAAGACACAAGTTAATTTAATCATGTATTTTTAATGGATATAACGGGCAGACTGGATGGACAATTCAGGTCTTTATATGCCGTCATTTACTATGTTACTATGATTATATATGCTGTTGAATTTGTTCCTTCATGGAAAATGAAGAAAAATAGTTGCAATTAGTGATAGTACTTAGTGCAGTTTCCCTGTTCCATTCATCTTAGGGTAGGACAGAGACTGGAAAAACTCAGATGAGGCTACAAAGGAGCAGGAAGGCAGTGGCATACCTGGTGGGGTGAGAAAAAAGAGTGGAGCACCCTCTCCTCCAGACAGTGGGAGGGTGTGTGGCATGGTTGCCTGCCCTGTAACTGACATTAGAGGGAGTGGGGGCAGCAGACCGTAGCCCCGTAACAGCTCCAGCAGTGCATCCCCAACTCCCTCCACCCAGGGCTGATCGCCCCCACTGCTTCGCTCTTGGTACACTAGTGGAGGCAGAGGAAGCTGCTTTGTATAATGCAGTGGTCTTGTCCCAGGGGCCACATGCGGCCCGCCAAGTACTATTTTGAGGCCCTCAGTATGTTTATCATAATCACAAAAGTAAAATAAAACAGTTCCTTGATCATATGTCTCATTAGCTATAAATTAAATATTATTATTAAGACTTAGTCAAAAGGAAAGATTTATAAACTATAGAGAGTTTTACCTCATACAAAATTGTTATTTCTTTGATAAGACATTAACACTTTTTTCTGAGGCCCTCTAAGTACCTACAAATCCAAAATGTGGCCCTGCAAAAGACCACAAGTGTAATGTGTGTGCTGTATAAAGCAGGGCTTGACTATTCATACTGTACATGCCGGCTGTTAATTATCACATTTCATGATTCATTTTCTAGCGGGAAAGAAGAGGCATATTTGGTTACACATGTGCACAGTCAGAAGGGAACTCCTGCATGCTTAAGTCTCTTGTTACAGTGAAGTGGTGAGAGTAGAGTCCATGTGCTGGGCTAAACCTGAACATTAGGAAGTATTGATTTTTCTATGACGCACTTGATCAGGTCTGATGGGGCACAGGTTGGAAAACACTGGTCTAGCTAAATTCATCAGTAACATAGGTAGGACTCAGAATCATTCTGAAGCTACTTCCAGGAAACTAGTTGTGGGGTTAATTTTGTAATTTCTGGGACCTTCTACTATTTGCTGTGAACAGCAGTGGTGAATCTCCTGTATCTCTTTTCTTGATATGTAGGGACATCAACAGATGTCATTTGGTATTCACAGCTGCTTTGTTCTTCATTTGGCAATTCTGCCACTCGGAAATATGCTTGCCCAAGAAGCGCTTACATTTTTGGATAAGTAAAATGGATGGGGGAGGAATTAAATTACATGTGTCTTGTTACACCTTGCCACTCTTTGTGGTACTCAACATGAATGCACAGGGGAAGCAGGCAACTCTCTCTGGGGAAAAGTCAGGCTTGTTCCAGATGAACTTGAATTATGGATTTATTCAGCCTTGTAAAACCTCAGCTGGCATAAATAATTGAGGCAGCAAAAGGTTGGAGTGTGGTGCACACCGCGGGGATACATGCCTCCACCCCTCTCCCCCATTCCCCTCATTCTTATGAAAATGAACCCAGTCTCATTGCTTGGTAATAACAACACCAAGCAATTAAAAGCTATGGGTGGATGGAGAGAGGAAAAAGGTTCAGTTAATGAGCTTTTCCTCTTCTCTGTGCCTGTAAGAGCCCTTCCAAAGTGCAGAGGTGATTAAAGCGAAGAGATAATTATAGATTATGTGAATATATTTCCCTAGAGATTTTAGGAACATAAACAGTAAGTGTTAACCGGAATCTTTGACTTATGTGTTCCCTCTGTCCTTCACATCGTCCAATTGTAGCACAGGGGGAAAAGCTTGGGATGTTATCTACTTTCTCTAGACCTTCATATTGTGGACATTTCTCACTCAGAACTAGAACCCCCTACCACCTTTGTGCAGACATGGAAGCGCTGCCAGATGGGTTGCTGCACTGGCAAAGAAGCCACGCTTTGAGCACACTCTTCCATTCCTCTGGGTACAGATTACATTTTGGGGCTGTTGTAGCTTTACAAACTGAATGCTCACATACCTTTTCCAGCTGGTCCTAATTGAGATAAGTGTTATTTTTATAACATTTAAATGCAAAAATCCATGTGGGACTTGTATTATGGTGACACAGCAGTGTTAGTGAGTCTGCCACCCTTGTGCTCAAGTGACTGAAGATGACTGTCCTCTCAGCTATGTTTAAAAGCAAAGATTTGTGTTGGCTTCTTATCACAGACGCAGCAAGTTGTAAATGAATGTGTTAGCCTAATGGTGAGTTCTTTACTTAAATAGTTACCTCTTCCTTCCTAGCTCTTTGACACATCCAATCTCTTTGTGGCTATATCAGCAATGCTGCTTGCACTTCCTTGCTAAATATGCGATGGTCACTTCTCCATTTACTGCTACACTGTTGAAACGGGTCTTGCTTCTGGTTTTCTAAAAGATTGCAGACAGTTCAAAACACCTTTTCACTCTGTTCTGATCAGTTCTAGTGTGACCATATAGCTCCAGAAAAAAGGGGACGGATTGAGACAACCGGGTTTTACTTCCATTGAAAGCAATGGAAGTAAGGAGAACAGATTGATACATCTTGGTTGCTTTCAATGGAAGTAAAACCCGGATATCTCAATCCGTCCCCTTTTTTCTGGAGCCATATGGTCACACTAGAACTTGTACCCCAAGTTTAGGGCTGCCTTGAAAAACCAGTTCTTTACCTTAGCTTACAGAAACCTGTTGGCACATTGGTTAGTTTTACTACTACTATTAATTATTTCTATAATGCTACCAGATGCATGCAGCGCTGCACAGTCATAAAGAGTAAGAAAACAGTCCCTGTTCGAAAGAGTTTACAATCTAAAAAGACAAAACAGACAAACAGGATGTCATGGATACAGTTAAGGGGAATAGTTAATCAGCTGGCTGGGTTGGAGGGCAGAGGAGCAGGGTTAAGGATTGAAGGTAATATAAAAAAAGGTGGGTTTTCAGTCTGCGAAGGAGCAAAGTCTGGAACTGGCAGTGGAAGAGAAGGGTAGCGTTAAGACTGACTTATTTGAGGAATTGAGTTCTCTGGGAGGTATATAAGGAGAGAGAAGCGAGGAGAGATAGTGAGGGGCAGCAGAATGAACACACTTTTAGGTCAGCAAAAAGATCTTGAACTGTATGCGATGGCAGATAGGGAGCCAGTGAAGTGACTTAAGGAGAGGGGTGACATGAGCATAGTGAGGTTGGTAGAAGATGAGTCGGGCAGCAGAGTCTTCTCTTTTCTCTTGTTGTCTGCCCCTTTTCTTTCCCATCCATGATTGTAGTTCCTTTTGCTTCATTATACTTTTATTGTTAACCTTTGTGTTTTTATTGAAAGCTGGTATATCAAGAGTCTAATAAACATAAACATGTCATTGTGGAAAGGCTACAGTTGGGTTCTAATGATTACTGCTGTACTTCAGGTCATCATTGTCTGCAGTTGCATTTGAAATAGCATTAGGTGGTTTGTGAATTTGGGAGTTTATATATTGCTTTCATAGGTACCTCTGGAATTTAACTACACATAACAGCACCAGAATTTTCTGTCACCCCAGTTATAGCCTATTCTGTTATTTATACTTTTAGTTTGCATTGATGGTTATTTATAGGACCTTTAGTGTACCTCAGTACAAGATAGCTGCTTAGAGCTTCTGCTCCCCACCAGATCAGAGAACAAGTATCAGCCCCAAGACAGCACATTCTTTCCACTGGGATCTACTGCCTTACTATTGGTGAAGGATATGGCAGCAATTAAACAGAAAATTGAGGCTTCTTTTGCCTTTGCTGCCAGTACAAAAAAAATCCAAGCACAAGCTTCTGACTTCAGTTAAAATGGCACTGGCCCAGCTGATCTCTAGGAGGTAATGAAACTGATTATGGTCAAACTCCTAGCCACTCTGGAGATTAACCTGGAGTTTGTGGAATTGGTAGTAATAGTGACAGCACTGGAACATCACATGGTTTGCACAGAGGTTATTGTTTCTACTGTAGATCAACTTGTCTAGTTGTCTTTGATGCCCAGAGAACTAGAAGAAGCGAACAATAGAAGCCATCAGAACAACATAGAATTCTTGGCCTGATAGATGGGGCTCAAGGCAGTGATTCTGTTAAATTTGTCCAAGGGTTTATACCTACTTTGTTAGATCTTAATTTTGAGATGCCTTTTACATAAGAACATAAGAATAGCCTTACTGGGTCAGACCAAAGGTCCATCAAGCCTAGTAGCCCATTCTCACAGTGGCCAATCCAGGTCACTAGTACCTGGCCAAAACCCAAAGAGTAGCAACATTCCATGCTACCGATCCAGAGCAAGCAGTGGCTTCCCCATGTCTTTCTCAATAACAGACTATGGACTTTTCCTCCAGGAAATTTTCCAAATCCTTCTTAAAACTAACTACGCTATTTGCTCTTACTACAACCTCTGGCAATGTGTTCCAGTGAAAAAATATTTCCTCCTATTGGTTTTGAAAGTATTGCCCTGCAACTTTGAGTGTCCCCTAATCTTTGTAATTTTTGATAGAGTAAAAATTTGATTTACTTGTACCCATTCTATGCCACTCAGGATTTTGTAAACTTCAATCGTATCTCCCCTCAGCTGTCTCTTTTCCAAGCTGAAGAGCCCTAACCTTTTTAGTCTTTCCTCATACAAGAGGAGTTCCATCCTCTTTATCATTTTGATCACTCTTCTTTGAATCTTTTCTAGTGCCGCTGTATCTTTCCTGAGTTAAGGAGACCAGAATTGAATTCAATACTCCAGGTGAAGTTGCACTATGGAGCGATACAGAGGCATTATAACATTCTTAGTCTTGTTAACCATCCCTTTTTAAATAATTCCTAGCATCTTGTTTGCTTTTATGGCCGTCGCCACACACTGGTCGTAAGTTTTCATTGTATTGTCTACAATGACACCCAGATCCTTTTCTTGGGCGCTAACTCCCAAGGTGAACCCTAGCTTCCGATAACTGATTTGGGTTATTCTTCCCATTGTGCATCACTTTGCATTTGTCCAGTCTTCCAGTTTCCTAAGGTCTCCCTGCAATTTTTCACAATCTGCATACGTTTTATCAACTTTGAACAGTTTAGTGTCATCTGCAAATTTAATCACATCACTTGTCTTTCCAGTTTTCAATTGTATCATTGCTTAAGGGGCAACCAGACACAGAGGTTCATGACAACTAATTTTTAAAGCTCTCATCACAAGCCCTAGTCTGATTTTAGTTTTGTGAGCCGCCTAGATGCCTATGTGTAGGCCTTGCGTGATACATCAAGTGGAATAAATAAATGGCTATCCTCACCTATGCCTAAACTAGATCTCACTGCATAAATGTGGTCGTAAATGTTTCCAAACTACAGTGCTCAAGTGCAAGCAGTTTGTCAAGGTGAGGTCACAGCTCAGGGCCTTTGATGTATGCTATGAGCTGATTTATCCTCCTTGGTTACGTGTTAACTTTTGATAATACTACCAATGATTTCACAGTTCCTACTGTTTTGCTGGATTTTGTTTCACAATGTGAGCAATTGATAGGTGCATCCTGAAGGATCTTTATCATTGTTGTCACTTTGTACTTATTTCCTTATTTCTCATGCTCTAGATCAGTGGTCTCAAACTCAAACCCTTTGCAGGGCCACATTTTTTATTTGTATGCATTTGGAGGGCCACAGAAAAAATAGTTAATGTCTTATTAAAGAAATGACAGTTTTGCATGAGGTAAAACTCTTTATAGTTTATAAATCTCGCCCCCCCGAAGGCCTGCATGTCCCCCCCACGGCAATCCTCTCTGCAGGCTGCGGTAATTATCTGAAGGAAAGAGCAGGAGACCAGGGGGGAAGCCGGAGGACACTGCAACGAGCGGGCAGCACTAGTACAGACAGCACTAGTATAGACTGGGGGCTGCAAAATAGTACCTGGCGGGCCCGCATGTGGCCCTCAGGCTGCGAGTTTAAGACCACTGCTCTAGATCCTATGATGTGAATGGCAATTTCTGATGTAGTTTCTTTTGAACCTTCATTTATAAACTTCCTCCCTGAATTGTGCCCTTACTGTCACATGGATTCAGACCTGTGGTTTTATAAGTTTGCTGTCTTACCCAACCCTGGAAGACTATTGAGTACGCATTGTTTCAATGTCACCTGCCATTGGTGGTTTTACAGATTTGTTCTTGAGAGCCATACTGTTGCTTTGTCTTATGGTACTGTATCTATATGACTGCACTTTTTGTTTAATCCTCATCGCAAAGTTCTGCAGAAAATGTAGGCAATCAATTTGAAATGTGAAAGGATTCTAGTATATTGGTCTGAGCCTAGAGACCTATTTTCTCTTCTGCTAGATGGTGACTGAGTTAATTTTATTTGTATGTTGGTTTAGTATGGAGATTACAAGTTTAGAATTTATGCTATCTTAGAGACCCAGTGTCAAGATTTAAAGTTGGAAAAGCATTTCAAAGGTTACAAGCAAACTAATTGTATGACATTGGCAGCTTAAACTGACAAAGATATGAAATACAATGAATTAAAATCATCATCTGACTTTGAGGACCTGTTAACCTACAAAATGAATGAGAATAAGTTCCTTGGCTGGATCAACTTAGCAGTTAACTTTTGTTTTGTTTGTTTGTTTAATGTATCAATTACTCCACAAAAAGCCCTTTCAAACTAATGGTAGAAGATGGTGACAGAGTTTAAATTAGTTTCTTTGAATGTAAACAGATTGATGTATCCAAATAAGATGAAAGGAAGGCTGATATTGAATTCATTCACTACTACTAATCATTTCTATAGTACTACTAGATATACGCAGCACTGTACATCAAAACACAGAAGAGAGAGTCTCTGCTCAAAAAATCTTACAATCTAGGCAAGACAGACAAAGTGGGCAAGAAGATGCATCAATACACCGTGCTCAGGTGGAGAAATTACAGAGGGAATGATAAAACAAATATTGGTGTTTAGAAGGTGGAATTGAAAGCATTTTCAAAGAAGTTTCAAGTTTGTTTCAAATTTAATTAAATTTTAATATACCGACCATCGACGTGCACCTGGCCAGTTTACAAAGCTAAAAAAGGTTAAAATTGATTTTTTTGTAGGGGAGTAGGAGGGGGGGATGTGAACGTTAATTAGACAAAGTGGACTTTGAGTCTGGATTTGAATACTGCCAGAGAGGGTGCTTGATGTATCGAATCAGGCAGCTTGTTCCAGGCATATGGTGCAGCAAGGTAGAAGGGCCAGAGTCTGGATTTGGCTGTTGAGGTGAAGGGTACAGATAAGAGAGACTTATCTGATGAGCAGAATGCCTGGGGTGGGGTGGGGTAGTATGGGGAGAGAGGAGAGATACTGAGGAACTGCTGAGCGAATATACTTGTAGGTCTGTAAGAGCAGTTTGAAATGTATACAGAAATGGATAGGGAGCCAATGAAGTGACTTGAGGAGAGGGGTAATCTGGTTGGGTGGGTGAAGTCAATTTTTTCACCAATTTTTTTGCATCATGTAACAATGAGATTGTGATTCTAATTGGCAAACATGTTAACTACACAAAACTTTGTCCTAGAGAAATGTCTTGGAAGACCATTGTGTGTTGGTTGTGATGATAGTAGCTTAGAAAGAGCCTTGCTAAACATCTGTACTCCTGTTGTGGACTCTTTCAGGATTTTTTTTTTCCTTTAATTGACTGCATTGGTGGTTGTGTGCTTTGTTTACTTATTTTTCTCTTCAGTATCTGTGTTAGAAAAATTTGTACAATAGACCAAGATCAACTTAAGAACATAACCCCCCCCACTGCCGAGTCAGACCAAGGTCCATCAAACACAGTATCCTGTCTCCAACAGTAGCTAATGAATTGGAGCATATGTACAAAAAAAATGCAAGAAATGGAAAGTTCTGAACGGTGGATGGAGAAGGAATAAAAGTTGAAAAACCTAACTGAGGGCGGTAACTAGGAAGAAGATACAGTGTATATGTGTTTCTCAGGCAGGAAGACCATGAGTTCCAGCTTTGTTGTAAGGAGGGGAAGGGGGGGAGCAGGGATGTGTGGTTATGTTCATGTGAGTAAGGTAAAACTGTTTCAGTTCTCCTTCTGGTGAATAGGCATTATGGGGATAATTTTATGACTTTTTTTTTTTTTTTTTAAAAACCAGAAGTAAACCCTGTTTATTCTTGCAGAAAAGGGTCTTTATAAAATTTATCCATGGTATACTTATGTAGAAATATGTACGGTGATGAGAAGCTGAGATTATATATATATATATATATATATATATATATATACGGTATATATATATATCTTCAATACAATCATATAGCAAGTGGCGTAGACTGGGTGTATTTCGGCTTGGCTAGTGTGGGGCCAAAAATTAAATATATGTTACAGCTCCGCATGGAGAAGTGTAGGTTTTGCAAAAGTGTTCATTTTGATAAGTACTTTGTAAAAGGGTTTTAGGGGAACTCATCGCCTGAAATTGATAGTACCAAGTCATTGTGGGCGTTATACCTAGTTGGGAAAATCTAGATGTGTGGGTTTCCAAATGGCATTTACACATATCTGTGTGATAGTATGTACATGTCAAGGTTCTGAAATACCAACATATGCATACATATAAGTGCCAATATTTAAACATATATGTTACCTCCATTGATATTTAAGATGTTGACAAATGCAAAATTCATGCTACTACTGCACCTAGCAACTCATACACATTCATTCCTGCTTATGTTTTAGAAAAGGCTCTTTGATATATTTTTTTCTAAACTGTTATCAGAATTTGACATGTCCTAGCCCAGACATCTTAATTCTAATTTCTGTTTTCTATCTAAAATACGCCTTTCTAGTTCAATAGGAATGCCAGTCTTGAACCAGTGGGTTTATGCAACTTTACCCACGGGGTGTGTATAGAGAGCCTAATTTGCAGTTTTCCACTCCACCTTCCTTCTAACTGAGCTGTCCTATATTCCTCACTTATTCTCTCTAAAAGCGAGGTGTTAGGAGCCTGTCTGTTCTGCTCATGGTTATTTCTATCTTTTTGGGGATTTTATGATCCGGTCGAGAGACTTTTTGGTACTACAGAGGCTCCCGGTTTCGGGACATCTCTGGCTATGGAAGAATACAGATTTTCACTAAAAGGATTTGACAAAATAGAGCAAGAAACATCGTTATTCATATTGCCAAATGTGACACAGACAAGAGGTCATGGACTGAAACTGAGGGGCAGCAGGTCCAGGACAAATGTCAGGAAGTTCTGTTTCGCACAGCGAGTGGTGGACGCTTGGAATGCTCTCCCAGAGGAGGTTGTGACGAAGACTACCTTTCTGGGATTCAAGCGCAAGTTGGATGCACACCTTCTTGCAAATCACATTGAGGGATACGGGTTAACAAGGTCTCCATCAGGGAACACCTAGCTTGGCCTCCGCGTATTCGGGTCGCCGGACTAGATGGACCTAAGGTCTGATCCGGTGAAGCCGTTTCTTATATTCTTATGTTCTTAGAAATCTGTAGATAAAGGGCCACCTGCTTGGCCAGCCTGCACTAATAGTTCGGAAGCTTAGGAATCGGTCCCTTGGGAGCACGGCTTGCCCCAGGTTCTGTCCACAGTGAGCTTGAGCACAGACTGATCAGCTCCATGGTGGTTTTCCAGGATCAGGGCTAGTGCATATGCAAGTTTCGGTAGGGTGTTGAGGTCTCAGTCCCACAGGAAGGACTGAGAGGCAGTTGAAAGAAGCAAGTAATCCGGTTTTCCAGCTTCCACTCCTTCCCTTCCCCAATCTTTTTTTTTTTTTTTTTTTTAATTGTAACCTCCCCTTTCTTGTTTGTATGTTGGTTGAATTTTTGTTTTCGTTTATTGCCTCCCTTGTTATATCTTTTTAATTTTTGTTTTAATTTTCTTTTAATAATATATTATTATTGTAAACCGCTTCGACTAACTGTGGTTGTATTTGCGGCATATCAAATAAATTGAAACTTGAAACTCCCCTTCAGCTGGCTGTAGTGACAGCCTATGCAGCTCCCAGCACAAGCATTGCACAGTGAATACAGGGGCTGACAACCTATAAAACGAAATTGGGGGTATCTCCATAAGTAGGGTTTTTTAGGGGTTCTGGGGCAAGGACCAGGGTCCTCCTCCCTTAAAATTCAAAAATCGCTATTTTTAGAATACCACTATAGCTCCTAACAATGTAGTGCCAAAATTGCTACCATCTTGGATTTCCTGATTTTTTAATAAAAGCCTCTATCTGCCTCAAAATACCTCAATTTTGCTCAAAATTAGGTTAGATGGGACTGCTCAGGCCAGGATACTCTGGATTCATGCCAGATTTGTGGTGGATGGCTAGCTAAGGACCATCCGTTTTCCACATGCAGCACAGCATGTGGGGGGGAGGCACGGGCTTAACCTTCTCTAGTTCCTCTGGTGGTTTGGGGATCCAAATTGTCCAAATAACAGGTCAGAAATCTGGGTTAGAGCTTGGAAATGCCAATAGTGTGACACCAGCAAAGCGCGGGTGCACCACTACTAGGAAACCCTGGGGCGCCCACAGAGGCTCTGGAATTTATTAGCAGGATATACAATGCATGCTCCAGAGGATCTCGTCCAGGTAGCAAAGGCCATGACTAAGCTGTATCCCACAGACACCAAATTTCAATAGCTTTTCATTTTGTCCCCTCCCAGACCTATTCGTAGACTCCCTGGTGAGAAGACCAGAAAAAGTGGTCAAAGTCCAAGCTACTATGTAGAGACTATTAGACCTAGTAGATATTGAAGCTGTCCTGGACAAAAAAAAAACAGGATTGGCAGATAATCCATTTATTTCATTGTACCCAAAAGATACTCAGAGGATTGTATGCTGATTCTGAACCTGAAGTCGGTAAATGCTGCTCTCAAGGTCCTGTGCTTCCGCAAGGAAACAGACAGGTTAGCCATTGCCTCGGTGATGCTGGGGGAGTTTCTGGCCTCTCTAGTTCTAACAGAAGCCTATTTACATATTCCCATCTTTATGGACCACAGGAAAGTTTTGAGGTCCACATTATAGACTTGTGGCCTGGACTGACCACTGTTGGAAACGGGATACTGGGCTAGATGGACCTTCGAGTTGATCCAGTATGGCTATTCTTATATTCTTTTGATAGGTGATGTTTGAAATAGAGCCCAACAGACTAATTCAACTCATTTACTTCTTATTTTTAGCCAAACAGGCAGTAGGAACAAGACATTATTGGATGTGTCTATTGTTCTGAAATTTATTTTGACCAAGCAATGCATTTGGTACTCGGGAGCAATAAGACTCCAGTTATACTGTGAATATATAAAACATTAATCTTTACTGGATCAAAGCTGCATTAAAACATAATATAACACCAGCCTTGTTAAACTTCAAGATAACTGCTCAGAAAGAAATTTCAATGTGTGTAATTTCTGTGAAGAAGCTTGTATTTAAGAGAATTAGGAGTCTTTTTACTAAATGATGTTAGAATCTGGATATTTAATTTAATTTAATTCTTATATGTCGCTAATAACTGTGAGGTTTCTAAGCGGTTTACAAAAATGAATGCATTTAAAAGATACAATAAATAAAAATAAATAAGATAGGTACTTGGAAATTCCCTAACTGTCCCAAAGGCTCACAATCTAACTAAAGTACCTGAAGAGACAATTTATGAAAAATAAAGATAAAATATAAAGACAGAGATAGATATAGAGATAGAAATGAATATTCCACCAAGTAATGAATAAATAAATTTAAAGATAGAATTAAAAATAAATAAAAAATAGAGATAAAAAATAAGTATCAAGAGAAATAAAAAATATATATTTAAAGTATTCTCCCCTGCTGGATCGGGGGAGGGGTGTAATTGTGATCAGGTGCCCTGCTGGAGAGGGGATATAGCGCATCTTAGTGCAGGACTTTCCTGCGTTCTAAGCACAGATTCAGGGCTTCTTTTGCAGGGCTGTGGTAGTGATTCTCCAGTGGCAAATGCACCGAAATCCATTCAATTCCTATGGGCTTCTGTACAATTGCTTCAGATGGGTCACTGCTTTGGCTTTGTAGGGAGAGTCCTGAATGAGGCTTTTAATTTTTATTTTGCAGATCCCACGCTAATTTTTCCATTAGAGTGTGGGGCTTGCAAAATATTAATGTGGGAGCACTCCTATTTAGGAGGCACTATGGGCCTATAAATGATTCTACAAACATCACATCTTCGCATATTTACCTGAGTAAGGCTGATGACGATGCCAGCCTTTTTGGCTGGGGAACATATTGCGAGGAGCACCTGGTGCAGGGGCGGTGGTCCTCTGCACATAGGAAGTGGTCGATCAACAGCTTTTAACTGAGGGCTATCTACCTGGTGCTGCAAATGCTAGGCAACTTCTTATAGTGCAAAGTAGTCCAAGTATTCTCAGACAATGCAATGGCAGTAGTGTATGTCAACCGGCAAGGAGATACCAAGAGGGCCCCTCTGTATTTGGAGGCCCAAATGCTGTTTATTAGGCAGAAAACCATCTGTTGGTAATCTCAGTAGCCACAGTGGAGAATGTTCAAGCAGATTTTCTCAGCTGCCAGACCCTAGAACTCAGGGAATGGACTGTATCTCAGGTGGTGTTTGACACCATCATAAGTCGTTGGGGGCATCCGATAGTTAATCTCATAGCATTAGCATCAAGTAAGAAAGCAGCTTGGTTCTTCAGCCAAAGATACGAGCCCAGAAGCAACGACTTGAATGCTCTGGTGTAGCCATGGCCCTGGGAGGGGCTGCTGTATGCCTTTCCTCCGTGGTCCATGATAGGCAGGGTCTTGCGAGGTATAATGGATCATCAGAGACCTATAGTCCTGGTGATGCCAGATTGGCTGAGGTGGCCATGGTGTGCGGATCTGGTCCATTTACAATTGGACCAGGGTTTCAGACTACCGTGTCATCCAGGATTGCTAACACAGGTCTCTATTGCCCTGGAAAATCTGAAACACTTTGCTCTTAAGGCATGGCTCTTGAGTGCTCAGCATTAATGCACAAAGGCTATTCGGTGGTGGTTATTGCCACTCTCCTGAGGTCCAAGAAGCAGACAACACTATCAGCCTACACAAAGGCCAGGAAGGGCTTCTAGAGTTGGTGTGCGCAAAAGAACGAGGACCCAGCTACGGCCCTGATTGCAGTAGTGTTAGCATTTCTTTAAGAAGGACTTGCAATGGGCTTCCTCAAAGTACAAATCGTGTGCCTCTTGTGCTTCAGACCTCAGACCAACAAAGGAAGATTGGCCTCTCATCCAGATGCAGCCATATTTTTTAAGGGAGCATTACGTCTGCATCTGCCAATATGGCACCCTTTTCCAGAGTGAAATCTGAATCTCTTCCTGCAAGCTTTAGCTAGAGCACCATATGAGCCATTGGAGAAGGCTGTGAAAGCAGCTTTTTTTGGTGGCTATCATGTCTGCACAACAAGTACCGGAGATGTAGGCCCTATCCTGCAGAGTACCTTTTCTCAGAATATCAGAGATGGGAATAGTACTCTGTACAGTCTGTCCTTCTTGCCAAAGGTAGTGTCCAGTTTTCATGTCAACCAGGAGGTTTGATGCCTGTATGTTCACCTTCGGGATACAAGAAGATGGACAAGATTATGAAACTGCTAGATATGTGCAGAGTTTTGCTACATTACTTAGAAGTGACTAATGAGTTTCGGCTGTCAGATCATCTTTTTCTCTTAGCGGGCACTAGCTGCCAGGGACAGCCAGCTTCAAAGTCGACCACTTCCAGAAGGATTTGAAAGGCCTTTCATCGGCTTATATTGGGAGCAGTAAGATACCTGAAGGTCCACTCCAGTAGAAGTGTGGCTTGCTCCTGGGCAGAGTCCAAGGCAGTGTCCATGGAAGAGATTTGTAGAATGACCAAGTGGTCTTCTCCTCCATATGTTTACAACATTTTACAGGGTGGTTGTAGCAGCAAAATTGGAAACTGCTTTCAGAGCTTCAGTGCTATCAGCAGGCTCATCTGTCGTACCCTAGATTCCAGGGACTGCTTCAATATGTCCTACTGGTTAAAGACCAACTTCCTACTGAACTAGAAGGGAAGACTGTGTACCTACTTGTTAATCTTCTTTCTAGGAGATAGGAATATCAGTCTTGAAGCCTGCTCTGTCAGATGATTCTTAGCCTGCCATTCTGTCTTGGACTTGTATGTAGCTCCAGACAAATTTATTATTCAAGTTTCAAGTTTTATTTAAAAAATTCGATACAACGCTTATAAAATTTCTAAGCGATTTCCATAATAAAAATGGGGTAAAAGAACATATATCCCCTCTTTTACAAAACTGTGATAGCAGTTTCTAGCGCAGGGAGCCATGCTGAATGGCCTGTGCAGCTCCCAACGCTCATAGGAACTCAATGAGAGTTGGGAGCAGCGCAGGCCATTCAGCGCAGCTCTCCGTGCTAGAAACTGCGATTGCAGTTTTGTAAAAGGAGTCAATATTAACTGACGTCAGCATTACTTACTTGAGGCTCAGGGAAGGAGGGGTAGAACTACAAATTATTATAGTAAAGAGGAACAAAAAAGGCTAAAACATTAGGGCATAGAGTTAAAAAAACAGCCAATTAGAGCCCAAAATGCAAATTTCAATATTGTGACTTGTGTGGCATAAAGATTAGGAGACAAGTGGGTCAGTTCTCGAAGGCATCTCTGAAAGGAAAACTCTTCAGAGAGCCCTTGAATCTTTCACAAGTTGATTCTTCTCTTATATGGGCTGCTAAAAGTTTCCATGTTTGGGGGACAGTAACCAAGAAGATGTCTGCGTACCTTGTATTAATAATTTTTAAATATGGTATTGATAAGAGATGTTGGTCTGTTGATCTTAATATCCTAGAGCAGGGGTAGGGAACTCCGGTCCTCGAGAGCTGTATTCCAGTCGGATTTTCAGAATTTCCCCAATGAATATGCATTGAAAGCAGTGCATGCAAATAGATCTCATGCATATTCATTGGGGAAATCCTGAAAACCCAACTGGAATACGGCTCTCGAGGACCAGAGTTCCCTACCCCTGTCCTAAAGGGAGTGTACGAGATAAGAAGTTTATCGAGAAATGCAGGTTGTTTTGTTTGACGGATTTTAAAGGTTAAGAGAGCCAGCTTAAAGGTTATTCTATGGGGCACTGGGAGCCGGTGAGCATATTTTAAGAGAGGCATAACATGGTCGTATTTCCTTGAGTTTGTGATGATTTTAACTGCTGTATTTTGTATAATTTGGAGTTGTCTAGTTTCTTTTTGCAAAATGCCTTTATATAGAGAGAATTACAGTTTGCTTCTTCCCTTGGTCTCTAGCAAGTACTCGGAAAAGAAACCAGGGGATATCCTATAGAACACCGTGCCTGTTAGTTGTTAATATTATTGTTGTTTGTTGTGAGCAGCACAGACTTGTTACTTGGGGAAAGTCCCTGTGCCCCTCCCTCCTTATGTTTTTTCTCTAGGGCTGACCACCTGCTTTGATATGAACTGAAAAATACAGGACAGCCCAGGGAGAAGGGAGGCAGAGCAGAAAAATGCAAATTAGGCTCTCTGTGTACACCCCTTGGGTGAAGATGCATAAACTCACTGGTTCAAGACTGATGTTGCTATCTCCTAGAAAGAAGATTAACAAGATAGGTACATAATCTTCCTTTATGTGTCTTTGTGAAATAGCTTAAAAATAACTCTTATTTTGCCTTCTAAAATTACTTTCCATATGGCTTTCGTTGTCTGTTGAGCACTGCAGTATTGCCCACAGAGAAAGTCATAGGCCTCCTTTTATGAAACTGCGATAGCAGTTTCTAGCACAGGGAGCTGCGCTGAATGGCTTGCTCTGCTCCCGACGCTCATTGAATTCCTATGAACGTTGGGAGCAGAGCGAGCCATTCAGCACGGTTCCCCATGCTAGAAACTGCTATCGCTTTCACTAAAAATATAAATGCATTCTTGAGCTCAAAGCTACACACTGCTCAGCAGAGTCTCTCGTTGCCTCTTACTCAGCAAAAACAAAAATATGACTTTTTTCTGTCTTTTGCTTGTATATAGGGAAGAAGATAAAAACATTTTTGATTACTGCAGGGAAAACAACATTGACCATGTGACACAAACCATCCTATCAAAAGTGGTAGATGTGAATGTCAAAGATGAAGAGGTAAGGAGAACTGCTGTCTTTGGGTCCCTTATTACGTTCCCTTGCCTATCTTGTTCTATTTCTAGCCACCACATCTATTTAGCAGAGTTGTCACTAGCATAGATAATGTTATAGTGGGAATAAATGCTTCTTCACCATACTTACCACCTATGCAAGTGCTAAAGTCAGTAGTGTCAAGTTCCTCAGATCACTGCATGTAAATAACAGTGGAGCCTTCATAATGAAATTCAGTGGTACCTTGGTTTGCGAGCATAATTCGTTCCAGAAGCATGCTCATAATCCAAAGTGCTTGTATATCAAAGCAAAGTTCCCCATAGGCCATAATGGCAACTCGGATGATTCGTTCCACTGACTTATGTACATCTCTCCGACCTGACCCCTGAGCCGAGCCGACACCCAATCCAACCCCCAACCCAACCTGACCCAAATTGCTTCTTCTGTCTTCTCCCACTGCTGTCCTCCACTTTGACACCTCACCCCGGAAACCGGCTTTGCTGCTCCCCTAAGGCCACCAGCGCTGCTCTCTTCGTGACTGAGATTGCCTCCTCCCTCCACTGGCCGTCCCTGTCCTTACCCGTGTGCCAGTGCTGAAAGTGCCTGCTGCTGGATCTCTGCTGGGCTGCTGCGGGGCCTTGAGATCTCATGAAAATCTCGGAGAGGGTGAGAGCCAGAAGGCCTTGAGCATACGCAGATGCTCAAGGCCCTGCAGCAGCACAGCAGAGAACCAGCAGCAGGCACTTCCCATACCAGCGCACGGATAAGGACAGGGCCAGTCAGTGGGGGGAGGAGGCAATCTCGGTCGTGAAGGGGGTGAGCAGCAAAGCCAGTTCCTGGGGTGGGGTGGGGGATCGCAAATCGAGTCAACGCTCGATATGCAAATTACAATTTATTCGAGTCTATTGTTCGTCTTGCAAAACAATTGCAAACTGCGTTACTCGCAAACCGAGGTTTGATTGTATATATTTATGTTATCTAAACAATATCACAATAAAGACATAATTAAAATAGAATAAGAATATAAATAAAATCTTCACTAAAGGGCCAGGTTTTACAAAGCTTTCTGAAAGTCAGGTACTTGGGCATATTCTGAACTGTTTGGAAATTTTAAGAGAAATTGTAAGAGCGACAAACCTTTTTGTGAGGCAAGTAAGTAAAAGTAAGAGGATAAGAAGGCTGCTTTGGTTCTCAAAAGCAGTAGCTGAGAAGGTAAGGAATTTAGCTTTCATAAACTACAAAAGATTACAGAAAGAGGAAGACAGGCAAAAATATCTTGAAAAGTTAAGAGAGGCTGGTCATGTAGTCAGGAAAGCAAAGATGCAAATGGAAGAAAAAAATAGCTGACACGGAAAAATGGGGAGACAAGACATTTTTAGATATATTAGTGATAGGAAAAAGTGCAAAAGTGGCACTGTGAGACTCAAAGGTGAAGGGGAGAAATAAAATATTACATTACATTACTGTTTTTTATCCTGCCAATACCTTTCAGTTCTAGGCGGTTTACAATAAGAGTTGGTCTGGGCATTCCCAGGGAGCTTACAAGAATTGATGGATAGCATGAGCGATGGGATCTGGGGAGGGTTTATAAGGTTTAGTAGAAGCTGATAAAGAAAAGGCTGAATTGTTTAACAAATATTTCTGTTCTGTGTTTATGGCTGAAGCGCCGGGAGCGGGACCGCAGAAGACAAACATGAATAGGGATGGAGGAGTCGTAGACCCTGATCGATTTTCAGAGGGTTGTGTTCATGAAGATCTAACTAAAATAAAAGTAGACAAAGCAATGGGACCAGATGGTGTACATCCGTGGGTGCTGAAGGAACTTAGGGAAGGTCTGGTGGTTCCACTGACTGACCTTTTCAATGAGTCTTTAGAGTCGGGAGTGGTACCGGAGGATTGGAGAAGGATGGATGTGGTCCCTCTACACAAAAGTGGAAGTAAGGAAGAAGTAGGGAATTACAGGCTAAGTCTTACTTCTGTGGTAAGCAAATTAATGGAAATGCTTTTGAAACAGAGAATGGTGAAGTTTCTGGAATCCAGTGGGTTACAGGACCGGAGGCAACATGGATTCACTAGAGGTAGGTCTTTCCAGACAAATCTGATCAATTTCTTTGACTGGGTGACCAGAGAATTGGATAGAGGGAGTGCACTAGATGTGGTGTATTCAGATTTTAGCAAAGCCTTTGACAGTGTTCCACACAGACGTCTAATAAATAAACTTATTGCCCTCGGGATGGGTCCTAAAGTGACGGGCTGGGTCAAGAAATGGTTGAGTGAAAGGTGACAGAGGGCAGTGATCAATGCAGATTGCTCTGAGGAAAGGGATGTTACCAGGGGTGTTACCAGTAGTGTGCCTCAAAGTTCTATTCTTAGGCCTGCTATTTTTACAAACGATATTGCTGGAGGGCTGTCGGGTAAGATTTGTCTCTTTGCAGATGATACCAAAATCTGCAATAGAGTAGACACCCAGGATGGTATGAATAACATGAAGAAAGACCTGGCGAAGCTTGAAGAATGGTCTGAAATTTGGCAGCTAAAATTTAATGCTAAGAAATGCAAGGTCATGCATTTGGGCTGCAAAAACCGAAGGGAACGGTACAGTTTAGGGGTGAAGAACTTATGTGCATGACAGAAGAGCTGGACTTGGCTGTGATTGTATGTGATGATCTTAAGATGGCCAAACAGGTTGAAAAGGTGACGACGAAAGCTAGAAGGATGCTAGGGTGCATTGGGAGAGGTATGACCAGTAGGAAAACGGAGGTATTGATGCTCCTGTATAAAACTCTGGTGAGACCTCATTTAGAATATTGTGTACAATTCTGGAGGTTGCACCTTCAAAAAGGTGTAAAAAGGACGGAGTCGGTCCAGAAGAAAGCTACTAAAATGGTGCATGGTCTTCGTTAAAAAGCATATGGGGACAGACGTAAAGATCTCAATATGTATACTTTAGAGGAAAGACGGGCAAGGGGAGATATGATAGAGACATTTAAATACCTACATGACATAAATGTGCATGAGTTGCATCTCTTTCATTTGAAAGGAAGCTCTGGAATGAAAGAACATAAGATGATGTTAAGAGGTGATAGGCTTTGGAATATTTTCTTTTTTACAGAAAGGGTATTAGATGCATGGAACAATCTCCCGGAAGAGGTGGTGGAGCCAGAGACTGTGTCTGAATTCAAGAAAGCCTGGGATAGCCATGTGGGATCTCTTAGAGAGAGGATGAGATAATGGTTACTGCGGATGGGCAGACTGGATGGGCCATTTGGCCTTTATCTGACATCATGTTTCTCCAAATTTGATCACCCAATGCCAATAAAACATTCTGGGAATCTATTGGGGCTCACTGAGAGCACACAATTTCTTTAAAAGCTAGGAGCCCTAGCAATAAAGTGTATTTAGATCTTAGTGTAAAGATTTAAGTCTAGTATACATGGTCTGAATGTTTCAGTGCATGCTATGTTTAGAGCTATGTTTAGAGCATATCCTCAGGAAGGATGACCAAGTCTTGTTAAATACAGACAGCTCAATTTCTTGCCTATAGATTATATTTTCATAAGAGAGGATATGTTGAATTTTCTCACCTTGTGCTCACTGTACAAATTAAAGTTGCGTACCAATGTCTTGGAATAGTCTTTGCTTGCCCATTAATGCTGATGATAGCCTAATGTATTCTTCCATAATTTGTTGCTGTCAGCAAAATCATGAAGCTGAATTTCTCTAGGTTTTTGTGGCATACTTGTTTCCAATACTGGGGAAATCACTCTACTCTCCATTGCTCCAGGTACAAACCCCCCTCCCCACCTTATATTGTGAGCCCACTAGGGACAAAGTACCTGCATACAGTATAACAAATATAAACCGGTTTGGTTGTAGTACAAAAAGGCAGTATATCAAATCCGTGACCCTTTAGATGTCTAATGTTTAGAGCAGTGTTCAAAGAACCAGATAAGCCTAATTGAAACCCACTGTGGCTTTCTTGGGATTGTGAGAAAGTCAGTTTAAATCTCCATTGTCTCATGTATAGACTTAGATTGTAAGTGCTCTAGGACAGAAAAAACCCATACTGTACTGAAATGTAACTTGCTTTGAGCTGCAACTGGAAAAGAAATGAGCTAAATTCAAAATCCCTTCCCTTCATATCTCCAGTCATATCAGCATTTTCCATACTACCAAAATATACATGTAAGAATTCTAGTTTTCTTACCATAGGCCTACAGGATCCAACAGCTGCCAAGTTCTGCTATGTGGGGGTCTAGTGCCATTTGTGTAATACCTTGAATTAGATCTCCTTTGCTGCTGCTTCCACTAAGATTTCAGGTTCAGGTTCAGGTTGTTTGTACTGTATATGTAATTTGTAACCATGTTATTACAGAACCAAGATACTGAATGTCATGTTTTAGGATCTTCCTATACTGCTGTGGTGTAGTTAAGATTCACCTATCAGTTCAGAACCTATTTGTAAGTTCTTATTTAAGGCCTTTTTAAGTTGTAGTACTCAAAGAAATAAGGTCAAAGGTAAATCTTTCTTATAGTTCAGCAAGTGAGTAAAAATTACTAGATGACTTGATAAGATAGTTAAGACATGTTTTTCCATTAGTTTCCCATTCTTGGCAATAGTTTAGTTGATCTGCAATTTTAATATCATGATTCTCCCAAACTATAGTATTAGAAAGTCTTCTACAATCCTTCCTCCCTTAGAAAAGCACCCTAACCAAAGCCTCTTCTGTTCACTTTTATATGCAGATTGATGTACAGGATCCTGCAATAACATAATCAACTAAATACCAGGAACTGCATCAAAGTAACCAGCCTATCTTTTGAAGAGTAAGGATTCAAACTGCCTACCTAGCAACAATGAAAAATGCCAGTTTTAATACTTTGGGGCATGTATTGTGAGTTTAGCATTAAGAATAATCCCAGGACTTTTAATTTGTATGACCTAGAGAGTGTCGTTTTTGTTAACATCAAGCCTAAGCTTAATTTTAGACAGCCAGCATTTAATAGAAACCAGACCAGAGATTCTTGTTAACACAGCATCACAATATAATCTAGTGCCATGTAAAGCAGTATATCAGTATAGAAGAAAAAATCAAACCCCCCCCCCCCCAGACTTCTCAGTGCATCTAATAGCTGTAGATAAATATTTAACAGCAAAGGGGATAAAATAGACCCATGTGACATCCCATAGTCAGGATCTGATAATAATTCATTTGAGTCCTAAAGAAGATTTACCACAAATACTGTAAAATGAAAAAATGTCAACCAGTTGTATCTAGTACCAATGACCCAAAGGGCCATCTCAAATGACTTAAGAAACCTATTTCCTTTTGATCCAGGACTAACCATCCTGGAGCAAGGTTCCTAGTGCTGCCAATTAAGAGACTTCAGAATACGAGTGACCAGGGATTCTCAACCCAGACCTCAGAACACACCCAGCCAGTCTGATTTTTAGGATACCCATAAATGAATATGCATGAGAATACAGTGGGGACAGTACATGCAAATTTCTCTCGTGTGTATTCATTGTGGATATCTTAAAAACCAGATCTGCTTTGTGTCTTGAGGACTGGGTTGCGAATCACTGGAATAGCCTGTATAGCAATAGTATTCACTCCCAGTCCTGATAAGCTGCCAAAAGGTCAGGATTTCTGGTTAGCCCTAATGACTACACATGCATACCTCCACTACTTGCAGATCTCCTTCATGTATATTCATTAGAGATATGCTGACAACCTGGATTTTTATTAGTCCTCAAGGACTAAGAGTGGATACTACTGCTGTATAGGCTCATCGGTCAGTTGACAAAATGCATCATTTAGATTTCCTAAATTGGAAAATGACAAGTTGGGCTTGTTTTTCCTGGTGTATGCAATTTTCTAAACAAAACATTTGATCATTTAGAAGTATCCAATTCTGTCTTTTCCTCAACAGCATTGTTTAATGCCTCCCTTGATTTTTAACTCTTGCGTTTTCATCACTAAAACATACTCTCTCAACCATGTCAATCTTCAGATTAAAGTTTCTCAAATGCTTTCTACATTCAATTTGTCATTTTGATTATACTGTCTACATGGTTGAAGTTCGTTTCCTATCTACTTTTGTCTCCTATAATTTAGAATTACATCAATTTGAGGCTTTAAAATATTCAGCTGGCTGTACTCATGTAAAGGCAAATTGATGGACCATTTGCCTGCACTCATCATCCCACTTATTAACCAACCCTTCTATAGGGATGCCTTCCTGAAATTTGGAAATACTCAAATTACCCAAGAACTTATCCAGGCTCAAGATCTTCATGGCCCTAGAAACTCTTCCTCCCATGATCAGGGTGGGTTTAGGATCAGTGCCTGCTAAAAAGCCAAGTTAATTGGTGGTGATCACCACTGGATTCACTTGAAGAATACAAATAGACTAATGATTCACAGCTGAACTCTAATAAAATGAGTTTTAATATGGTTGGAAAAACTAGGTATTGAGTAAAATCTTGGGCTAATAAGCATCTTCCTCTAAATTACACAAAAATTTGCTAGTCCACATATTTAAGTCACTTTCGTTAGCTTTTACAATACTGCAGTAGAGGTTTCTACTGTGGACTAGAGAAGTAAATGCCCTGACACTCATAGAATTCTATGAGCGTCTGAGCATTTACCTCGCCGGCCCTACCGCGGTTTTGAAAAAGGAGCCCTTAGTACAAGGAGTGCAGAGAGGTAAAATTTGGCACATTTGCAAGATTGACTTTTGAGAAATCACAGTTTGATTCAGTAACTCTTCTTTTGATTAGTTTGCATTGGCCTCCAGTTAGCCCACAAATAAAATTTAAAGCTGGCTGTTTGACTTTTAAGATTTTGCATGGTTTATGTTGTCCTGTTAGTTTCGTCTCCATGATAGGTTTACTACAATCTCACTTTCCATCAAGACTTAATTAACTCTGCTTAAAGTTACATCAGTTAAAGACGACAGATTTAAGGCGATTTTCTGGCGTGATTTTATATTTTTGGCAGCTCAGTTATGGAATAGTCTCCCTGGGGCTGATTCTGGAAGCGACACCTACTGTGTGTCAATCACGGACAGGTGCTGTTTCCAGAATCGCAGTGAGCAGGGACCCTAGGCACTTGAAATATAGGCCAGGGTTTAACAGGCCTACATCCCAGTGCCTAGCGTCCTTTCAGAATCACGGCCAGCGGTGCATAGTGACACCTAAGTCTGGTGGTGCCCCTAAACACGCCCACTTCCAGGCTTTAGCATCTCTATGTGCTGCTAGCCACCAGAGATCTAGGTGCTGGTCTTGGAGGCCACATAATGGCGGCTATTTTTTTTTTAAGATTTTAATGGTGCGTCCAATTATCGCGTCACTTAAACCCAATTAAGCTACTTACGTTAGGCGCTGTTAGGCGTTATCTAGGCCCTGCCGGCACCTAACGTAAGGCGACTTGTTTGTGAATCCGGGCCTCTATGTCTATTAATAGCTATTATGGATTCAGAAAAATGTTTAAAACTTCTCTCTTTGAAACCTGCTGATAAAAACTGTCTGTTGAGGTTGTTTGTTATGGCTGCATTCTTTTTGTACTTCGCCTCGATCCTATATTTGGAGCTGGTGGATAATAAGTTATCAGCTTTGGTGATTTCAGTTTTGGCTTTCCTACAAATATTGGAGGCCATATTTCGCTTTTGGAGTTTTTTTTATTCTTATGTTTTTGCTATATTGTTGTATATGCCATGTTTTGATAAATAATAAAGACCTCATTTAAATAAAAATAGTAGGGAAAGAAAGGTGAGCTTTATCTTATTACCCCTCTGGGACCAAATAGGTAATCAGAATTGTCAATGATACTCAGACCAAATGGAAATAAAAATTATGCAGGATTGACTGCTCCACCGTTGACACAGACATTCATTCTCAGTCATATTACTTTGAGAGGAAAAGTAACAGTATATGAATTGTATACAGTACCAAACAAATATTTATTTACAGTCAAGCTATAGTGTTCTTATAGTGTGCCTTGTCCCCATTTTAGAAGACTTATTTCTTTAGGGAAACACATCTCTTCCTATTTTTCCCTTGTGAACCTGCACTCGCGTTCTTGGTCCATGGCGCAGAGCATGCTCTACCCTTCTGTGCCCATCACCAGCACATTGTGTGCCTGTCTTGGAACAAATGAAGTGCTTACACATTCATAGACTGAGACGCCGGGAATTCAATCAGGTTCTCTTCTTGACTCCAAGCAGATTTTGGCCCCTTCAGCCGTGACAGCCCTGAACTGGGACTCTGAATGCTAATGCCAAGGACTCTTTATTAATCAGAAGTGTTTGAGAATTCAAGTGAACTACAGAAGCAAGCCAGCATGTTGTATGGTGGTAGATAGCTACATTAGCATCTCATTCCAAACAGCACAGACCAAATCCTGCCAACTTGAAGGTGAAGTAGCTGCAGTACATGTACATTGGTTGTGCATTGGTTGTACACATTAAGCTACAGGTTGCTGATATCACTGTGTATGAAAAGCGACTTCTATTACTGGCTAGAAAGCAATACTTGGGCCCTTGCAAATTTAAAGGCATCATTTTATGATGTTTTTCTGTGAAATGCTATGAAATATTAATACGGGATGCAGGAAGACTAGCATTTTAATTCAGGAAGGGCTACATGCAAAGGTAGTGCTCAATGGGTCACTCGAAATACAAGGCTAAACTGATGCTACGTGTGAAATGAGGGAAAGATTGCTTCTTGTTGGGTAACTGCCTAAGGGCAACTCCCTGGAAGAGGGGCGGGTGGGGGGAATAGGTCACCGTGAGGCTGATATTCAAAAGATTTGTCCAGTTAGCCAGACAAAACCCAACATTCTCCTCTGGCTCCATTTTCTCTGTGCCAAAGAGAGGCAAAGTTAGACTGCACAGATAGCAGACATAGCATTATCAAGTTAACTATCTGGATATTCAGTAAGGCCTGTTAGGTACCTTTGTCTAAATAACCTTCCCACTTGCTACCTTGCTGATAATTAGCTTCTAAATTAAAAGGTTCAAGGTTGCTGTGGGGGTGAAAAGGAGTAGAAAAAAAAGATACGGAGTGTAAGAGAGTGGTGTGCCATATAGGCCGGGCTATTGCATTTAGGCATGTTGGAATTATGTGTATTAGATGTGAGGGAGGGAATGGAAACATCACAAGGCTTCCAAGTGGGCAAACCTGAGTGGTAGTCACATTCCGGCAAGTACTTGGCTGATGCTTGTGATAAATGCCAAGGACTGACAGCACTGGCAGCTGAAAACGTATTTATATTTTCTGGGAAATCACTTGATGTTATACATTAGTGATTAGAGGGTGCGACAGATGGTGATGTGCCCATTAAAATGACTTCTGCTACCCACTGTCAAGGGAGTCATTCACTTTTTTAGTTTTCTTCATTGATATGGCTTATAAAAACTGGAAATTAGGATATGTTCTTTTTACCAGAAGGTTCATATTATCATAGATCCATGGTAACCAGAAATCTCAACTTTTTTCTTTGGTTGAAATTCATGACTTATAGCTTAGTGTAATTTATATGCAGTTGGCTTGATAAACCTGCTATAAGGCTGGCCGAGCCAGCAGCTGTAACGTGAATGAGGCAACGAAGATTTAAGTGGCAGGGTCAGTACACAGGTGCCTGAGAGATGCTTTTTATCCAGGATGTGAAGTGAGTTAAAAAAAAAAAAAAAAAATCTGCATTCTGCAGCAGTGACAGTACACCAGTAGCATTTGCACAATCTCTGCATCCTGTTTTATGACTTGTTTGGCTGTAGTATTCCTAGTAGCAGCTTTATTCTGGTAAATAACTTTTCCTGTAATAGTAACCGTGCTTCAGCAATATTATCTCTGCTGTCTGGTAAACAGTTTCAGTGATAGTGAGTCAGTGTGGTTAATAGGATACAGTAAATGCCTTCTGTTCACCATATTCTAGTGCAGGGATTCTCAATGCAGTCCTTGGGACTTACTGAGCCAAATAGGTTTTCAGGTAATACACAATGAATATGAATATGAGAGAGATTTTGCATGCAACTCTATCTCATGCATATTCACTGTGAACATCTTGGAAATCGGACTGGGTTGAGAACCCCTGCTTTAATGGGGCTGGTGCAATGCTTGTTGGGAAGTGGCTATGAGGGAGCCTGTGTCTTGATGGCAGTCATACAGCCTTTGCATCTGAATGAAGGATTTCTACTGTCATTGGGATTGGTCTGTGGCCTTGGTACAATATATGCACCTTGGTATTCTGTTGCAAGTTTTCATAGGCTTGAAGGGGAGAGGTCATTTTTGGTGTTCAGACACTAAACAAAGGGAAAAAGCCAGCAAACAATGTGGAAGATTTAAATGGTAGGGCTTGTTTGTTTTTTTATATCTTTCACTTTTTACTTGATCCCGCCCTCAATTAGTAGGAATTAAGTTGTCCATTGGGGAAGGTGATTGAAGGAGATTAGAAAAGGAAGCTTTGTTGGGTGTTCTTTGTTCTAATGCCATCCTTTCCCTTGTATTTGTCCACTGTAATCCCTGGCCAAGTTGACATAAAGCAGGGTTTTGAGCCTAATATGGAAAAAGGGATCTTCCTTCTGGATGTGAGAAACAGGGTGTGAAGACAGGCCCAGATGTTAAATTGAATGGGATAGAGAGATTGTGGGGCTTGGTGTTTTCTTTCCAGTGTTCTTCACAAATCATGTTTAGTACCACACACCTGCCAGACCATAAGCTCCTCAGGGCAAATTCTGTTTAGACTGTGTCGTAATATGCCTCTCACTTCTTCCTATCGGGAGTCTAGAGCTATGGACAAGAAGAATGAAGCTTCCCTGCCTGGTTTCCTAAGATGTCCACTGAATTCCCCCTTACTATTTTCTCTACTTAGCCTTGAATTGTTTTGTGAACAAGCAACATTGTTAGGAAGGCAGAAGAGGTACGCTACAAGTGGAGAATAATTTTATGATAGGGAGCCTGTATGCATATTCATTCACACAATTATGTAAGAGCCATTTTCCACGTTTAAAGTGTGCTCTACATACAAACAATTCTTTGCAATTTAATTATCCTTTCAAGCTTGCTAAAAGATCAAGCAAAATCGTAAGTGTGTATTCTATTGGCTTTTTTCTGTTTACAGTGCTTTATCTTTCTTTGACACCATTTTGATATACTAGCTGGCAACTGATGGAATTCACTGAGGGAGCCCTTTCATTCCCTTTGCCTCTGTCTTCTGATTGCTTCCTGAGCCTGACCCCATCGCTTCTGTCCTGAACATTTGGACCCCCACCCATGCCCAGCCCGAACATGAGCCCAGTATACTTCATCCCTCCCCTTTTCCAGAAATTTCTACTCTCTGCAGCAGTCTTTCTCTCTTCCTCATATCTCCTGTAATCACTCCATTACTCTCCATCACTCTCAATCCCACTCATCTTCAGCAGGCTGTCTCCCCTTTCTTGAGCCCTCTTCCTGCCTAGCAGTTGCACATACACTCATGTTTAATCCCTCACATCCACTTTCTTTGTCTCAATCCTCCCTTTCTGTCCCCAGCAGTTATTCTTAAAGCTGCTTCTCTTACCCATTTTCTCTTTTACTGCATCTCCAGCTAGGTCATGCACTATGCCATAAGTCAGGGGTGTCAAAATCCCTCCTCGAGGGCCGCAATCTAGTTGGGTTTTCAGGATTTCCCCTATGAATATGCATGAGATCTATCAGTATACAATGAAAGCAGTGCATGCAAATAGACCTCATGCATATTCATTGAGGGAAATCCTGAAAATCCAACTGGATTGCAGCCCTCGAGGAGGGACTTTGACACCCCTGCCATAAGTCAATGACAGCATCTCCTTCACTTTGTGGCCTTCATTGTCAAAGATTAGGCCTCCTTCCCCCTTGATCCACACCAGTTGAAGACCTATGCCTTCCTTCACTTGGAGGCTCATATGGCTGACAGAGCTGCCTCCTTGAATGGGGGGAAATAGGTTTCCTTCCCCTATGACCATTGAAGCCAAAGATTGGAGCCCACAAATACTTATGGTGCTGATGCCTCATTTGCCTATAGTTAAAGGCTTAGGAGCCATAGGTTACTGATCTCAATCCTGTCTTGCTAGAGTCTCATGGTAATGTGCACCTGTGCTAGTTACTAGCTAACAGCACATAGAAACCCAAAAAAAATGTTACTTTGAGTTTTTTGATTGGGGAAAAATAAGGAGAGCAATACAATCTACTTTTTCATTAAGAACATAAGAACATAAGCAGTGCCTCTGCCGGGTCAGACCAGAGGTCCATCCCGCCCAGCAGTCCGCCCCCGTGGCGGCCCAACAGGTCATGACCTGCCTTAATTACCAGAAGGGGCCCCCTTGCCCCCTAGGTTTCTCATCGAAGTCCTATCTTCCCATCAATGTCCTAACCCTCCGGCCTTGCACCTGCACGACCTGGTGAACTGTCTATACTTATGCAACACCCCAGCACCTCCCTCAGTACCCCACGATCCCCTTTTCCCTCAGGAATCTGTCCAATCCCTGTTTGAATCCCTGTACTGTACTCTGCCGGATCACTTCCTCCGGGAGCGCATTCCATTTGTCCACGACCCTTTGGGTGAAGAAAAACTTCCTTGCATTTAATTTGAACCTATCTCCCTTCAGTTTCTCTGAGTGCCCCCTCGTACCTGTCGTCCCTTTTAGTCTGAAGAACCTGTCCCTGTCCACCCTCTCTATGCCCCTAAGTATTTTGAAGGTCTCTATCATATCCCCCCTGAGCCTCCTTTTTTCCAGAGAGAAGAGCCCCAGTTTATCCAGCCTCTCAGCATATGTGAAGTTTTCCAGCCCTCTTACCAGTTTCGTTGCCCTCCTTTGGACTCTCTCAAGAACTGCCATGTCCTTCTTGAGGTGCGGCGACCAATATTGAACGCAGTATTCCAGATGTGGGCGCACCATCGCTCGATACAGCGGCATGATGACTTCCCGCGTCCTGGTTGATATGCCCCTCTTGATGATGCCCAGCATCCTGTTGGCTTTCTTCGAGGCTGCTGCACACTGTGCGGATGGTTTCATGGATGGATCCACTAGCACACCCAAGTCTCTCTCAAGTCCGGTGTCTTCCAGCAATCTCCCCCCCATTTTATACTCGAACAACGGGTTATTTTTCCCTATGTGCATGACCTTGCATTTATCTACGTTAAAGCGCATTTGCCATTTGTTTGCCCAGTCCTCCAGCTTATCGAGGTCCCTTTGCAGTTCCTCACACTCCTCCCTGGTCCTAACTCTGGCGCAGAGCTTGGTATCGTCTGCAAATTTTATAACCTCACACTTTGCCTCCGTTTCCAGGTCATTGATAAATATGTTGAAGAGTAGCGGCCACAGCACCGATCCCTGTGGCACACCGCTCGTGACTCCCCGCCAGTCAGAATATTGGCCCTTTACTCCGACCCTCTGTAGTCTACCTGACAGCCAGTGCTTGATCCATCTGTGTACATCCCCGCCCACCCCGTGGTTCCACAGCTTCCTAAGCAGCCTTTCATGTGGCACCTTGTCAAAGGCCTTTTGAAAATCGAGGTAAATGATGTCTATGGGTTCCCCTTTGTCCACCTGACTGCTTATTCCCTCAAAGAAGTACACAAGTTTTGTCAGGCACGACCTTCCCTTACAGAATCCATGCTGGCTTGTCCGCAGTAGGCCATTTTTCTCGATGTGCTCGCAAATGCTGTCCTTGATCATTGCTTCCACCATCTTCCCTATAACTGAAGTCAGGCTCACCGGCCTGTAGTTCCCGGGGTCACCTCTCGATCCCTTCTTAAAGATAGGTGTGACATTCGCAAGTTTCCAGTCCTCTGGTACCTCTCCAGTTTTCAAGGATAGGTTGCAAACATGCTGGATTGCGCCCGCTATTTCCTGACTTAGTTCCTTTAGAACCCTTGGGTGGATCCCGTCCGGTCCCGGTGATTTGCCGCTTTTCAGTCTGTCAATCTGCTTGAGGACATCCTCCCGACTTACCTCTATATGCCCCAATCTTTTGGCCTGCTCCCCACTCATGAGCTCCTCTGAGTCCGGTATATTGGACGTGTCCTCGCTCGTGAAGACCGACGAGAAGAACGTGTTCAACCTCTCAGCTACCTCTTTATTCTCCTTAATCACTCCCTTCCTATCCCCATCGTCCAATGGCCCCACCTCCTCTCTCACTGGTTGCTTCCCCTTTACGTAACTGAAGAATGCCTTGAAGTTTTTCGCCTCCCTGGCCAGCCCCTCCTCGTATTTCCCTTTTGCTTTTCTAATCTCTCGGTGGCATTCCTTTTGGCATTTCCTGTGCTCCTGGTGATTTTCCTCCGTTGGATCCCTTTTCCATTTCCGGAAGGACACTTTCTTGTCACTGATTACCCTCTTTACTTCAGGTGTCATCCAAACCGGGTCTTTTGACCACTTGTTCTTGCGGCCTTTCCTGAAACTGGGGATGTACAGTTTTTGCGCTTCCTGCAGTGTGTCCCTGAGAAGGGTCCAGGCGCTCCCTACAGTCTCCATCCTAAAGCCATTCCTGAGCTTCCTCCCCACCATTTTCCTCATAGCAACATAGTTCCCTTTCCTGAAGTTGAGCGCAGTCGTTGCGGTCCTCCCCACTTTGGGTGACCCCCTTTCTAATGTGAATCTGATCACGTTGTGATCACTGTTGCCTAGTGTTCCTCCCACTTCTACCCCTCTTGCAGGCCCCCCTAATCCGTTAAGGATGAGGTCAAGAGTAGCATCCCCTCGCGTCGGTTCCTTGACTAGTTGCTCCATGAAGCAGTCCCTCACAGCTTCTACGAATCCTGCTTCCCTCGTGGAATGCTATTACATTTGCATACTTTTTTAGGAATAAAAGATTTTCACTTTTACAAATAATCATACCTTCTATTCTTGGGGATTTCCTTACTTCAGGTTATATTTTGTTTATGCAAAATAAGTGGTTTGGGTGCATTACTTATATTCCAGTTGCTATTCAGTCTATAGCAGTCAGCATTGGCTGACATTCAGACCGGTGCTCAGTTAACTCCTTGCATAAAGATAGAACAACCTTTTTCTATCCTAACTTTATGCAGTTGCTCAGCTGGTTAGTGGACTGAAAATCATTGCTAATTGGCTGTTTCTACTCCATCCTCAGACAGTTAAAGATACAAAATAAAGCAGCAATGCTAATAAGGGCAAGTTGGGTGACCAGAGAACTGGATCGAGGACATATGCTAGATGTAATTTACTTAGATTTCAGAAAAGCCTTTGATATGGTTCCTCATAGGAGGCTCTTGAACAAACTTGAAGGGCTGAAGTTAGGACCCAAAGTGGTGAACTGGATTAGAAACTGGCTCTCGGACAGAGGCCAGAGGGTGGTGGTTAATGGAAGTTGCTCGGAGGAAGGAAAGGTGAGTAGTAGAGTCCCTCAGGGTTTGGTGCTGGAGCCAATCCTGTTCAATATGTTTGTGAGTGACATTGCTGAAGGGTTAGAAGGAAAAGTTTGCCTTTTTGCGGATGATACCAAGATTTGTAATAGAGTAGACACCGAGGAGGGAGTGGAAAACATGAAAAAGGATAGAGTTCAAAAGTTAGAGGAATGGTCTAATATTTGCCAACTAAAATTCAATGCAAGAAACGCAGAGTATGAATTTGGGGATTAATAATTGGAAGGAACTGTATATGATATGAGGTGAGAGGCTGATATGCATGGACGGGGAGAGGGACCTTGGGGTGATAGTATCCGACGATCTAAAGGCAAAAAAATAGTGTGACGAGGCTGCCAGAAGGATGCTGGCTGTATAATGAGAGGTGTAGCCAGTAGAAGGAAGAAGGTGTTGATGCCCCTGTACAGGTCGTTGGTGAAGCCCCGCATGGAGTATTGTGTTCAGTTTTGGAGACCGTATCTGGCGAAGGACAAAAGAAGATTTGAAGTGGTCCAGAGAAGGGCGACAAAAATGATAGGAGGTTTGCACCAGAAGACGTATAAGGAGAGACTGGAAGCCCTGAATATGTATACCTTAGAGGAAAGGAGGGACAGGGGAGATATGATTCAGACGTTCAAATACTTGAAAGGTATTAACGTAGAATAAAATCTTTTCCAGAGAAAGGAAAATGGTAAAACCAGAGGACATAATTTGAGGTTGAGGGATGGTAGATTCAAGAACAATGTAAGAAAATTCTACTTTGTGGAGAGGGTGGTGAATGCCTGGAATGCGCTCCCAAGAGAGGTGGTGGAGAAGTGTGGGATGAACACAGAGGATCTAGAATCAGAAAATAATAGTAAATATTGAAGAACTAAGGCCAGTACTGGCAAACTTGCACGGTATGTGTCTGTATATGGCCTTTGGTTGAAGATGGGCTGGGGAGGGCTTCAATGGCTGCGAGGGTGTAGATGGGGTGGAGTAAGCTTTGACGGAGACTTTAGTAATTAGAACCTAAGTACAGTACCAGGCAGAGCTTTGGATTCTTGCCCAGAAATAGCTAAGAAGAAAAAAAATTAAAATTGATTCAGGTTGGGCAGACTGGATGGATCATTCGGGTCATTATCTGCCATCATCTACTATTTTACTATGTTTACATTAACCACCAAAAGGCTGCCCTTTATTTAAATACTCAATACATCCTCAGACAGACCACAAACTAGTCTGTTTTAGCTTGGGCAGTTAGAGGGGATATTCAGTGGCGCTATCCAGTAAGGTACTACTAAATATGCCCACATAGCCTCACACAAGTGATTTACCAAACTACCTCTTTAATTACTTAATACGACAATCTCTATCTCAAAGATTCCAAAAGGTCTTAATGTATCTCTAATGCACCCTTGAACTGTAACGACTATCCATACCTGTTTTGTAATGCATATCTGATTCTCCAACTGTTCTGTAAGTCACCTTGAACCTCTGTAGGCACAGCGCGACTCATAATCCAAGATTAGATTAGATTTAAATTGCCAGGAGCCTTTCCTCACTGTTTAAATCACTTTGAATATCTATCACATTGATTATCGATGTTTTTTTTTATTTGTATTTTGTAGCTTTGGATAGTAAACTATACGTATATCACTATCTTGATTTTACTTAGCACCATAATAGGGAGAATCATGGTGGCCAAGGGGTATCTAACACCATAGTCAAAAGTTCACCCCACCCCACCAAGGGCATCTCAAGGCCCTATCCCTCCACAATCCAGTATCTCCCCTTCTTTACTACTGCTTCCCAGTGTCCAGCATCAACTTCTCCCTTCCCATTTCCTACTTGTATCCAGCATCCTTTACCTCTCAAAAGTTCAACATTGCCTTTCCCCAGCTCCCAGGTGTCCAGCTTCACTTCCCCTTTCTGTTCCCTTCCCAGTCTCTCCTGCCGGTAAGCAGCAGTAGTGGCAATAAAGAGCTTTTGATTTCTTGTTCTTTATTACTTTCTGAATATTTCTATAATTTTTCTTTCATGTTGAACTTGTAGAATAATGTTAACTCTTGTTTTGATGCATTTTGAGCTGGTATTTTCTAGATAACAGAATGTGAAAAATGAACTTGTAACTGAGTTCAAAAAGGTTTGGACAAGTTTCCAAAGGACAGATAAACTTGGGCATCTCCACCATATCCTTCTCTGAGGTGGCAATATAGAACAAGTAACCCAGCTTGGCCACTTTTAGGGACTGGATGCTGGACCATTAGTCTAACTCAGCATGACATGTCCTATGTTCTTAGATTTTGTCTGGCCAAGGGGATGATACAACTATTTCATGACAAGTATTCTAGTTATTCATCAAGCCCAGCATCCTATCTTTTCCATAACTTTCATAGTGCTTTATGCTTTTGTGATCTGGTTTTAAAGTATTTTTAGGTTTGGTCAAGTGAATGTGTGAAATATAGGTATCACTTTATCAGTTTTCTACAGTACTATAGGTACAGATTTCCTTAGAGGCATCCTTGAAAACGCACAATTTTCAACCATTGTGTCATGACACTAGTGTGTTGCAAAAACCTGAAAGATATGTCACAGAACTGGTACAAACAGCAGAGGCTCAGCGGGGAGAGAAGCAGGAAACTCAAGCTACGTTAATCCCATACTCCTTCCCTGGATTTCCAGCAGCAAACAGTGGTTATCAGGCTTTTGCCTCTGGTGCACAGATCAGTTTTCTACCTTCACAACCTAGGAAGAAGTATGGTGATTAGTGTAGCTGCAACTCCTGCATTATATCAATCAGATATCATTCATTTCACTGTGTTCATTTCTTAGTGGGTTTTTACATACATGACAAGAGAATCAGAATATATGTATATTTTTTGTATGCTATTTTCCATGGTGAAATGTGTTAGTTCTGATCTGCACCTGTTGTTGGGGGGAGATAGGATTTTTATGGATGCATACTGTGTCAGATTGAAGGTCTGTGAGTGTCATGTATGTAGTGTGTCATGCATGTAAGCATCATCTGTCAAATGAGTCCTAACTGAAAAAAGATTGAGAACTAGTGCTGTGGACTATTAGGAACTGTGATAAGCTTATCTCTTGATTGACCAGTATTACAATAAGCAGTGATAACTGAGAGTCATTTTGTCTGGCTTTATCCCCTCTGAAGGAATCATTCCATATAGAGTAGTATGAAGTGTGTTGTATGATTTCTTCTTTGTCATATTGTACCTGTTACATTATAGAATGTCCATGGCAAAATGAGTGCAGTAGGTTTTGAAAAACACTTTTTTCCTGATTACTTTTCTCTCAAATTGTTTACAGGGAAGAACATTGCTACACTGGGCCTGTGACCGAGGACACAAGGATCTGGTATGGGTGCTACTTCAACACAAAGCTGATGTGAATAGTCAGGTAGGAAAGAGGTGATGTGAAGTGATGGCTCTAAATCTTTTTACAACTAGATCATCACAATCAGAACTATATCTTGCAATGCTAATTAATAGGAAGAGTAATACTGTTATGTATTATAAATGTGCTTAGTGTTGTATAGGATAATTCAATAGATTACAGCATCTTGTGCCAAAAGCTTGCAGTCTAACTATAAATACATCTATGGTGCAGATTCCTGTAATCCCTTAACAGAAAGAAGATTATTCAGGTAAGAACCTAATCTTCCAATAGCGGAACTAGAAAAGGTTCAAAGAAGAGCAACCAAGATAATAACAAAGAGGATGGAACTGCTCTCGTATGAGGAAAGACTAAAGAGATTAGGGCTCTTCAGCTTGAAAAAGAGACAGCTGAGGGGGAGATACGATTGAAGTCTACAAAATTCTGAGTGGTGTAGAACGGGTACAAGTGGATCGATTTTTTTACACCATCAAAAATTACAAAGACTAGGGGACACTCGATGAAGTTACAGGGGGATACTTTTAAAACCAATAGGAGGAAATATTTTTTCACACAGAAAATAATTAAGCTCTGGAACGCGTTGCCAGAGGATGTGGTAAGAGCAATTAACATAGCTGGTTTTAAAAAAGGTTTGGACAAGTTCCTAGGGAATAGTCCATGGTCTGCTATTGAGACAGACATGGGGGTATCCACTACTTGCCCTTGATCAATATAATGGAATGTTGCTACTCTTTGGGTTTTTGCCAGGTACAGTGAGCTGGATTGGTCACCATGAAGATGGGATACTGGACTAGATGGAACATTGGTCTGACCCAGTATGGCTAGTCTTACGTTCTTATGTACAGAAAGTTCAGTGACTTCTTAGCAAAGTAGCATGAATTGTGGATAAGGATATGAAGCCAGAGTCTTCCCAGGTTCATGATATTGTGCTGTAAGTTAGGGGAGTGCAAATGACAGGGATGTGCAAATGACAGTGCCCTCTCCAACTCCTTTCCTACATACAAACTACATTCAATATCCTACCTCTTTTGTGGTTATTGGTCCTGGTGGAATCACTCTAAACCAGTAAGTTGTGAGAATAGAACCACAAAAAAAGGATTCATTCCTGCTATTTCCTTCCACCTTCCTCCAGCAGTGGACATTTTCTCCGGCTGTTGCTGGATAGTGAACTTCAAGAAGAGTCATCTAGAGCCGACCCAGTGCTTGGAGTGTTTGGGAGTCTGTTTTAACATGGTGAAAGGTCACGTCTTCCTTCCTGAGCCATGCAAAGAGAAACTCAGGAAGCAAATTTCAGGGTTCTTAGCGATGTCAAATCCCAAGACCTGGCATTACTTCCAGGTGCTGAGCTCGATGGCAGCCACACTGGAAGTAGTTCCCTGAGTGAGGACTCATATGTGTCCCCTCCAGGATTCCTTGTTCTCCAGGTCGTCCCACAGTGATATTCTCTGCAGCTGCTGCTTCCCTGGACAGGGGAAGCAAGGAACAGCTGCACTGGTAGCTCCAGGGAGATTCCTTATCGAATTACATGTCCCTTTAAATCTCCTTATGAATGACTCTAATGACTGGCGCATGCCTTTTTGACTGGGGGGTCCATTGCAGCAGTCATCTAGTGCAGGACCAATGGACCTTCCTGCAGGGAAAGTGGTCCATAAATCATCTGAAGCTATGAGCCATTCATCTAGCGCTGAAGGCACTGGAGAAGTACGTTGAAGGAAAGGCAATCAGATTGTTCTCTGACATTGACACCACGGTAGTTTATGTCAACAGACAGGGAAGCACCAGAAGTGCTCCATTATGTCTAAAAGCCCAGATGGTGTTCAGGTGGGTAGAAGCTCATCTTCAGGCACTCTCCGAAGCCCACATAGCGGGAGTGGAAAACGTACAAGCTGACTTTCTCAGCCATCATATTCTAGACCCTGGGGAGTGGTTACTGTTGGAAAGAACATTCAACCTCATTGTCTAGTGTTGGGGAAGACCGGTGATGAACTTGATGGCTTCAGCCAAGAACTCAAAAGCAAATTGCTTCTACAGCCAAAGAAACAAAACGGTAAGCACAGGGTTGGACGCATTGGTTCAGCTCTGGCCAGAAGAGAAGCTTCTCTGTGTTTCCACCGTAGCCAATGGTGGGCCGGGTCATCCGCAGAATCGCGAATCACCTGGGACTTGTGATCCTGGTAGCCCCAGAGTGGCTTATACAGCCTTGGTATGCAGATCTAGTGCATCTCCAGTGAGACAGTTGCATCAAACTACTGGTTCGCAAAGGGCTCCTCAGTCAGGGACCATTTCCCATGGAGAACCCAGAGCACTTTGGACTTACAGCATTTCTCTTGAGTGCATGGCCTTAACCCTTGGAGGTTATTCAGAGGTAGTCATTTTGACTCTTCTTTGAGCAGAATGCCATTGACGTTTGTGGCTTATGCTAAGGCCTGGAAGGCTTTCCAGCTCTGGTGCGCCAAAGATCAAGTAGAGCCTTTCAAGGCACCAATTCCTGTGATCCTGATGTTTCTGCAAGATGGACTAGAAAAAGGCCTATCAGTGGCGTGTCTTGAAGTGCAGGTGGCAGACCCCTCATGCTTTCAAGCTGGAGGAGGAAAGCTATCTTTGGCATCTCATCTGGATGCGACCTGGATTTTGAAGGGGGCGCTCAGATTGTGGCCTCCGTTGTACCAGCCTTTTCTATCCTGGAATCTTAATATTGTCTTAAAGGGCTTTTCTAAGCCTCCATATGAGCCTTTCCAATAGGGGACCCTTCTGGATCTCACGTTAAAGATAGTATGTCTGGTGGCAGTATACAAAAATAAAATTATTATTAGCATGATCGATCTCAGAATTGCAGGCTCTTTCCTGCAGAGAGCCCTTTCACAAGATCACAGAGGCTGGGTTTTCACTGTGTATGATACCTTCCTTTCTACTGAAGTTTGTGTCAGCCTTTCATGTCAACCAAGAGGTTCTTTTGCTCTCTTTTCTTCCTATGGGTTTGACTAAGCAAGATAAGATATTGTAGAGGCTGGATGTGTGACAAGTTTTACTCCTTTACCTGGAAAGAGCCAATGATTCGACTGTCCAACCATCTTTTTGTTCTAACTAATCAGTTAAGATGAGGCAGACCAGCCTCCAAGGCTTCTATCGCTAGATGGATTCGCAAGGCAATTTTGGCGTCAGAAATTGGCTATGACTATGGCAGACAGTCACCTATTTCTCTCAGCTCATTCAACCATAAATGTGGTGTCTTCATGGGCGACATCCTGGGCAGTTCCACCTGAAGAGATCTATAGAGCAGCAACTTGGTCTACTCTCCATACCTTTACAAGGTTCTACAGAGTGGACATGGTAGCTTGAGAGGTAGCTTTTAGGTCCTCGGTTTTGCGAGCAGGCTCATCTGTCCCACCCTAGACATCTGATGCTGCTTTGGTACACCACCTAATGTATAGACGCCTGTGTTTATGTAACTGAATGAAAGATTAGGTTCTTACCTTGATAATCTTGTTTCTGTTAATACACACACTCCATTTCCACCCTCACTGAACTCCTTCAGAGATCCAGCACCTTCCTTCTATACCCCTCCCCAGTATCCCTATCCCTTTTCAATGCCTCTTATCCTCTCCAGTCTTCCAGGTCATTCACAATACGTCTCATCCTTTCTCCAATCTTTGTCCCCTTTCCTTGCTCCTCTTTTTGTACCCCTCTTTTCACACTCTCACTCATTCTCCCAACCCATTAACATAACCCCACTCATTCCTATCAATCGCCAAGTACTCACCATTCCCTCAAAATTCTCACTTCATCTCTCCTATGTATAATTCCCTGCTCTGTTCCCTAGCATCATCTCATTCAATCACCAAGTCCCAATCATCTTTTGGTCTGTCTCTCTTCTCCCATCCCCTAGCCCCATCTATATTCCAGAGTCTCCTGTCCATTTAACATTTCTCTTCATGTCTAATGTCATTCTTTCTATGTTCCTGTCTATCCTGTCCAGCACCTTCCCTCTGTGCCCTTATGTTCAGTATCTGCCCTCTGTGTTGCCATCCCTCCCCATGGGTCCATGTTATTCCCCTTGTCCTGCTTCTCTCCCTCTCTTTCCTTTCTCTTGCACTCCCACCCCAGGACGAGCATATCTTCCTCTCTCTCCCCTGCCCTCTCTCCACGGTACCAGGAAAAAAGTAGACAAGTGGTTCACTAGTCCCAAAAGGATGGTAGTCATAAAAGCATATGGTTAATGGAGGATAACATATATTTTATTTGAGAATTAAATATAAAATCAAACCCAAATGTCCGTCAAGTTTCCCTTATCACACATTATACATACCGTATATACTCGAATATAAGTCGATCTGAATATAAGTTGAGACCCCCCTTTCCCCCCTAAAAAAGAGGAAAAATGGTTGACTCGAATATAAGTTGGGTGGCTTAATATTCAAGTGCCCTGCCCTGTTAGGCTCTGCCCCCAATCCCCTCCCTGCCAGGCACTGCACCCACTCCTCCCTCCCACTGAGCGGCTTCCTTACTTCTAGAGTGTTAAGCAGACGTACGAAACGCTGTACAGAGTCACAAAGAAGACAGTCCCTGCTTGAAAAAGCTTACAGGCTAAACAGATGCCAACCCACCCTGGCAGGGTGGGGGATATACTTGGGATGGTGAGCAGTGGGGAGCAGGGTTGTGAATGGAAGGATAAGTCACACGTGGTTTTCTGACATGGGGCCTGCAGCACTGATTTCTGAATTGGTAGAAGCAGGGACTACAAATCCCAGAATGCTTTGGGATGACTGGCCAAGGAATCTCCCTCCTGGAACTGGTTACATTAACGGGAGCTAGAATAGATGTGTAGACTTTTTGTACAATGGGTCGCTGAGGCTTTTCTTTCTTTCTTACTTTATGTTTTTTATCTCTCTCCCTGCCCCCCTTTCTTTCTGTCTCTGTCCCCCTGTGTGTCTCTGTCTCTTCCCTGGCCCCCTGTCTTACTGTCTCTCTCCCTGACTGGCTGTCAGTCTTTCTGTCTTTCTTTGTTTTCTTTGTTTCTGTATCTTCTCCCTTCCTTTTACCTCCCATGTCCCCTGTCCAGCAGTAGCCTTTCTCCCAATCACTCCCCTCCCCCCCAAAGAAAACCAAGATAGCTTATTGTTCTCAACCAATTAAAACCCTCCCCCCAAATCAAAACAAGATCGTTTTCTGTCCCCAACAAATCACACCCCTATCCCCAAATGGTAGCAAGATTGTTCCTTTCCCCCCCTTCCCAACAACCCTCCCTTTACCTAAAGTAATGTAAGATCGTTCACTGATTCCCCAGCACACACACCACCAAAATAAAAGCAAAATATTTCCCTTCCCCAAACAGGCTTATTTGATAAGGGGCTCGGCGCAGGCCATCATGTTGAGACTTGGAAACTGCCTCGCGCAGAACGCAACCGCGCAGACAATGAGTGTAGGAGTCAGTGACAGCAGGTTACCTTGACCACCGAGGTCGCGCCCCCCAGTGAGGCAACAGGTATGGCGGCGCTGGGGCAGTGCAGAAGAGGAGAAAGATGGGTCTGTGTCTCTCTTCTCTTCCTTTCCTCCTCCTCCCTCTCCTGCTCCCGCAGTCTACGGAACTCTCATGCGAAGTTTTCGCGAGAGGGAGCAGGGCCGGGGCGGGTGCCAAGGAGGTGCGGCTGGGCTTCTTTTCGGCGTCAGTGAGGAGAGGGATTTTTGTCTGCGCAGGTTCGAGCCTCTGCCGCCCGCCGCCCGGAACACCTTCATCTCGCCAATCCCGCGTAGGAGCAGCAGCCAACCCTCTGCCAGGGCCTTTGGGAGAGTCCTCAGCAGCTCGGAACAGCAAACAGGGCCGCGAGTGTGGGGCAGTTGTAAGTGTGCATGCGCACACCTTCCGGCCACAGACATACGGAACACGCAGGTAGGAGTGCGCATGCGTTGCTTAGGGTTTTATTATCTAGTCATTTAGCCCGTTACATTAACGGGTGCTAGAATATATGTCTGTCTGTCTCCCTCCCGCTGACTCTCTCTCTCTCCCTGGCCCCCTTTCTCTGTCTGTCTTTCTGTCCCTCTCCCTGCCCCTGTGTCTTTCTTTCTTTCTGTCTCCCTCCCTCCCGCTGTCTGTTTGTCATTTTTTTCCATTTCCCTATGCAGCAGCATTTCCATCCCATTTCCCTGTGCAGCAATAACAGCATTTCCCTCCTATCCCCCTTTCTTGTGCAGAAACAGCAGCGGTATTTCCCTTACCCTCAAGGTCTCTGTGCAGCAGTAGCAGCATTTTCCCCCACCCCCTTTCCCTTCTCTTACCGCGATCTGGCCTGCTCCGTTCGGCCCCTCCCCCTTCTTTTGCTGCGTTGTCCTGCTCGATCTGGCCTGCTCCTGACCCTCCCATCCGACCCTCCCACCGCCAACAAACCTCCCGGCTCCAGCAGCATAGGCAGCACTTTAAACACGCTGCTTCGTGACCTTCTACTGCCGATTTCCTCTGCCGCGTCTGTCTCCGATGATGTCATCAGAGACGCGGCAGAGGAAATCGGCAGTAGAAGGGCGTGAAGCAGCGTGTTTAAAGTGCTGCCTACGCTGCTGGAGCTGGGAGGTTTGTGGAGGGTCAACGGGCGGAGCGGGGCTGCTCTCCACCACTCAGTTGCTGCCACTGGAATGCAAACAGGGCTGCGAGTGTGGGGCAGTTGTAGGCGTGCATGCGCACCTCTTCCAGCCACGGACATACGGAACACGCAGGTAGGAGTGCGCATGCGCCGCTTAGGGTTTTATTATAGAGATTGCAGAGTTGCTCTTTTACTATTACTTTGACTTCTTTCATTTCATCTACCCATCGCATCAGTTGTCCTGTGGTTTGCCATAGGGCTCAGTACTTGTCCCTCTATTTTTCAATATTTTCTTTAGTCCTCAGCAACTGTTGTTCAAGATTTTGTGTGAGTGCATTCGGTTATGGATTATATTCTCCTGATTACTTATATAGATCCTAATAATCCTAATCTTGCTCAGTTGCATCAGTGTCTTGATATGCTTACAAAATGGCCACATGAGAATCTGCTTATAATAAACCCTTCCAAGATAGTAGCAACTTGGCTGGCCTTTGTGTTTATCTTTCACCTCTGTTACTGGGTCTCCAAGTCTTTAATATCTGGGAGTCATCAATGATTATCAACTCTACTTTGAACCTCACATCTCTGCTATTTTGAAATACAGCTTCCTAGCTCTACAACAATTTGTCAGTTCATTATTATCGGGATGGAGCAGCTCAGCTTACTTGGATTTACGAACCTGATCCCTAACCCCAGAAACCTTTAAAAATGACTTTTAAGGACACCCCCTCCCCAAATTCTCCCCCCCCCCATTAGGCTGCAATATGCAGGTATTAATTTTACTTTGATTAAGTGCCTTCAGCCTTTCCAAAATGCAACCATCTGGATTTTGTGTTGTGCATGTAAATTCAACCATTTAAAACCTTTTCTTTAGGAACATCATTGGCTCTATTCAATTCAAGATTCTGACTGGCACCTAAAGTTTATGTGCTGGTAAACTATTCTATTTCCCTTCTTTATTCTGTATGGCCCTGTCTGACTGCTACAATTGACTCAAGACTTCCATCTACCAGTCTCACTAGTATTGTATGCATAGCTGGATTCCACGAGGCATAGTATCTTCAATTGTACTTCACCAACCTTCTGGAATGGGCTGCCACTCTCCCTTTTTGTATAGCCATCATACAAGAAATTTAGGGTTCCTTTAAAAACCCATTTATTTCTGCAACTTTTATTTGGTTTTAGGTCCCTGTGTGTCCATGTATTTCCATATAATAATAATACATTTATTTGTATACTGCAGTACCTGCGGTTTCCAACAAGAGGTAAGAATTGTAAAAACACAGTGAATATACATCACAAAACCCAGTACATTATAAATAAAAATTTAACATTAAGAGATTATTATCTAAATTATACATATTTATCAACAGATAAGTTTTTAATGATCTTCTAAAGGCCTGGTAAAAAGAAGAATTGCGCTGTTAGGGCTAGTCTCGGTTAGGGTGCTTGTCTTTGACCAGAGAGCCGCCGCGTGAGCGGACTGCTGGGCATGATGGCCACTGGTCTGACCCAGCAGTGGCAATTCTTATGTTCTTATGTAGATCAAACCACTAAAATTTTTGTTCCAAAGTCCTGCCTGAAAGGATAGGGTTCTATTAGGAAATCTTTTTTATATACAACCTTTTATTGAGGGGGGAAAAAATAAGGTTTTGTTTCGTGAAGAACATCTGTTTTATACTCGTTCAAAATGATCTAAAAGGTAACTTGGTATAAGACCATATAATGTTTTATAACAAATACAGGCCAATTTAAAAATTATTCTTGCCTCTACTGGAAGCCAATACAACTTTCAATAGTATGGTGTTACATGTTATGATTTTTTTAGATTGAAAATTAGACGCACAGCAGTATTTTGGATCTTCCTAATGATTTTTTGATAAGAACCTAGATAAATGATGTTACAATAGTCTAAACCAAGGACTGCACAATCAGTCCAAAAGATGAAAAGTCAAAATAAGATTTAATTGTGCAAAGCTTCCGTAGTGTGAAAAACTTTTCTTTACTAAAGCATCAAGTTGAGCATTGAACGATAAGTTTTGGTCAAGATATACTCCTAAGATTTTAATAACTGGACTGATAGGATAATTAATTCCATTCAACATTTTTCTCTAGCCTTTGTCTTTTAGATTTGATCACTTCTAGAACTTAGGTCCAGTTTGTGTTTTCTCTCCTACCCTGTCAAAGTTTTTGATTTCTTTTTTTTATATTGCTGTTAGCTTGTAATTAGTTTTGATGTGCTTGCCATGAAAGATGGTATAGTAAATTTAAATAAACATGGGCTATGGATGCATTAGGAATTTGATGCTAGTGGATGAGTTTATAATTCTTATGTTGGAATGCACCTTGATTTTTAGCCAGATTTGTAGTATATAAATTTTAATAAATAAAAAGAAATTTTAGCTGCTGATGGATGGTTATGAGATTTACCGTATTTTCACGGATATAACGCGCGCGTTATATGCGTTTTTACGTACCGCGCATACCCCTCGCGCGTTATATGCGTGAGCGCGGTATACAAAAGTTTTTAAACATAGTTCCCACCCCGCCCGACGCCCGATTCACCCCCCCAGCAGGACCGCTCGCACCCCCACCCCGAACGACCGCTCGCACGCGCTCCCACCCGCACCCGCATCCACGATCGGAGCAAGAGGGAGCCCAAGCCCTCTTGCCCGGCCGACTCCCCGACGTCCGATACATTCCCCCCCCCCCCGGCAGGACCACTCGCACCCCCACCCCGAAGGACCGCCGACTTCCCGACAATATCGGGCCAGAAGGGAGCCCAAACCCTCCTGGCCACGGCGACCCCCTAAGCCCACCCCGCACTACATTACGGGCAGGAGAGATCCCAGGCCCTCCTGCCCTCGACGCAAACACCCCTCCCCCCAATGACCGCCCCCCCCAAGAACCTCCGACCGCCCCCCCAGCCGACCCGCGACCCCCACGACCCCCCACCCCCCTTCCCCGTACCTTTGGTAGTTGGCCGGACAGACGGGAGCCAAACCCGCCTGTCCGGCAGGCATCCAACAAAGGAATGAGGCCGGATTGGCCCATCCGTCCTAAAGCTCCGCCTACTGGTGGGGCCTAAGGCGCGTGGGCCAATCAGAATAGGCCCTGGAGCCTTAGGTCCCACCTGGGGGCGCGGCCTGAGGCACATGGGCCCAACCCGACCATGTGCCTCAGGCCGCGCCCCCAGGTGGGACCTAAGGCTCCAGGGCCTATTCTGATTGGCCCACGCGCCTTAGGCCCCACCAGTAGGCGGAGCTTTAGGACGGATGGGCCAATCCGGCCTCATTCCTTCGTTGGCTGCCTGCCGGACAGGCGGGTTTGGCTCCCGTCTGTCCGGCCAACTACCAAAGGTACGGGGAAGGGGGGTGGGGGGGTCGGCCAGGGGGGGTCGCGGGTCGGCTGGGGGGGCGGTCGGAGGTTCTTGGGGGGTCGGTCGTTGGGGGGGGAGGGGGGTTTGCGTCGAGGGCAGGAGGGCCTGGGATCCCTCCTGCCCGTAATGTAGTGCGGGGTGGGGTTAGGGGGTCGCCGTGGCCAGGAGGGTTTGGGCTCCCTTCTGGCCCAACTACACAAAGGTATGGGGAAGGCGGGTGGGGGTGTCGTGGGGGTCGGCCAGGGGGGTCGCGGGTCGGCTGGGGGACGGGCGGAGGTTCTTGGGGGGGGGCGGGCGTTGGGGGGAGGGGGTTTGCGTCGAGGGCAGGAGGGCCTGGGATCTCTCCTGCCCGTAATGTAGTGCGGGGTGGGGTTAGGGGGTCGCCGTGGCCAGGAGGGTTTGGGCTCCCTCCTGGCCCGATATTGTTGGGGAGTCGGCGGTCCTTCGGGGTGGGGGTGCGAGTGGTCCTGCCGGGGGGGGGATGTATCGGACGTCGGGGGGGGGCATCAGGCTTTCAGGATGGGGACAGACCTTCAAGGGGGGACAGGACTTCAAGGGGGGACAGTGCACGGAAAGTCAGGGGGGGTGAACGGAGAGTCGGGACAGCGCACGGAAAGTCAGGGCAGTGCACGGAAGTCAGGGGGGGTGAAATGAGAGTCGGGACAGCGCACGGAAAGTCAGGGCGGGCGAAAGGAGCGTCGGGCATCATGCGCGGTATACCCGTGAGCGCGGTATACAAAAGTTTTTGTACATATCATCGTGATTTCTGCGCGCTATACCCGTGTGCGCGTTTTACACGGGTGCGCGTTATATCCGCGAAAATACGGTAATTCACTGGACTTTTATTCTGATGTTTTTCATTGTTACTGTGTAACTGTGAGTCATTTTGATGGCTGAAAGATGGAATATAAATGTTTTAAACAAAATAAAAATAAATAATGTGAACATGTTTTGGAATCAGGGCAACTTTGGATGAAGAGGAACAGGACCAGCTCTTGGCACTTCCTTCTGCATGTCTTTACAGTGTGTTGCAGAGTTGGGGAAGGAGATTGGATTTATTTCAAAAGAAACAATACAGAAATAAAAAAAAAAATAGCACTGAGAGTTCATTTCCCTAAGGGCTCAATTCCTCTCAAACAACATTATTATTGACTGGTCCATTGGATGCCAAAAATGAAAAAGAAAATCAATTTTATTAGATGTAGTTGCCTGGCCACAGATTACAAGAGTAACGTAGCAGCGTGAGACAAGACTAATTGTATCAACTATCTCCAAGACTAATTTTTATCATTAGCTATAAATGAGTGATCTCAAACTCCACTGCTAGATTTATTCATTTTATATATTTCTTGTTATTTTTGAAAAAAAGCATTTTCTAATCAGGGCAGGCTGATTGAGAAAGAAACCCCGATTTTCACTCTGTTCAGAGCAGAGCGTTGTAGACATGCCAGATTATTTATAAGCAGAACTATTGTATGGTTAGAATGAGAGAAGCTGGATTCTGATACAGTCAGATAATCATGAAGCAAACATATAGGTGTTATTCTTTCTTTAAGGACTAACTTTGGTGGTTCTAGGGCAGTGGTCTCCAACTTTTTTGTCACCAAGGACCGCTTTTATAGAAGCAGATTTTTCCAGGGTGGGGATTTTTCCAGGGCATGTTCGTAGGGCAGTTTTATACACAATATATATTACATTTCTATTATTATTAAATTGTAATATCATAATAGAAATTATACAATGTACCATAATGCAGAATCAGTGAGAGCCCTGAGCTTATTTTTCCTGCAACTAGACAATCCCATCTGGGGATGATGGAAAACAGTGACAAGCCGGGCCACGAGAGATCCCCTTGCACAACATCTTTCCATCCCTCCTTCCCATCCTGCACAGCAGAACCACGCCGATACTTCCACCATGAGGCCGACATACCTCCATTCTGAACAGCAGCGGCTGCAGCACTGAACAGGCTGCTTTGCTGCCTTCCCCACCGGGGCCTTCTCTCTGCTGCCGCATCACAGATTACATCATAAGATATCTTTCCATCTCTCCCTCCCATCCCCCACATGCAGCAGAACCCCGATGACCCCCACCAACCCATCCCCTGCGCAGCATCTTTCCATCTCTCCCTCCCACCCCCACATGCATCAGAACCCCGCCAACCCTCCCATCGTGAGGCCGACATACCTCCGTTCCAAACAGCAGTGGCAGCAGCACTGAACAGGCTGCTTTGTGGCCTTCCCCGCTGTGGCTTTCCCTGTGCCGTGGGGTCCTGCTATGCGGGATGGGAAGGAAGGATGGAAAGATGTTGAGCAAGGGGATCTCTAACACCATCCCTACCGCTTGCAGTGGGAAGGATGCTCACTTTCTCAAGCTGCCAAGCAAACCCCCCTCCCCCCGCAGCAGCAGGAGAGATGCTACACAACACCCCTCCCCTTTAGCGGGAGAGACACCCATTCTCTCTCACTGCAATACAACACTCCCCCGTGCAGCTGAAACACAACACTCCCCCCGCAGCAGGAGAGATGCCCACTCTCTCCTGCTGACAAGCGAATCTGCCCCCACCAGGGGGAGAGATGCCCATTCTCTCCAACTGCATCACAACACCCCCTGCCTCCGACCTCTCTCCCCCGTACCTTTAATTAGATGGCTGACTGGAGGAATGCCTACTCCAGATAGCTGGCACGCCTCTTCCAAACTGGGCCTTCCCCTCCCTGGTGTTTACTGGGATGCACTGGGGAGGGCCTGGGGCTCTGATAGGCCTATGTTGTTTAAGGCCCCTCTCATAGCAAGGCCCATTTTGGAACAGGCAGGCCAGCTGGCCGGAGAGAGTAGGCATCACTCCGATCAGCCATCTAATTAAAGTTATGTGGGAGAGGGGTTGGAGGCAAGGGAGTGTGTGTGTTGTGATGCAGTGGGAGATAATGGGCATCTCTTCCGCTGCTGGGGGGGGGGGGTTTCGCTTGTCAGCGGGAGAGTGTTGGAATCTCTCCCGCTACTAGGGGGGGTTTCACTTGACAGCGGGAGAGAGTGGGCATCCCTCCTGCTGCAGAGGGGGGGGTGTTGTGTGGCAGTGGGAGAGAATGGACATCTCTCCCGTTGCTGGGGTGGGGGTGGGGGTGGGGGTGGGGGGTCACTTTTCGAAATGGCTTTTCTAGCAATCTCCGACACTGCTATGCTGGGGTTTTAGACAGTGCTGTCACTTTATCAGCATCCCTGCACTAGTCGCTGATTTTTGTCACCAAAAGCCAAAGCCGCTCTTGGAGAATGGTTTGATGATATTAAAGATTCCACTGGAGTGCTCATTTTAAAGTTGAAGAGCCCATCTGCATATCAGTGTCTGAGACTGCTAGAAACTTCACTAAAAACAGAGCTAAGCTGTTTTGATAATCCGCCACTAAAATGCATGCAGGCTAAACCGTCGGAAAAACAGCTTAGCAACGGCGTTAAACTTTTGAGAATCTGGGCCTTAGTTCAATCATAGCAGTCATTGTCTTCAGTCAAAGATCATGGGCCTTACATCTGGCCACAAGGTGCCACTATTGTGTAATGATAGATTCCCTTTTCATTCAGGGGCTGAGAAGAGTGCCTTTGCAACAGTTCCAGCCACCCAAGGTAGTGGAAGAACTGAGCCAGGAATCCAACTTGTATCCCTCTACAATAACCCAGTATAGCCACAGGGTTGGCACCTAGATAAATTTAATAATTGTTTTCAAAATTAAACTCTAATTTTACTGTGGCATATGGGAATTAATTGTTAAATATATATTTTTAATTAATTATACAAGGACGCAAAACATATAATATGTTCATATAATGATTCAAAATGTTGTGTGATTGTGGCATCGAGGTACCCCCCTCTTCAAACCCAGCATGCACCCAAAAAGAGGGAGAAAAAGCCTCAGACTAATGTAGCAGTACAGAACCAAAAGGTACAAATCAAAACTGCTTTTGATACTTTCACTGGCAAAAAAACTCCCTTACAGAACAGCTCAGGTTTAGAAAAGGGCAAAGTCACCCAGAGGCACGTTCAGGACTTAGCTGACAAAAGATGGCTTGAGCTCCAATGCTGTCATGTCTTCTCCAATCTTCCCAACAAGTGACCTTGTTTCACCAATGTTTGGCTCATCAGGGGAACAAACAATACAGCCTTGAAAAGTGCAGCCACACTGAGGGGTTTGAAGAGGGGGGGTATCTCGGTGCCACGATCACACAACACTTTGAATCATTATAAGAATATATTTTTAATTATAATTATGAATGTTATCGTGTAATAAGCATGACTTTTTTTTGTGCTTCTGTGACATTTATCCAGAAACGTTTCCTGGCTTCCTTATCAGTTTTAACAGAATACTTCAGAATACACATTTAAGGCCTGATTCTATATATCACATCCAAAAAATTAGCATCAATTAGAATGGCACTTAGTGCCATTCTATAAAAGGCATGTGAATCATACTTAGTGCTAGTGCATGTCATAATTTTTAGGCATACCTATATAGGCCAAGTAAAACCAAGCCTAAATACCTGCACCTAAGTTGTGCATAAAAAATTTAGGAATACAAACAATCCGCCTATGCTTTTTTCCTGGCCACGTTCCCTTTTAGGTTCACACATTGGAAATGATGCACCTACCAAGCTGTGCACGTAACTTAATGCCAATTAGCATCAATTGTTAGGTGCCATTGACTCATGTTTGAGTCCTAGCACTTGATGAATTACAGATCTAAAAAGAAGTTGGTTTTGTGCTAGTCCAGTAAGGTCCTCCAGTGTCATCCCCATGGTTGTTTTCAACGTGTCCAGCTATCTTCACCTAGTTCCTTCGATCTTCCCAAACATGCCCTCCTCCAATGATCTTTCTCTTCTGATGATGTGACCAAAATAAGACAGTCGTAACTTTACCATTTGGGCTTCAAATTGCATAACCGGATTGATCTCTTCCAGAATCAGTTTATTAGCTCTTCTGGTGGTCCACGGTACGCCTAAAATTCTTCTATAGCACCAAAGCTCAAATGAGTCAGTCTTATTTCTGTAGTGTCCAGCTTTCGCTTCCATAATTGACCACTGAGGAAATGAGTGCATGGACAAGTCTGATCGTTGTTTGGAATGTTATTTCCTTGCCTTTGAATACTTTTGGCCCTGAAGGGAGTGAGTGCAGCTTTGAAGGGAACAAGTAAGGGAGAGGGGATATGAACGTGGGACAAAGGGAGAAAGGAGGGGTGTAAGGAGCGTATTGGGACATGGAAAGGACACAAATTTGGTACAAAGGCTTGAAGGCAGGGGGCAAGAACTTGGGATACGGAAGGGAGGAAGGGGGTACTAACTTGGGACATGGGAGGGAATAGAAAGGGAGAATTGTTGGGCATGATTGTGTGAGTGAGAGGGAAAGAGATGGTGCACATGAGGAAAGAAAGAAAGAAAGGAACATTGCTGGGCATAGAGAGAGAGGAGTGAGGTAGAGACAGTGGCGTACCAAGGGGGGGCATGGGGGGCGGTCCTCCCCGGGTGCCAAGCCCTGAGGGGGTGCTCCTGGTCCGGTCCGGTCCCCCCACCCTGCGCCGGGTGTCGCGTCTGGAAACAGCCTGCAGCAAGATTGCGATGCCAGCAATCTTTGCCTACTTCGGCTGTTTCCTCCGCCACGGTCCCGCCCCTCCTCTGACGTCAGAGGAGGGGCGGGACCGTGGCGGAGGAAACAGCCGAAGCAGGCAAAGATTGCTGGCATCGCGCGATCTTGCTGCAGGCTGTTTCCCCAGAGAAATGAAGCGGGGAGGCCGGAGGAATAAGCAGTGCTTCGTGGTGGTGGTGGGGCCGAGCGGTCCTTCGAGGTAGGGGGGGCAGCAGGCCTTCAGGGTGGGGCGGGCAGGCAGACCTTGTGGAGGGGGGGGTGACAGGCCTTCATGGAGAACAGGCAGGCAAGCCTTCAAAGGGGGGACAAGCCTTCGGGGGGGTGCAGGCCTTCGGGGGGGGGACGACAGGCCTTCAAGGGGGACAGGCAGGCCTTCGGGGGGGGTGACAGGCCGTCGGGGGGGGTGCAGGCCTTGGGGGGGGACAGGCTTTCCAGGGAGGGAACAGGCCTTCAAGGGGGGGACAGGCCTTCAAGGGGGGGACAGGCAGGCAGGCCTTCAAGGGGGGTGTAGGCCTTCGGGGGGGGGTGCAGGCCTTCGAGGGGGGTGCAGGCCTTCGAGGGGGGTGTAGGCCTTTGGGGGGTGCAGGCCTTCGGGGGGTGCAGGCCTTCAAGGGGGGGGGACAGGCCTTCAGGGGGGGCAGGCCTTCAAGGGGAACAGGCAAGCAGGCCTTCAAGGGGGGGACAGGCCTTCGGGGGGGATGCAGGCCTTCGGGGGGGGGGTGCAGGCCTTCAGGGGGGTGCAGGCAGGTCTTCAAGGGGGGGACAGGCCTTCAGGGGTGGGATGCAGACCTTTAAGGGGGGGACAAGCCTTCAGGGGAGGGAGGGCCCTGGTGTAGAAGTACACGGAGGGAAAGGAGAGGGGTTTAAAGAGACGTGCATATGCCGGACTTTGGGTGGGAAGAAATAATGGGTCTGAAAATAGAGGAGAGAGAGAGAGATGATGGACATGGTTTTTAGGGAGGGAAGGAACAGAAAGGGAGAGAAGTTGGACATAAGGGATGGTGTTGAGGGGGGGATAGAGATACTGGTTAGGAGGGTAGTTGGGAAAAGAAAGGGAGAGATGGTGGACCCTGAGGTGGTGGGGAAGGAGGGAGAGCTGCTGGATGAAAGGGTAGTTAAGAAAAGGTGGATCTGTGGAGGGAGACAAAAAAAGGAAAGATGCCAGACATCCGGGGGAGGGAAGGGAAACGGAAGGGGAGGACAGAGATGGCAGATTGATGGTTAGCACGAAGAAAGAAGGAGACCCTGGCAAGCAAGTTATCAGAAAACAACCAGAGCCTTGGACCAACAAGATTAGAAAAATAACCAGACAACAAAAAGGTAGAAAAACTAATTTTATTTTCTGTTTTGTGATTACAATATGTCAGATTTGAAATGTGTATCCTGCCAGAGTTGGTGTTAGACCGCAAACGTGAGCTAGGATTTAACAGAGAGAGGAAAAGTCCTTTTTGTTTCTTTATTTTATTTACACCACAGCGCCAGTGTGGTTAGGAGAAGCCAAAAAAAAGCTGGTGAAAAAGCTGTAAAATAAGCCCACCAGGATGTTTGAAAAAAATACCCAATTGGGCAGGAAAATCGAATCGATAAACCAATTCAATAGGCTGAATCGAATCAAAATTTTTTTTCTTGAATCTGGCAGCACTAGTTTGCGCTACTGTCTTAGACTTTAGGACCTGGGATTGGGGAGAGATGGCATCCTCAGTACTTTATAATGCAAGTGAAATGAGGATTTGGTCAGATTTTTGAAGGGTCTGCACTCTGCAGAAGAAAAATATTGTATAGGCCGGGGACATGAGACAGCAGGAAATGGGAACTTTTCTTCCTTCTATTTTTGTGAATGGAAAGGCTGAGGATGTCAGAGAGTTCAGTTAAAATATGTGCTTTATAAAAAAATATGATAATGTGTTTTATAAAGTTTATAGCATTGCTGGCCTACCCGGTGAGGTGTTCCTAGTGGTGGAGGCAGCGTGTCAATGTGTTGAGAGGAAGAGGTGATCTGGGAAATTCTGCTGAGCAAACTCCGGGCCCATTTCCACCCCCCAGTTAGTCCACTCAACTCAACTGGTTCACACACTGAGTGGGTCTTTGGGTGTTGCTCCTGGGTAGTTGTTTTGGGATCTCTTCCAGGGGTTTGTCAGTATCTCCTTCTGGTCCAAGGAAGGAAACTCTGTTAACCTTAGCACTGACCTATAGAATATGTTTGTAACAGCGCTGCTTGTGTGGCATTAGTCTATGTAGTGATTGAAAGAAAAAAACCAGACCTTTGCACATTTTTGCACTATATGGTGGGTGTATGAGGAGATTCACATTTCCTGCACAGCTAAGTCCGTGTGAAGTTACCTTGTGCTGTATTTGACATCTAGCAAAGTCTCTGTTTGGAAGGAAAGATCTCAGCTTAAAAATGAAGTGGCCAGAAGTTATGGTAAAAGCAGATAGTGTAGCTGGTTTTAAGAAAGATTTGGACAAATTCCTGGAGGAAAAGTCCATAATCTGTTATTAAGACATGGGGGAAGTGTTTGCTTGCCCTGGATCGGTAGCATGGAATGTTGCTACTCTTTGGGTTTTGACCAGGTACTAGTGACCTGGACTGGCTTCCATGAGAATGGGTTACTGGGCATGATGGACCATTGGTCTGACCCAGTTAGGCTATTCTTATGTTATGTTCTCATCTGTAGGGGCCTTTGTTTTCACTTCTTATTTTAATGTATTTTTTTTCTGAGAACTTATCAGTGTTTTTTATAATGGGAACAAAAATGGAAGAGAATTAATGTGTGTGGGGAATGGGGGGGGGTAACTAATTTCTTCAGCTAAATAATTCAAACCACTTCAAACAGACATAGGAGAACTCACGCACCATTCACACACCCTCCAACCAAAAACGTCAAAAGAAAAAAACAGTTCGACAACCTCCTAACACTCGACCCCCCAACTCTACAACCTATTGACCTCGACCACAAACTACAAAACCTTCAAAAAAGAAATAAAAACCCTTCTATTCAAAAAACACATAAAACCGAACTAACACAATCAGAACTGTCCCAAGCATCACCTGCAACTACTTCTGATGTCATGACAATTCAGACATAATTTATGTTATGTTATGGTATGTTTCAAATAATGGTTACATATATGAGGTTCAATAAAAGAAAATTTTCACTGCCTGTTTCTATTATGACCATTTATTCAGTTTCATGGTTATTACAAAAAATATTTTTTTATATGGGGGGGTGTCAAAAAATTATGGGCCCCGGGTGCCACATGCCCTAGGTACGCCACTGGGTAGAGATACATGGGGAAGAGAAGGATGAGAGGGAGAAATGTTGGATATGGTGGTGGAGAAGGGACAGATTGAAGGGGATCCAAGGGGGATGAATGTTGGACATAGTGATAGAGGGAAAAGTGTGGCATAGTGCTGGAGAGGGATGATAGAAGGAGAAATGGGCATGGGGCTGGTGGGCAGTGGTGAAAAATGCTACACATATTCTGGGGGATGAGAGAGAGAGAAATGTTGGATGTAGCAGTAGAGGGAGTGGGAGCGATGCATCCTGGATCTCTCTCTCTTTCCCTACTCCCTGTACATAGGTGAGGGGATCATATAATGGTGAGATGATGAAGGTAGAGAGATGGGCACAGGGGGAATACTAGAAAGGGACGTATAGGAGACATAGAGAAGGGAGATGCTAAAGATGGGGAACAATACATATACAGAGATAGAAGATGGATGGTGAGCATAGAAAAATATATAATGTCAAATGGTCAATAGACATTGGCAAGTGAGTTAAGAGAAAACTCCCCCCAAAAAACCAGAGACCAGTACCTGAGACCAACACGATTTGAAGAATAATATGACGAGACAACAGAAGGTAGAAAAAAATAGTTTTATTTTCTACTGCATATACTAGAATATATGTACATACTCGAATATATGATGAGATTTTTGGGTCCAAAAAAATGGCCCAAATATAGGGGTATCATCTTATATTTGGGTCAGTGCTCACTTGCCCCCCTCCTGGACTTGTTGCAGGCCTCCACTGGCCTGCCGTTTGACCGATACGCTAGGAGAGGAGGGATCCCTCCCATCTCCTGTCCCAGCCGACTCTTAACAATTTTTTTTACCTCCCTCTCGCCTCCCCCTGTGTATCTTTTTTGGCTTTTTTGAATCCCTGGTGGTCCAGCGGTGTATCGGGTAGGAGCGAGCTTTCTGTTTTCCTGCCCCATAATGAGCCTCTCCCTTCCTGAATGGCTGCTGCCAGTTCTCAGAGAGCAGCTCGGCTGGGCAGGAGCGTAAAAAGTTTGCTCTTGCCCAGTACACCACTGGGCTGTGAGAACTCAGGCAGACATTCAGGAAGGGAGGGGCTCAGCGTGGGCCAGGAGCGCGGAAAGCTTGCTCCTGCCCAATACACTGCTGGACCACCAGGGATTCAAAAAGCTGAAAAAGATGCAGTTTTCTCAATAGTGGAGGGGATATTTGTGAAGGGGAGGGGTTTTGTTGATCCTTGCTCTGTATTTGTGTTTATAAAATGACAATTGTACAGAATATTGTTTCTTTTTATATTTTAATAAAATAAGTTTAGTATAAAATTATAACTATTTGAGGCTTGTGCGGATGGGATCAGACGGTTTGTGGGGATGGGGACAGCTCTGAGCTCGTGGGGATGGGGCGGAGACAGGGACTGAGCTCATGAGGTCGGGGTGGGGACAGGGACAGAGTTCACAGGGATAGGGCGAAGCCGGGGCCAAATTTTTGCCCTGTGTCATTCTCTATCCAAGAAATTGAAATCCTTTACTACTTCTATATTGTCTTCAGACTCAAATACCTTCAGGCTCAAAATCTTCATCATTTTCCATGTTCATGGTCTTTGTCTTGTTTATGTTCAGTTCTAATCCCATGTTATGACTTTTAGCTTTAACTTTTCTTAGTAGATATAGCATGTCTTCTTTGCTGCTAGTGTATCATCTGCATATGAGGTTCATCGTGGATAAGTACAAGTTGATGCATGTCGGTAACAAAAATATTATACACGAATACAGGATGTCCTGTGCGGTACTCGGAGAGACCCCCCATGAAAGAGACTTGAGAGTACTTGTAGACAAGTCAATGAAGCCGTCCGCACAATGCGCAGTGGCGACGAAAAGGGCGAACAGAATGCTAGGAATGATTAAGAAGGAGATCACAAACAGATTGGAGAAGGTTATCATTTCGCTGCACTGGGCCATGGTGCACCCCCACCTGGAATATTACTTCCAACACTGGTCGCCATACATGAAAAAGGACATAGTACTACTTGAAAGGGTCCAAAGAAGAGAGACCAAAATGGTTAAGGGGCTGGAGGAGTTGCTGGATAGCGAGAGGCTAGAGAAATTGGGCCTCTTCTCCCTTGAAAAGAGGACACTGAGAGGGGACATGATATAAACATTCAAGATAATGAAGGGAATAGACTTAGGTAGAGAAAGAGAGATTGTTCGCCCTCTCCAAGGTGGAGAGAATGAGAGGGCGCTCACTAAAGTTAAAAGGGGATAGATTCCGTACAAATGTACCAGAGAGTGGTAGAAATCTGGAACGCTCTTCCAGAGGCTGTTATAGGGGAAAGCACCCTCCAGGGATTCAAGACAAAGTTAGACAAGTTCCTGCTGAACCAGAACGTACGCAGGTAAGGCTAGACTCAAATCGGGCACTGGTCTTTGACCTAAGGGCCGCCGCGTGAGCAGACTGCTGGGCACGATGGACCACTGGTCTGACCCAGCAGTGGAAATTCTTATGTTCTTATAGCATCATAGATTGTTTATACTTTGGCCATCAACTTTGAAACCAACACTCTCTTCTTTCAAATTTGCTTTTCTGAAGATGGCTTTGCTATAAAAGTTGAATGGGTAAGGTGACAAGATGCATTCTTGCCTGATGCCACATTTCACTGGTAACCAATTAGTGTTGCCATATTCAGTTCTCACTGAAGCTTTTTGATTTTCGTAGAGGCTCTTTATCAGCTTAGTTGTGTGTTTGGGTATTCCCATTTGTGTAGAGTTCTCTATAGTTTATTGTGATCCACACAATCAAAAGCTTTGCTGTAGTAAATGAAGAAAAAGTATAGGGACTTTGGTCTTCTCCAATATCCATCTAACATTGGCAATAATGTCTCTTGTTCATCAGACAGCAACCTTTTCCAAGCTGGAGAGCCTTAACCTTTTTAGTCTTTTCTATGAGAGGAGTTCCATCCCCTTTATCATCTTGGTCGTTCTTCTTTGAACCTTTTCTAGTTCCGCTATATTTTTCTTGAGATAAGGAGACCAGAATTGAATGCAATACTCGAGGTGAGGTTGCACCATGGAGCAATACAGATGCATTATAACATTCTTAGTCTTATTACCATCCCTTTTTTTAATCATTCCTAGCATCCTGTTTGCTTTTTTGTCCGCCGCAGCACATTGGACAGAAGCTTTCATCGTATTGTCTATGTCGACACCCAGATCCTTTTCTTGGGTGCTAACCCCCAAGGTGGACCTTGATATCCGGTAACTGTGATTTGGGTTATTCTTCCCAATGTGCATCACTTTGCATTTGTGTACATTAAATTTAATCTGCCACTTGGATGTCCAGTCTTCCAATTTCCTAAGATCTGCCTGCAATTTTTCACAATCTGCATGTGTTTTAACAACTTTGAACAGTTTAGTGCCATCTGCAAATTTAATCACCTCACTTGTTTCAATTTCCAAATCATTTATAAATAAGTTAAATAGCGCCAGTACTAGTACAGATCCCTGTGATATTCTACTGTTTACTGTCTGCCATTGAGAAAAATTACTATTTAACCATACCCTCTGTTTTCTATCTGATAACCAATTCCTAATCCACAACTGAACTTTTCCACCAATCCCATGACTCTTTAATTTTCTCAGGAACCTCTCATGAGGAACTTTGTCAAAAGCTTTCTGAAAATCTAGATATACTACATCAACCGGCTCACCTTTTATCCATATGTTTATTTACACCTTGAAAGAAGTCAAGCAAATTGGTGAGGCAAGATCTCCCTCGGCTAGATCACCTTCGGCTGAACCCATGCTGACTCTGTCTCATTAAATCATGTTTGTTTATGTGCTCCACAATTTTATTTTCTATAATTGTTTGTACTATTTTGCCCAGCACTGAAGTCAGGCTTACCGGGCTATAATTTCCCAGATCTCCCCTGGAACCCTTTTTAAAAATTGGCATAATATTGGCTACCCTCCAATCTTCAGGTACCACAGACAATTTTAACAACAGGCTACAGATCACTAACAGCAGGTCAGCAATTTCATGTTTGAGTTCTTTTAGTACCCTGGGATGTATACTGTCCGGTCTAGGTGATTTGTCACTTTTTAACTTGTCGATTTGGCTTAGTACATCTTCCAGATTCACCAAGATTTCTTTCAGTTCCTCCGCATCATCACCCTTGAAAACCATTTCCAGTTCAGGTAGATCTCTTACATCTTCTTCTGTAAAAGCTGAAACAAAGAATTAATTCAGTCTCTCCGCTATGGCCTTAACCTCCCTGAGCGTCATTTTTGCTCCTCAATCATCCGTCACATGGATTCCTTCACAGGTTTTCTGCTTCTGATGTACCTAAAAAATTGTTATGAATTTTTTCCTCTTTGGCAAGTTTCTCTTCATATTCTTTTTTAGCTTTCTTTATCTAAAGTTTGAGCAATGGTGACTTCAGTAGCTTATCTACATTCTACGCCCATTGAGGCATCTGTAAAGCAGCCACCTGGTCCTCAATTCATATTTTCACATCCCACTATTGTTTGGAGAATCATTCCAGACAGGGTAGTCAGTTTGGCCAAGCAGTTCTACAAAATTTATTCTCAGATGCCAACTTCCCTTCAACCCTTTTGGTTTCGCCAGGCTCATGGTAGTTGTCAATAACCCTCTTCTCAGAGGCATGATCCTGACAGCTAGGGTGTCCCACATGTGAGAACATACTGCCTGAATGACCTCGGATAGTTACCTGTAGCAGGTGTTTGATGACGACAGCAGGCAGATATTCTCACAACCCTCCCTCTTTCTATAGTTGGCTTCTTAGCTTTGTTACTGAACTGATAGTTCTGCGAACTTACGTCAAGCGGGAAGGCACCAGCACATATGAAGTATGGGTGGTTTTAAAGTGACAGTACACTTTTTGTTTGTCTGTACTGGGTTCTGTGCATGATGTCACCCACATGTTAGAATATCTGTCTGCTGTCCTCAGATAACACCTGCTACAGGTGAGTAACTATGGTTTTTTGCCCCTCTTAAGATTGCTTTAGCCACTCACTAAAATAACTGGGGTATGGTGATATGTTGCTGATTATGAAATTAAACTATCTATACAGGAAAAGGAGCTGTGAGCCCTGGAGAGGTGTGTGTGATCACACTCTTGCAGCCTCCATGGATCTACCAACTCCAAAGCTTTTGCAAACAATACAAGAGCACTATCTGAGACACACTTCCCTCTTTTCCAGATTTAACACTTAGTTCAGATCTCCCATTACTACCAAAGCCTTAATATTTCTTCAAAGCTGGTTCTCCATATACTCCAATTGCGACTCATTGCCTCTCAATCTTTCCATAAGGCCACCTTCAGCCTCTTCACTACTCCCAATTGATCTTCTAGGGTTAACAACTTATTAGCATGAGGTACTAACCCGAGCCCATCTTGATCACCACTTCACTAAAATTCTCAAACATTACATTGAAATGTCCCAGTATATCCCTTACTTAAGATGATAATCTCAGCACTTTGGTACTAGAAGATTTGTTTAATCTCTGTTCTGAGCAAATTGAAATGTCCAGTGGCATAACTTTGCAATGCACTAGAAAACAGCCTCTAATGCCTTCATTACCTTATTTAACTTAAAAACACAGATGTTTAACTTTGAATTTTTAAATTAAACCAAATTTTTAACATAACACTTTTCTGGTAAAATAGCATTTAATTCCCCCATGGATTACAATGGATGTTGTTTGTGGTCTTCCTTCTCTTTCCTTCGTGTGTTAAAGAGTAAAAACCCACAGTGACATGTAAACTAACTCTCTCTATATTGGGACCTGGAGTTAGCCTTCAGGTCTGATCCTGAAGGCTAACTCCAAGTCTTTTGTGAAATGATGAAATTTTGAGAAATACTACAGGATTACTATATAGCATGAGTATGGAATTCATTTTTTATTCTGCAGTATGTTGAAAAAAGGGGGTTTCAACCTTCCTAAAATGGCTGAATACACAGTGTACTGGTTTATAACGAGTTTTGGTGCAGGTTGGTTTTGCCCTGCTACTCCATTTTTTCCTGCTTAATAAGAAGACACACTATTTATTGATAGCTAATCATTCACAACCAAAGATTGTGCTGCCAGCTTGTTCCTTCATTCCCTTTTATTGTTGTGAATTTTATCAGGCTGAGGGCTTTCTAAGTTATTTGCTGAAACCATGCTGAGGGAACTTCTGAGGGAGCAAGTTAGAGTGAATTGTGAAGGATGGTATTTTAAAAAAATATATTCCTTTTATATGTGTATAGCTGGTATATGTCAAGAATGAGAAAGAGGGGGAGAGATCAATGAAGCTGGTTAGGGACCCAAGCAGATATGAAAACAGAAAACAGGTTTTAAAAAAACAGTTCAATTAATAGAGGGAAATGAAGAAAGTAAATGAGGTAATCAGAAGCAGAGAAATTGGTATTGGCAGGTTTTTGAATGATGCTTGTGGATGGACAATCTTTCAAAATCCTTCCCATTCCATGACTGCCGTCCATCTCTGTATTTATTATTAAAATACTATGATCCATGAGGAGCTGGGGGTGACTTCTAGTCCAACTAACTCTAATTAATCCAGTCAGGGAGAGCAGCAGGGTAAGTAGAGCAGTCTATTGGATTGAAATTCATAACTTAATTGAGGTCAAAGTCCTGGGCTGGGAGAACAAAAGTCTTTCGCTGGGACCAAGGCAGATCAATAGCAATAAATATCTGGCTGGTGTACAAGTGGCTTTATTGTGACAGATTATCTTACAACTGGCTTTGGAGGGTGGGGGAAGAAATAGTTGATTTTGTTAAGGGAAAGAGTCCTGAGGCAATACAGTATAACCCCCTCCCTGATTTAACTTACACTCCATTTCTTGGGATTATACCTAGGACATTTGTGTGCAAAATTCATGTTACAGAGACTTAAAGCTGCAGCACAGAGAGAAGAGGATTCCAAATTTTCTGTGCCCTTTAAATAGCATGGAGTAGCTGTGCAGTTTAACTCAGGGCTCGGAAAGATTTGTAGGGTTTTGACATAATTCTCAGGTTAAATCATAGCCCAGCCTGTGGACAGAGTGACTCTTAGGATTAAGGGAAAATGAAATATATTCCAAGGTATTTTCGCTGTATTCCGTTTTTCTGGTTGCATATGGCACTGCTTGTGTACCTCAGCTCTGATATTGTTTGACTTTTCCCATTCATTATCTAAATGAAAGTGCCCCAAACCTTTGGTGATCAAAGGTCTGAGTAAATTTGTAGATATATTTTCACTCTATGTATGTTTTGGGGCAATTTTCAAACTCCTTGTGAGTTTAAAAAAAATGTGTGGATGGGCTTTGCACTAGTCCACTATGAATAACAAAGTTGCATGGGGAGAGAAATTTCAACCATCCTCATTGGAATCTATCCCATACCCACAGGTACCTCCTAAGATCCATTCCATCCCCACCCATCTCTCCTAATTAATCTCATCCATCCTCACCTGTACCCTCAGGAGTAAGTGATGCTAGTATTTACTTGCTTGCAGCCTTCCATTTTCTCCTAATCCCAACAGTCTCCCACAGCATTTAGCTGGTACTCACTGTTCAACCAATGAATATCCCAAACCTTAGTATGGTGTTCTGGCTGCCTCTCTGGGCATGTCAAGCTTCATTCTGATTCTCTAGTTGCTTCATTTAGTGCAGGGATCTCAAAGTCCCTCCTTGAGGGCCGCAATCCAGTTGGGTTTTCAGGATTTCCCCAATGAGTATGCATTGAAAGCAGTGCATGCACATAGATCTCATGCATATTCATTGGGGAAAACCCGACTGGATTGTGTCCCTCAAGGAGGGACTTTGAGACCCCTGGTTTAGTGCATTCCAGCTTCATTCTGGCATCACCAGTAATTTTGACTACACTACTGCAGGAATAATGCAGTAACTTTTTTCATCCCTGCAGGATTCCTGTGATCCCCATTGCCATGCAGCTCTCTACTATGAATGCCCCTGCTCTGATTGATTCCAGTAGCATGCATCTCTGTTGATTGGCTTCTTGTATCTGCATAAGCCATGGAACTCTCCACTCATTTTGTCCTCAGATAGGTCTTCTACGAGTCTCTTGGTGTTTTACCATTTGCTGCTTCTTGATGTTTGACCCCTACTAGTCTTCCAGTAACGAACTTGGTCTGCCTGCTGCAACCCTTGCTGATTCCTAGACTTTGTCATTGCCTGCTGATTAGGATTCAATTTCATGCCCAGTATTTTTCTTGTCTTTTCCTTCTACTGTACGTCATATGTGGCAGATCCATTCTGGGCTTTCCTGGATTCCTGTACACACTTGCACACAAACACATTGATAAAATACAACAAAGCACTTTCCAGTGCAATAGGTGATACATTCTAGACAAATGGGTTATTTCCCCATAGCCACGTGCTGCTGCAGAAGGAACTCACTCTCAATTTTTCACTCTGCCTCTGCTGTACGTCACTAAGTTCTCTAGCTCCACCTACAGTTCTTTCCTTCTATATGCGTGCCTTCAGGAGTGCTTGTTCTGCTCTCCCCATTTTATTATTTTTTATTTGATGTAATTTTGTCCCTTTTTGGGGTAATTTGGTGCTTGAAGTCAATTTGAAGCTCTGCCTGCTTGAGAATACACAGACTTCGGTCTGTAGCTGACAGGCCGATCCCACTTGGTACCTGTTAGCCAGCCTACATAGTTTTCTCTGGAGCTCAGGGCCGTTTTTGGTGTGGTCTCACCTACTGTTAAGTGGGGGTCAAGTGCAGGCTGTTAGGCTCTCTTAGGAGGCTTGGCGGTATCTCACAGGATTCCAGCTGCGCCTTTGCACCTCCGCCCATCCTGGTGTGCATCCGTTGGTCCTTGGGTGGAGGTGTAGTCAGACATGGAATCTGACTGGCAGCCCAAAGATCAGCTTTGTAGAAGCATTCCCAGCATTGTGGCAGTGAAATTTCTCATCCAGCTACTGTGAGAGAGCTAAAAGTAGGCTGCAGCACTGATTCTGTCAGGTCACAGTGAGTACATAGGCCAGGGGTGGGCAACTCCGGTCCTTGAGGGCCGGAATCCAGTCGGGTTTTCAGGATTTCCCCAATGAATATGCATGAGATCTATTTGCATGCACTGCTTTCAATGCATATTCATTGGGGAAATCCTGAAAACATGACTGGATTCTGGCCCTCAGGGACCGGAGTTGTCTACCCATGACATAGGCTGTCAGCCTGTGAGAAACATTGGGGTAGGTTAGAAGGTGGGGTTTTGAGTGTTTCTGAATGTTCCCCTGTGTTCCCCCTCCTGAAAAATCCTAAAATCACCATTTTGAGAGTTTAGGGAGTGGTGGGAGTGATTTTGGTATGATTTTTTTTGACGGCAGCCATCTTGGGTTTTTAGCAATCTTTTTTTCTAAAGCTCCCTGCTTCTTCAAAACTGCAAATGTTGCCTAGAAACCTCCTGGGATGGAGTCCTTGGGCTCTCCTTATGTGGATTCTTGCCATGATTGTGCATATTTGGCATTTTTAGAGCGTTTTTGCATCACACACCGTGTGATTGAGCCATGGGGGAGGGGCTGCAGCATCCAGCTTAGTATCTCCTCTTCTGAAGCAGGTGACCAAATGCTCAACTAGCCTGGCGGGGTGGCCTTCGTGACTTTCGGAGCTCGGCATGGCTGGTAATTCTTCGCAGCCTAGGAAATGTGAATTTTAGTCATCTTAGGGTGACTCTGCCCCAGGAGCCAGACATTTATTCTGAATTTTTGAAATTTTTTGTTGTCTGAAGCTCAGAATCAGTGTTCTTCCCCTACATAGTCCCTATCTACCTCCATGGCATCTCTCAGTGGCATTGCTCCTTTGGACAAGTCCTCAATTTATCCTGCCACTGTGCTTGTGCTACCTGACCCTGATCTGGGGGATCCTGATACAGATGACTTGCTTGCTGACCCCTTATTTGCAGGTGCAACGCTTCTTGGGGCAGGAGATAAGGAACTGTGTGCTGGATCTGTGGATCCCTCTGGGAGTTTTGGAGTCTGGAAATGCTCTCACAATCCTGTGCTTATTTGTGTCTATGACTTTGCCGACCTTATTTCTGAATCTTTGCAGGAGTTCATTTTGGTCACTCAGCTGGCTCCGTCCACTTCTTCCTCCTAGCTTTGTGGTGTGTGCTTGCAATCTGCTACCTTCCCCTGGCACCCTGATATATGTTTTCTGGTCTCAGAGTAATTTGACTCTCCAGAGGATGATCTTAAAATTTGCTAGAGCTATGTCACGCTGGTATCCTCTGGCATAAGAGTGTCAGCAACTTTTGGATCAGTCCATGGTAGATTTTTTGGGTGGCATAGTTGGCTAAATGCACCTCTTTCCCGAGTGTGGGTGGTGTAGTGTTAGAAGATATATAGGACCGCTGTTTGGATGTGGATCTCGGGAAACCTTGGCGCAGCTGCTTTGGGCATTAAAGCTGCTTAGGTGATGTTTTTTGTTGCACGTGCCTATCTTTCTCAAATACTGGAGAGTGAGGCGGTGGTTCCCCTTCCTCAACTTTTTTTTTGGTGGAGACAGATTATATGGTGAATGCATTATATGACTGTATGCAAAGTTTGGCAAAGGTGTCAGCGTACTCCTTCTCTGCCAGCAAAATGCTTTGGTGACTCCACTTCCAAGGCTTCTTTGGCTAGACTGTCTTTTCAGGAGCAGTTATTGTTTGGCAAAGGTCTGAATGACCTCATGGATTCTGAGATGGACAGTCACCCTAAGACTTTGCCTGATTGCAGACCCAGACCCTTCTGGGTTTCTGGTCATTCAAAATTTGTGGCTCGTAGTGATTCCGACCGTATTCAAGTGCCATGTTGCAGAGATTTTTACAGGGCAACCAAAGATGGTATAATGGCTACAGGCATTCTTAGCCTTCCAGCTCCAGTTCTGCACCCCGTGCTGAAGAGGCATAATGGTGCCAGGCCAAGGAATGCTTCTCTTCAGATAGGGGGCCGGCTCTCTGTCTTTCTTCCTGCCTAGATGTACCTAATATTAGATATTTTATTGTTTGTAAACTTCAAAGAGGTATTGACGGTATACAAATAAAGATTGCATTTGTATTGTATATTACATCTGACAAATGGGTCTTGCACTTTCTTCGGTTGGGCTACAAGCTGGAATTTGCCCGTCCTCTGCCAGATTGATTCATGGACTCTCCTACAGGTCGCCTGGTCAAAGCACTTGGACTCTCTAACAGGTTACCCGGTCAAAGCGCTCAAGGTTCAAGCCACTATACAGTGCTGACACGATATTCAAGCTATAGAGCCAGTGTCGCATGAACACTCGGGCTCAGGCAGATACTCTATGTACTTTCTGGTGCTGTCTAGCCTTTCCAAGGTGCCTTTTGAGCCCCTTCAAAATGCTTCCCTCTTGGCCTTGATGCTCAAGACTGTTTTTCTGGTTGCCATTCCTTTGGCATGATGTGTGTCGGCCCTATAGGCTCTGTCTTGCAGAGAACCATTCCTCCATATTTCGGAGATGGATTTTCCTTCAGACCGCTTTTTCCTTCCTGTCAAAGATGGTTTTGGCTTTCCATGTTAATCAGAAAGTGCATTTGCCTGCCTTTCAGCCTACTGGTTCCAGAACACATGATTGACTGCTGAAGAAACTGGAGGTATGCAGAGTTTTTCTGCATTATCTGGAGGTCACTAACGAGTTTTGTCTCTCTGACCATTTGCTTGTGCTGACTCATCCAGCTAAGCAGGGTGTTCCCGTTTCTAAGGCTATGGTTTCCGGATGGATCCAGAGAGCTATTTTGTCAGCCTACATTCTTTCTGGGAAACAGTCTCCTGTTTCCGTCAAGGCGCATTCTTCCAAGAGTGTGGCTTCTTTGTGGGCCGCACCTTGAGCTGACTCCTCTGAGGAGATTTGCAGGTAGCAACGTGGTCTTCTCTTCACGAGTTTGCCAAGTCTTATGAAAGTGAGTGTGGTGGCAAGACAGGACTGTCTTTGGCTCCTTGGTATTCAGGGTAGGTGCAGCACGCCCACCCTAGCTATTTGGGGACTGCTTTTGTACGTCTCATCTGTCTAGAATGTTTCACCTATTGCATTGGAAAAACAAATTATGTACTTACCCTGGTAAGCTCTTTTCCAATAGATAGGTGAGACATTCTAGACTCCCGCCCAATCCTTTCTGTGCATGCCTACTGTTTTAGTCTGTTTATGCTGCTCCAAGCTGATTCTTGGATGACCGTCAGCCCTTGGGGGCTGGGAACCATTTGTATGTATATTTCAGTTTTATTTGGGAGCAGTTACTAAGCTCTTTTGAAGCCTATGTTGGCAGTTCACATTACTGTTGAGTTAATTCTTGAGTAGAACAGTTGGTTGAAGCCTGTTGCTACAGGTGCCTCTACTTCACCGTGTATTGAGTGGCTCTCAGTGCTTGGGTACTAACTGCAAGTGGAGCTCGAGAACCCAGTGAAGTACAGCAGAGGCAGAGTGAAAAATATGGAGTGGACTCCTTCTGCAGCAACAAGCACCTATGGGGAAATAACCCATTTGTCTAGAATGTTTCACCTATCTACTGGAAAAATGCTTACCAGGGTAAGTATGTAATCTCTTTTTATTGGTTCATAAACTGTGAGTCCTGTTATTTCATTGACTTAGGATAGGCAAAGGAGTCTCTTGGGTCAAAAGATATCAATATATCTCAGCAGTATACCGTATTTTCACGCAAATAACGCGCACCCGTGTAAAACGCGCACACGGGTATAGCGCGCAGAAATCACGATGATATGTACAAAAACTTTTGTATACCGCGCTCACGGGTATACCGCGCATGATGCCCGACGCTCCTTTCGCCCGCCCTGACTCTCCGTTCACCCCCCCTGACTTCCGTGCACTGCCCTGACTTTCCGTGCGCTGTCCCGACTCTCCGTTCACCCCCCTGACTTCCGTGCACTGCCCTGACTTTCCGTGCGCTGTCCCGACTCTCCGTTCACCCCCCCTGACTTCCGTGCACTGCCCTGACTTTCCGTGCGCTGTCCCGACTCTCCGTTCACCCCCCTGACTTTCCGTGCACTGTCCCCCCTTGAAGTCCTGTCCCCCCTTGAAGGTCTGTCCCCATCCTGAAAGCCTGATGCCCCCCCCCGACGTCCGATACATCCCCCCCCGGCAGGACCACTTGCACCCCCACCCCGACGGACCGCCGACTCCCCAACAATATCGGGCCAGGAGGGAGCCCAAACCCTCCTGGCCACGGCGACCCCCTAACCCCACCCCGCACTACATTACGGGCAGGAGGGATCCCAGGCCCTCCTGCCCTCGACGCAAACCCCCTCCCCCCAACGACCGCCCCCCCCCAAGAACCTCCGCCCGTCCCCCAGCCGACCCGCGACCCCCCTGGCCGACCCCCACGACACCCCCACCCGCCTTCCCCATACCTTTGTGTAGTTGGGCCAGAAGGGAGCCCAAACCCTCCTGGCCACGGCGACCCCCTAACCCCACCCCGCACTACATTACGGGTAGGAGGGATCCCAGGCCCTCCTGCCCTCGACGCAAACCCCCCCCCCCCCCAACGACCGACCCCCCCCAAGAACCTCCGACCGCCCCCCCAGCCGACCCGCGACCCCCCTGGCCGACCCCCACGACCTCCCCACCCCCCTTCCCCGTACCTTTGGTAGTTGGCCGGACAGACGGGAGCCAAACCCGCCTGTCCGGCAGGCAGCCAACGAAGGAATGAGGCCGGATTGGCCCATCCGTCCTAAAGCTCCGCCTACTTGTGGGGCCTAAGGCGCGTGGGCCAATCAGAATAGGCCCTGGAGCCTTAGGTCCCACCTGGGGGCGCGGCCTGAGGCACATGGTCGGGTTGGGCCCATGTGCCTCAGGCCGCGCCCCCAGGTGGGACCTAAGGCTCCAGGGCCTATTCTGATTGGCCCACGCACCTTAGGCCCCCCCGGTAGGCGGAGCTTTAGGACGGATGGGCCAATCCGGCCTCATTCCTTCGTTGGCTGCCTGCCGGACAGGCGGGTTTGGCTCCCGTCTGTCCGGTCAACTACCAAAGGTACGGGGAAGGGGGGTGGGGGGGTCGTGGGGGTCAGCCAGGGGGGTCGCGGGTCGGCTGGGGGGGCGGTCGGAGGTTCTTGGGGGGGGCGGTCGTTGGGGGGGGAGGGGGGTTTGCGTCGAGGGCAGGAGGGCCTGGGATCCCTCCTGCCCGTAATGTAGTGCGGGGTGGGGTTAGGGGGTCGCCGTGGCCAGGAGGGTTTGGGCTCCCTTCTGGCCCGATATTGTCGGGAAGTCGGCGGTCCTTCGGGGTGGGGGTGCGAGTGGTCCTGCCGGGGGGGGGATGTATCGGACGTCGGGGAGTCGGCCGGGCAAGAGGGCTTGGGCTCCCTCTTGCTCCGATCGTGGATGCGGGTGCGGGTGGGAGCGCGTGCGAGCGGTCGTTCGGGGTGGGGGTGCGAGTGGTCCTGCTGGGGGGGGATGTATCGGACGTCGGGGAGTCGGCCGGGCAAGAGGGCTTGGGCTCCCTCTTGCTCCGATCGTGGATGCGGGTGCGGGTGGGAGCGCGTGCGAGCGGTCGTTCGGGGTGGGGGTGCGAGCGGTCCTGCTGGGGGGGTGAATCGGGCGTCGGGAACTATGTTTAAAAACTTTTGTATACCGCGCTCACGCATATAACGCGCGAGGGGTATGCGCGGTAGGTAAAAACGCGTATAACGCGCGCGTTATATGCGTGAAAATACGGTAAATCTCTTCAGCACAACAGTTTTCAACCAACCAGTAATTGGCTTACCTTAGCCAACACTTTTAACATCCAAATCTTCAATACATATAGCAGGCTTCTCACCCTGCCTGTCTCTCTCTCTTACAGTCTCTCTCTGTAAACCTCTTGTGAGCTGTCACCTTGGCACTCTGACACTTTCCAGTCCCTTCCAGAGCTTCCTATCAGCCTACAATTAGGAAAGGTTTCTCTGTGGACGTCTTTTCCTTGGGACCTCTCTCGACTCACTCCAAGCTAGGGCAAATATCCTCCTCCCTACCGATTCCCACCTCTCTGACTCAGCAGGGTTGCATTCCTTTTGTTAAGGTGGCTCAGCACTGAGCTGTAGAGCTCCATGCATTCTGGGACATGTAGTTCCATCAATTTTGAGCTAGCGGCCCTTGCTGTATGATAGCATTACTGAGGGAGAATTACTTACTCCTTCACAGTCTGGTATCTATTCCTCCTTTCTGGGACCACCATGGACCTATGCCAGATGTTCTAGCAGCCTCTGAGTACCAGAGGGCTCAGCCTAAAGTGAAAAAGGGCTTTTGTAGGTGAAAAATTACTTTGTTGGTCACCAGTGTTCTTGAGAGTGGAACTGGCCATGACACTTTCCATTAAAAATTGCCCAAGGGAAAAAGTACGTTTCCTTGCCTTTTCCACAGGTATTTTTCTTATAAAATAACAAATGCAGATGGAAAGATGCAATCAATTCTCATTATTTTTCTTCCCAATATAAGCCTGCCTCCATAAACACATTCTCTAGTAGGGTGAAACTACATACATGGACAGTTTTCAGACTGCTCATTAGCCTAATAAATCAGTACTTACCAGCTAAATGGCTTTTACCTCAGAATGGTCAATAATATGCTGAAATCCTCAGCTCAGTTTGTAGTGGCATCTAGAAAAGCTAATAGATTGTTAGAAATTATTAGAAAAGGAATAGTGAATAAAACAGTATATTGTAATGCCTCTATATTGCTCAATGATGCAACCACACCTTGAATAATATGTGCAATTCTGGTGACCACATTTTACAAAAGATATAGCAGTATTGAAAAGGTACAGATAAGAGTGAGCAAAATGACAAAGGGGATGGAACAATTCCCTTATAAAGAAAGGTTAGGGTACTATTGCTGGGTGAAAGGGCAGCTGAGGGGAGATAATGATAGAAGCCTGTAAAATAATGAGGGAATTGGAATGGGTAATCATGAATTGGTTGTTTGCTCTTTTCAGAAAGTACAGACCAGGGGGCATGGCATGAAGTTACTAAGAAGTACACTAAAAACAAATCATAAAAATATTTTTCACTCAACAATAATTAACAATAATTAAGCTCTGGAATTAAGGATGTGATAAAAATTACATAGCTGAGTTTACAAAAAGCCTGGCCAAGTTCCTGGAGGAAAAGTCCACAAATCATTATTAAAGTATATATAGTGAATTCCACTGGTTATCTCTGAAGATGAGTAGCATGCCCTTGTGAACTGGTTTGGCTAAACTTGATAGACCTTTGCTTTTACCCAATATGGAATTCCTTATTATGTTAATAAATTTATATATTGTGAAAAAAAATTATAAAATGATTATCTAAAACATTCAATTAACAGCAGTTGATATTGCTTTATTAAAACACAATTCTAAGAGTCCTGGGTACAGGCTTCTTCCCTCATAAAGCTGTACATGTGATACAAAAATGCTTAGTAGAGTACTCTTAGTGAGATTGATTGATTTATTATGGTTTATTTGCTGCCTTTTCTTTTTTAAAAGAGGTTCACCCAAGGTGGTATTTAGCGAGAATAACTGAATTTAGTCAATTTAATGATTTTAATATGACCGCAGTCAAACTGTAGTTATGCACAAAAGTGTAGTCGACAGTATTCTATAAGGTAGAGCCTAAGTGCTACAGTGTGTAACTGAGGGGGCAGAGCATGGGCCAGCATGGATGTGTCTTCAGTTAAGTGCATCACTTGGTGCATGTAGGCATATGCCCATTTATACCTGCCACTGACATGGCACCTATATATAAATGCACCTTTGTTGCCTTACGCAAAGTATTAAGAACATAAGAACATAAGCAGTGCCTCTGCCGGGTCAGACCACAGGTCCATCCCGCCCAGCAGTCCGTACCCGCGGCGGCCCAACAGGTCATGGCCTGCCTTAATCACCAGAAGGGGCCCCCTTCGCCCCCTAGGTTTGTCATCAAAGTCTTATCTTCCCATCAAAGTCCTAACCCTCAGGCCTTGCACCTGCACGACCTTGTGAGCTGTCTATACTTATGCAACACCCCAGCACCTCCCTCAGTACCCCTCTATCCCCTTTTCCCTCAGGAATCCGTCCAATCCCTGTTTGAATCCCTGTACTGTACTCTGCCAGATCACTTCCTCCGGGAGTGCATTCCATGTGTCCACGACCCTTTGGGAGAAGAAAAACTTCCTTGCATTTGATTTGAACCTATCCCCCTATTCATTTATGGCATCTTGGCACACAGATACTATTATAGAATTGGCACCCGGCACTTAGCATCAACATGCCTAAACAGAGGTGCCAATTTTTCCACCCATATGTAGAGTGAAGAGGGCATGGTTTGTGCATTCTGGGAATAGTACTTACTATGGAGGTAATTCATTAAGTCATTTTTTGCATATGTAGCCACATATTCATGAAAATATCCTTATTATAAAAGTACATGTTTTTGACTTAGCATGCACATGTGCAAATAGACTATAAAATAAGCTAATCTATGTCTGAACTTGAAAATCATAAATGTGGATATTTATACATGTTCCAGGGCAGGTATACATGTCCACATCTGCAATGTAGGCATGATTTCTGCCGCTTATACTAGTACAGTCAAACTGCGGTTTGCGAGTGTTTTTCAAGACGAGAAAACCATTTGCTAAATTTGTGACTCGCAAACCGAGTGTTGACTCGCTAAACGAGCTCTCAGCTATGGTGGCCCAGGGATTGGTACCTGCCTGTGGGTACCGCAGCCCCTTCAGTGGGGTGGCTTCCTTCCCTCGGGGTCCCTTGTGGCTGCCCTCCCGCTTTGGGTGATGCCTCTGCTGCCGCCAGCGCCTCCCAGCTCCCGATCCAAGCCGGCCACCATCCTGTGCAAGCATGCGCACAAGCTCTCAGCTCCCGAGCCAAGCAGGCCACCGTCCCGACAACGCACGCGCCACGTGCAAGCATGCACAATGTCGAGCGTGGGACGTTGTGTGCTCTTGCATGTGGCATGCGCTTTGTCGGAACGGCAGCCGGCTTGGCTCGGGAGTTGAGAGGTCATGTGCATGCTTGCACAGGATGGTGGCTGGCTTGGATCAGGAGTTGGGAGGCACTGGCGGATGGCAGATGCATCGCCCGAAGTGAGAGAGCAGCCGCAATGGGATCCCGAGGGAAGGAAGGAAGCCACCCCACCGAAGGGGCTGTGGCACCCACAAGCAGGTACCCATCCCTGGGCTACCACAGTAAACCTTGATTGTTGAATGAATCGTCTGAGTTTACATTATGGCCTAGGGGGAACTTTGCTTTGATATACAAGTGTTTTGGCTTACAAGCATGCTTCTGGAATGAATTATGCTCGTAAGCCAAGGTACCACTGGTGAAGAAGAAAACGGTGACTGAGTTCAAAGAAGTGTGGGATGAACACAGAGGATCTAGAATCAGAAAATAATATTAAATATTGAACTAAGGCCAGTACTGGGCAAACTTGCACAGTCTGTGTCTGTATATGGCCGTTTGGGAGAGGATGGGCTGGAAAGGGCTTCAATGGCTGGGAGGGTTTAGATGGGATGGAGTAGGTTTTAACGGAGATTTCAGCAGTTGGAACCCAAGCACAGTACCGGGTAGAGCTTTGGATTCTTGCCCAGAAATAGCTAAGAAGAAAAAATTTAAATTGAATCAGGTTGGACAGACTGAATGAACCATTCGGGTCTTTATTTGCCGTCATCTATTATGTTATTATGTTAAGTAGGCACCTACTTGTCTATAAAATTGACCTAAAATAGGTATCTCAAAAAGCATTGACACTAGGTCCTCTTGATACACATAAGTGTCAATATTTGGCCTTTAACTTATTTGGCTTGCTGAAAATCCAGGTCTGAGGCAAACGTAAAGCTATACACATAGCACCAAATTCACCTCTTTTAAGTGTACCTGACATATAGGGGTACTGATATTTGGCACTTCTACATCTAACAGTTACATATAGAATAAAGGTTTTATATTATTTTCTCAATGACCTGCTCAATATTGGGCTCAACATTCATCTGTAAGCTGCTGTCTTTTTTTTCTGAATGGCATTCTGAAGCCTAAATTCCATTGGCAGAAAATACAGTGCAATTCACCAAATCCTCATATCAATTCTTTGGTACATAATGCTGTTCTATATATCAGCAAAAACTGTTTCAAAATGATAAAGTGCAGGTATCATCAAAATATTTAAGGTTGAATTTTACTGGCAACCTCATTTTGGCCAAACCCTTTCCTCTCTCCCACATGTATACTCCAAGGAGAAGAGGATGTCAAATTTGTAACTGGGCCACTCATATAAATATACTTTTCAATAAATCTTTGTTTTAAAAACATCTTGTGGATTAAATGATTTCATTATCTTGTAAGCGTGATTTATGAATCTTTCTGAAGGCTTTTGTATACCTATTAAGTTTTGAATGTAATTTTTTTAATATCTCATGAATCTACTTTGTATATTAGGAAACCAGTTTGCACAAAAAAGTGTGCTCAAAAAAATCTCATGTTTACACTGAATTTCAAAGATGACAAGAGCTGGGAATAAAAATTAGCAAACAGATTGTGCATGACTGCTGTAAACTTAAACATGCTCTAGTCTATACCTATATAATGTATGTCAGGTTCTGTTTTTTTAAATATTCTCCATCATCAAAAATTATTATTATTTTTCCAAACAAATGGATATTGGAAAGGAATTATACATGGAGGGTCAATAACATCTGTCCATCTGGCTCTCTGGAGAGCACAATAACTCTGGAAATTTAATAGAACAGGACAAATTTGGGGTGGGGGAAAGCCAGTGAAAAGATGTAAAAAGTAAAAAAAAATAGGCCAGATCAGACCAGAGGTTCCAAAGAAATAAGATTTCCCTCAAAATATTCCACTGCATATTTATGGGAGAAACAGTTCCACCTTTTGCAGCATAGAAACTGAGATACACTGAAATATAGCAGTTGGGGAACTGCTTCTTTCAAACTGCTGCCTCGTCTCCAATGGCATGCCTAGTATATTTGACACCCGGGGATGATAATGTTTAACACCCCCTCCTTTAGTTTTAATAATAATCCATGAGTCACACAACAAGGGTGCATCTAGGAAAAGGCAGCATCTTAAACACTGCTATAGGTGCCCAGGAAAGAAACGCCTGCTAGACATGCATCTAGGGCCAATCATTATACATGATCCATGCTTCAATTTCCTGCAACAATACCGCTTTATAGTAGAGATAGAAGAATGGCACTCCCATACCCCCTTTCTGTTTAGTCTGATACAAAATAGCTTTTTTCACTCTAGGAGGCTTTCTGCACCAGATATAAGCAAATACTTTGCGGGTCAGAGTACAAAAAACACTTGCAATCGGTAGGGCCATGAACAAATAAAGCAATTTAGGCAAAAGCATCATTTTTACCACAGTGATGCATCCCAAACACCCCCAAGGTCAAACCCTCACATCTGTCCAATTCCATGAAAAGCTGCCTCATGAGACTAGGGTAATTGGCCTTGAATAAATGGGAATGATCAGCTGTAAGATTTTATTTATTTATTTATTTAAAACATTTCTTCCCCGCTTATTACCTAAGCGGGGAAAGCATACACATTCAAAACATACTCAAACATATAAAAATACACATCCTATCCCATTCTTCCAGACATAGACCCCAGTTACTTGATCGATTGAGCCTCCCACTTAAATTGGAACTGGGACTGCAGACCCGGACATTGGCATCGTCCACATTAATATTAAGGATCTTTGATTTATCCATATTTACCTGAAATCCCGAAGCCTTACCATAAGCCTCCAAAACTGACATTAAGTTAGCTAGGGAGTCCTTTGTGTCTCACACAAACAGGAGCACATCATCTGCAAAAAGTAAGATTTTATAGGCACCATCTCGTAACTTAATACCTTGAATCCCATCATGCTTATGTATCAAGCAGGCTAAAAGCTCAATAAATAAGGCAAACAAAAGAGGAGACAGGGCACAACCCTACTTGGTTCCCCGTTCCAACTCTATGGGGTCTGTTAAAAAAAAAACCCCAAACCACTTATTTTCAATGAAGATAACGGACCCTTATACAGTATAACAAGCAAATCCATTGCAAAAAAGGACCCTGAAAACCTAGTTTGCCAAGTACAGTAAATAAGAACTCCCAACACACTTATCAAATGCTTTTTCTGTTTCCAAAGAGAGCACCCAAGTTGACACTCCCTGTTCTCGTGCATGCCAAATTAAATGAAGAGCTAACTTAATATTATCAAAAGTCTGGCATTGACAAATAAAGCCAGCCTGATCACTAGGTATCAATCTCAGGATCACTTGCTGTAGTCTCTGCACTAAAATTTTAGTAAAAATTTTATAATCTGTATTTAACAACGAATTGGACTATAGGATCCACAATCTGCTGGGTTTTAACCAGGTTTCAGTATTAACATCACCACTGCTAAGCACCATGTCTAAGATAACAATGGAATCTCTCCCAAGCAACTATAAACCCTAATTAATATGGAGGCCAAGAGCTCTCTAAAACTCCTATGAAAGGTGTTGGTAAATCCATCTGGGGAAGTATCCACGAGGAGAGCTCCAGTCACCTCCTCAACCTCTGCAATTATGATGGGCAAAGAGAGTTGTAGAGCCTCACCGTCAGAGAGTGTAGGCAGGGAGGCCTGGGCAATAAAATCTTCCATGGCCACCTGATACACCCCCCTCATAATACTTCCAAAATGCTTCCCCAGTCTCTCCTGAAGAAGTAGTGACTATCTCCTCCCCTATATCAATCTGATGGATATAATTATGAGCCGCTTGTTAAATTTATTGGCTAATAAGCGACTAGCTTTATTGTTATATTCAAAGTATTCCTGTTTTGTTCTATGCAAAGAGACTACCAAACTTGCTAATTCAAAAGCCTGCAATTTCAAGCGAAGGTCCTTAATCTACTCAAATCCTGGGGCCTTAAAGATTGTCTCTTTGCTCTTTCCTCCAAGATCTGCAGGTACTCCCAGAGAGTGTTCCTATCTTGATTTAGTTTAAGTGATGTGGGTGTGCAGGGCAATAACTTTGCCCCGTACTACTGCTTTAAGAGCTTCCCATATCAGTAAGGGCTGAATCATCCACATCATTCAGCACCAAATATTCTTTGATATCTTTAGCTATAACCTCCATGTGTGAGGGCTCTGACAGCAACACATCATCAAAACACCACGGTGGCCTAGGACGAGGCTCAGTGTCCTCCCAAGAGGGTCAGTACCACTGGGGCATGGTCTGAGTATATGCTACTGGCTATTTTCGCAAGACCGCAGATCATGGAGCAAAGAATCTTCTCCCAGCTATAAATCAATTTCAGAATAAGAGCCATGTAAGGGAGAAAAATAAGTATAATCATGATCCGTAGGATGCACAAATCCTGCAAACCCCAGTGACCCATGAAAGACCAGAGGCCTTCCCTATCTTTCTAAGCATATAACACCTTATGAGTGATATTGTCCATGACCGGATCAGGCGTTAGATTGATATCCCCTCCAACCAAAAGAGAGCCTTCTACAGAGGACTGTAGCAGCCACTCCAACCTCTGAAAGAACTCTCTCTGGCCCTCATTAGGGGCATAAATATTAACCAATGTATACAACTTACCCTTAATCTGCAGCACTAATATAAGATAGCATCTCTCCAGATCCCTCACCACCCTCTTAATGGACACTTGTAAGCTCCCTGCTAATAAAATGCCTACCCTTTGGGTTTTCTTGTTTGCCTTATTAGAAGCCAAAAAATCCCAGAAAATTTGGAATACCATAATAGATATTTGTGCTTAGCCAGAAAGTGAGTTTCCTGGATAAAAGCAACATTGGTGCATAAGCACAAGATTTCTTTAAATAGCAAGTGCTGCATTGTTGCCACATTAAGACTTCACGCATTAAGAGTCATACATCGTAACCCACTACCTCCATGGGTCATGTCTAAAACCTGACCTGGATAAAGTAGAAGCCTCTAATGCTTATACACATCTCTGCATCCCATACAGAACTCCTCCTCTTATTCCAAACTATACCCCCCTAAAGCCCCCCACCCTGTTAAACCCTCCCCTTACAGCCCCCTCCTAAATCTGAACTACAGAAAAAACATGGAATCCCACCCCCTAGTTGGGCCTGCCTAGTAAGGGAGGAAAGTAACCCATCTGCCAGCCTCATATCTATAACCAACTACACAATAGCAAAAATCCATCGAACAAAACAATCTCGAACATGCCATAGTGAAGTACCCAGAGAACAAAATAAGCCCAAAACAGGGCTGGAAACAGGATACTAGACTTGATGGACCTTCAGTCTGTCCCAATATGGAAATTCTTATGTTCTTATGTGAGCTGAGTTTAGGACAGTCAAACCATTGGGACATCACTGCTGAGGTTGGCTCTTAGGCATTGGTGGAATGAGGCATTATGACATCACAATCTCAGCTCTGCAAGGTTGCTACTCTTTGGGTTTCTGCCAGGTACTTGGAACCTGGATTGGCCACTGTTGGAAACAGGATACTGGGCTTGATGGTCCTTTGGTCTGTCCCAGTATGGCAATTGTTATGTTCTTATGATCTCAGGCTCTACAAATGCTAGTGTGAATGTCCACAACAACCACTGAAATGGTCCCACAAACATAGATTCCGGGCTTCCTCATCACTCTAGTAGTCATCTTGATTTGGGACCCTCAGTATGTGGCAAATCCCCTACAGACTCTCTAGTCGGGCAGCCGCCTTTTCAGGCTACCCACTGCCATCGGGATCTTGGGAGGCGTGGGGGCCAATGCCCTGGATAATCAACTGGGGGGTCCCTGGGAGGCTGAGAGTTCACGCCAAACTGTTCACCAGGGAAAAGCTGAGCAGCCTCTTCCATTGAAGGGCTATTCGCAACGTGCCATCTAGATAGAAAAGCAAAGCAAACGGGTGCCACCAATGATATTTAATATTCTTTTCCCACAGGTATGTCAGTAAGGGTTTCAGGTCTGCTCTTCTCTGCAAAATGACAGAGGACAAATCTTGATAAAACCTCGATCTCATAAATGTCCCATTTCAGCACCTCCCAGGCTCTTGCCTCTTGCATGACTGTTTCTTTTATCTTAAAGTCTTTAAAGTACACAATTATATCACGCGGCTTATTTCTACAGGGTTCTAACAATGCTCTATGTACATGCTCAAGGCCGACTGCTTCTGGCGCCACAACAGCATGCTAGCAATTTGCCGCACCATCCGTTCACAGTCAGTATAGTCTGCCAGTTCACGCACACCCCTTAACTGGAGGTTAGAGCAGCACCCTCTATTTTCAAGATCTTCAAGCTTATTCAACATATAGGTCTGGTGTGAGAGCAGGTCTTTGGTATGAGTCTCCAGGTCTGACAACACCTCCTGCTTATCTTCTATGCACTTCTCTGCCTTGCTCACTCAGTGGCCCAATTCTACCATTTCACCCCGAAAGTCTGCTTCCAGAGTAGTAAGCTGGTCCTGTACCATCTTCATATCCACTCTGATTTCTTGCAAAATCTCCTGAACTTCCACCATCAGTTCCATTGTTGGTAAGGCATCTGGATTCACATTAGACTCAGGTGCTAAGGCTGGAGATGCGGATCGTGGTCCGCCATGAGCCGCCATTATAGTAGTAGGCTCCACGTTGCTTGGGGTATAGGCAAAGTCCTTCAGAGTTCTATGGCTGGAGTGTGCCATTGACTTGTTCAGACCACATAATAATGATCTCTCTACACTCTACCAAAATTCAGGCACTTCACTGCTCACTTTAGAAGTAGATGGATTGCTATTCACTATAGAGGCATGCAGAGCACAGTGCTCAGCAGTCCATGTCGGCCGGTGATGTTACTTCCTTTCTTACTTGATTCTTCTTAATACTTTCTCAGGAACTGGGTTGCAGCCTCCACACACTGTTGCTTGTACAGATCAGTAAGCTGTTTGGGAACCCGTCGTGCACAGACTCTCCTGCATCCCAAATCATCATGCATTATGTGAATGCAGATTCATAGCTGATATCCAAATTTGCAGCCAATTGAGACACTATTATCCGTTGGTCTTCTCTAATCAAGGCATCCACCCTGTCAATATACTCTTGTATGCATGATGTTGATGGGCGACTAGAACGACCTTCATCGGTTGCACTTGTTCTTCCCGCTTTAAACCTTTTTACCCACTCAAAAACCTTTCATTGATTCATGGTGCTATGTTCATACGGTGTCAATATCTGATTGTGAATTTCCACAGGTTTCACTTCCTCTGCCTAAAACAAGCGTACTACTCGCTGTTCTTTGATGTTACAATTTTGCAATGGAGCATCCATGTTTCTGACCTCATGGCTACCACATGACTAAAGGCCCAGTGCTGCCCTGTGCATGGATGAACTATTCAACAGGCAATGTACGAGCACATATGTTGCATTTTGCTAGCTCTGTTTCAGCTATCACATAATTTAACAATTGCCTTTAATTTTTTATTCACCCTCGATCTTGTAAATACCTGCTGCTTATTGATCTGGTTATATTTCTTGGTTAGCTGCCAATTTAGATTGAACTGATATTGATAATGAACTGATAATGATAATGATTACAAAGATGGCGCCCATACTCCCTCTGATAGTGAAATAGCAGGAAACAGGGAATTCTTCCTTAATAAAATAATAATAAATTTATTTTTATATACCGCCATACCCGAGAGTTCTAAGCGGTTCACAACAATTGGATAAGATACAAACAGTGCAAGTTATTTAAAAAGATAGCAATTGAAGGCATCTAGTGGAAGAAATACATAAATTATAAAATGCATGCAGTATAAAAGAATGCGGAGAATTTTACATAGCAAGATAAAAATATAAAAAATTATTAAGACCCTAGCCTATTAAATAATTGAGTTTTTATCTGTTTTCTAAAATCCAGGTAAGAAGAGGCTTCTAACACACCGGGCAAGCCAAGTATTTAATTTAGCTGCCTGAAAGGCAAAGATTCTTTCACAAAACCTTTTATACTGGCAAAATTTTACTGAGGGATAGGCGAACAGATGTAATCTTCGAGAACTCTTGTTTGTATAACTCAGATTAAAATGAGAGTTTAGGTAACTCGGAAGCATACCGAATGTTATTTTATAATAGAAACAAGAAAACTTGAACAGAACTCTGGATTCAAATGGCAGCCAATGGAGCTTTTGATAGGAGGGAGTGATATGTTCCCATTTCTTTAGCAAAAAACAAAAACCCTACAAGATATATAGCCAATAAACTATTATCAAAATATTCCTGAAATTGGCTAAATCCCCCTGTGCCTGAGCCAGAAGTCTGTAGCTATGCTAAATACAAGAGCAATAATGAAATTGAGGTCAAAGATATCAGTATGAGCCCACCATGAATCGTGGAAACCTTTTGGCTCAGGCTAAGTCTCATAGGTGACTAGCACCAGACATACGTCTAAATGAGAATTGCCTCATACATCATCAAATCTATGACCATCTTCTATAAACAAAATCATTCATTACAAGTGAAAAAATACAGGCTTATGGTTCAGGAACAAGGGGAATATAAGGACATAACAAACAAATACCCCATCACAGACTAAACCAACATCATAAATATAGTCAGTTATAAAAACTTAAGGAAAATATGTGGATGGTGGTTAATGAATTGCACAAGCTTAATTTTAAACCTCAAATTTAATAAATACTAAAACATTTAAATTCATAAATTAATATTTAACATCTAAAAGTTAATCTAAATAATTATGAGGATCCATTAAAAGGATTGTAATGTGCAAAATTATGCTAAATGTGCAAAACTGCCCAAACCCTGAGGAACAGATAACTACAGTACACTAAAAATATATACTATGCTCATGAAAAGTGCAAAATTGTATACTCCTGAAATGTGCAAAATTGTATACCCATGAAAAGTGCCAGTGCCAGCACCAATACAGAAATTTCTATCTAAGATAGCAGCAAAATCTTTCTCATTGAAATAAAGTGCAATAACTCAGATACCAATTGAATTTCCAACATTCCAGTGCAAATATAAAAAGTATGTGAATGTCACTCGTATAACCCAACTCTAGTGACTAATAAAGCATCATTACTATACCAATTTACTACACATATAACCAGGGGCTCAGACTATTACCAACCCCACACATTTACACATTTACACTCACAATACCACTCACACCAAAAACATAACATCATTCATCGTCATTCATCACCACTCGACAGAGCTCCGTTTCGTGTCTTCATCAGGAGCGGGATGCCAAATCATATAATATAATGTTCCAGTGAAAAAAACCGACAACCAGATATCACAGTTAGTCGGTCCAAAGTTTCAAATTCAAAATTCAAGAAAATTACTCGGAGCTAGCGTGTACAAATCAAACCAGTGAGTGGAGGAGAAGCTAGTTATACTATAGTCCAATTGCTTAAGAAAATTCAACACATCCTTAGTAGTAGGTTCCTCAGAGTTTTCTAAATGTAAATTAATATTGCCTAACAGTAGAGAGTAAGGTGCATGGAAGAAATTTTCAAAAATTTGTCCCTGACAGAGGCCCAGGATCCTGGAGTAATAAAAAATAAAATACAAATACATGTTCAAGAATCTTTTAATTGACAAGCTATAATTTCCATTCCCTTTGTACATTTTGCATCTTGAACTTTGAATTCTATTAATTGTTTAAGTATAATCGCTAATCCCCCTCCACATTTAATCTCTATATATAGAGGCACTATCTTGCACCTCTGGGACAAATTGGATCATTTGCTGAAGGTAAGCAAGTCTCGGTTAAAAAGAGCCAGTCCTTGATTAAAACTGTTTTACCTCTAACTGATTGAACATTAAGGTAGACACAAGGAATGAGACTGCATTATGTCTCCATATAATTGCTTGACCAAGGAATTAAATTAGAGGCGTTCTGTTCTGTTCAGCGCCATTTCCAGCTCTGTCAACTTAAGCTGTGCTGGATCATTTGGAGGGTCACAGCGCAGTCCAGCAGTTCCTGAAGAAGGGGGTGTGCACCCCCGAAACGGAGTCCCGTTGGACGAATTGATAATCAATATCTTCGCTGGCTGTTGTTTCCACTGAGAAGCTAAGTACTTCCTGTTGGCTTTTTCACTTTGATGGTTTTGGACGTTTGTATTTGACCCCCCGGATAAGGGGCAGAGACTATTGCTGTTTATGGTGGAATGAGTGTGTGTTTTTTTGATTTATTATCTTTTTTCACACCGAGCACTGTTGGGTGCACTTTATTATAAATTATACACAGTGTAAAAGCCCGGGGATGTTTCACAGTTAACACCCTGTTGGGTGTAAGCCAGTGACAGCCTGTTCCGCTGGATTTTCCAGCGAGTGGCTGTGTGACTGAGGGCTCTCCTGTGTTTATCACTCATTCATTAGGGATAGTTATATCCACCAGCTCCGCTCTAGTCTCTCCCCCCTATCTGGTTCCAGTTCTTGGGGTCTGGGAGGTTTACTTTTTTGATGTTTACTTTTTAGCCTCCCTAGTATTTTCGGGTTCTTGTGATTTTCTGACCAAGGAAGAGAGCATAAAATTATCTTTCTTCTTCCTCGAGGATGACCATGATAACCATTCTAATGGTTTGAAATAATCGGGATTATATTTTGACCTAGACCTGCATAGTCAAGTAAAAAATGATGTGAAGGAGGGGTTCTTTTAATCCCTATTTGATTCCTTGCAGTCAAGATATACTGGAATTCACTCTAGTTCCAAGGAAGCCACCCCCAATAATTAAAACAACTCAAAGTAAAAAAACAACAACAAACAACAACCCCCAAAGCCACTCCATTATATCCACCTAGTTTGAAGCTTAAATTAAAATTGTAATCTATTAATCTAATAGTGAGTTGAGAACCCAAATAGAGTAGTGTTTGTCACTAACAGAATGAAGCAAGCTCCCACATCCTGCTGTTGGAGAGAGAAACAGCAATTCAAATGATAAAACCTTCCTCAGGGCTGCCTTTAAGTAGATGGACCAAATGATGGGGAAAAGTTGGGCACCTGAAGAAGATAATAGCTTCAGATTTACTTGTATTGAATTGCAACTCATTCTGAGTGGGAGAACAAAACCATTCTGGAATTGAAGGTCACCATACAGTATGATGCCACTGTCGGGGTCAACTGGGTATTATAATTAATACCGAGTTGACCCCGTCTACTCATTGAGGAAACATGACCATATCACAAAAGCATACATCAACTCACACTGGCTACCAATCCAAGAAAGAATACTATTTAAATTCTAATGCATGTTATTCAAAACCCTAAATGGAGACAGCCCATCCTACCTGAACAACTGCCTCATCCAAGCAACCTCAACCAGACATAGAAAAACGCACTCCCCATTCACCCCCCCCCAATCAAAGAAGTAAAACAGACAAAACTACACGATGGCCTCCTAGCCACTCAAGCCGCAAAACTAGATAACCAGATCTCCAACCTACTGATAACCACCCCAGACTACAAGATATTCAGAAAAGAAACAAAAACTATACTCTTCAAGAAATTCCTGAAACAATCCTAACTCACTTACTCCGTCCTCCCCCTCCCTCTTCCCGCCACACTGAAACTACCTGACCTTCTCTGTACAACCTGAGATATGACAAACGATCTTCCTTGTTACCCTCCTTTCTTAAATCTATACCTACCGTATTTTCACACATATAACGCGCGCGTTATACGCGTTTTTACCTACCGCGCATACCCCTCGCGCGTTATATGCGTGAGCGCGGTATACAAAAGTTTTAAAACATAGTTCCCACCCCGCCCGACGCCCGATTCACCCCCCCCCAGCAGGACCGCTCGCACCCCCACCCCGAACGACCGCTCGCACGCGCTCCCACCTGCACCCGCATCCACGATCGGAGCAAGAGGGAGCCCAAGCCCTCTTGCCCGGCCGACTCCCCGACGTCCGATACATCCCCCCCCCCGGCAGGACCACTCGCACCCCCACCCCGAACGACCGCTCGCACGCGCTCCCACCCGCACCCGCATCCACGATCGGAGCAAGAGGGAGCCCAAGCCCTCTTGCCCGGCCGACTCCCCGACGTCCGATACATCCCCCCCCCCGGCAGGACCACTCGCACCCCCACCCCGAACGACCGCTCGCACGCGCTCCCACCCGCACCCGCATCCACGAGCGGAGCAAGAGGGAGCCCAAGCCCTCTTGCCCGGCCGACTCCCCGACGTCCGATACTTCCCCCCCCCCCGGCAGGACCACTCGCACCCCCACCCCGAAGGACCGCCGACTTCCCGACAATATCGGGCCAGAAGGGAGCCCAAACCCTCCTGGCCACGGCGACCCCCTAACCCCACCCCGCACTACATTACGGGCAGGAGGGATCCCAGGCCCTCCTGCCCTCGACGCAAACCCCCCTCCCACCCAACGACCGCCCCCCCCAAGAACCTCCGACCGCCCCCCAGCCGACCCGCGATCCCCCTGGCGACCCCCACGACCCCCCCACCCCCCTTCCCCGTACCTTTGGTAGTTGGCCGGACAGACGGGAGCCAAACCCGCCTGTCCGGCAGGCAGCCAACGAAGGAATGAGGCCGGATTGGCCCATCCATCCTAAAGCTCCGCCTACTGGTGGGGCCTAAGGCGCGTGGGCCAATCAGAATAGGCCCTGGAGCCTTAGGTCCCACCTGGGGGCGCGGCCTGAGGCACATGGGCCCAACCCGACCATGTGCCTCAGGCCGCGCCCCCAGGTGGGACCTAAGGCTCCAGGGCCTATTCTGATTGGCCCACGCGCCTTAGGCCCCACCAGTAGGCGGAGCTTTAGGATGGATGGGCCAATCCGGCCTCATTCCTTCGTTGGCTGCCTGCCGGACAGGCAGGTTTGGCTCCCGTCTGTCCGGCCAACTACCAAAGGTACGGGGAAGGGGGGTGGGGGGGTCGTGGGGGTCGCCAGGGGGGTCGCGGGTCGGCTGGGGGAGCGGTCGGAGGTTCTTGGGGGGGCGGTCGTTGGGGGGGAGGGGGGTTTGCGTCGAGGGCAGGAGGGCCTGGGATCCCTCCTGCCCGTAATGTAGTGCGGGGTGGGGATAGGGGGTCGCCGTGGCCAGGAGGGTTTGGGCTCCCTTCTGGCCCAACTACCAAAGGTACGGGGAAGGGGGGTGGGGGGGTCGTGGGGGTCGCCAGGGGGGGGCGCGGGTCGGCTGGGGGGGCGGTCGGAGGTTCTTGGGGGGGGGCAGTCGTTGGGGGGAGGGGGGGTTGCGTCGAGGGCAGGAGGGCCTGGGATCCCTCCGGCCCGTAATGTAGTGCGGGGTGGGGTTAGGGGGTCGCCGTGGCCAGGAGGATTTGGGCTCCCTCCTGGCCCGATATTGTTGGGGAGTCGGCGGTCCTTCGGGGGGAGGGATGTATCGGACGTCGGGGGGGGGGGCATCAGGCTTTCAGGATGGGGACAGACCTTCAAGGGGGGACAGTGCACGGAAGTCAGGGGGGGTGAACGGAGAGTCGGAAAGTCAGGGCGGGCGAAAGGAGCGTCGGGCAGCATGCGCGGTATACCCGTGAGCGCGGTATACCAAAGTTTTTGTACATATCATCGTGATTTCTGCGCGCTATACCCGTGTGCGCGTTTTATACGGGTGCGCGTTATTTGCGTGAAAATACGGTACTCTTCACCACTTTCTACCACTCAAGAACTGACAATTGACCTATTCTTTACAATTCTAGAAATGACTAATGATCCAATCTTTACAACTCTAGAAATGACAAATGTTCTTCCATTGTAAACCCCCATTCATAAATCTTTTGTACTCCGCCTTGAACCGCAAGGTAATGGCGGAATAGAAATCTCTAATGTAATGTAATGTAATTTGTACCTTTGTCATCTTCCTTTCTGTCAAGCATCTCCTATCTGTCTTTCCCTCATATTCAAGCCCAACCCAACCCACCCAGCATCTCCTGTCACTCTGCTCATGCTCCCTGTGTTATTTGTGTCCCTAACATTCCTTTCTCCATCCCTAAGCCAGCATGTCATCTTATTCCCCATCCTGTGTTTCTCCTAGTCCAAATCACCATATCTTCTTTCTTTCCTCTTCCCCATTCAGTATTGTTTGATTCCCTCTATTTGTGCCCCCTCCCTGGCCTGGCATTTTCTGTTCCCCCTCCGTCTTCTGCTTATGCTGTTTCCCTGGACCTGTGGCAGTCGTAAAAATATGAGAGAGGCATGGGATTGCCTTAGTGTATACTGCTGCTGATCCTACCCTCTCTGACTTAGACTTCCAGTTTCAGATGGAAGAGCCCAGAAAAGTCAGTAGTTAAGGGGTGTCAAAGTCCCTCCTCGAGGGCCGCAATCCAGTCGGGTTTTCAAGATTTCCCCAATGAATATGCATGAGATCTATTTGCATGCACTGCTTTCATTGTATGCTAATAGATCTCATGCATATTCATTGGGGAAATCCTGAAAACCTGACTGGATTGCGGCCCTCGAGGACTGACTTTGACACCTGCGATTTACACACAGGGCATCTCCATACTACTTTTCTGTTTTTGCCACTGTCATGGGTCCTGGAGTGGAGGAGACAGAAAGAGAAAGCAGAAGTTGGGACTGGGAAAACTTAACCTCTCCAAGCCACATATTCAAGGCACCTACGGATAACACTCTGGTTTCTCTTTCTGTTTTACTTTGTTCTTCAAAAGGGATGCTAATGGTATTCAAGTCTTTTGGAGGGTTCATTGTAACACAATGCTGCTGGACTGCTGTGTGGGGAAAGCTCTGTATGCTGGGGGTTCAAGGATATGCTCCCAGTTTAATGTGCGTAAGCATGCTCCTGCTTGCTCTTTGATTGACAAGGTTAACGCTAAGAGGTGCTGAGAGCCTGCAGCTTGTCAAACTGATTTGATTAGGTGCTCCACTTTATCCTCTTTTCTTCCTCCTTTCTTCTCTCCTATACCCACCCAGCTTCCACTTTGTGATTCTTTTAAACAGTCTCTCAGTCCAACAACACTGTGATTATTCTTTCCTTTTTTCACACTGAATTCTAATATTATATTGGGCAGGTTAAGAAACTCTTAGGGAGAAGATTAGCCAGTGTTACCAGCAGCTCTGGCAAGGATTTTGCTGACTGCAGAAAAATCCATTATTCTAATACTTCCTTTCCATCATTTTTTTTGTGAATGAAGTTGTTTGATGTTTATTGTTGCCCTCCAGAATCCAAACTGAACTGCACTGCTCTTTCAGTGGCTTTCTTGGTGGTAGGGGGGAGGGAATGTAAGTATAATTTCTATGTATAAAGGGCTGGCCAACTACTAGGCAGACTAAACATCATCTTAGGGTGGCACAGTATGGGGGAGGACTGCAGCAATCATGTCTATGTTCAGCATGTTTCCATCCTTCACCCAAGGTGCCCAGCAGCTTCCCTCCCCTTTCTTCCCTTTTCTGTTGCTGCACTGGCATTAGTCACCTTACCCACCCAATACTTGAAATTTTTGAGGGCCTTGAGCATCTGCATATGCACAAGACCCAATTCCCTCTGAAACTTCCTGTTTAAGAAGGGATGGAACATGGCAGAGCTTCCAAGGGGGCCCACCCACTCAGTGGGAAATTTAGTGTCTGCTCCCATCCCACCTTACTCCACCAATTGCTCTACTTAGCACTGCCCATTGCTCCATCTAGCCCTGCAGATTGCTTCGCTGGCCATGCCCATTGCTCCACCCAGCCCATTGCTCCACCCTGGCACAGCTGATTGGTGGCTAGAGGCAAAAGAAATTGCCTTCCAGTCCAGTGGCAGCAGGAAAAACCTTCATGATGGTGTTTCCTGCTGCCACTGGATAGGGAGGCCACTCAGCAGGAGACTGCAGCTACCTGGCAGGAGTACGGGAGAAGATCCACAAAAACGGGAGTCTCCTTTTGAAAGTGAAAAACTTGGCAGGTTTGCGATGGTTGTTGTATTAGCAAGATGACTAATGCCAGTACCACTGCTAAGATTGTAAGGCAGGGAAAAGAAACTGCTGAACAACTTGGGGAAGGATAAGGAAGGTCTTTATTACTTTGGAGGGAGAGGGGTAACTAGGTAAGAGAAGGTGCTGGACTATGCAAGGGGAAGGGAGATGCTAGATGTGTAGGGAAGGAGGGAGAAGATCTTGAGCCACCCCAGGGAGAGAGGAGAGGCACACAGCTGAAAGTTCACCTAGAGTGCCAGATACTCTTGGGCCAGCTCTGTATGTATGTATATATATATAAATAAATTCTGGATTTAAGTTTGGGCCATCTTGAAGGCTTGCACCAAAACATAGGAAGAAATCAATTGGTGTTCTTTGGTGCATGTGTACCATCAATCTCTGTGAAGCTGACAAACTCAAGTTGGAGCAGCTGCCTACAGAGGAAGCTTTCCCTCTAAGGAAGAAAAACCTTGGTTTGTAACAATGTGCTGTTCTTTATAGCCGAGCCATAATAGGAGTATGGTGCTTTAGGGAATTCCAGAAATCTCAGTGTTAGCTGCCATCAACTTGTGTTTGAGTCCTAGCAACTTGATGAATTACATATCTAAAAAGAAATTTTTTTTGTGCTAGTCTGGTAAGATCCACCAGCATCATCCCTATGGTTGTTTTCAATATGTCCAGCCATCTGATTGCAGGTCGCCCTTTTAGCCTGGTTCCTTCAATCTTCCCAAACATGATGTCTTTCTCCAGTGATCTCTCTCTTCTGATGGTGTGACCAAAATAAGACAGTCATAGTTTCATCATTTGGGCTTTGAGTGACATAGCCAGTTTGATCTCTTCCAGAATTGATTTGTTAACTCTTCTAACAGTCCACGGCAATCATAAAATCCTTCAACACCAAAGCTCAAATGAATCAATTTACTTAATGTCTTGTTTCCATAATGTCCAGCTTTCGCATCTGTAATTGACCACTAAGAAAATGAGTGCGTGGAGAAGTTTGATCTTTGTTTGGAGTGTTATTTCCTTCCCTTTACTTTGTCGAGAGCCTTCATTGAAGAATGATCAAGTGCTATTCTACGGAATATTTTTTCCTGCTAGTTGATTCTTGGTTTATGAAAGAGACCAGGAGATTGAAATATTTTACAACTTCTATTCTTTCGCCTTCAAGCTCAAAATCGTTATCATTTTCTGTGTTCATGATTTTTGTCTTGTGTACGTTTAGTTCTAATCCTATGTTATGACTTTTAGCTTTGACTTTTCTCAGTAGATACAGCATGTCTTTGCTGCTGGTGATGAGCATTGTATAATCTGCAAAGCGCAGGTTATTTATATTTCGGTCACCAACTTTAAAACTGATGCTCTCTTCTTCCAAGTTTGGTTTTTTGAAGATGGCTTCGCCGTAAAGGTTGAGCAGGTAAGGTGACAAGATGCATCCTTGCCTGATGCCATGTCTTATTGGAAAACAATTAGTGTTGCCAAATTCAGTTCTCACTGCAACATCTTGATTTTCATAGAGGTCCTTTATCAACTTAGTTATGTGTTTGGATATTTCCATTTGCACTAGAGTTCTTCATAGTTTATCATGATCCACATGGTCAAAAGTTTTGCTGTAGTCGATGAAGCAAAAGTATAGGGGCTTTTGGTATTCTTTGCTCTTCTCCAATACCAATCTAACATTGGCAATAATGTCTCTCTTTCCTCAACCTTTTCTGAAACCAGCTTGAATGTCGGGTAGTTCTTGATCAACGTATGATTGTAGCCTTCATTGTATTATTTTTTAGCAATATTTTTGCTGGCATATGGAATTAATGCAATCATTCTGTAGTTACAGTCCTTGGCATCACCTTTCCTTTGGTATAGGTATGACTAGTGATCTTCTCCAATCAGTTGGTCATGTTTTTTCCCTTCTAAATCTGTTGACACAGTTGAGTGAGGGCCATGATAGCACCTTCTGATCCTTTGATTAATTCATTTGTAATACCGTTGATACCAGGTGACTTGTTTTTCGATAAAGCTTTAATTGTTGCTATGACTTCTTCTTTTAAAATATCTGGTTTTTCTCCAGTGTCCGTTTCCAGTTCAATTTCTCCAATGTTATCCTCATTGCCTTTTTTGTATAAATTTTCCATATATTCTTTTCATTTATTTTTAATGCTTTCTGGATCATTCAGTATCATTCCATTGGCATCTTTAAGCATCCCCAATCGAGTTTTGAATTTCTGCCATAATCCAAAAAGCCCTACATACCAATTTTTTTAAAATTAATCAGGCTTAACCATTCAAGTAGATTTGTGGTAGTTTGTGTGAAAGTAGTCTGACCTTCTGTACAAAGGGACCAATCGTGCAAAAATCACCTCTGTGGCAAAGCAGCCTATGTAGCACCCTGAGTTAAAGCTTCTTCTGGTACAATGCATTAAACCTTGACAAACTGCATTACTTAAGAGTTCTCTGTAAGAATTAGGCCTATTTCTGACTGGAGTTTGCAGTGCAGGGGACAATTTTAGTGACATTTGAAAGGTTTTTTTTCTGTGCTCCTCTAATGGGATAAAAAAAAAAAAAGCTTGTTTTTAGACCAGCAAATGGGGGACAATCCAATTTCCCTAATTTCATCAAGATACTCTCAAAGCATTAGCTTGTGCAATGGACTTAAAAAAATAAGCCAAAAAAAAAAAAAAAAAAAAAGCAGTGGACTAACCCTCATGACATGCTATCAAAAGCAAGCCCTTTCATGCCAGCAGTTCCTTAGCATACTTTCTGGTACTTTTTCAGCACAGAATTGAAAACAAACCCGCTAAATGCTATGCTTAGGATTTGATTTTATATGTTAATGGTATATTGTAACTTATAAAACTTAGCTGCAAAGACTGATTAAGCCTAGAAACTCATCAGGAAGACAGAGAGCAAAGTCATGAAAATGAATGATTTAAACATAAACAGTCCTAACTAGGTGACCTTGCTGAGACATACCATCAGGTCTTTCTCATCTAACCAGATCAGTTTCCAGCTGTGTATTGTATTTAGAATGCTTAATATGTTTTTGTAAAAAAATAGGTTTATGGTTTGTCTCGTTACTTATTTAAGAGGCTTGTGTGTTAATTTAGCACAAGAAAAATCTTTTATTTGTATGTTTTTTCCTTTTCTGACCTTTTTTTTAAAATGAGAAAATTGAGATGCATTAGAAGGTTTTTTTTGAATTACATCAATTCAGATTGTTAGTACAAGCTTTATTATTACCAAAAGTGGACTGTGTAATCTTATCTATTTGAGTATCAAGACAAACTCTCTTGAAACTTCAAACTATATTTAGAACACTGCAGTAAGGTTAATTTTTCTTTAAGTAAATATGATAGAATTCCACAAATCTATAAAGAGCTGAGCCGCCGCGTGTGCGGATCACCGGACTGGATGGACCCCAGGTCTGATCCGATATAGACATTTCATATGTTCTTATGTTCTATGTCTATGGAAGCTGTCTATGGAAGCAAGAATTCTATTCAAATTGTACTGGATTCTATGTAAGATTTTATCTGGGAATTGTCCTAAATATCTTCTATCTCATTTAGAGTTTAATGCTCTTACTAAGAATAGAAAATTGTGTAATAATGGTTCCTTTTTATTTTTATCAGTAAAGGGCCTAAAGGGGTCCAATTTTCATGAAAAACATTTTGTTTTGCAAACCCTAAAGAACAGGAAGAGCCTTGCTCCATGGTTTTCTCAATTGTTTTATTTCTCTTTTAGGAAACATCTAAAAACTGCACTGTTTAAGAGATTTATATAATGCTGATTTTTTATTTTTGCCTTGTACAATTAGAAGTTATAATTCCCAAGAAATTGTCTTGGCCCCTTCTATTGTAATCAAAATCAAGGTATATAGAATTGTACCACTTATCTAGGAGAGTACATCAAACATATAGCAATATATCTCATTTCTTCTATATACAGGAAAATGCCTCAGAAACGGAGCCTACGCACAGTCATTCCTTGCTCCAGTCATGGGCCAAAAACCTGTTTTCCAATAACTTATTTTACCATAAATAATGCAAACTTCTTTTCACTCTTTGCAACTTAGGTTCAAAATCTTTTTTATAAAACTTTTTCTAAATCTTATTTCTTTTTTAGCTTGTTTGTGCACTACTCTATTAAACTGAAAACGGTGACTAATGTATCACTTATCTTTAAGTCAGGTCGATGCTTAGCCTATGGAACATGCCGACGCGGCCAGCGTTTTGCAGAATTATGTTCTTATCCGCTGCTTCAGGGCCAAAGTACAGACATTACAAATTTCTGTATCAAAAAAGGCAATTATTAGTTGTTATACCACTTGGGTTAGTTTATTTAGGCTAAGTGCCCTTCTGTTGTAAACCACTTCAAGCTTAACAGTATTAGTGGTGTATGAGTATCATTGTATTGTATTGGTCTAACCACTAGAAGGGTAGATTTCAAAGCCATTTCCATGGGTAAAATAGTACTTTACTGATGGAAATAGATATTTATAAAACTACTCACCTTATATGCCCATAAAATTTAGACATATCTTGCTTCTTTATAAATGCTTTTACCCACTGTAAAGAGAGAGATTTTGGTGAATTGAGGTTGAGATGGGGTTTCGGTTTTCAAAAGTAGGTGTAAATGTGTACAGAGGTTTATGTATGGGATAATTTTCCGTGAAAGTGTGCATGTACCTAAAACCAATAGGAGGAAATATTTTTCACTTAGAGAATAGTTAAGCTTTGGAATGCATTGCCAGAGGATGTAGTAAGAGCGATTAACGTAGCTGTTTTTTTTTAAAAAGGTTTGGGCAAAATCCTGGAGGAAAAGTATATCGTCTGCTATTGAGATAGACATGAGGAAAGCCACTTCTTGCCCTGGATTGATAGCATGCAATGTTGCTACTATTTGGGTTTTTTCCTATTTCCTTTCTCTCCCCCACATATGCAGCATCTTTCCTCCCCTCTCACCCATCCCCTTGTGCAGTATCTTTCCAAACCTCCCTCCTTCCCATCCCTTATGCAGCAGAACCCTTGAAGCTTCTATCCCTCCCATCCCCCCCTGCTGCCGCCGCACCTCCACTTCCTTACATTTGTACAGAATCTATTCCCTTTTAACTTTAGCGAGTGCCCTCTGGTTCTCTTAACCACTGTAAGTTGCATTGGCTTCCAGTGGAGGCCCGGGTGATTTTTAAGTTAGGATGTTTATATTATAAAGTCGCTTTTGGTGTGGCCCCACTTTATCTTGCTGATAGATTTGTTGTCATGACACATGAGAAGAATAGAAAATCTCATGCCCACTGCTGGACCACCTCTCTTAATTACACTTTTCCTCTTTTCTTCTTTTACTGTTTCTCTGGTTTATCTTTCTCTCTTTTTTCTTTCTTTCTTTCTTCCTTCCTTTTCTTTTTCTTCTTCTCTCTCTTTTTCTCTTTCTCTCTTTATTCCCGTTTGGGGCCTTAGGTGCAATTCGACGTGAGGGGTGAGTGTTTGTGTGCGTGTGTCTGTGTCTGTGGAGTGTCTGTTGGGGTTCGTATGGAGTGTCTGTAGTCTGTGCACATGTAGTATGACTGGAGGGGTTGCTTTGGCTCTTTCTCTGTAATATAAAACAAAAATTTTGCAGATTGCGACTGGAGGGTACGGCGTTAGTCCGTTCCATTATTGCTTTTCTGTGCTTGCCTGCTCGTTTTACTGTTCGGTTTTGTACTTACCTCTTTTTGGACCTCGTGTCCTTGTACTGTTGGATTCCTGTACACTCTGTGTTGCATTCGCTAATAAAAATTATTTGGAAAAAAAAGAAAATCTCATGCCCTATTTATGTTCCCTTCAGCTAAGAGCTGTAAAAGTAAGAATCACCCTGGGTATTGTCTTTCTTATCAAGCAGCCTATTACGACAGAGATTTCCGCCCATTATTGATCAGATCTACATCTTATACACATTATAGAAAACTTTTGAAGACTTTTCTTTTCTCCAAATTTTTGGCTAACTAAATCTCTGTGTATTACATTATCTTTGTATTTTCTCATAGCATAATCTTTTGTTAACCGCATTGAACTTAGGGTTATGCGGTCTAGAAATTTGTTACTATGTTATGGTGAACAATCTCTCTTTCTCTACTAAGTCAAATTCCTTCAATATCTTGAATGTTTCGATCATGTCCCCTCTCAGTCTCCTCTTTTCAAGGGAGAAGATGCCCAGTTTCTCTAGCCTCTCATTGTACAGCAGCTCCTCCAGTCCCTTAACCATTTTTGTTGCTCTTTTCTGGACCCTTTCGAGTAGTACTGTGTCCTTTTTCATGTACGGCGACCAGTGTTAGACACAGTATTCCAGGTGGGGGCGTACCATGGCCCGGTACAACAATATGAAACCTTTTCAAATCTGTGTGTGATCCCCTTCTTAATCATTCCTAGCATTCTGTTTGCCCTTTTCGCCGCCGCCACACATTGCATGGACGGTTTCAATGACTTGTCTACAAGTACTCCCAAGTCTCTTTCCTGGAGGCGCTCTCCGAGTATAGCATCGGACATCCTGTATTCGTGCATGTGATTTTTGTTACCGACATGTATCACCTTGTACTTATCCATGTTGAACCCCATTTGCCATTTCACGGCCCATTTCTCGAGTGTGCTTATGTCTCGTTGTAGGTCTTCGCAATCCTTCTGTGTCCTCACTACTCTGAATAACTGTGTATCATCCACAAATTTAATCACCTCACTCGTGCCAATTTCTTAGGCATAGCGGCCTAAGTCTAAGGTCTGATTGGCCAATCAGGCCTTAGATTAAGTGGGGATGGGCGGACCCGCTATGCCTAAGGCCTGATTGGTCCAGGCTTCTAGAGCCTGGGCCAATCAGGCCTTAGGCTTCGGCGGGATGGGGCGGTCCCGCCTCATTTTGACGAGGCTTGCCTGCCGGCTGGACGTGCAAGACCCATCTCGCCGTAAGAACAGGTTTGCTGGAGTGGAGGTTTGGGGGTTGTTAGCGCCGGGGGGGGGTGCGTCTTCGGGCAGGAGGGATTGGGCACCCTCCTGCCAGCGATCAATATTGTCGGGGGGGGGGGGGGGTTAGATCAGTAATGTCGGGGGGGGGGGGCGGTCGGTAGTGTCGGGAGGGTGCATCTTCGGGCAGGAGGGATTGGGCACCATTCCTGCCAGAGATCGGACAGGCCGCGGCCCGCTATACTTATCGCGGCAGAGAGATCCCTTGCCGCGATAAGTATAGCGGCCTCGTCTACTTACAATGTAGACCAGCATTTTGCTGGCCTACATTTTAAGCTTCTCCTCTACTAGGGAGACACGTAGGGCCGCCTAGGTTCAGCCTAAGGCCCGCCTAAGGCCCTTAGACGAGCTTAGGCATCTTGCAGGTCTCCCTAGGCTCCCGGAGGCGCCTTCAGGCCTGCCTGGGGAGCATTTTTTTTTTTTTTTTTAAACGTGCATCCCGATTGTCTAAGTATAAGATTGTCTAAGATTGTCTAAGATTGTCTGATTAGACAGCTGTAGGACGCCTACAGCTGCCTAAATTCGGGACGGCACTTTGGAGAATCAGGGCCTTTGTGCCTCGGTGACTGTGTCCTTAAAAAGGGACCATGCTTGCTCTAGCATATTTACAGTGCTTATCCTCTTCCTAATCTTCTTCTTCACCATGACTCTCATCCCTTCGTAGTTCCCTTTTTGGAAGTTCAGTGCCATGGCAGTTATTCTGGATTGATTTTTTGTTCCTGTGTCTAGGTGATCACTGTTTCCCAGCGTCCCTTCTACTTCTATACCTTGTGCTGGTCCTCGTAGTCCATTTGGAATTAAGTCCAGAATTGCATTTCCTCTCGTATTTCCTATGACAAGTTGTTCCAGGAAGCAATTGCCTACAGCATCCAGGAACTTGGTCTCCCTACTGCAGCTGGAGTTGTCTAGGTTCCAATCTATCCCTGGATAATTGAAGTCGCCCATGATAACTGTGTTGCCTCCCTTGCATTCGTGTTTAATCTCATCTGTCATTTCTCCATCAGTCTCTTTGGACTGCCCTGGAGGTTGGTAGTAGATGCCGATCTTTGTATCCGTTCCATTTGTTCCTGGTATTTTGGCCCATAGAGACTCTACCTTATTGTTCATTCTCTCTGGTAGACTCAATTCCCTCTTATGTATAGGGCAATACCCCCACCTTTTTGCCCTACTCTGTCTCTGCGGTTGAGCTTGTATCCCGGTAGCACAGTGTCTCAGACGTTGTCCTCATTCCACAATGTTTCCGTGATGCCAATGATGTCTAGGTTATCTTTTTGTACCATAGCTTCCAATTCCCTCATTTTATTCCTTAGGCTCCTTGCGTTTGTGTACATACACTTGAGTTTGCAGCCTGTTACCTTCTTGCACTTCCTTCCTCCTTCTGTCTCCCACGCTTTCGATCTGTCAGGATTCCTATCTTGCCTATGATCCGGTGAGTCTTCCCTGCAATCTTCTTGCATGATATCCTCTGGGTTTAACGTTTCCCGAACCATTGACTCTTGGTAGACTGTCGGCTTTCCCCTTCTTCTTAGTTTAAAAGCTTCTCAATTTCTCGCTTGATGCTGCTTGCAAGTAGCCTCATTCGGTCCCCGCTGAGGTGGAGTCCATCCTTCCTGTATAGCTTGCTCTTCCCCCAGAACGTCATCCAGTTGCGCACCAAGTGGAATCCTTCTTCCTCACACCAGCGCCTCATCCATGCGTCGACTGCTTGCAGTTCTGTCTGCCTCTTCCTGTCAGCCCTAGGTATCGGCAAGAACTGAAAGACTTTTGCGATATAGAAATACAAATTTATGTTATGTAATCACTGGAACCTCTTATTAAAATGAATTCTTAATGAAAATGTCCAAACCATGCCACATATTCTCAAATGTTCAATTAGAAAATGAGCCCACTTATCTGTATCAGTTGCTGATGCCATGGGACTTCAGCTGGATAATCCTATTTTAGTTGTGGCCCCGAAGTCTGACTCTGCACCATGTTTCATATGTCACTGCTTCAAAGTATTTTTTCTACTGTCACAAAATTAAAGAGTATCACAAAGACACAAATGATATGTATGGGCTCGGGGAGCAAAAGTGTATATGTGTATTCTCCATTTCACAAAGGGATATATATCTGTGGGGAAAAAATATTCCCATTGGGTTTTACTCCAGCTCAGAGCCACACACATCCATTTTTGTTCTCTTGTTTGTTTCTGCATCGACAAAGAAACTAAATTCAAATTGCAGCCTCACTACTAACTAATTAGTCTACTTAACACATGTAGGTTGTCAAACAGAGCAGCTAAACTTGGCAGTGCCACCACTCATACTTGGAACCTATAACATATTTACTGCCACATGAAGCTGCCAGGTTTGTGATGGTCATTTCATTGATGTATATATTTCTAACATGGTTGGCAAATACACATATTGTATATCTAATAACCATACGATGTACTATGTCTGACCATAGATAAAACTAAACACTGAAAATATAGCCTAGCCTTGCCAAGTGGAACCTTGTTGTTTAGTATAAAGTTTAGTAATTCAATGATTAATGATTCAACAAATTATCTTGCCAGTTTTGTTATAATAGGGTCTCATTATATTGGACGCACCAAAACCTGAGGCTTTTTCTTTCTTTTGAACAAGCACCCTGGCATCTTGAATATTAATTGGTGGAGAGTGTATTTTGAACATTGGGCATTTTTTCCCTCCATTCCTCCTATTTTTATTAGTGACTGTCTGACCATGCCATGTTTTCCCATACAATGTTTTTGCCACACTTTGTTATATTGTCACCATTTCTCTCATACTTTACTATATTATATATCGTATCTTCCACACTATATTTGCCATCCTGTATCTACCATGCTATGTGTGCCACGCAATGTTTGCTGTTCCTTGTATACCGTGCTAAGTTTTATCATTCTATGCTTGCCTTACAATTTTTGCCATGTATCATACTTGGTTAGCCATGCATGTAATACTGTGTTGTTTTTGCCATGCTATGTCTCATCATATCATATTTTGTCATATTAGGTTCTACCATACTTTAACTAAGTTTTCCATCTTTGCAAGACAACATTGTACCATGCTATGTTTGCCATCACTTTGTATAAATATGCTTTATTATTTATGCATGTAAACTTGTAACCTGTTCTGAGCTCTTCTGGGAGGGCGGGCTGGATATAAAACCAAATAAATAAGTAATGTATTTCCGCAGATACAGTGGTGCCTCGCATAACGAACGCCTCGCACAGCAAATGCTGCGCACAACGAACTTCATGTCTTGCTTCCTACAACGAACTTCGTTTCACACAACGAAGTCGCCCGAGCTGCATCCTTCCGCGCAGGCACTGCGCTTAACTGCCCTCTCTCCGCCTGGCTCCCTGTGCAGTGGCGGACCGTCGGCTCGCAGGGGCCTGGCGCCTACTGCTGATGCGTTGGGGGGGGCGGAGCTACTCTCGCCGCTTCCCCGATGCTAGAAAAAAAAAAAATGTGTGGGATCGGGAAGTGATGGATGTATTAGCAGATGGCTACAATTTGCACTATGGAGCCCGATACATAAAACATGAGGTTGAACGCCGGGTTGTGAACCAGTTAGCTGCAGCCTATGAGCAGAACCTCTTGCCCTGGGGATGCACGCTGCGTATCGCTGTCATCTTAGCATATTTTATGCTACAGAACGAATTATTTTTTTTAACATGTATTGTTATGGGAAAACGCGTTTCACATAACGAACTTTTCGCATAACAAACTTGCTCCTGGAACCAATTAAGTTCGTTGTGTGAGGCACCACTGTACTTTAGAAAAAGCTCTAGTTTAGGAGGCCTGACAAACTTTATAAGAGCTAAGCCATCTAGGGTTCCATCAAATGATGTCAACCACGTGTGACTGATTCATCCTGCTCATCCGTGGAGAATAACTGTTAGGTTCCTAAGATAGTTAATAGTAATACATTTTACCATGTGAGGAATACAGTAGAGAATGACATGGAGACGAGTTTTTCCCCGTCCCCACAGGAACTCAATTTCCCCGTCGCTGTCCTTGTCCCATTCGTGTAAGCTCTGTTTTAACTGCACAAGCCTCAAACACTTATGAGTGAGATATTGCGGATTTGGATAGGGTAACAAGAGGGGTGTTTTCATTACAGAGTTTTAAATAAATCACACAATATACCATATCATCTTAAGGCTCTTTATATTAGTCTACTACCCCTAGTATCTTAACAAGTTTTAATTAATTAAACAACTCTGTATTACTAAGATGCAGCAGTAGTCCAACAGCGAAAGGGATGATATCTGTGTATGGCCGTTTGGTGGGGGATGGGCTGGGGAGGGCTTCGGTGGCTGGGAGGGTGTAGATGGGCTGGAGTAGGTTTTAACGGAGATTTCAGCAGTTGGAACCCAAGCACAGTACCGTGTAGAGCTTTGGATTCTTGCCCAGAAATAGCTAAGAAGAAAAAATTTAAATTGAATCAGGTTGGGCAGACTGGATGGACCATTCAGGTCTTTATCTGCTATCATCTACTATGTTATGTTACTATGTTATGATTTTAAAGTGTTTGAGGCTTATGCAGATGAGGACAGAGCTTGTAGGAATGGGGCAGGGGCAGGAAAAGAACTCGCCGGGACAGGAAAATGAGTTCACGTGGGAATGGGAAAAATTTGTCCTGTGTCATTCTCTAGAATACAGTAACATAGTAGATGACAGCAAATAGAGACCTGCATGGTCCATCCAGTGTGCCCAACGAGGCAACAAGAGCAATTTGTGCAAGAATCATCACACATTGCTTGCAAAAGAATAAGTAACAGTAGTAGGCTACAACTGGGGGGGGGGGGGGATCTTGGCTATTGCTCAATACTGGCTGTTGGCCAGATTTAGTACAGGCACCAAGACTATTGGTATAACTCCACGGGCATGTAGAAGAAGGGTTAAAACATATGGAAACTCGGGTAATTTCAAACAAAGTTTCATGGTGGCAAACCAGCTGTAGAAGCTGGTTGCAGTTGAGCTGGAGGTTCAAAGAAGGAAGAAAAAGCTGCAAGGCCAAACATAAAAAGGCCTAGAAAAGAACACAGGTGACAAGTCATGGAATGCTTAGTGCTCTCATGCAAAATGACAGAATGTGTGACGTGTTCAAAAATATGTATAGGAAAGAAATGAATAACACACAAATGTGTTGTAAAATCAAACAATGAGTTGTATGTGTATGCTGCACCAGAAATTCATTGGTATATTTTTTTGAATATAGGCAGTGCTTGTCATTAGGCTTAAAATCTGAAGAGATTTAAAAACAGGCATGCTTGAGCTATGATCTTCTGAGCAGCTGCTCATGTCCCCTGCTTTTTATGTTTCAGTTCTATTAGGCAAGGTCATTTCTCAAGGCCCAGCTCTTAGAGAAACACCATGAATTGTAAATCCCTGGAGCTGATTCCACTAGCCTAGGTTTATTGGTAAAAGGTTTTTCTCAATCGATATTCATAATTGTTTGTTTTTGGAGTCAGTATTGATGTGGGCTGTAAGGTTCTCCTTCATCTTCTGGGAATGATATATGGTTCCTAAAGCATTTCGTCACATAGAAAGAGGGCTGAGGTATCACTAGGCAGGTACTGGTGAAGTTCCTTGTTGTGGTGATAGCAGTGAGTTGGTATCTGTTATCATGTGAGCTGTCAGAGTGAAAGAGAAAGAAGCAAATCAATCTTCTACTTACAAAATTGTGCCGCCACTCCATTCCTATCTATGACTCCTTCAAGGGAACAAATATGCCCCCAGTGGAAATCCTCCACATTTGTGCATATGCAGAGGGCTCAGTTCATCAAAGGCAACACAAATAGTGGAAACCTCTCCAAGTAGCAGCTATTGTAAAGTAAGGTATTCAGGAAACGTATTTATTTATTTGGATTTATTAACCGCCTTTATGAAGGGGTGTACACCAAGTACAGTTCAACATAAAACTTAAAATGGTGTTAACAGCACAACAGTAGTCAAAATGCAATGAGTGAGGTATTGCGGATTTGGATAGGGTATCAAGAGGGGTGTTTTCATTACAGAGTTTTAATTACGTTTCATTACGTTCCGCGAAACAAACAATAAATAAATCACACAATATACCATATCATCTTAAGGCTCTTTATATTTGTCTACTACCCCTAGTATCTTAACAAGTTTTAATTAATTAAACAACTCTGTAATACTAAGATGCAGCAGCAGTCCAACAGCGAAAGGGATGATATCCAATCTTTTGCATTGAGAGTCGCATGTATGGCTATCTCCTAGCTGGCGAGAGGATATGTATGAGTATATATGAATACTTGGGGTGTCCTATTCAACACAAGTTGAAAGAGTGTTCCTACAGGAAGTGAACAGAGCAAAGCTCAGGCAGCAAATTTTTGAGATGCGGGTCATGCTGGCGCTGATGGCATGGCATTATCTTCAGCTACTGGGTTTCTTGGTGGCGACGATAGAGATGGTGCCCTGGGCAAGAGCACATTCGCATCCTCTCCAGGAAGCATTGCTGTCCCGATGGTCCCCGCAGATTGATGCACTGGATCTCCCTCTGCCTTGGACATGCGCAGCCCTACACAACTTGAACTGGTGGTTGAAGACACAGTCCCTGTTACGGGGTGTACCTCTGCGCATTCCCACGTGGGTGATCTTGACAAAAGATGCCAGCCTGTATGGCTGATGAGCCTTCTGCAGGGCTTATGGTTGCCCTGGCAGAGGAGTTGGTCCATAAATTGCTTAGAGTTGAAAGCAATATGCTTAGTCCTTCAAGCCCTTTAGAGCATCCTGAAAGACAAGGTGGTCCGCGTTTTCTTGGACAACGCTACAGTGGTACCCTATGTCAATCGACAGAGAGGCACCAGGAGTGTGCCATTGAGATTGGAAGCTCAACTTCTGTTTTGGTGGGCAGAGACCCATCTATTAGCTCTCTCAGTGGCCCATGTAGCAGATGTGTGTGTATAATGTTCTAGCAGACTTTCTGAGTCGACAGATACTGGATTCCGGCAAATGGTCTCTCAGCAGACCTTCAACAACATAAAAACAAAAACAAAAAACTGTTGATACAGATGTTCTGGAGATAATTTATTAAACACTGACATATAAAAACATGAAAATTCAATTAAAAAAGTACAATGATAAAAAATACAGTGATAAAAATCCAACCAGACCCAGAAATATATGCCAGTGTTTAATAAATTATCTCCAGAACATCTGTGTCCAGTTTTTTGTTTTTGTTTTCATCGGTGGATTGTTTTTACTGTGGATTATTGGATCTCCCCATTTTTCTTTGTTGTGCTTCAACAACATAAACCAGGACACGCATCTTCTGGCCTTTTTGCCCTCTGAAGCAAGGAAGGAGGACAAGGTTCTGAAATCCCTGGATGTTTAGAGAGTTCTCCTTTGGTACTTGGAAGTAACAAATGAGTTTCAACTTTCCGATCGTTTTGTCGTTCACCGGGAGCCTTCATGAAAAGATAGGCTGGTGTCAAAAGTGACTATTTCCAGATGGATTCGGATGGCAAATTCTTCAGCTTATATTATTGGGAACAGAAAACAATCTCCCATGGCCTTGAAAGCACACTCCACAAGGGGTTGCATCATCCTGGGGGAAGGCAAGATCAGTTTTGCCTGAAGAAATTTGTAGGCCTTGTGGTCCAGCTTTCATACTTTCACCAAATTTTATAGGGCAGCCAGAATGGATTCCAAATTTGATTCCACTGTACTTGCAGCAGACTTACCTGTCCCAGGGACTTCTCTGGTACATCCCGTTAGCCCAGACTGATGTTCTAATCTACTAGAAAGAAAGCTACCAAGGTAAGTACCTAATCTTCCCATGCACATAAATGTAAGCACCCCATTTATAGAATTGTCCTTCACATGCTAATCAAGGGCCACTCTATTTATGCCCAATATAAACTTGTAAAGCAGGTTTCCTCTCTCTTTACACTCAATATTGCAACTATGTAAAATCTTATGACTCATGAAAGAGAATTTCTGCTTTAATATTAGAATCCACCCTCTGCATTGACTATTTTTGCAATTTGCTGATTGTTCTAATAAGGGTATTGTTTTAATGTTTCAAGTTTATTAAGTTTTTATATACCGCCTATCAAGGTTATCTGAGCGGTTTTACAATCAGGAACTCAAGCATTTTCCCTATCTGTCCCGGTGGGCTCACAATCTATCTAACGTACCTGGGGCTATGGAGGACTGAGTGACTTACCCAGGGTCACAAGGAGCAGCATGGGGTTTGAACCCACAACCTCAGGGTGCTGAGGCTGTAGCTTCAACCACTGAACTTTTTTGTTTCCGAATTACCGTATTTTCACGCATATAACGCGCGCGTTATACGCGTTTTTACCTACCGCGCATACCCCTGGCGCGTTATATGCGTGAGCGCGGTATACGAAAGTTTTCAAACATAGTTCCCACCCCGCCCGACGCCCGATTCACCCCCCCAGCAGGACCACTCGCACCCCCACCCCGAACGACCACTCGCACGCGCTCCCACCCGCACCCGCATCCACGATCGGAGCAAGAGGGAGCCCAAGCCCTCTTGCCCGGCCGACTCCCCGACGTCCGATACATCCCCCCCCCCCCCGGCAGGACCACTCGCACCCCCACCCCGAAGGACCGCCGACTTCCCGACAATATCGGGCCAGAAGGGAGCCCAAACCCTCCTGGCCACGGCGACCCCCTAACCCCACCCCGCACTACATTACGGGCAGGAGGGATCCCAGGCCCTCCTGCCCTCGACGCAAACCCCCCTCCCCCCCAACGACCGTCCCCCCAAGAACCTCCGACCGCCCCCCCAGCCGACCCGCGACCCCCCTGGCCGACCCCCACGACCCCCCCACCCCCCTTCCCCGTACCTTTGGAAGTTGGCCGGACAGACGGGAGCCAAACCCGCCTGTCCGGCAGGCAGCCAACGAAGGAATGAGGCCGGATTGGCCCATCCGTCCTAAAGCTCCGCCTACTGGTGGGGCCTAAGGCGCGTGGGCCAATCAGAATAGGCCCTGGAGCCTTAGGTCCCACCTGGGGGCGCGGCCTGAGGCACATGGTCGGGTTGGGCCCATGTGCCTCAGGCCGCGCCCCCAGGTGGGACCTAAGGCTCCAGGGCCTATTCTGATTGGCCCACGCGCCTTAGGCCCCACCAGTAGGCGGAGCTTTAGGACGGATGGGCCAATCCGGCCTCATTCCTTCGTTGGCTGCCTGCCGGACAGGCGGGTTTGGCTCCCGTCTGTCCGGCCAACTTCCAAAGGTACGGGGAAGGGGGGTGGGGGGGTCGTGGGGGTCGCCAGGGGGGTCGCGGGTCGGCTGGGGGAGCGGTCGGAGGTTCTTGGGGGGGGCGGTCGTTGGGGGGGAGGGGGGTTTGCGTCGAGGGCAGGAGGGCCTGGGATCCCTCCTGCCCGTAATGTAGTGCGGGGTGGGGTTAGGGGGTCGCCGTGGCCAGGAGGGTTTGGGCTCCCTTCTGGCCCAACTACCAAAGGTACGGGGAAGGGGGGTGGGGGGGTCGTGGGGGTCGCCAGGGGGGGTCGCGGGTCGGCTGGGGGAGCGGTCGGAGGTTCTTGGGGGGGGCGGTCGTTGGGGGGGAGGGGGGTTTGCGTCGAGGGCAGGAGGGCCTGGGATCCCTCCTGCCCGTAATGTAGTGCGGGGTGGGGGTAGGGGGTCGCCGTGGCCAGGAGGGTTTGGGCTCCCTCCTGGCCTGATATTGTCGGGGAGTCGGCGGTCCTTCGGGGTGGGGGTGCGAATGGTCCTGCCGGGGGGGGGGATGAATCGGACGTCGGGGGGGGGGTGAACGGAGAGTCGGGACAGCGCACGGAGAGGCGGGGCAGTGCACGGAAGTCAGGGGGGTGAACGGAGAGTCGGGACAGCGCACGGAAAGTCAGGGCAGTGCACGGAAGTCAGGGGGGGTGAACGGAGAGTCGGGACAGCGCACGGAAAGTCAGGGCAGTGCATGGAAGTCAGGGGGGGGTGAACGGAGAGTCGGGACAGCGCACGGAGAGGCGGGGCAGTGCACGGAAGTCAGGGGGGGGTGAACGGAGAGTCGGGACAGCGCACGGAGAGGCGGGGCAGTGCACGGAAGTCAGGGGGGTGAACGGAGAGTCGGGCAGCATGCGCGGTATAATCGTGAGCGCGTTATACCAAAGTTTTTGTGCTTATCATCGTGATTTCTGCGCGCTATACACGTGTGCGCGTTTTATACGGGTGCGTGTTATTTGCGTGAAAATACGGTACAGGCTATCTCTGCAAAATCAAATTTTCTGGCAAATTAATGCTCAATAAGGAAAATAGCAAGGTGACATAGGGGCTCATTTTCAAAACAGAAAAATGTCTAAAAAGTGGCAGACGGGTGGGTTTTTTGACCAAATGTCCAAATTGCTATTTTCAAACCCCATTTTTTTAGAGAGTTTTCTAAATCTCAAAGGAGCGTGTTGTGGGTGGAGAAAGGCAGGCTTATGATTTGGGCATGTTTCTGCAATATTGGAACATTGTAGAAAGCATCCAGGGCAAATAAAATGGATGTTTGAGGCTAGACCTGTTTCAAGAATGAATAAGTGCCAAAAAGGTACCCAAATGGATGCCCTCCTACCCCCCAAAGATGTAAAAGAAACAGTATATACCAGCCTTGTGTGATACTTCAGATGTTATGGCCAGTCCTTTAGAGCGGCAAGCAGGTCCTTGGAGTAGCCTACTGGTTGGTGCAACTGACTGTAGAGAAGGGAACCCAGGCCCATATCCCATTCTTAACTTGTACACTTGTGGTGGAACACGAGAGCCCTCCAAAACCCACCAAAATTCTACTGAACATAATGATAGGTGACACTTGTAAAGGGCTATTGTTGTGGTGTACAGTTGGGTACATTAGATTTTTGGTGAGTTTTTGAGGGCTCCCCGTATACTGTAAGGGGGGAATGGTGATATATGTACCTGGGACCTTATATGTGACGTCCCCCGCACTGCTCCTATGGTGCTCCGCTGCTACTAAGAATGCTGCCCTCCATACATCCTAATGGCTTGTTTTTGTGTGTTTTTCCCCTGGATGTTTTTTCCCCCCTGGAAATGATCCTAAAAGATAGATGCACTGAGCTTGGATCTACAGCCTCAGCACCCTGGGGTTGTGGGTTCAAACCCCGCGCTGCTCCTTGTGACCCTGGGCAAGTCACTTAATCCTCCATAGCCCCAGGTACGTTAGATAGATTGTGAGCCCCCCGGGACAGAGAGGGAAAATGCTTGAGTACCTGATTGTAAAAACCGCTTAGATAATCTTGATAGGCGGTATATAAAATCCTAATAAACTTGAAACTTGAAAATCATCTAGCAAATGGCCATTTTTGAAACAAAAAGTTGGATATTTTTCTGGTATGAAAATGGCTGTTATATCTACTGGATTTTTGGACATTTTTCCCAAAACATCCAAAATTGGATTTAGACATTATATTGAAAATGCCCCTACCTATGTTTCTTGGCCTGTAGTAGAATGCCTAATGTTTATAAATGCATAGTTACCAAAACATCTTTCAGCTTCTGCCACAGTCGCTGGAAGTCTGCAAAAAATCTTTAATGCTAAACGCTCTCATTGAAAGCTAATTGCAGGGTTTTGGTTTTGTTTCTTTGGTTTCTGGATATAGAAATCTCTTAAGATAAATTTGAGGTCATTTATTCTGGGCTCCTTTTATCAAGCCGTGCTAGCGAGGTTAACGCGCGTGATGTTTCATCACGCGCTAACCCCTGCGCTGGCCAAAAACTACCACCTGCTCAAGAGGAGGCGGTAGCAGCTAGCGCGGCTGGCGGTTTAACACGTGCTTTTACACGCATTAAACCGCTAGCGCGGCTTGATAAAAGGAGCCCTCTGTTTTCCAAAAACAGGTTTGAAAATGTTTTTCAAATGCAATATCTGATTAGGGAAATAGCTTCTGAAGTATTTGTAAGATGGGTATGCAATAGATATTTAGAATCTTCTAGTTCCTCCACCTCTAACAGCACATATTTTAGGGCTTTAATATAAACCAAATATTATTGGTAGCCTTCACATCTAAGCTATAATTCACATATAGTTTTATCCAAGGTTGCACTGAAAACATTCCTAAGGAATCATGTTCTATTTCAGAGGTGATAGGGCAAGTTTCTTAGTTGTGGTGGGAAATCTTTTCCACGATTTCCCTCGCTTCTTTGGTAATTGTGGCAAAATCAAGGCTTACAAGTTACTCAGTTCAATAAGGGATTTCTGATATCCCCATCCTGATGTATTATAGGACCAGGGAGTACAAATACTTCGCTGATTTGAAATGTAAGTTCAAAACCAGGCTGGCCAAAAAGTCTCCCTCCTGGAGTTGAGCAACTTGGCAGTACTGTAAAATTCTTTTGCTTTCTGTCAGTTTCATGGCTATTAATCTTTTGAATTTTTTAATTCTTCAGTAATACCAGCAATGAAATCTACTTTTGATTCAAGAGCAATTTCTCTGACATAAAATTTAGTTTCTATCACCAAAACTTTTTTTAAAAAAATATATTTGTTCAATTTATAGATATACAATAACAATATCTATATAAAGGGGAAAAAAAGAGAGATTACATATAGTTAAACAGGAAAATAAAATAAAATATATTCCCTAAGAATTAAACAATCTCCCTAAAAGTAAGTCCACAATTTGGGAAAAGCAATACACATTCCATCATTGGATCTGATAGTTCATCAAAGTAATATAAAAATTAACCATATCAATAGTGCAGTGTACATCTTCTAAATTATTAAGGACTAAGTCCGCATGGAGGTACTGGGAGGGATTACTCCTTTTCCTTCAAGGAAAAACCGTAACTGGGAAGGGTCAAAAAAAGTATAAGAATGTTGATCCAAAAGGATCAAACATTTACAAGGGTATCTAAGTTGAAATTTAGCACCCAAAGACAGTACGGATTGTCTCAATTGCAGGAACTCTTTCCTTCTAGTCTGGGTTATCTTTGAAACATCTGGAAACATATAAATCTTTGAACCCATAAAGGTCACCTCTTTAAGCCTAAAAAAAGCCTAAGAAGTGCCTCTTTATCTTGTTGGAAAACAAAAGTCACCAGAAGTGTAAAATATGAGATGGCTTCATCCACTGGGTTTCCAATATTCTTGTTAAGTCCATTGTACTCATCGAGTCAGGTAATGCCTCTGGTTGTGAAGCCTTCTTAAATGTTGGAAGGAAATATAGCTTATGTAGAGGTGGAAGTCCAGACTCAGAGTATTTAAACACTTCCTTTAAAAATGTATTAAATAGATCTCTTGGAGACATTGCCAGTACCTTAGGAAAGTTAAGAATTCTTAAATTGAGCATTTTAGTATAATTTTCCATATTTTCAACTTTCCTTACTAGCAATAGTCTATCCTGCATTAAGGTAACTTGAGATTTTTGTATCCCTTGAACCTGTTGGTCCAATGAGTCCACTCTTACCCCCTGTGTCTTCATTCCTTCCTGTAGTTCTTCAATCTTTTTTCCATAATCCTTGACTAGGGGTAGAGTTCCTGCACAGAGCTGGTACAAGGAGTCTAAAGCCTTCCAGATAGACTCCAACATGAACTCTGCTGGCCTTTCCAGTGGGGGAATAGGTGGAATCTGTCCTCCCTCTGGAATTGGCTTGTCTGCCCTCTCCTCGGTCTCTTCAGCTTCCAGGTGTACATTCAGGGACATCGGTGAGCCCTCCAGCTCAAGAAGGGAAGTAGTTTCCTGTCCCTTCTGAGCCGCCGTAGTTCCCCCTTCTCGTGGCTGCTGGGGAGGGACAGGTCCTGCTGGGCTGAGCGATACTTCACTCCCGAGTGCCGAGACCTCCCTCCGACTCGGCATAGCCGGTTTGCCCCAGGGCGAAGACGTTAGGAAGCCGTCCATCGTCCCCCGTAGAGAGTTCAGGTTGCTGGGCTGTGGCAGCCGCTCTCCCCCTCCTTTCTATCACCAAAACTTTAAAGAAACTTGCACAAGAAATTAGCCAGCAAAAAAGCATGAAAATGAGTTGGTTTTCTTGTTTCCAACTGTAATTAAGCTTCAAATATCAAATTTAATTAAAAGCATGTTTCATTGTTTACACGGCATCTGGGAAATGCTTTGTGAGTGGATGGATAACATCAGATAGAGTCTTTCCAAGACATTTTAATGTTACAATTTTCCAACCTACAATGATAGCACCAAAAAAAAAAATGCAAAATGCTGCTGTATGGAACTGAAAACTATTGATGTTTTGGTACATTCTGCTGCATCAGTAACTCCTTTGAGATTTAGTAAATGGGATGCACAAGGAAAAATCATAGTAAATTCAATTTTGGCCATAATGCAGTCCTGAACACTTTTTATGTTGCCTTACATAGTAAAGCCATTATCAAAAACCTGACCTCTGTAGTCAAAAGAAATGTTATGCTTCAAGCTGGCGCTGTTCAGAATGCTATTTGTTATCCTTTCAATTAGCTCCAGCAAATTTCAGAACTTTTGAACACCCCCTAGGAAGCATATAACTTTCCATAAATAAAAACTTACCTGTTTGATAAATTTATAGTGCGTACAATGTCATGAATATTAGATGATTTGGTTGTGTCTGGCTTCTTATTTGTAAACCGCTCTGAACTTTAAGGTTATTGCAGTATATAAATAAATGAAAATAAAATAAATATCCTCGGATATGACCTACTATTTACCATGGGGGGGGGGGGAGTCCCCATGGTAAGAGGGTTGCAGCCCCCATGGTAAGAGGGTTGCAGCCTAGGCTGGAGCCTAGAAAGATATACTTTTATTCCCCTATGCTTGGGCCCTGATGCTGATAGAAGGGATTTTATTGATCTGGGTCTCTAGCAGTGGTTCAGTGACCATGCTGTAGACAGCTATGTCAGAGACCTGGATTCCATTCATGAGCTCAGCTTCTAATTCCTAGGCTGATCATGGCTGGACACTAGCATACATTCCATCCAAGCACAAGGGAGCCTAGCAGCTGTCACCCCATAATAGTTAATCAAGATCAGTGCTCAACAGAGATCTGAAAGTAGCAGCTATACGAGAATGAGTCAATGTGGGTCTTGTGATCCAGTGCATGCTCACAGACTTTATTGTAGGCTGTAGGAGACTGCGCATACTCTGAAAGTGCAAGAAAATGTTTATTGGTAACAAGCCCTGAGTATTTTACTTCACAGGCTCAGAAAAGAAGCAAAAATTGCAGCTTTCCAAGTGCTAGCTCTGGTCTGAGGCTGCCACGCCCCAAACACGGGGTTCAATAGTCTTTTAGTTAGTTAACCAGGTCGAGCCTCAGCCAGACCTTAGAATAGGGCTCACAGTCCTTAAGCAAATAGGTAGTTGGCTTACCTCAGTCAACCACTATATCTAGTAGTTGGAGTCAAAGCCTGTGGTTAGAATCCTTCTTCTCTTCCCAGGGCTCTCTCAATTTCCCTCTAGCCCTGCCTCTTATTCTTCCTAACAGCTGCTTCCTGGACACTTCCCCTCCTGTCTCTCCCCAATCCAGGGAAAGAGCCATACTTCCTAAGGTGGCTCTGATACTGTTTGAAAGTATCCAGTAGAGAGGAGTGGTAATGTCCTATAGACTCCCTTAAATAGTCTCATCACCTCCTCCTATGTAGATTATAAGAGGTGAGAGATCCTGTAGTGGTTGTACGTGCATACTGATTTCCAAGTCTTGTATTGATTTTCTCTTCTATTAGCCTAAGAACATCTATGAGGTAGGATGAGGGGAAGACAGATAATGAAGAAGCTATAGAGGAAGGATAGGAAGAAGAGGATTTGGGGAGTATTGGAAAAGTAAGACACAGGATGAGGCCTTGGATGGAGGAACAGAGAGACTACTAGACTTTGGCATACAGGGTCTGTGCCCTGATAGTATGTACCATTGTCCCAAATATTATGTCTTTGAACTGGTCCATACACCTTTAAGGAGATTGGATAAGATGTTTCTGCCCTTAAAAGTGCAAAGGCTTGAAAGGCAGAAGCAGATCCAAGATGGTGCGGGAGTGAGCATGCGCACGAGTTGCTAGCTCTGGTTCGCATCCTGTGGAATCGGTAACTTACCCTGTGAAGGATGGGGAAAAGGAGAGCGAAGGTGCAGGAGCCTCTCTTGGCTTCCTTTTCTACTCCTGTGATGAGACAGACAATGCTTGATGACTTTCGAACTGCAGCAGGACAGAACACCTCTCTTTGGTTGAGCCAGCAATGGAAGTTTCAGGCAGCAGTGTAAGCGGGGTGTATTTGAGCCCCGTTCAGCATGCGGCTTCCCCCCAACCAGGAATCAGCTTGTCCACCGGCCAGAGTGGACCAGAGGAGACTTGTCCGAATGGAGGTCCCGGTGCCCAAGGGGAGCTAGTGGTGGAATCAATGAGCCTAACTCCGAAGGAAGATCTTGCTACATGAGTGGCCTCGAAAGTTTTGGGGCAAAGGAACTGTAGTAAATTATTGAGAGTTAAAGGCCGACCGATTCTTGATTTCCAACAGAGGGAAATGGTGAAACCAGCTGTAGTGACATTGGAAACACAGTGGGAAGCCATCATAATATGCATCGCTTGTTATTAAACAATGTGAAACAAAATAGTGGAGATTTGAAAATTATCTGAGAAGAGGTTCTCCAGGCACAAGTTTCCGATCAATGTTTTTTTGATCTGGTGAATCTAAACGAAAAGGTCCAGACATTTGAATCGGTTGAGTCGATTGAAATCAAGAATAGGAACTACACATCTGGAATACCTTGAAAATCAAATTAGGAGATATAACTTGATAGTTTTAAATTTTCCGAGGTCTCCTTTGGTAGCTGCTGTGGATATCCTCATTGAAACTTTACAAATGCCTGCGGATTCATTACCCCCGATAACCAAAGCAATTTATTTGCAAGGTTTTAAAAGTCTGCGTAAAGTTTCTGAGAGTCCTGAGGTTAACAGGAGCAATATAGGCCTGGCAACTTTTCTTGAATCTTCTTTGGAAGTGATAACACAAAGAATGTTAATGGTTTCTTTTGCCTTTGAGCTGGACCGAAATTCAGTTTTGAAACTTTCCTTTAAATATTTGGAGGATTTTTCTTGATCTTGCTGGAGTACAGGCATTATTACCAGTAGATGTTTTGTTGCGATTTCCATGTGTTTGTTGTATTTCATATGAAGGGAAAAAAATTTCATTTCTATGATCCTAAGCAGCTTGAAAGTTTTCTTGATGCACGAGTAGATGTTAATGTCAGTGTAATCTTACACGCGCACTGATAAACTGACTTGGAGGAGGGATTCTTGTGCAGAAGGCTCTCTTGTATTAGATTGTATTTCCTTTACTTAATATTTTCTTCATAACATCATATGACCTGATTGCTATTAAGTTTGTGGGCAGAATCTTTTTGTATTTTCTTAGGTACTTTGTTGTTCTGATGATTATTTCCTTTCATTTTCTATTGCTTCTAACTATCAACGTGTAATATGCTGATGTAAAAATTTTGAGAACTGAAAATTAAAAAATAAAAATAAAGGCAGGGGCTTGCATACCAAATGTTGAAAGGAGCTCTTGGGATGGACCCCAGAGTGACGGGCTGGGTCAGGAACTGGTTGAGTGGAAGACAACAGAGGGTAATGATCAGTGGAGATCGTTCTGAGGAAAGGGATGTTAATCTAGCAGTGTGCCTCAAGGTTCTGTTCTTGAGCCTGAAAAACAACATCAAGTGAATTCTTTAAAGTTGATTTTGCAGCATTTTCAGCAAGCTGGTGCCAACCTTTTTCAATGACTAGTTACTGTTGATGAACCATGGTAACATCACTAACATCGTACTACTATTTATTGTTTCTATAGCGCTGAAAAGGCATACGCACTGTACATTTTAACATACAATAGACAGTCCCTGCTCAGAAGAGCTTACAATCTAATTTAGACAGGACATTTCAGGGTTGGGAAGGTTATAGTGGGTATAGTTATCTGACAGCAGTGAGGGGGAGAAGAGTTGAAAGCAGTTTCAAAAAAGTGGGCCTTTAGCTGGGATTTGAACACTGCCAGGGACGGAACACGACGTATTGATTTAGGCAACCTGTTCCAGGTATATGGCGCCGCAAGAAAGAAGGGATGTAGTCTGGAGTTGGCAGTGGAAGAGAAGGGTACAGATAAGAGGGGCTTGCCCGACAAGTGGAGATCACGGGGGGAGCATAGGGGGAGATGAGCGAGGAGTGATATCGGGGGGCTTCAGAGCGAATGCACTTGTAGGTTAGCAAGAGGAGTTTAAACTGTATTCGGAAACAGGAGCCCATGAAGCGACTTGAGGAGAGGGATAATGTGAGAATAGCGGCTCTCATGGAATATGAGTCGCGTAGCAGCATTTTGAATGGATTTAAGAATCGAGAGACAGGCATGCAGGAGGCCCGAGAGAAGTACGTTGCAGTAGTCTAAGCGCGAGGTGACAAGAGCGTGAACAAGGGTTTTAGTCGTGTGTTCAGAGAGAAGAGGACAGATTTTGGTAATGTTATAGAGGAGGAAGCGACAGGATTTGGCGGTCTGTTGGATCTAAGCAGAGAAGGAGAGAGAGGAGTCAAAGATCACCCCAAGGTTGCGAGCCGACGAGACAGGGAGGAGGATAGCGTTATCCACAGAGATAGAGAACGGCGAGAGGAGGAAGGCAGGTTTGGGGGGAAAGATAAAGAATTCAGTTTTAGCCATATTCAGTTTGAGATGGCGGCGAGACATCCAAGCGGCAGTGTCGGACAGACAGACTGAAATTTGGGCCTGAACTCCCACAGAGATGTCCAACATGGAGAGGTAGATCTGGGAGTCATCAGCACAGAGGTGATTTTGAAAACCATGAGACAAGATCAGCTTACCAAGAGAGAGGATATATAGGGAAAAGAGGAAAGGGCCCGGGGCAGAGCCTTGGGGTATGCCAATAGACAGCGGGACGGCGGCGGAGGAGGATCCACTGTAACATACGCTGATGGTGCGATGAGAGAGATAGGAAGAAAACCAGGAGAGAGCAGAACCCCGGAATCCCAGCGAGGACAATATGTCAAGAAGGAGGTGGTGATCAATAGTGTCAAAGGCAGCAGACAGATTGAGAAGAATGAGGATAGAGTGGAGTCCATCGGATTTGGCCAGGAACAGGTCGCTAGAGACTTTATCAAGGGCAGTTTCCGTAGCGTGGAGAGAGCGAAAGCCTGATTGAAGCGGGTCAAGAATATTATGGAGAAGAAAGGAAGTCCAGGCAATGGTGGTGAACAGCATGTTCGAGTAGTTTGGTTAGGAAGGGGAAGAGGGAGATAGGGCGGTAGTTGGAGGGGGACATAGGCTCAAACGAGGGCTTTTTAAGGGGGGGGCTTAACTACAGCATGTTTCAAGACATCAGGAACCGTAGCAGTGGAGAGTGATAGGTTGAGGATAGGACAGATGGGAAGGATCACAGCGGGAGCGATGGATCCGAGTAGGCAGGTAAGAATCGGATCAGAGGAACAGGTGGTGGGTTTGGAGGAGAGAAGGCGAGCAGTCCGTGCAATGGCAACGAGTTTGAAAGGGTGACAGTTTTTGAGTGATTCAGAGGTGATTGCAGCAGTGGAGCAGTATTTCAGTGACCAGATATCAGAGTATAGTTTGGAAGGGTTACAGAAACTTCAGACATGATGTGCCAAGTCTGTTGAACTTAGGGGTGAACATCTGGAATAACTTGTAAGTTTCATGGCTCCACGTCATTCCCTTGGTTGGGCTGAGAAACTTTTCTGCATTCCTTCATATGTATATAAGAATAATTATTAAAATTGTATCCTCATTGTTGATGTATAACAGAATAATTATTTGAATGGTATCCTCATTGTTGATTTTTTTGTCGTAGAGTAAAATTAATTTGAGGTGCCTCGATCCTGAGGAAAGTACTGAAACATGGTCATGTCAGGAGAGGTAGCTCTTACAGCGTTCTGAACCAGATAAGTGCTTATGAGCTTATGAAAAGAAGTATTGAATGAAGATTTTGCCAGAAAGTAACAAAATAATATATACAGTACTTCCCCGAAATTCACAGGGGTTATGTTCTTGGAGTGACCACGAAAAGTAAAAAACCGTGAAAAATGGATGTGGTACAAAATATGGCTAATTTCTTTTAGGGCCCCCCTCCCCGGTCTGTTTTTGGCTTCTTGTTGCCACATGCGTGCTCTACTGCTGCAACTGACACGATCTCCCCTCTCTCTCTCCCTTCCCAATCTCCCTTGCAGCAGCCATGTGGGCACCAGAAGTAGTAGGTGCCGCTGCAGCAGCTGGTGGGGCAGATAAGCAGCAGCTCCGGGTGCTGGGAATCTTGTCCTCCGAGTGGCCTCCCTAACGGACGCAAGCTGCTGCTTCTCCTCACGGGTCCTTCACCTGAGTGCCGGCCCTTCTCGAATCAGCAGGAGGAAGAAGACCCCCCCCCCTCCCCTGCGAATGACTGAGGCCATGAACACTGAACCGTGAATTCCTGGGGGAGTACTGTACAGTACTTCTAGACATAAATTAATGTCTTGGAACAATGACGAACTTGGCTGTGAATTGAGCACTAAAGTTTTCAGCTCATAATAGCCATCTGAGGACCCATGATATAAAAAGTATAAATTTCATTGAAAACTGGTTTTGTGCTATATATTTGAATTTGGTAAATTGTCAGTCATTGAGTAGTCATCATGAAAGAAATTGACAAGTGCAGAGGCAGCATTCACACTTCTATGGGAGGAGAGAATCCCAAACAATGAGTAAAGGTGACATCTACTTCCCAGATTCAGGATGTACACATTCCTGGTTCCAGGGGAGCTGCGGACTGTGACCCTGACCAAAGATGATTGCTCCAATGGTTAGACTAGATGGGAAAGGGAGAGAGTTAAAAATGGGAGGAAATTCCAGGTAGTTAAGAATACAGTGCTGAAGTCCTGAAGATAGATAGTTCCAGTTGAGCTAGAAACCCCAAGAACTGTCATGGTGCTAAAAACAGTTCTGCTTAATAAAACTTGAACTTGCTCTTGCATTAAACTTGATACATAAAGGTTAATCGCAGCTAGAAGCAATGGAAAGGTATTTTGGCTCATTTCAATACCTTTTGCTGTCTGTCTGTTAGTGCAAGTTTCTTTGGTGTATAGTTTGCACATACTTCTCTGATATCAAACAGCCGGTAGGCATGCTACCAGCTGGAACTTTACAGGCTTTGTGGCATGGATTATTGAAAGGCGATTAGCACTCTTAAACCCCTTAGATTTTAATTATTTCTGTATGTATTTATAAAATCTACTGCCTACTCGTTGCAGCTTCTGAGTCTACATCTGCAGCCTGGGTTTGTTGCCTCATAGAGCTTTGGGATTACAGGGGAAATGGGACAAGATAGTAAGACAGATACACCTCAAAGGAGAGAGAAGGACTGGTTTTAGTGTGAATTAGGGATTCTTAGCTGATGCAGCTCACACATAGAGGATAAACTAATAAACCTTCAGGCATCAAACAGTAAGACAGGTTAAGAATCCAGCTATAATTGAACATAGCACTAAAGGGCTGAGCTTGCATTCCCAGATTTCTTTTATTCTCCCAATTACAGTGCTCTCCTCCCCTTGGCAGAGGTTATTATCCTCACTCTCTTTTCTTAGCTAATTAAGGAAACTTGTATGTCCCTCTGCTAAGATCTGTACTGCGCTTTTATTGTCTCTTTATATAACTTACAACAACAGCTGCTTGCATCTTACTTGCGGTTCACCACATATTAGCATCTCCACGTATTCACCATTATAGGACCCTCAGGGACCCTTGAAGAAGACTCTGTCGAAACGCGGACCGTGTTGGGTCCTGCGTCCCTAGTGGACTAGGTCCTTTAAGGTTTCCATGTGGATTATTTTACTTTTAAATGGATGATTATAAGAAGACGTAATCCATCTCCTGAGATCTGTTCCTAGGAGGAAGGTCCCGATTCCAAACCTTCGCCAAAGCATCATAATCCGAAGGAGCACTAAACTTGCCCAAACTGACCTGATTGACTCATCTTTTTGAAATCATTCTTTCTTAAAAAAACACACATGCAAATGAGGTTCACAGAGGGTCGCTAAATTTGCATGGGATGAGTCGCTGGTGATAGCAACCGACACATGCGCAGAATACACCCGCAAATAAAATTTAAAAAAAGATCCCAAATTGAAGATTGGTAGGAGGGATGCCCACTTGCTCCTGCTGTTCCCGTAAAACAACACCCCACTCTGACACACATCCCCCAGCAGCAGGAAGATGTCTGCTCTTTCCCACCACCACAGTCAACCCCTGCTAACACCCCCGGCAGCAGGAGGAATGCCCACTCTTGTCACTGCTACCATCAAACAATCCCCCCCATCGACACCTCCCTCCCCCCCCCCCCGCAGGAGGGAGTGGACATACCTCCTGCTACTGGAGAGGGGGTGTTGGGGATGTTTGGCAGCAGGAGGGAGTGGGCATCCCTCCCGCTGTTGGGGAGTAGGGTGTTTTATGGCAGTGGTGGGATCTTTGATTTGGGGTCTCTCTCTTTTTTTTTTTATTTGCAGGGGGGCTTCTGAGCTGTCAAACCTTACATTCCTTTCAGTCACTGAGCCAATCAGTGCTCAGTCACTGAGCCAATCAGTGCTCAGGCACTGATCAGAAAGTTAGGCTATGACACTTCAGACCCTGGCCCACAAATGTACTACAATGAGGTTATGGAATCACCTGGCAATGACAGAGAATCACCTGGAGTGCTCATTTTAATATTAATGACCTCGTTATACTACTGTACATTTGCATGGCAGAGTCGGAGACAGCTAGGAAGCTCGGAATGGCCAGTAAAATACTGTCCCACTAAACTGGCTGGAGCGGGTTTAGCGACTACATTAAAGGCAACATTAAGTTTTGAGAATCTTCCCCTTTGTTTCTTCATTCTCACGTTGGAGTGATTGTGTCTGGATATTTCAAGGTGGCAAAGCGAGATAAGATGGTTAAAGGCCTCTATCAGAAGACATATAAGAAGGTCCTAGATATACCCTAGAGGAGAAAAGGGATAAGATACAGACCTGAAATATCTGAAAGGAATTACTGAACAAATGAACCTTTGTCCAAACGAGGAGAAGCTCAAGAACTAGAAGAGTCAAGAACTACATCAGGAAATTTTTTTTTCACAGAAAGGGTGGTGGATGCCTGGAATGCCCTCCCAAAAGAGGTGGTGCAGGAATTCAAAGGGATAGGGCAAGAAGATGTAAAGTAAGCCACAGTGACACAAGTGTGGGGAAAGTAACCTGAACAGCAGATCTAGTGGTACATGTTTTAGGACTTAACACTATAAAATAGATGTTCTTGGTTGCTTCAGGTCTATACTGTAATTCAGTGTTTCCCAAAGGTGCGCTGAAAACATTTCTAAAGAGTCATGTCCCATCGTTTTCAGAGGTGACAGAAAAAGTTCCTTAGCTGAGGTGTTATGAAATAGCTTCCACTTTTTTCCATTCTGGTAATTATGGCAAAGCCACAGAATTTAAATTATTTTGCAGTGGACTACCCTTCAGCTGCAGCAGGAGACTGATGAAGTCTGGGAGGCATAAAGCATAATCCATTTGTTTCAGGTGAAGCTCTTCTGAGGGTTAAAACAGCTCATGTCAGAGATACAAAATCGAGCAGTTCATGTAGGGAATTGTATGTGTGGATACTGTACAGCGCTGCCAAACTGTTTATCCTACTCGGAGTGAAAGAATAAATTGGGATTTGAAGAAAGGTTGAGGCTTTTTCTTTTCTGTGATAGTTAATATTTCATCATTAGAACTAGTCTAACAAATCTTTTGCACATAGTTTCTGAGACTGTAATGAAATGATATGGCTTGAATAGTGTCAGTGCCGGCTGCACCATTGGAAGTGCATACACTGAATTTGTTAGTGCAGTATGCCAGCTGCTGATCTAGCATGGGTCACTGCTAGAACTAGCTATATTTCTGAAGCACTGCTATATTTCTGAAGCACTGATAGCACTAGCTTGAGATTTTCCAGCATTAGCTGAACTCAGGTGCATCCAGTTAGACTACAGGCAGTACCAGGGTTTCAAGACTAAGCTGGACAAGTTCCTGCTAAACTGGGACGTACGCAGGTGAGGCTGGACTCATTTAGAGCACTGGTCTTTGACCTGGGGGCCGCCGCATGAGCGGACTGCTGGGCAGGATGAACCACTGGTCTGACTCAGCAGCGGCAGTTCTTATGTTCTTATAATCTTATTTGTGTCTGTGAACATTTATATACCGAGATCTATATGAATTGCCTAATCAGGCTAGTCTTCACTAGTCTGGTACCAGCTGTATTTCTGGAAATCTTGATGCTAAAGGACCATGGATTTGATATACTGTGGTGCAACCAGTGTGGTTTATATATATGCAGGTACTTTTTCTGTCCCTAGTAGGCTCACGATCTGTTTTGTACCTGGGGGTCATAGGGAGCTGCCGTGGAAACTGACCCCAGATCCCCATGTTCTCAGCCCACTGCATTAACCATTAGACTACTCGAATACCCAGCTCTTTGTGCCTTGGCTGCTGTTTTAACTGGGCATTACACATTTTCAGAGGTCAGAATATTGAAAAGGACCTGGGTGTACTGATAGATAGGACCCTGAAACTGTCGGCACAATGCTCGGCAGCGGCAAGATAGCAAATAGAATGTTAGGCATGATAAAGAAAGGCATCACGAGTAGATCGGAGAAAGTTATAATGTCGCTTTATAGGGCAATGGTCAGACCACACTTGGAATACTGTGTCCAGCATTGGTCTCCCAACATAAAGAAAGATATAAAACTGCTGGAGAGGGTGCAGAGACGAGCAACGAAGCTAATAAAAGGTATGGAGAACTTGGAATACGAGGAACAACTTAAGAGGCTGGGATTGTTCTCCCTTGAGAAAAGGAGACTGTGAGGGGATATGATTGAGATTTTCAAAATACTGAAAGGAATCGACAAAATAGAGCAGGAAAAAAATTATTTACAATGTCCAATGTGACACGGACAAGAGGACATGGACTGAAGCTAAGGGGGGGACAAGTTCAGGACAAATATCAGGAAGTTCTGCTTCACGCAACGAGTGATGGATACTTGGAATGCTCTCCTAGAGGAGGTTATTGTGGAATCCACCGTTCTAGGATTTAAAAGCAAACTAGATGCACATCTCCTTACGAGAGGCATAGAGGGATATGGGTGACTAAAATTGGTTTTCTGTGGCTATAGCTTTAAATAAATAATTTTTTCAACGCTCCGGAATTTTGAGCCGTCAGTAGAAAAGATTCTTCTGCCGGATGCAATTGATTCTCTATCCGCTCCTGATGAAGAGAACGAAACGGAGCTCTATCGAGTGGTAGTATCTGCATTGCTCGGATTACCAAGGACCCCTTGAGGTTTCCAGAGTTTGGTTTTTCATACAGTACATTTTCAATGTTTTGAACTATTTGATCTGCGCCCTAAGTGACTTTTTGCACTGTTTGGCATGTTTTAGAAGCGACTTGATGAATCTTATGAACTTTATGAATGCTTTAATAGTCAGCTATACATGCCAATGCTTTTCAGCTGTGTAAACTAGTATCTCCGGATACTTTTCTTCAAATTTATTCTAGCACTTTAGGTTGTGTATGCATGCATTTATAGTGTGCAAGTAACTTATTCATTTATTTATCGGCGCATTACAATCAGCTGAGGGGGCTTGATCTGAGTTTATATTCCACACTATATTTTTATATATCTGTTTAAGTTGTGGTATTTTAAAGTTTATTGCATTTATTTATTTATTTAGCACCGTATTTATTTATCTGGCACTGGCACTGGCACTAGCACTTTACCTTACACATAAGGCAAAATCTTGGGAATTTTATTTAAGCCTTTTATTAAGTTTATCTCTTAGAGGGACTGTTATATGTGGCTTGTTTAACACTTTCTTTTCAGTGTGATTTACACAAATCTTGGACCTAATGATGTATGAGGTAGTACTTATTTAGACTTCGTCTGATGCTGGTTCATCCATAAGTTACTATCTGAGCTCAATACCCCTCGTTGATTCCTTAAGAGCTCATACTGAGGTCCCTCAAGTTTAAATCTCTTTCTTATTTATATTGTCTTTTTACATGCTCATACAGTCCTTCTAAGAATTTACTTAGGTTAGCCAATTTTTGATATTTCTTTACAGTTAGGACTTTTTGGCTACTGTATAGTCCTTTAGGTTAGTTTTGTGACTAAAATTTTGCCAGGTGTACACCTGGCTGGGCCTCCACGTGTGCGGATCGCTGGACTTGATAGACCGAAGGTCTGATCCGGAGATGGCAGTTCTTATGTTCTTAACACAGGGCTAGACAATTTATTTTAAGCGGTATATCAAATTTTAAATAAAACTTAAAAACTTGAAACTGATACCTAAGCACAGTCCAACAATGGTGCCCCTTGGCCCTTCCATTGCTTAACTGAAAAGACATTAAGACCCATTAAGTGCTGAGAAATATTGTACAAAACAAAGCATCATATTATTTATAATTAGAAGAAAAACATCATCATCATTTATTTATTTGATATGCCACAAGTTACCACCAAGGTGTATCTATGCAGTTTAGAATACAAACAGCTGCAAAAAGAAATGGTAGAAATAGAGACTGTCTGAATTCAAGATAGGCACGTGGGATCTCTGAGAGAAGAAGAGATAATGGTTACTATGGATGGGCAGACTAGATGGGCCATTTGGCCTTTATCTGCCATCATGTTTCTATATGATCTGTTTCTATATAAGTGAAAGAGAGAGAATAAATTGTTAGTAGAGAAGGGACAGAGAATCAAAGAAAAGCTAGTCTGAAATGGTAGGTTTTGAGGGATGCTTTGAAAGCAAGAAAGGAGGTTTCATGTTGAAGGTGGATTTGGAAGGCATTCCACAATTTAGGAGCAATGTAACTAAAGGCAGATTTGCAAGTAATGTGCAGACGGATTACAGATAAGAGAGAGAGGGAAGCTGAATAATGCTGGATAATGGATGGCAGTGAAAAGTTAAGAGCACGATAGGGGAGAAACCTCTGTGCTGCCCCCTTTCCCTTGGTGCCCTAAGCACATGCTTATTTTGTTTAATAGTTTATCCAGGGCTGTGGAAACATGTTTCTAGTGCAAAAGGCATACGAGTCTTGAACTAGATTGTAGAAGGCATCATCTACCTTTTTCTCTTGGCTCTGCCTCCTGCATCTCTGGGCTGTGCCCATCTCCTCAGTTTTTCCTTCTACAAGCAAGTTGGAAGGTGTCTTTCTGATCTGCTCTGATTTAGATTTTTTATTTTCAGGTTTTCATTCAAACTGTGAGGCTTGTGGTGCTCTTGAGGTTCCCACTTTCACTGGCACAGCTCTGCCTGGGAATAGACACAGATTTTGTGGTCAGAAGTCTGTAGCCAGGAGGGCAACTTTTTTTACAGGGAAGTTGCCTGGCCAGTCTGCCTTAATACTTTGGTGGCTAGGGGAATATTCCCCTTGGAGCGCAGCTTGCTCCTGTTTTTTACCAGAACTTGGGCGCAGTCTATGCAGTCTCTTGTTGATCCTGAGGGCTTTAGTGGGTGCCAGCTGAGTTCTCCCCCCCAAAAAACAAACAAACAAAAAAACACGTGAAGAATTGTGGGGGTCTGGGGTCTCAGTCTCATTCAGAGTCTGACTGACAGCCTGAAGAAACAAGCATTTGGAGTGGCTTTTCATGCTTGTCTGAGGCAGCTTTCTTCTCCATTGTCAAGTTGCAGTTTGAGCTGAAGCAAGCACAGCACTAGTACAACAGCAAGTACAGGCTATCGTAGCCTATGGGAGAAATCAGGATGGTCTACAAATTGAAGTTTTAGAGGTTTCTGGGGTTGGTATTTGGGTCCCCCACCTCCAAAAACCCCTTTGTTGAATTTTCTGTTCTTTTATTTAGCTCTCCCAGGCCATGTTTTGGTGTTAAAATGCTGCCTTGGCAGCCATCTTCAATTTGATTTTAAAAACCTCTATCTCCCTCAAAACACCTCAGTTTTGCTTAAAATCATTCCAAATGAACTCCTCAGGCTGTTTTAATGTGGATTCATACCTGATTTGTGCTGAATGACTGGCTGAGGAGTGTCCATGTTTAATGTGCTGCAGGAACACTGGGCTTAGCCTTCTCTAGTTCCTCTAGGGAATCCCACTCTTAGGTGGCTCAGTTTGGGGGTGAAAATCCCCCCTAGAGCACTCAGGTAGCAACTTGGTGGATTAATTGAAGTGCAGATGCGCAGACACCTCTGGGACCAGGAGGAGACAAGGTGAGTTCCTGCAGGAGTCCTCAGGGCTCCCTAGTCAGTGGTTTACTCCAGGTTTTGTGTGTTTAATGTTAAGGGCTGAAACATAACATAAATCTTTATTTATATACCACAAAAGCCTTTCAGTTCAAGCCGATTTACAGGAAAAATGGCTGAGAGTCAGCGAGCTAAAGCAATGGAGAAAGGACTGAAAATTGTATAGATTGCATAGAGGGAGGATAAGCAGGGTTCCGATGCCTATGCTGGGATGTGTAATTGAACTCTGGAATTTATTGCTGGAGAATGTGGTAAAATCATTCCAAAAAGAAAGTAGGGAAGGAACTGTGTACATCAACCTAAGATAAAGAAGAGTTTATTGAATACAATCAACTATTACAATGCAAGACATATGAAAAGGCAAATCTATCTTGTGGTTCCTTCCTTCCTTTTCATATGTCTTGCATTGTAATACTGTGTTTACCTGGAAATAAGACGGAGTCTTATATTAATTTTTGCTCCAAAAATCGCATTACTGCTTATTTTGGGGGGAGGTCTTATTATTTTTCATGTACAACAATCATCTCTCCCTTCCTCTCCTCCACCCCAATTCTTCCTCTTTCCTTTCTCCCTCCCCATGTGCAGCATATTTCCTCCACTCTCACCCATCCCCTTGTGCAGCATCTTTCTAGCCTTCCTTCTCATCCCCCTGTGCAGCAGAACCCCACCGACCCTCCCACCATGAGACTGACAATACCGTACCTCCAAGGCCTCCAAAAACTACAGCGGCATCAGCGCTCTGATGGGGCTGCTTTGCAGTCTTCCCCTCTGGGGCCTTTCCTCTTCTGCATCACTGATGATGTCATCAGTGATGCAGCAGTATCAGTGATGTGGCAAAGGGAAGGCCCCGGCGGGAAGACTGTGAAGTAGCCCATTCAGAGCGCCACCACCGCTGCTGCTTTAGAAGACTTTGGAGCCGGAGGTATGTCAGGTCTCACCGGGGTAGGGGTCGCTGATCGATGAGTCCAATTTTTTGGGCAAATCAGGCAGCACTAGTGTCAGGGATAGAGTTGGGGAGTATAGGGGACATTCGGGGGGGGGGCTTTAGGTGTCAATCTTAACTAGGGCTTATTTTTAGGGTAGGGCTTATATTAGGAGCATCTTTAAAAATTATTTTCAGGATGGGTCTTATTTTGGGGGAAACACGGTACTTGATTGTATTCAATAAACTGCTTTATCTCAGGTTGATATGTACAGTTCCTTCCCCACTTTCTTTTTGCTGTGTATTCACCATGGGGTGGTTTGCCTTGTTTTTTTGGATTGCACCTGAAATCAGTTAGCTTAGCAGGGTTTGAAAGGGGTTTCCTAGGAGAGGTTTCCTAGGAGAGAAGTCCATGGGCCATTATTGAGATAGCTTGGGGAAATCCAATGCTTTTTCCTAGGATAAGCAGCATGGGATCTGTTTTACTACTTAGGATCTTGCTAGGAACATGGAACCTAGGTTGGCCACTGTTGGAAACGGGATGAAGGGCTTGATGGACCTTCTGTCTGTCCCAGTATGACAATTCTTATGTTCTTAATTTGAGTGATTTTGGGGATCTCCTGATGCAAGAACCCCAGAATCTTGCTGTGATATATAAGTTGTGCATATGCTTGTTGAAGCAAATGCTTCAAGATTATGATCTAGGAAGAGACTGCATGAGTAAAGTGAATTGAACTTGTATACATCTATCTAGAAATAATTGACTTTACACACCAGAAATTTTAATGGAATTGGTAAAACCTGTAATATGTAAGGCAGGCTATTATTGTTAAGCTGCCATTTTGAATAAAGCCAAACTCAAAACACTAAGGGCTCCTTTTACTAAGCTGCTATAGCGTTTTTAGCGCACGCTGAATTACTGCGTGCACTAAACCCTCGCTGTGCGGCTAGAACTAACGCCAGCTCAATGCTGGCATTAGCACGTGTGACAATTTAGCACGCACTAAGCGCGCGCTAAAACTGCTATCGCAGCTTAGTAAAAGGAGCCCTAAGTGTGCTAACCAATTTAATGAGCGTTAACAATTAGCATGTGCTAAATGCTAAAGAGGCTCATTATATTCTTTTGGGTGTCTTAGCATTTAGTATACTCTAAATCAGTTAGCACACCTTAGTAAAGGGACCCCTAAAAGACCATGACTTGCATGATCAGAGGTGCAAAAACCTTCCTTTTTAGAAATGGCTAGTCAACATGTATTATTTTAGTAGAGTAACATATTTGATGCCCTGCTAGAGACGAACTTGTAGTGCATTTCAGAGATTCACTGGTGTGCTACCAAACGCTATTTTTCCAGGCTTCTTTTTGTGATATATTTCTTTTTACCTTTATTACCATGGACCCCTGATGAAGGTTGTCCGAAACACGGACCGTGTTGGGTCCCCTGTCTGGTAAAAGGTTTTTAGTTAAGATTTATTTGTCAAAATAAAATTTGCCTGCACCGTGTACAAGTCTGCAGTTTTGGTTTGTTTTCTCTGCTAGAGACAGAGCATGATGTGCCTGGGGAAGAAAGAGTTAAAAGTATTGGCTGTATGAGCAGATTGCGTTTTCCTTCTGTGATCTAGGCTGACAAGACATCAGTATTCTATTCATCTGTTGGGAATTAGGCTGTTAATCCAATCAATGACTCTTTAGTGAGCTGGGTCTGCCTCCTCACTAGGGAACAATTGCATCAGATGCTAGATTGTTTAAAAGCTAGTGCACCAGCCCCATGTCAGGTGGAATTTTCAAGCACTCCCTAGTGAATTGGGGACGGGGAACACTGTCTCTGCCCATTTATTCTCTTCCTAAAAAGCCAGGTATTAACCCTCATCCAAACTAAAGTGACATGCAGCAGTCCCTGCAAGCCCAGGGAAATGAAGAGAGAATTTAATACAATTGAAATCATTCGTTGACTTTCCATCACATTAGGATTGATGAGACTTAGACTCACATCTATCTCCCACCCCAACAAAAGGCATTCCTAAGAAGTTCTCTTATTGTCGTTAATAATTTGGCTTCATAGAGAAAAGATATTTTAAATTAGAACTGTCCAAAGTTTAGTTTTTCTGTAGATGTGGCTTTTCAAAACAGATTGTTTATGTGTACACAAACACAGACATATATAGTAAGAAAGATGCCATGTATTTGTGCTCAGTCATTTTTGCAAATAGATTTCAATGGACTTGTAACCCCTCTGGAGCATTTTAAGTGATCATTGAATAAATTTTCAAGAAACAGCACCTACATTCTTTCTTATTAATATTTCATGGACGTCTGGACTCAGGCCTAGATTCTTAAAAAACCACGTTAAAATATAACGAGCGATTGCAGCTGTTCTGGTAGCGAATTTTAAAAAGCGAGTCATTCTCCAAGAAACGCTCATATAAATGAGGTTGACGGAGAGTAGCAAAGACTCGCTAAATTTGCATGTGCCCATCGCTGGTGATAGCAATGGGCACAAGCACAGAAAAACACGCAAAAACAACAACAAAATAAAACACAACACCGGGAGAGATTTTCAAACTCTCTCACTGCCAACCAACACCACCCCTCTGCAGTGGGACAGATGCCCACTCTCTTCTGCTGCCAAGCGACCCCCCCCCCCCCCACCCAGCAGCGGGAGATATGCCCATTCTCTCCCGCTGCCACACAAAACCCCTCCCTGCCTCTGACCCCTCTTCCCTGTATCTTTAATTAGATGGCTGACTGGAGGGATGCCTACTCCCTCCGGTCAACTGGCCCGCCTCTTCCAAAATGGGCCTTCCCCTCCCCGGTGCATCTTGGGATGCACCGAGGAAGGGCCTGGAGTTCTGATTGGCCTAGGTTGTTTAAAGCCCCTCCCATAGGAGGAGCCTTATACAACCTAGACAGTCAGAGCCTCAGACCCCTCTCCGGATGCACCAGGAAGGGGCCTAAGGCTCTGATTGACCCAGACACCTGAGGCCCCTCCTATGGGACATCTAGGCCAATCAGAGCCTTAGGCCCCTTCCTGGTGCATGCGGGGAGGAACCTGAGGCTCTGATTGACCCAGGTTGTATAAGGCTCCTCTTATGGGAGGATGCACCGGGGAAGGGAAGGTCCATTTTGGAAGAGGCAGGCCAGCTGGCCAGAGGGTATAGGCATCTCTCCGGTCAGCCATCTAATTAAAGGTACGGGGAGAGGGGTCGGAGGCAGGGGGAGGGGGTATAGTGATGCAGCAGGAGAGAATGGGCATTTCTCCTGCTGCTGGGCGGGGGGGTTCGCTTGTCAGTAGATAGAGTGGGCATTTCTCCTTCTGCAGGGGAGGGGTTTGCTTGGCAGCAGGAGAGAGTGGGCATCTCTCCCACTGCTAGGGGGAGAGGTTCGCTTGGCAGCGGGAGAGAGTGGGTATCATCTTAGAAGTCTTAGAAAAGGAGCTTCTTGTGTGTTGAATGACTGGAAAGTATGTATCATAAACTTGTGCCCCCTCTCCCTTGTTTACGAAGGCAGGCCAGAGGGATGCCGCCTACCTCCGGCCAGCAGACCCACCTCTTCAAAATGATGGACCTTCCCCTCCTCGATGCATCCTGGTTTGCACCGAGGAGGGGCCTAAGGCTCTGATTGGCCCAGACATCTAAAGTCCTTCCTTTGGCAATTTCATCAGGCTTCCCTAAATTTTATGAATTAAGATATACAGCCATAGATGCAGAATGGGAAAAAAGGTTAAGTACATTAAGCCAATTTCTGTTCAAGCCTTTTAGAATGGTATATATCTCCATGAGAGTATTCTCTAAACGGAAGAGTTTAAATCTTTTGAATCCTACTATGAAAGCTGTTTCGTAACTCTGGAAATCTTGCTCTTTTTTCTCCTTTATTCTGTGCCTCCCCTCATACTCCATCCTCATAGTGTCTCTTGTTTCCCAGCACAAGCTGAACATGCTTCACAATGCTAATGCTCAATGTCAGGGGTTTAACTAAGTACCATATGGGCATGCGACTTAAAGGGGACCCATGCAAAAGAAATAAACCATTACGTATTATTTAGCCCTTAGTCTGCTTTATACTTCTCTCTGCCCAGTAGAATGTAGACAAAATGCAGTAGGGTTTGGGACAAGATCTTTCTAATACATATCTGAGAAATAAAAATTTAATTAAAGAAAATGTGTCTTGTCCTGAGATTTTTGTTCTGCCTTGCATTCAAAGAGAAAAGAGGGCTTTCTGGGCAGAGACCTAATAACTTTTTTCCCCCAATTTGACCATCCTACACATTTGGCAGAATGTACCTTTAAAGTCATTTTGATTGGCTTGTCACCTTATACAGTGACTTGACTGCTTGATAGGAGTGGGAGGAATGTGTAAGTTGTACCTCAGCTCTCCACTGAGGTTCTGGAGGAATGATAAAACAGCAGTAATAAATCATTCTTTTTAAATAATTCGGCATACAGATAGGTTAGCAAAAATTGTGAATATATGGATGATTTCTTCTAGTTTGTACCCCATTTCTGATATGAGCTATGTGTCAAGTCTTTGATTACTCCTTTACCAACTCTCACAAATATGATCAAAGTGCATTGGGATGCAGCTCTGACCCCTGAACTTGTGCTAGTGCCTGTTAAGGGACTGTTGGAAAAACAACACACAAGTCCGAGTGTTTAAGAGTAACAAGTATCCCACTTCCAAAGCAAATGAGCAATACGTTCTCTTAGGCTTCCATGGCTAGCATCATGATTGTTGCTGTTTTCTGGGTCTCGCCGCATCTGGGTAGGTAAAACCAGCATGTCGGTTACTTTGGTACACCAGTGTTTGTCAACTTCTTCAACCCACGTAACCCCTAAGTCTAACAAATATCAACCAAGTACACCCCCCCCAACCAGTGTCCACCCCGATCCATCCAAGCCCCACCCCAGACTTGCCCAAGCTCTGCCCCAGACCCTGCCCCCATAATAATAGTACTAATTGTAACACAATTTCTTCCATTCATTTTTTTTGTGGACATTTGTATTCTGTTTTTTTTAAGAGGTCAGGGCTGATGATTTTAAAATGTTACCTCAGTAACTGTTACAGAAAAATAGACAAATATAGTGCAAAATATAGACAGCAGATATAAATTTGCAAAACTGACACATTTCGATCACTAAATTGAAATAAAATCATGTTCCCTACCTTTGTTGTCTGTTGATCTCTGATTGTACTTCCTTCTGTCTGTGCTCTTAATTGTGTTTCCAGAGCCTTCTTATCCACTAGCTGTTTTTCTCATCTTCACTTTCTGCCCTACAGAATTCAGTTTTTCTGCTTTCTTCTCAAAATCTGCTTTTCCATGTCTTCCTTCTCTTCCTATCTCTCTCCTCTCCCATTGTCTGGCATCTCTTTCTCCTTCCCTCTCTCCCTCCCCCCCATTGACCCTTCTCTCCCTCCCCCCAGTGGTCTGCCATCTCTATCCTTCCTTTTCACCCTTACTACAGTCTGGCATATCTCTCTCCCCTCCATCCCTTCCATTCCCTGGTTTGGCATTTCTCTCGCCTTCCTTCCATCACCCTTCTCCAGATCTGACATCCCTCTCTTCCTTGAATCATCTCTCCTCCCTCCCAGTGTAACATTTCTTCCTCCCTTTCTGCCCCCTGCAGTCCAACATCTCCCTTCCCTTCCTCCTTTCTGTCCCCCCTCCCAGTCCAACATTTCTCCCTCTTTTCCCTCCACCAGTCCATCATTTCTTTCTCTCTGCCTCCTGCACACTTCCTCTCCAACAGACTACATTCTTTCCCCAACCAACATCTCTCTCTGTCCTTCCATGAATCTAACTTTCCCTGAGTATGACACTTCTCCTTCCCTTCTTTCTGTCCTCCTCATCCAACATCTCTTCTTCTCTCTCTCCATGAGTCCAAACGTTCTGCCTCCTTGCACGCTTTCTCTCTCTTTGCCCCTTCCCTTGCATGTTTCATCCCTCCTTCCCACCCTCGTATCTTCTGTAAATTCTTCTTCAGGCAGTTGCTATTATTGGTTCCTCATAGAATGGTCCAGCATTTCTCTCTTCCCTCCCTCCCATTGTACAGCATCTTCACTCCCTTCTATCTTGGACATTTTCCCTCTTTTTCCCCTACACTCCTGCACAACATTTCTTCTTCTCTTCTCCATCCCCATGTGCAACATGTCTTCCTCTCTCAGTGGCTACCATCTCTTTCTCTTATTCCCTGCAAAGGGAGTTGGGCAAGAGAGAGAAAAGATTCCAGGGTGCATCTCTCCCACCTCCTCTACAGCAACATCCAACATTTCTCCCTCTCTCATCAGACTGTGTGCAACATCTTTTACCCCTGTCCATCAGCCCCATGCTCAACATTTCTCCTATCATCCCTCTCCAGCACCATGCCACATCTCTCCCTCCACCATTATGTCCAACATTCTTCCCCCTTGCATCCCTTTCAATCTGTCCCACTGTTCCCGCGCCAATACCATATCTAACATTTTTCTCTCTCATCCTTCTCTTCCCCATGCATCTTTACCTCACTCCTCTCTCTCCCTATGCCCAATTTTCCTCTTTCTTCCTTCCCCCATGTGCACCATCTTGCCCAACAATTCTCCCTTTGTATTCCCTCCCTGCTATGTCCAGAGTTTATGCCCCTTTCCTCCCTCCCTTCTGTGTCCTGAGTTTGTGCCCCCTTCCCTTTTTCTTTCAGCCTTTGTTCCAAGTTCATGTCCCTCCTATGTCCCAATACGCTCCTCCTTTCTTCCTTTGTCCCACATTCATGTCCCCTCTCTCCCTTACTTAGCCCATTGCATTTGCTCACTTCCTTTAGGGCCGTCTAGGTGGGCTCCTTTTTTCTGCCTTCAGCTACATTTGCTTCTTCGCAGGGCCATGGGCAGCGGCTTCTGAAAACTGCACATGTCTGACCCAGAAGCCTTCCCTCTGATGTTAGCTTCTGGGTCAGCTTTGGCAACATGCTGGGAGCATGCATGCAGCTTTGAGGAGGGGGGGAGCGTGTGGCTGGAGGACAGGAAGGATGCCTGCTGAGGTAACACATGTGATCCCTGGCGGTGGCGGTGATGACTGATGATAGTGGGTCCACCTTGAGGAGGAAGAGGGGGTGGAGACAGACCCATTCAGTGCCACATAACTCCCACCAGCAGTTCACGTACCGCATGTTGAGAAACTCTTTGGTACACAACTGGACAGTTGTAGCATGGCTAATTTTGTAAGTGTCTGTGGAAATATTGGCCCGATATTCAGCAAATGGCAGTCAATAGTTTTTTAAGCTGCTGACTTTTGAGACTGAATTTAGCTGGGATATTCAATGCTAGGTCATGTCTGGGTTCCTGCTCCAAATGTCTGGGTCAGTGCAGTCACTCAGGTATGTGGGTATGGCTGATAAAGTACTGTAGCCACCAACCTAACTAGACAAAGCTAGAACAACCTTTTGCAGGATATGGAAGCACCAGCACTAAATATCACCAGTGCCCTCATATCTCATGGCTCTGTCCTGACTCCACCCCTAGACCACCCTAGTTCTGCCTGGACAAAACCATAGCAGAACTCCCTACAGCTATTTCCTAATGGCGATCTACACGGGGCAGGAGCGTAGGAAGATCGCTCCTGCCCTGAAAGCCCGCTAGACCACCAGGTAAGGCCGGGATGCCGGGGGGAAGACTTATGGGGAGGGGGAAGTGTACATGAGTTTGAGAACAGAGAAAGGGAAAATGTGCCATCATGTTACATTGTAACTTATTCTTTGCTAGATTGCTTTAAAAGACTCCACAGACTGCTGCCTAACTATAAGGTACTCCTCCACTAGCCTATATTTGCCGGCTCTTGTTCTGAACAGTTTCTGGCATTTAGAATTATTAATTTGCTCTCTTCATGCAGAACATTTCATCATTGTTAGGCAGCATTTTATAAATCACACTCTTAACTTACATGATTGACATGTATAAGTCTGCATGATAGATATGACAGAAGATAAGTCTGTTTTTTGAAAGGACCTTATGCACTTCCAAGCAGTTATCTCTCCTCTGAGACGCACATAACTTTTCCATTTCACCTGATGCACTTCTGCATAGATCTTATAAAGTATGCACATGCGTTCAAACCTTGCCCCTAGGAACACTTACAGCCTCTTTTACAAAGCCTCACGGTAACAGAAGCCCTTTAAAAATCTATGGGCTTCGAGGCCGTTAGCGCAGTGCAGCCACTAGCATGTCTTTGTAAAAGAGGCCGTTACTCTCAACTTGGAGAAACTTATGCACATACAGGATGTAGACATATATGTTGAGCAATAATCAAGTAACAATCCTTTAAATAATTTTTTTAATAATTGATCAGACCTTCAGATGTGCATTGCCAGCATTCACTCTATATGGATTAAAAAAATAAGACAAAACTTACGTTTTATAAAAATTTTAAAATGTCAATATTGGATTGATGATAAAGTGGGGTGCATTTAGCACTATAGAGTAAATGCTCATGCTGCACATCTGAAGGTCCGATAATTTATAAACATTTTTTATTTAGGGGATTGTCTGACGTTTATTCATCTGAGTTTGTGCTACTATAACCTTTTGACATATACATTTAGATATAGAAGTGTTGGACAGTTTTTATACACAGGCATTTCTGCGCGTAAGCCACTGCTTTAAACACTGAAGTGTCCTATAGAATTTCCCCTTTAATATAAAACAGACTTGTAAACCAGACCCATGCCAAACGGTCAGCATCAAGCATCTGGAGCATCATCTTGGGGATTTAATTTACAATTAACTTCTCCTTGTAAGATGCCCCAGTTTCAATTAGTTTGTATAAAAACTGCAGTAAAAACCTTTATTAATAATGAACTCAAGTCCTTAACTATACCCAATCCATTTCCTTGGTTAGGTTTTATTGTTTGGCTGTGTCTACAGTTCAACAAATGAGATGTCTTTCTATTAGTAGTGGTTTTCATGCATGCATGTATATGTCAGACCATTGTGGTTGCCGCATGAGTCTACTTTGGAATCTGCAGGATATGACATTTATATTTAAGTACTCACCTGCGCTCAAATATAGGGCTTGCTTTTTTAATAGGTGCCAATTTTTATAAAGGCAATATATGTTCAGTTTAATAATAGGGAGTCCTAATGCTGTGCGATGTGAACCTATTCTGTAATGACATCTGGGCAACCCAATTTCATTATTAAATACTGGTGTTAACCCACAGTAGGCTTGCCCAGTTATGCCAAATCTATGCCTTTTATGCACTGTAGCACTTATCTATCTTATATAAGACTGTGTAATAAACTCGCACATGCAAGGGATTCATAATTGCATGTGTTTAGTTATAGAATCACCTTTGTATATGCTTTTATAAAATACACTCCCAGATCTAGGCCCAGTAATGTTCTGTAAAAGGTATAGGCATGGATTCTCCAACCAGCGCTGATTTTGTAGGCGCCGGTAGGCACCCAAGCTCAGTAAAAAAAACACCAGTGATGTTTTTTAACATAAATGAAGTTTTTAACTGAATTTGAAGGTGCCGGAATCACACCTCCGTAGGTGCTTTAGGCCACTTAACGCCACAGTGGGTGTGGCTAATACCAGAATTGGTGTTAGACGTGATTCCTCATCAAAGGTAGACACGGGAAGGTAGTCTGGGAAACTCTGGCCTACATTTCTGGTGTCTGCCTTTGCCAAAGGCGCAGTTATGTACCTGGCGCCGTTGCATGATTGACATGCGATCGGCAGCTGCTTTTAAGATGGCTGCCGACAACGGCACTGATTACAGAATCTGGGCCTTAAGGTATGCAGTTATTTACATATGTGAATGTGTATTCTCTAAATTAATTGGATACATTACAACTCTGCCTCTACTGAAATTACAAGTCCGTGAATGCCTATGAGCAGATTGCCTACTTTTTACTGTATATACCTGAATATAAGTCGATCCGAGTATAAGTCGAGACCCCCATTCTTCCACCCCATTCCCCCCCAAAGGAGGAAAAATGGTTGACTCAAATATAAGTCGGGCGTCTTAATATTCAAGTGCCCTGCCCTGCCAGGATCTGCACCCAGCGCCCCCTCCCTCCCCTGTCAGGCTCTGCACCCAGCCCCCTTTCCTCCATCCTGTGTCAGGCTCTGCACCCAGCCCCCTCCCTGACAGGCACTGCACAGCCCCCTTCATTTCCTGCCCTGGTGGTCCAGATGTGAAGAGAGCAGGAGCGAGCTTTCCACACTCCTGCCCCACTGCTAACCCACTGCTGCGAGTTCCAGCTTCAACCACTTTGGCACTGCTGCTCGGTACTGCTCAGCAGTTGAAGCTGGAACTTGTGGCAGCGACCAACCAGGTTAGAAGTGGGGCAGGAGCTTGGAAAGCTCGCTCCTGCCCACTACACCTCTGGACCACCAGGGATTCCAGCGGCAGAGGAGGTACAATGGACAGGGCAGGGAGTGAAGGGGGCTGTGTGCAGTGCCTGGTATGGAGGGGGCTGGGTGCAGAGCCTGAGAAGAGGATGGAGGGAAGGGGGCTGGGTGCAGAATCTGACACGGGCCACTGATTCCAACAAACATATATAATTTATAACCAACAAATATATTAAAACAACAATTACTTAATAAACTTCAAAACACTTGAAGGAAAAAAAAAATCTAGAAAATCAGCATTGATATACCGCCCTAATCAAAAACATTTTGAACAAACTCTTGAGACAGTCAACATCACCAAGCCCTCACAATTGCTCAGGTAATTGGTAATTTGCTCACTCTCAAATCCATACTATTCAAAACCCCAGCATTTATTCATAAAGTTTTAATTCCTTATACTACTTCGAGAGTACTACGGTCAACAGAACAATATCGATTGGTTGTTCCTTCTTTAAAAGTAATTAGTACATGACGTCATTCTATTTTCTCGGTTACGGCTCTCCAAGCTTGGAATGCCCTGCCAATTTACTTAAGAGAGGAAAGAGTTTTAGACAAATTTAAGAGCAAACTTAAGGGCTTCCTTTTTAAAGACGCTTTCAGTGATTAACTGAATTCCTTATGTTTCTAATCGCTCCTTAAATTACAATAAATTTCTTCCCCTTTTCCCAATGTGTTACTAACCTTAATTGTTTCTTTTATATTCAATTGTATTTCTTACTGTAACTTTCCCATTATTTGATCTTGTATGTAAAAATAATCTTGTTAGTCATGTTTAGTCATGTTATATTATGTTATGTATTTTATGATATTTTAATATGTTTAGAAATAATTTTGTTAGTCATGTATGTTTCCCCTAGCTTTGTAATTTTTATCTGTACATCGCTTAGAATTTGGAATAGGCGATTAATCAAATCTTATAATAAACTTGGAAACTTGGTTCCATAACTGTGGTTCACACACATAGATTATAGATTTCCAATATTCTTCAAAGTGAATTTCACAAACAGATGGGACCACTAGGGTATTACCGTTCAAGGAACGTAAGTTCTTTGTTGGTCAATAAATACAAAGGGAATCTTAACAAAACTGGAGATTTCCTGCCAGGCAATGTTTTAAAAAGAAGTAGCAATAATTTATAATGAATACAATACTCAATTGGCAACCAGTGCAATTCTTCAAGAATGTGAGTGATATGTTCAAATCCCACTATAACTACTACACTTGTGGTGGCGAGTGTGAGTCTACCAAAACCCACTCAAAACCTACTTTACCATCATATAGGTGACACCTATAGGCATAAAGGATATTGGGATGGACTTAGTTGGGTCCAGTAGGTTTTGGAAGGACTCACCATAAACTAAAAGGGGGGTTATGGTGAGATGTGTACCTGGGACCTTTGATGTGAAGTTCACTGCTGTGCTCCCTAAAGTGTCCCACTGCTCTGCTGGGATGTCTATGTGACCAGTCTACTACAAATGCTGGCCCCTCCTACATCCCAGTGGCTTTGTTTAGGCATTTTCTGTTTGGATGGTTTGTTGGATTTACCCAAGGTTACAAGAAGTGGGATTTGAACCCTGGCTAACCTGATTTTTAGCTGTAGATCTAGCCTCTAGGCCACTCCTCCTTTCTCCTCCTTTGTTTGCTGATCTTTATTGCCATATATGTGAGTTAATATTTGTGGAGTTTTATTTAAACCTGTTACTGCATTCGGTTTTGTCTTGTGGAAAGCAAGCAATTCGCTGACCAGAATAATGATGCAAGTTGGATATTATCAAATAATATTGCTTTGTGATGCAAGTTGGATATTATCAAATAATATTGCTTTGTGTCTTTATCTACAACATTCTGTTACATTGAGCAAATAAAATAGACTCTTTAGTGAAAGTCATGAGCAATTAACTGAAAGTTGTCTTTGTTTTGCAGGACAGTGAAGGACAGACTGCATTACATTATGGTAAGGGAACACAATTTATGGGAGGAGGGATGTGCTGGGGATAGGTCACAATTCAGAGCTGAAAACAATGGTCCTGGTGCAAAGGGCAGATTCAAAAAGAGACAAAAACGTGGCCAGATAAAGGAACTGGTACAATCATGGGGCAGGTTCAAAGTCAAATTTAAAACAGGTCAATTTCAGCTGGTTCATGTTTGCCATATATTTCAAATTTTCCTTAGATCCTGTAGGTAGGTTTGTTAATATTTCCCCTGTGCACTTGGGGAAAATCCAGGCAGAGAAAGTGCAGATTTGCTGCATATTCACCAATTGGAGCAATGCACATTGGAAAGTTCACCAAAGTGATTTTATGAATCTGCAAAGTAATTGAACTAGTTCACAAACTTTGGGGATTTTTACATTCATTCATTCATCCATCTCTACTAATTGATCAGAGGGAAGTACCAAACCTTGCCAGCAAACATTTATGTCTTGAGTGGGCAGACTTGTTGGGCCGTGGGCCCTTTTCTGCCATCATACTCTATGTTTCTGTGATTGCAGAGGACCAGTTCCTATGGGTCCTGAAATGATGTCCCCTGGCATCTCTCTTAATTTCTTTTCCAGGCCTCATGGGAAAATTAATGTCTGATCATCCTTATGAGGAGACTATAATATGGCATATAAAATCAAACAAAGTAATAAGTAGATTGCTGCTGGAGGGATTTATGATTGTTGAAGTGATAACAGTAGTTTGCCTCTAGTGTTGGTTTCACAATGGCATTGGTATGACAGCAGGAATTTTTTTCTTGAATACCCCTTGTGTAGTGTTTCTGGCTCTGAAACCAGAAATAGTTAAAGCTTGTTGTTAGGGTAGGAAACCAATATGTCTTCCCCCCCCCCCCCCATTTGAGTTCTTTGGGGCCTGACAGGTGTCCTTGTGCCAATAGCTTTCCCAATTACATTGAATACACAAACCACTTCTGAGATGGGTTGTAAATCCAAGTTTGTGGAGATTAAAACGGGGATGTACTAGCTGGTTAGCTGGGGTCAAAGCTGATCAGGGGTTACATTCAGGCCAGCATTTGTATCATGCCCTTTATACTCTTTCCGAAAGGAGACAAAAGATTGAAGGCAGCTCACTACCTTCCCAGCTGCATTCCTTCTAGCCTCTCGGCATTGTTTCCTGGTTGGAAGAGCATTTTCTGATGAATTCAGGACTTGTTGAAGAGTTGATAAGCCTGAGCGCTGTCTTCCTTATAAATGACCTGTTAGCCTTGTCCTCCTCCCATTTCCCTCTCCCCAGGGATGACTCACTCCCCTTCTCTCTGTCCCTAAGGAAATCAAGGTACTCGTTTCACTTGCTGTCACATGACTCCCGCACCAGGCAGGTTGCTTGTCTTCACTGCCCCCCTTCCAGAACACCATCTGTTCCATTTCTATGCTGGCAGGGGGAGTGGGAGTGGATGCTAGAGCGAGAGAGGAGAAATGAAAGGCCCATCATAAAACCCCAGAGGATTAATGGAGTTGGAAGACGAGTGGCGCTGAATGAAAATTCATTTTCACCTGTGCCACCGTCAGGGCAGCCTCTTTGGCACTTGACAAATCGAGGTTCCTGGGGAGTCATAAATCCAGCACGTGTTATCATCTCCTGAGAATTTCTCAGGCTTTCTACTAAGGCAGCACTGATTACTGAAGGCAGTTACCAGCAGCATCAACATGTATTGTCTCGCTTTCCTCTTTGTTTTTCCAGGCTCTCATCCATCCACCCACCAGTGTCCCCTCTGTCTACCAAGCAAGCATTTGCTGGGGACACATGGCCAAGAATGCTTTAGTGTGCTTTTCTTCAGCATAGTCATATGCAGCAGCAGGTGTTCCAGATTTGACCTGTTAAAAACGGCCAGACTTACATTTTTTCCTCTTGGCTTCATAGCATGGAGTAAGGGATTGAGGCCTATGTGCACAATATAATTTCAGTCCTCAGAAGAACACACGAGTGTGATTTTTGATTCAATTGTTTTATTCAGGAGCATGCTTCCAAATCTCACTTAACATTTTATGCTGTCAACTGAGATATTTCTGACTTCTACGTTTATTAACTGAAAAAATAAGTGTCTGGAGAATTACACTCTAGAAAATTTTAAAATATAATAGACAAAAGTTGCTTACCTACATATGGTTTACGTATTAAAGACTTCATGTGCTTATGCAATCCTGCACTGGGGAGGAAATTTAAGGTCTGATATTTTCCTTTTGTGGCAGGTTCCTGAGGAGAAAGAAGGGTTTCTTGATGTACACTTTTGCTGGGTTAGATACAGAAGGGGCTGAGGTTTGCCCGATCTAACCCTTCTCTTGTTTCTTTTTGTCCCCAGCCTCTGCCTGTGAGTTTTTGGATATTATAGAGTTATTGTTGAAGTGTGGAGCAGACCCCACACTCCATGACCAAGATGGCTGCCTGGCTGAAGAGGTGACAGAATCTAAGGAAATTTCTACCAGGCTGCAGCAGTATGTAACTACAAGAAATACATAACTGGCCTGGCGAGCAACAGATTGCAGTAGTATAGGAGTATACTGGCAATAAATCCAAGCAATTGAAATCCTGTCAGATTGTGCAGTTGTTATTGAGGGGTACATGATGGTAAAGAGAATGGGAGGGGCTTCCCTAATCTATTTTGAAGGCCTCATTTCAGTCCACTTTTTCATTTTTCCGTTGCATTGGAGCAAAACCAGATCTCTCTCTCTTTAATTGTGACTGTTCTCTTGCAAAGTATTTGAGCTGTGATAGTGAAAGGTAAAAGTGAAAAGAAAAAGCTGAACATTAAACTATGTTTTGTTTATGATGTGCTAGATCCTCAGGGAAGTAGGGCCAGCTGATGTGTCTGAGCTGCTGCTGCTGCTGTCTGAAGGGCAAGCCTACTTGTGTGCTGTCAGAATGACTTAAAATTAGGGGAGGGGGATTTATCCACAATGTTTTGTTGTCATCCTACTACCCAGCAGATGATGGCTTACAATGCCCTATAGTCAACACATAGAAAAGGAGCTTTCATCAAAATGAACAAACAAGCTTCATCTTCCCTTCCCTCCCCTTTCCTTTTTGTTCTCTCCCTTCCCCTTCCCCTTCCCACCTCCCTTTTATTTTTATTTTGACTTCGATGTAATTTTAAATCTTCCCCTCCCTCCGTGCCTATCGTACCTACTCTGTCCATATCTTTGTCTGGTTTTTATGTTCCCCTATTTTTATTTTTTTAAATTTCTATTATTGCATTTTTTAAACTCTAATTTTAGAAAAACCGTACAGATATTTGTTTGATGGTCGGTATATCAAATTGTAAATAAACTTGGAAACTTCCCTTTCTTTCTGCTGCTGATAATCACTAGGGCCTTAATACTGCAAAGAACTAAACTGCACAAAGAACATAGTATAACACTGACAAGTACCAGTTAAATCAGGCCCAGATATTCAATGCCAGGTCATGCCGGTGCACTGGCACTGAATATCTGGTGAATATCTATATCAATTGCACCAGCACTGGCTGCTGGAACTCATGTGGGTCCCCACCAAGTTTATTCAAAATTTCTTATACCACCTAATCAAACATCTAGGCGGTGTACAGAGAAAAAACCCATAAAATCGAATTAAAAATTTCAGCCAGGACTCACATAAGACAGTTTTGTGGGCCTTAGCTGAATATTGGCCAGCACTCGCATAAACCTTGGTATGATCCTTTAGTCTCATTGATCTCCCTTCCAACCCGTCCCCCAAACAGTGCTCCTACCTCCTCCTCCCTACATCAAGACCTTTTCCTATCCCATCCCACCCCCGACCTTCCCAATCACGATAGAACACACACCCCCCCCAGGCCTACCTTAGATCCCTGGTGGTTTGATGGGGGCAACAGAACATCGGTGATAGTCTGCATTTGTATTTGCAATTTCATTGGGCATTCTGGAGTTTTTTAGTCAAAATATTATATTAACAGTAGAGAATATTTGGTAACACCATGACTGCCTTTTTAAAAAAAATTTTACTCGCATCATCCATTAGTTCTGAGTAGGTTTCAATAAAAACATACTCATTAAAAATAGCAAACAAATATGACAGTGACAATCATATACACAGTCACATAGAAAGCCTTAGATTAGGTAATTCCCTCTCAGACCTCAGCAGTGTAGCCAGTATGAACATTAGATTTTTTCACATATGGCATGTCAGCACCAAAATCGTCATCAGTCTGATTTAACAAATATGATTTCTTAGAATAATTTAAAGTAGAAAAAAATATTTTTAGAGTTAAGTTATAATCATCTTGGTCTACGCGGAAGGGGGTCACTCCGACATAGAGCTATGTTTCGCCTATATTAGACTTTATCAAGGATATCCTCCTACAAATTAATAAACTCTGTTAGAAACAATCTACTTGCTTCTGCCCCTAGTGGCACCATATCTCAAAAAAGATATTGTGGAATTAGAAAAGGTACAGAGAAGGGCAACAAAAATGATAAAAGGGATGGGACAGCTTCCTTATGAGGAAAGGCTAAAGTGGCTAGGGCTCTTCAGCTTGGAGAAGAGACGGCTCAGGGGTGATATGATAGAGTTGTATAAATTAATGAGTGAAGTGGAAAGGGTAGATGTGAATAGCTTGTTCACTCTTTCTAAAAATACAAGTACTAGTGGACATGCGATGAAGCTACGAAGTAGTAGATTTAAAACAAGCCAGAGAAAATATTTTTTCACACAATGTGTAATTAAACTCTAGAATTCATTGCCGGAGAATGTGGTGAAATCAGTTAGCTTAGCAGGGTTTAAAAAAGGTTTGGATAATTTCCTAAAAGAGAAGTTCATAGGCCGTTATTGAGATGGTTTGGGGAAATCCACTGCTTATCCTAGGATAAGCAGCATAAAATCTGTTTTAGTTATTTATTTAGATTTCTAGCTCGTCCACCCCAGGAGCCCAGAACGGGTTACAGCGATGCATTCACTGTGTTTTCAAGACAGACAATTTAGAGTACATACACTTTATATTGGCATAGGACAGAGTATATTTACATTATATTAGGGAACTAGTGTTTAAGCCCATTATATTTGTTACAGTAATGGGTGCTAGAATAGCCCCACCTATACTGTGAAGCCACCCATGCCCCGCCTGTACCATGGCTGGATCGTGCCTCCCACTGATCTCAGTTCCACCACCTCACCTTTCACCATTTCCTTTGTCCTCTGTACCCTTTTGACCCTCATCACGCCCTTTCCCTCTCTCACACCCTCTACCATCTCTTTCTGACCCTGTTTCACCCCTTTTGCTATCTTTTCCTTTCAGGTCCCCTTTGTCCTTCCCCAAGACCATATGTCTTTCTTCTACCCCCTCCATCCTTCCTGAAGTCCCGTGTCCAGTAGTACCCCTTCCCTACTCCCCCCCTGTCCAGGAGTGACAGCATCCATAATCCAGCAGTTCACTTTCACCCTTTTTTAAATATCTATTCTATTCACGATTTTCACCAATTGCTATATATGTACCCCTCCACCTCAAATCCACTGCATTCATGTTTGCCACTACCAACTCCCCATTTTTTTTCCCCTTTAGGAACCTTTTCAGTCATGGCGCCACAGTCTACTCTCCACTGTGGCCAGCGCATGTCCGCATGCGGTATCCACTGAAACCTACTCCCTCCTTCCCTGCATCATGTCCACACTTGTCGGCCCATTTCCTACCACCCGGACAAAAATTATTGTCCGCGTGAAACCCAGTCTGCGGCTGACAGTAACACCTCCGCTGAAGAGTGTCACTCTCTTCCTCCTCTCGGACTGCTGCTTCACCTGTTTCTCTACTTTTGAGTCCGAAGAGGAGGATGATGGGTCTGTGGCTCTCTTTTCTTCTTTTCCTCCTCCTCCCTCTCCTGCTCCCGCAGTCTCCGGAACCGCCGCCCTCCAGCCGTTCCTCTCAGCTATGTGGAGTGAGTGCTGGAAGCGCGAGAGGGAGCGCGATAGTGGGGCCGGGGCGGGTGCGGCGGGGCTTCTTTTCAGCGTCGGTGAGGAAGGAGAGGTTGGAGAGGGATTTTTGATTGCACAGGTTCGGCCCCCGCTGGCTGCCGCCTGGAACACCTTCAGCTCGCCAGTCCTGTGCGGGGGCAGTGGCCGACCCTCCGCCAGGGCTTTGGGGAGAGTCTTTAGCGGCTCGGAGCTGTAAATAAAGAGGGGATGTGCAAAGCTTTTTGCCTCCCCCCCTTCCCTCCGGCTCCTGGAGGTCCGCGAGTGTAGGGCAGTTGTAAGCGCGTATGCGCACTCCTGCCGGCCACGGACATACGGATCACAGAACACGCAGGTAGGAGTGCGCATGCGTGCTTAGCATTTTATTATAGTAGATAGGTATGGGAAATAGAAACATAGAAACATAGAAACATAGAAACATAGAAATTGACGGCAGAAAAGGGCTATAGCCCATCGAGTCTGCCCATACCAATGACCCACTCCCTGATTCTTACTCTCCTAGAGATCCCACATGAATATCCCATTTTCTCTTGAAATCTAACACGCTGCTGGCCTCAATCACCCTCTGAGGCAGCTCGTTCCAATGATCTACCACCCTTTCAGTGAAGAAGTACTTCCTCGCATCACCCTGAAATTTCCCTCCCTTGATTTTCAGCGAGTGTCCTCTGGTTACTGAGGGCCCTGTAAGACTGAAGATATCATCTTTCACCTCTATACGCCCAGTAATATACTTAAAGGTCTCAATCATGTCTCCTCTCTCTCTTCGCTCCTCCAGTGAGTACATCCGCTGTTTTTTTAACCTTTCTTCATACGTGAGATCCTTGAGCCCCAAGACCATCTTGGTAGCCATTCGCTGAACCGACTCAATTCTCAACACATCTTTTCGGTAGTGTGGTCTCCAGAATTGAACACAATACTCGAGATGAGGTCTCACCATGGATCTGTACAGCGGCATTATGACTTCTGGTTTTCTGCTGACAAAACCCCTACGGATACAGCCCATCATTTGTCTTGCCTTGGACGATGCCTTCTCTACTTGATTGGCAGCCTTCATATCGTCGCTAATGATCACTCCTAAATCACGTTCCACCGTGGTCCTGGACAAGGTTTCACCATTTAGTGTGTAAGTTCTGTGTGGATTTTTTTTGCCTAGGTGCATTACTTTACATTTTTTAGCATTGAAGCCCAGCTGCCAAGTTGATGACCACTGTTCAAGCTGTCTTAGGTCCTGCGTCATAAAGTCAGGCACACTGCTTTTGCCAACTATGTTGCATAGTTTGGCATCGTCGGCAAACAGTGATACTTTTCCTCTAAGTCCTTGGGTCAAATCTCCTATGAATAAATTGAATAGAATCGGCCCTAAGACGGAGCCCTGAGGTACTCCACTCATCACTGCTGACGTTTTGGAGGGGGTACCGTTTACCATCACCCTTTGAAGCCTACCATCTAGCCAATCCCTTACCCATGTTGTGAATGTATCCCCTAATCCCATCGATTTTAGTTTGTTCAACAGCCTGCGGTGTGGAACGCTATCAAAAGCTTTGCTGAAGTCCAAGTATATCACGTCAAGGGACTCTCCGGCATCCAGATGACTGGTCACCCAATTAAAGAAGTCAATCAGATTAGATTGGCAGGACCTTCCCCTGGTGAATCCGTGTTGATGTGGATCACGTAGATTTTCTTCATCTAGAATTTTGTCAAGTTCCTGTTTGATCATTGTTTCCATGAGTTTGCACACTATGGATGTAAGACTCACCGGTCTGTAATTTCCTGTCTCCGTTTTGCAGCCCTTTTTGTGGAGTGGAATTACGTTAGCTGTTTTCCAGTCTAGGGGTACTATTCCCGTGCGCATGGAAAGATTGAAGAGTACGGATAGTGGTTCAGCCAGGACTTCACTCAGTTCTCTGAGTACTCTGGGGTGTAGATTGTCTGGCCCCATGGCTTTGTCTACTTTGAGTCTTGAAAGTTCGTGGTAGACGCTACTAGGTGTAAACTCGTAATCACGAAACAGGTCATTTTGGCTGTTTCTTATTTGTAGTTGCGGACCATCTCCCGGTGCTTCACAGGTGAATACTGAGCAGAAGTATTCGTTTAGCAGTTCTGCTTTGGTAGCATCAGATTCTGCGTAGTTTCCATCTGATTTCCTAAGGCGTTCTATTCCATTTTTGTTTCTCTTCCTGTCGCTAATGTACCTGAAGAAGGATTTGTCCCCTTTTTTAATGTTCCGTGCTAGATCTTCCTCTGTTTGAAGTTTGGCTTCCCTGACTGCCTTTTTGACAGCCTTAGATCTGGCCAGATAGTCTTCTTTTGCCTCCCTTTTCCCCAGATGTTTGTAGGTAATAAATGTTTCTTTTTTCATTTTAATGAGGTCCGAAATTTCCTTGTTGAACCATTGTGGTTTTTTGTTTCTCCGGCGTTTGCTTACTGTTTTTACGTAGCGGCTAGATGCTTCGTTCAGGATGGATTTTAGGTTTGACCACATAGTTTCCGGATTGTCAGTTTCTGCATGGTTTTGCAGCTTTTGATGGACAAAGTCTCTCATGTGGTCGAAATCTGCCTCCCTAAAGTTGAGGACCCTCGTTGCAGTGTTTGATTTAGAGAAGCCTTTCCTGAGGTTGAGCCATACCATGTTGTGGTCACTGGAGGCCAGCGTGTCTCCCACTGATACTTCCGAGACACTGTCTCCATTTGTGAGTACCAGGTCCAGTATTGCTTTTTCCCTGGTGGGCTCTAATACCATTTGTTTTAGTTGTGCACCCTTAATGGAGGTTATTATTCTTTTGCTACCGCTCGTAGTTGCTGAGAGGGTGTTCCAGTCTGCATCTGGCATGTTGAAGTCGCCTAACAGTACTGTGTCACCACGCAAAGTGATGTTCTCTATGTCCTCAATCAATTCTTTGTCTTTGTCTTCCTTTTGTCTCGGAGGCCTGTATACCACACCGAGGTAAAGGCATTTTTCGTTCCCTCTGGTCAGGTTTACCCAAAGTGATTCCCCTGTGTATCTAACCTCTGTGATCCTGGTAGTTTTGATATTATCCTTAGTGTATAGTGCTACCCCCCCTCCTAATTTGCCTTCTCTGTCCCGACTTATTCTTAATATGCTGGCGTAATAATGTACTATACTCAACGAATACTCAGTCTAGGCCAGAGCTGCCCAAGTCCGGTCCTCGAGATCTACTGGCAGGCCAGGTTTTCAGGATATCCACAATGAATATGCATGAGAGAGATTTGCCTGCACTGCCTTCTTGGTATGCAAATCTCTCTCATGCATGTTCATTGTGGATATCCTGAAAACCTGGCCTGCCAGTAGATCTCGAGGACCGGACTTGGGCAGCCCTGGTCTAGGCGAATAGTGATGCAATCATAATGTGTTAGGACAGTGGTTCCCAAACCTGTCCTGGGGGACCCCCCAGCCAGTCAGGTTTTCAAGATATCCCTAATGAATATGCATGAGAGAGATTTGCATACCTGTCTTCCATTATATGGAAACCTCTCTCATGCATATTCATTAGGGATATCTTGAAAACCTGACTGGCTGGGGGGTCCCCTAGGACAGGTTTGGGAACCACTGTGTTAGGATTTAGCTAGGTACTTGGGACCTGGGTTGGCCATGGCTGGAAACAGGATACTGGGCTTGATGGTCCTTTGGTCTATCCCATTTTGGCAATTCTTATGTTCATATCATTAAAATGGCGGCCTTTTGCAGTACTGCCAGTAATGCCTCTCCCACCTACTTGAATCACTTTGAATATTGCTGCAAATAAGAGATTCAGGGTGGTTTATGGAATTGTAAACACTGCCCCACACTTCAACATAATTTTATATAGATCTTTGAAATTCAATGAATCAGGGTCATAGCTCGGATGCCTGTTGAATTGTGCTCTGAAAACAAAGATAAATAAAAATAGAACCATTTCTCTTTCGGTGGAAGAAACCTACTGAACATTGCATATGTTACCAGAGTTTTGCTGTTTGAGTTTCTTTGACTGACTGGTAAACGAAGAAGACGTGCCCATGAATACGGGAAAACCCAGAAATTAATGACAGCAGTCCAATAGGCCAATAAAATTCAGCCAGTATGCAGATTGCATCTAGGATCACTGTCTCAACCTACTGAATACATGGTTTTTCTTTTACCAACCATCTTCTCTATGGTCACTTGCATTTTGAACAAGCATTGATCATCCTATTAGCTTAATATTCTGAAGTCTCTGTCTTGTGTGTATAAATAATATTCATCCTATGGAGAAAACCAGTAAACTTTGCTTGTGCAAAGACACTTACATAGCTTGCACTTCCACAGGTACCCCTCCAACCAAGAAGAGAATAATGAGCAGTTACTGCACACTTTTCAAATGAGGACATTCTCAGTTGTATTCATAGCATTTTTGGAAATATTAAGGGTCATTTTGTGATTCATTCCATAACAAATATTTACAGTACCTAAACACAGGTCCTGGCCATTGGTATTAGCATGTGCGGGAGACGTTTAGAGCATTGGGATAAGCAGGTATTTCCTTTTCTTTATACATTGGGAGAAGGTTCAATTTGTGTAAGATTATGAGCAGCTCAGTTTCTGGTGGTGGTTGATATCTTCTGGATGATTCACAAGAACATTTACGTGTACTAGCATGGAATATGTTATAGTACTACTACTATTAATTATTTCTATAGTGCTACCAGATGTACACAGTGCTGTACAGAGTCACAAAGAAGACAGTCCCTGCTCGCTCTTACAATCTGAACAGACAAACAGGATGCCATGGATACAGATAAGGGGAACAGTTAGAGCAACCAATCAGATCCCTACAGAAGTCATGTCTGAAAAAAGGAGTCTTGTAATATGGAAACTAGCATTGGGTTGGTGTTTTAAAAAGTGGCATAGCCTTCAAAGTTTGCTGGAGGGCCAATCTGGCCACAAGGGCTCTCTCCTAGGAGGAGGAAGAAGAGGATTCTCATAGGGAAGTGGGTGGGGGAGGTTCACTGTTATGTATCTTGGGTACAGGGTCAGTTTTTTTAACCCTTCTGGGGCCCAGGACAGAAATTTGAGAGGGGATCCCAGAACCCACCAGCAGGCTGTATCTTCTTCAGCTTTAGACAGCGCTATCAATAGCCGCCTATTGCTGACCAAGTTTGGGTTGTATGTCAGTGAATCTGTATTTTTTTTTTGTGCTCACATTAGGATTGGTTTGTGACTGAGTATCTGGTTTTATCCCTGATTGGTATTCATTGCATACTTTTATAATAATCTTTAAACCGCTTTGACCTGCAAGGCAGAAATGGTGGTATATCAAGTTTTTGATGATACTCATAAAATGAGTTAGAAAATCAGGACTAGACTATGGTTTGTGTACACCAGTAGTATTCACTCTCACTCCTCAAGAGCCACCAACGGATTAGATAGTCAGGATGTACCGGGTATACAAGAGAGAGATTTGCATGCAACGAAGGGAGCAGGCATTCAAATCGCTCTCATGCATATTCATTAGGGATATCCTGAAAAGTGAAAAACTGACCTGATGGTGGGCCTCAAGGATTGGGAGTGAAGACCAAGGTTGTATACTATCCTAGTGATATACTACTACTGCTGCTACTACTTATAAGAAGAAGTTGCCTCCGCTGAGGCAGACCAGAGGTCCATCTCGCCCAGCGGTCCGCTCCCGCGGCGGCCCATCAGGCCCATTGCCTGAGCAGTGGTCCCTGACTAGCTCTATAGCGACCTCTACTCCTATCCCTATAACCTACCTCTACACCTATCTATACCCCTCAATCCCTTTGTCCTCTAGGAACCTATCCAAACCTTCTTTGAAGCCCTGTAACGTGCTCCTGCCTACCACAGCTTCTGGAAGCGCGTTCCATGTATCCACCACCCTCTGGGTGAAAAAGAACTTCCTAGCCAGATGCATGCATTACAGTAACCATGAAGCGACAATCTCTGCTCAGAGTTATTTATTTATTTATTTTCTGCATATCCTAAAAATCTATGCAGATTACAAATTATTCAGGTACTCAAGCATTTTTCCCTATCTGTCCCAGCGGGCTCACACTCTATCTAATGTACCTAGAGCACTGGGGAATTAAGTGACTTGCCCAGGGTCACAAGGAGCAGTAAGGGATTTGGGCCCACAACCCCAGGGTGCTGGGGCTGTAGCTCTAACCACTGCACCATACAAAGGACAGTTGGGGTAGGGAACTACAAAGGGTGTGACAAAGTAGACGTGGGTACTTTACAAGCGGGTTGGAGTTAGGAGATAAAAGCAGCATTGAAAAAGTGGGCTTTTAGCCTGGATATGAGCAATGCTAGAGATGGAGCTTGATGTTCTGATTCAGGCAGTCTGTTCCGGGTATACAGGGCAGCAAGATAGAAGGGACAGAGTCTGGAGAGACTTACCTGACGAACGAAGTTTCCAGGGAGAGTATAAGGGGAGAGGAGCTGCAGAGTGAATTCACTTTTAAGTCAATAAGAGGAGTTTGAACTATATGTGGAGGCAAATAGGAAGTCAATGGAGAGACTTGATGAGTGGGGGTAACAGAATATAAGCAGTGCTGCAGAATTCTGAAGAAATTGAAGGGTGGAGAGATGGCTCAGGGGAAGTCCTAAGAGAAGCAGGTTGCAGTACTCTAGGCGAGAGGTGGCAAGAGTGTGGATAAGGGTTTTGGTAGTGTGATCAGACAGGGAAGGTCGGACTTTGGGGATACTATAGAGAAAGAAATGACAGGCTTTAGCAGTCTGTTGGATTTGTGCAGAGAAGGCAAGTGATAACCCTGAGGTTAGGGGCTGATGAAACAGGGAGGATAAGAGTGTTTTCCACAGGAACAGAGAATGGGGGAAGAGGGGAAGCAAGTTTAGGAGGAAAGATAAGCTCAGTCTTGGCCATGTTTTGCTTTAAATGGCGGCGAGCCATCCAGGCAGCGATGAAGGACAAGCAGGCTGAGCCCCAGGCCTGGATGCCTGTGGAAATGGGTGTAGAGAAGTAAATCTGTGAGTCATCAGCATAGAGGTAATACTGAAAACCATGGGATGAGATCTGAGCACCTAGAGAATAGGTGTAGATGGACAAAAAGGAGAGATCCCAAGACCTATATTAGTTAATAGCAGAAAAATATTATTCTGACCAATAATTTCTCAGTTTTACAGGCTTTAACCCTTATTAGTAGGCAGATCCATGGACTGATATCCTTTTCCCATTTCACTGATCATTAAACCAAGAAAAACCTTAAAATGAACATCATACCAACAGAGCTAGGACTTAGGAGAGCAGGCTTTGTGCAGTCTGTGGTACTGCATCTTGACTAGTTGAGGAAATAATTTGGCAACAGTGCCTCTTGCAAGAAGCATTTGATCTTTTGCACCCTTGGAAACAGAGGAGCTCAAGTACTAAATCATTGGAAGGATTAAATTTGGGCTGCAGAGGGAAAAGGAGCATATGCACATGCCAAAAGTTTCTGTAGCAGTACTGGAGAGGTCATCACTGGAGGTTGATCAGACCAGAGAAGGATGCAGATAGCTGGTTTTTAATAGGGTAGGTTGATCACCATATAGGCACAAATTCCATTTGGATATTTAAAGAGACCTGTGAAGCCTCAAAATAACATAAAAAGCTTTCCTAGAATAAGCTCTGACATATAGAGTAAAATGTCTCAGCAGATCCCGAAAGATTTGATGCCACAGAGAATACATTTGCTGAGCCAACAGCTCTGTCCTGAACCTGTTTAGAGCACTTTAGGACTATTTGTCAGTTTGGAGTCTGTCCAAATAGAGGGAAGACATATATCATTGTTTATAATCTGCCAACCCCCATATCCAGTACATGGCCATGTAGACTGCTGCTGAATCCCTCGCTTGCCTCTTTAACTACTGATATGGAAAGTGGATAATGTATATTCAAAACAGCTGGAATCTACTCACTCAAATCCGTTTGAGGAGCATTAAAAGCTCAGATGATTGAATCAATAAAGGCAACACCACTCTACAGCCTCCAGGGGCCTTATGCTAGGGTGGCATAAGCCCAGAAACAAATGGGGCACCACTGCCATATCAAGCTTTTAATCTCCAGGCTAAAGAAATTTGATAAGGTGACATCTTACTACCGGCAGATGCACTGGCTGCCCATCGAAGCGCACGTAAAGTTTAAGTTCGCCTGCCTTTGCTTTAAAGTACTATACGGACTAACCACTAAATACATAACTGACCTTTTCTCCCTCTCAGCCAACAGACACAAGAGAAGCTCACATTTGACCTTCGTTGCCTCCCGTTAGAGGATGTAAACTGAAAAAACACCATCAACACCTTCTCTCACATCAGGCAGCATTATGGGGTAAAGGTCTAGAACAATTGCTCTCACCCACTATTTATGAGGAATTCAGGAAGTGCCTAAAAACATATCTGTTCCTGAAATATCTAGACAGTTGACCCGTACATCTCTTTCCCCTCAATAACAGTTCCCTTGACCTCTTAACCACTTTCTCTCACCTCCTTTAAGCTCAATCAATTTGTACCTTCTTTTAATCTTATGTAAACCTCATAGAACTTCACAGTCCTGCGGTATATAAACTGTTATTATTATCTGAATGCAGCAGTGTCCTGGTGCTCTGTATGCACAATTTAAGGCCTTGAGATATTTTCTAGGGTCCTTTGAGAGATATTTTTCCAGATTACTCTGTTTATTTCAAGATTTTGTAACTTCTCCATTAAAACAAACAATGGAGTAAAATGACTCTATGAAAGCTGTAGCATTTAAGGAAGCCTCTGTGTTTATTTTACATAGAATTTTTTTACCATATACACATCTCATGCCAGTGCATAGGAGCCAGCGGCATATACAAAGAAAGTCACCAAATTATGTTTTTCCAAAGACATGGCAATAAATACATTTCTTTTTAATTTATTTTTCCAGAAACAAGACTTTCACATTTGGAACTGTACAAAATTTACAGTGGGAGGAGAAAAATGTCAGGAAATATTTGAAGAGCTTTCTGGTATCTGGATTGAAAAAGTGCAATTATAAGCAAACCAGCAGGCTGCAGTATAACTGTTGCAGCCTCAGTGAGGGACTTCTATAAATGGCGCTCAAAACTGGGTGCTAGAAAAGATAAGTGCTAAGCGCTATTCTATAAAGAGTGTACGCTCTTTATAGAATAGCGCTTAGTGGCGATTCCTACTCCTAGTTCTGGGTGCCAGACTAGCACCTGTTCAAACCTGGTATAAATCCTGATGCTCAAGTTGAATGCAGAGACCCATTATTCTAGAACACTGAACAGCTTTTTGGAATGCCCCTGTTCTGCTCATACCCCTCTCATGGGCACGCCATGGCCCCTTTTGGGTTGCACACTATGGGATTTAGGCGCCCAGCATTATAGAACAGCTTGTAGCCAGATGCACACACAAATTCTAATTGGTGTTAATATCAATAATTGGTTGTTAGCATTCAATTATTGATGTTTTTCTAACATCTTTGTTAGCCAATTAAGTTGCATGTGTATCTCGGAAGGGCGCCCAAATCTGGGTACCTTATGTAGAATCTGAAGGAGTGTGTCTAAACAACATATGGAGCACCAATACTGGTCTTACAAATATTGCATCATTTAAAACCGTATGAAAAATTCAGTGGGAAAAAAATCTAGCATTTCAATTTAGCGAGAGTGTCGCATGCAGTGGCAAATTTTTATTGAAGCACTTTGGTTGATTAGTCAATTCAAACTCTTGGGTACTGAATCTGTGCAATCAGTGATGGGGTTGATTGGGTGTCTCCAACATATTCCAACTCGGGTGGAGAGAAATTACAGCAGACAACAGTGGACATTTTATACTTAACTGAAAATTTTTTTAAAAAGTATATGAGTATAATCTTAGCTAAAATGGACTTTGAACAAGAAAGTTCAATAAACTTAGAGCAGGGGTAGGGAACTCCAGGCCTCAAGAGCCATATTCCAGTCGGGTTTTCAGGATTTCCCCAATGAATATGCATTGAAACTAGTGCATGCAAATAGCTCTCATGCATATTCATTGGGGAAATCCTGAAAACCCGACTGGAATACGGCTCTCGAGGACCGGAGTTCCCTACCCCTGACCTAGAGGGTTTATTAAAACATTTCATAGGCAATAGAAAATGATAAAAATGTTCTGGGAAGATTCTTTATGATTTATAATTATATATATGTTGAATGGGTATCTACAGTTCATCTGATGTCGAGGACCATCAGCACTGTTTCAGCAGTAGATGTACACATCAAAATTAATAACTCTTTTCATATTTTGAAATACACCCAAAGAGCCTACATCAGGGGTGTCCAATGTCGGTCCTCGAGGGCCGACATTGGACACCCTGCTTTCATTGTATGCTAATAGATCTCATGCATATTCATTGGGGAAATCCTGAAAACCCAACTGGATTGCGGCCCTCGAGGACCGACATTGGACACCCCTGGCCTACATGTTCAAAATTCAAGCATCTCTGTGGCTGTACATTAGATTTTAAATTCAAGTGGCTAATGCATTAACTTACTGAACCTGGCTGAGGGTCTTCTGCTGTTGAGAGCCTCCATTGTGTCAACAGTAGGTGGACAGTCAGCATATTTCCCATTATATGGCAGCACATTGCTGCTCTATTGTTAGCACAAAGGGATGCACCTCATGGCAGCAGGCATCCCTCTTCAAAGTATATTTCACAGTGTAATTAGTCACAGAATTTCTTGTCCAACCAAGGGCACACTTGTCCAGAACGTTACCTTAAATTCTGAGCATTTGAGTTCCTCCTTCTCTCCCTTTATAATATGTTGGGACTTGTTTTAATTTTCCTTCTACAAATAGAACTGTAAGCCCATAGTTGCTGAATGAAAATCATTTCTAGCTCCATTTGCTTCTTATGGCATGAAGCTATGTGTAGGCTTAAGTTGAAGAGAGAATGACACACCATAGCTCCACTTGAAAAACAACTTTCAATGATAACGTAATTCATATTGCCATGACTACAAAGAGTTTGCACCAGCTCCAGTTGATTCAGAATACTACATGACTGATAGAAGGTTGTAAGCAATGTGATCACATCACACCATTTCTGGCAATTTAAGGCCCTTAAGAAAATGGGTCAGAGTAATTGAAGGACAGGATCTCCCTATATCAGGGGTAGGGAACTCTGGTCCTTGAGAGCTGTATTCCAGTCAGGTTTTCAGGATTTCCCCAATGAATATGCATGAGATCTATTAGCATACAATGAACTTCCAGAGTAGCCCCCTCCCCCAACACACACACACACACACTCTGGAATGCAATCTCAGAAAAGCTTGGTTTAATCATGCAAGGTCATCTCTACTTCAGAAAGAAGGTGAATACTTGGCTCTTCTCCCAAGTCCTTAATGGAAGAACTAACTAACTAGGTAGTCTTACACACAAGGACAAATATTATCTGGACTTACTATAGTGAAACTTATGCCCCATATGTAAATCAGTTCTGGCTCACCTTGTAGAAATGGAGCAGCACAGGCAGTTGTGCACCATATTAATCTGGAGCCAACCAAAAAAGTTGACCCGTATCTCCTACAGTAGAAGCACAAGTCTAAGCCAAAGCCAAAAAAGACTGTGGGGACAGATGTTGCTGATTGAGACTTTAATTAAAAGTAGAGCAGTCAATAAATTATATCCACAACATGGAAAAGGGGACCCAACACGGTCCGTGTTTCGAACTATGTGTCAACGCCAGAGAATATTATCACCGATGCTCCGAACTTCACCTGGTTTAATATCTTTGAAACCACACTTGGACCCCTGAGGAAGACACACAGTTCAAAATATGGACCGTGTTGGGTCCCCTTTTCCATGTTGTGGATATAATTTATTGACTGCTTTACTTTTTAAAATCTCAATCGGCAACATCTGTCCCCACAGTCTTTTTTGGCTTTGGCTTGGATATATCAATCTGGCCCACCTATCACCAGAAGGAAGCAGAGCAAGGAGAATGAAGCTGCGTATTCTGGAACCGGAGAAGCCACATGGCATTTGTTTTTTGCATGATTCTCCAGAACAACAGAGGAGGCCATTGAATGAGGTTAAATAGACATGGGATAAATGACTGCATTTGCTGCTAGTGCAAGTGGCAACAACTTGGCCCTGCTGCTGCTTAGCATTCTAGTTTCCCAGGTCCTATCCTTATTCTAGGAAAGGAAGAAAGGGCACAAATGTGAGGAGATCAGAAAAAGGGGAAAGATGTTTTGTTAAGAAATGCATATCAGGAGTCCAAAGAGACTCAGACTAATAATATAAGTCATCCAAAATAAAGACAATGCTATTTTTGATATATTACCTCAAACTATATGCACAATTTGATAACTTTATGTAGCATATATTTTTATAGCATATCTTTGTAACATATCTAACTTTATATAGAATTCTATGTAGCAATATGTTGCTTGTAACCTGCCTAGAATTCTAATTAATGAAGATTTGGTAGGAACTAAGATTGCACATAACATAACATGAGGTTGTGGCAAAGGCAAGCAAAAGTGAGAGGAAAGGGACAGTGAGTGAAGGAATGGGCTATTGCGTAACAGTGACTGAGGGGAATGGAAGCACTGTGGGTAGTATAGGAGGCAGGAAAATGAGTGATAGGATCTTATGAGAATGGAAAGGGAACAGGCTGTAAATGAGGAGCTCAGAAAGAGAAGGGGATTGAGACCAGAAAGGGCTGCAGGCTGTAAGTGGGGATAAGATGGGGTGCAGGGTTGAAGGCAGCCTGCAAGAAAAGGATGTGAAAGGACCAGCTTGAAGCAGAGCAGAAGTCCCTTATTTAGTCCCTCTTTGGTTGCTCCTTCCATGACTTGCTCACCTACTCCACAGGTCCATTTCTGTATTTATCTATAAAGTAAGCTCTCTGTGTGTGAGAGATTGGAGATATTGAGTGAAGAAAGTACATGGCCGTCCATTTGTCTTCTAAGGCGACAAAGAGCAAGGTGTGCATCTGAATTCTGGGCTCTCATCCTGAAGAAGCTGAAAAAAGTGAGCAGTGTGAGCCAGCCCATATCATCCCACAAGGCAGAGGTAGTCAACTGATGCTGGCCTAAAAAAGAGGCCATTGCCTTTTTGGACAAGAAGGAAGAGGAGGAGAGGGTTAGGGCAGCCATTGTAGTGGGAGATTCAATCATTAGGCATGGTGTGCTGGGTGGTTGGTGGACATGAGGATTACTTGATTATTTACCTGTGTGGTGTAAAGGTGGCAAACCTCACGCATTACCTAGGTAAGATTTTTAGATAGTGTTAGGGTAGAACCTGCTGTCTTGCTAGTTCATCTTTTCGTCAGTGGTTTTACGACACAACCCGAAAAACAATCTTCTCAGTGGTGGTTCCCACATTATGGAACTCCCTCCCATTAACGATGATACAAGAAACCAATATTACAAAATTCAAATCAAGCCTTAAGACCTTCCTTTTTAAAGATGCCTTTGAGGTTTAGACCAGGTATATGCTCCAGAGATTTAAAGTGCCCTCTTATCTCTCCCCAATGATTTTTTATTTTACTGAATACTGTAAACCCGCCCACTTCTTTTTTTTTTTCATATAAAGTTTATCCTGTTGTCTTTTAATATTTTAATGTTATCGTTAAACCCTTTAAAATTGCTATGTAAACCACTTAAGATGTATAAGCTTGAATAAACTTGAAACTACCAATGACATAGAGAAATGTGGTAGGGAGGTTCTGGAAGCCAAATTTAGGGTCTTAGATAGGAAGCTAAAATCCAGTACCTCCAGGGTAGCATTTTCAGTAGTGTTCCACATGCAAGACCTAAGAAGGCAGAGCTCCAGAGTCTCAAGGCATGGATGAGGTGATGGTGCAGGGAGAAGGGTTAAAAATTTGTTAGGAACTGGGCAGCATTCTGGGGAAAAAGGAGCCTATTCTACAAAGATGGGCTCCACCTTAACCAGGGTGGAACCAGGCTGCTGGTATCAACATTTAAAAAGAAAGAGCAGCTTTTAAACTAGAAACTGGGGGGAGGCTGACAGTCACTCAAAAGAGCATAGTTCAGAACAAGGTATCTTTAAAAGATATCACTTAAACAGGGAAGTTAGGGCATCCTGATTGCAAGGTTGCATTAGAGACCATAGTAGACCAGGTGTCCTTAAATACAGAACAGTCAGATTTTAAAGATTGCAAATTATCCATGTCAACTGCTGTGCAAGTTGTAAATAGGAATGACAAAACATTGTTTGACATGTCTGTATACAAAAGCAAGAAGCCTAAGAAACAAGATGGGACAGTTAGACTATATTGCACTAAATGAAAATGTAGATATAATAGATATTTTTGAGTCCTGGTTGAAGGAAGATAACCAGTGGGACACTGATACCAGGTTACAAATTATATCACAGTGACAGATTAGATTGAATTGATGGAGGTGTAGCATTATACATATATTAAGGAAGGGCTTGAATCAAATAGACTTAAAATTCTATAGGAATAAAAACATATCTTAGAATCCCTAAGTGTAGAAATTCTATCTGCAAATTGGAAAAGGAGTGTACTACCGTTCACCTGACCAGGATGAAAAGATAGATGCTGAAATATCAGAAATTAGGGCGTCTAAAAAACTGGGTAATAGAGAATGACACGGTGAAAAAATTGGTCCCCGTCACCGCCCCGTCCCCGTCTCACCATCCCCGTCACCGCCCCGTCCCCGTCTCACCATCCCCATCACCGCCCCATCCCCGTCTCACCATCCTCTTCACCGCCCCGTCACCGCCACTGCCACCCCATTCACCGCCCCGTCACCGCCACTGCAATCCCATTCACTTTTCTTTATTTACGTATAAAGGAAACATTCTTTAAAACTTTAAAACTTAGTTAAATATTAGTTAATAACTATACAAAAACAAAACACGCAGAGAAAAAATTAATTAATATAAATTCTCAAAACTGACACATTTTGATCACTAAATTTAAAATAGTTATTTTTCATACAGTTTTTCAATCACTAATCTTCCACCACCCCTGGGGCTAGCAATGCAAAAACAAACACGACATGTACTTTAAATGCTTACAAAGTCCCACCTCTTTACTAGAGATCTTACTGAGCTCCTTCAAACCCCCAAGCTCCCATCCCATACACCTCATTTGGGCCAAAAGGGTTTCCGAAAGTACTTTAGCCCAAAGAATGTAGGGCCTCCCTTTAGATACAATTATTCCAAGGAACCCCAATGGCCAAAATTAGAACCCATGAAGGGACACAGAGCGTAGAAGTCTGCTTGGTGTTCTCTTTAAGTCTCAACTACTGGAGTTGCCATTGAAGCATATTCTAATCTGTCTTGCCATACATGAGACACACACTGTAGAAATCTGCCTGACTTTGTTCTAATGTTCCAACTACTGAAATTGCTGTTGAAGCCCTATCTAACACATCCTAATCTGTCTTACCACACATGGAACAAAGACCATAGAAGTCTGTTCAACACTGGCCTTACTGTAGTTCCTCACAGCCAGAGTCGCTGTATAAGCAGTGCTGCAAGTCTCCCCTCCCCCCAGCGATCACGGCAGGAGGGCACCCAACCCCTCCTGTAGACCCCCCCCAACGGCCCTCCCGACAATCGCAGCAGAAGGGTACCCAACCCCTCCTGCCGGTCCTCCCAATGGCCTCCCCTAAGATCGCCGGCAGGAGGGTACCCAACCCCTCCTGCTGGACCCCCCCCCCCAACGAACCCTCCCACCCCGGAACCCCCTTAGTCTTACTTTCCAAGTTGGACCGGACGGCTCCTCACACGTATGGCCAGCAGGCTTGCCTCCGTCCAAATGAGGCGGGCCCGCCCCTACCCTGCCCAACCCACAGGATCCTAGGGCCTGATTGGTCTAGGCACCTAAAGCCACTCCCGCTATAGGAGGGGCCTTAGGTGCTTGGGCCAATCAGGCCCTAGGATCCTGTGGGTTAGGCAGGGGAGGGGCGGGCCCGCCTCATTTGGACGGAGGCAGGCCTGCTGGCCAGACGAGCGAGGAGCTGTCCGGTCCAACTTGGAAAGTAAGACTAAGGGGGTTCCGGGGTGGGAGGGTTCGTTGGGGGGGGGGTCCAGCAGGAGGGGTTGGGTACCCTCCTGCCGGCGATCTTAGGGGAGGCCATTGGGAGGACCGGCAGGAGGGGTTGGGTACCCTTCTGCTGCGATTGTCGGGAGGGGTTGATCTGACAAATGAGGAGCACGGTGAAACACAGGTAAATAGCGGTTCCTAGAAGGGGGTACATTGGCCCGCGGGGACAAACCTGTTCACCGTTTCCGCGGTCGGTGAATGGCCTTGTCCCCGTCACCGCAGCGACTGCTAGTTTTCTTCCCTGTTTTCGGCGGTGACCCGCGGCTTAAATGCGGTGGCCGCGGGTAAACCGTCACCGTGTCATTCTCTACTGGGTAACACAATAATAATGGGCAATTTCAATTACCCCGATATTGACTGGGTAACTATAACATCAGGACATGCTAGGAAGATAAAATTCCTTGATGAAATCAAGGACTGCTGTATGGAGCAGCTGGTTCAGGAACTGACAAGAGATAAAGCAATTCTAGACCTGGCCCTTAGAGGAGTGTATGATTTGGTGCAGAAGGTAATGGTGCTGGGGCTTCTCAATAACAGCGATCATAACATAATCAGATTTGATATAATCTCTGGAGTAAATGTACACAGGAAACCAATACAATAGCATTTAACTCTAAAAAAAGGAGACTATAACATGAGGAGAATGGTAAAAAAGAAACTTAGAGGAACAGCTACAAAGTTCAAAAATTCACATCAGGTATGAATGTTATTCAAAAATACCATCCTAGAAGCCCAGATAAGATATATTCCATGTATTAAAAGAAGGGAAAGGAAGACCAAACAGCAGCCAGCATGGTTAACAAGTGACGGAAGTTATTAGACCTAAAAGAAAATCCTTCAGAAAATGGAAGAAGGATACAACTGAAAATAAAAGAAGCAGTATAAGGAATGGCAAAGTGCTGATAAGGAAGACAAAGAGAGAATTTAAAAAGAAGATTGCATTGGAGGAAAAAACACATTGTAAAAACATTTTTAGGTATATTAGAAGCCAGGAAAAGAATCAGCTGTATCCCTAGATGACTGAGGGGGGGGGGGGGAAAGGGGCATTTAGGAAAGACAATGTCATAGCAGAGAGATTAAATGAATTATTTGCTTCTGTCTTCACCAAGGAATATTTGGGGGAGATACCAGTGCCAGAAATAGTATTCAATGCTGATGAATCTGAGAAACTGAAAGATGTAATAGGGCAATTTGTCAAACTGAACAGTAGCAAATCACCTGGACCAGATGGTATACATCCCAGAATACTGATAAAATTGAAAATTGAGTTATTGTCCTTATCAAGTTGCCTATAATAATTTTTGAGTTCTGCTGCTATACAGTGTGAAAAGGACATTTGCTTAGTGCATTCTTACATGAGTGAAGCAAAACCATTGTAGCAATGATTAATTCCCTGTCAGAAAGAACAGGGCCCAACAGGGGATTTTAAAAGACAGTGCAGTTACTGCAAGTCTTTCCCATAAGTTTCACTCTCTAATTGGAGAGGAAATCAGAATGTCATTCACCATGGTACTACAGCAGAGTGAAGTAATATTTTTCCTTCAACTTCAAATCTCTATTAAGACAGAAACTACTGTCCTAGACCAGTGCAACACCAACTTATAAGACAGAACTTCCCAAACCTCTCTCAGGATCCCACAGCCAGTTGGAATTCCAAGATATGCATAATAAATATGCCTGATATTCATGCATGCTTGGGAAACAGTCTCTGCAAGTTGATTCATGCATATTCATTATGGATATTCTGAGAACTCAATTAGCTATGGGTTCCTCAGGGCAAGCTTGGGAAGCCCTGTTACAAAGGTACCATTTTGGTTCATTTTGAATAGCCCTGTTATAAAGATGCCAATTTGGTTCACTTTAAAAGGGAGGGGGGGGGTCCTCAACTGTAACTGCTAGTACAGTTCACCCTTTTGTTTATAGAATTTTGCTTAAATCTAGTGCCTGACAGGCCGATGATTAAAGATTCACGGCAGAATGAAATTCTTCTGTGATCCTAGTGCAACAAAATTACTCCGGCATACTCAGTAAAATGAGTGCAAAAATGCTGCATTAAATTTGTGGTATTAATTAGCTGTTCACTGTTCTACACTAATTTTTCTTTCATTGTCTGAGCACTGATTGGCTCAGACACTGACAGGAAAGTTGATTTTTTTTTTTAGCCACTGTCCCTTACTCCAAAACCTTCCCTATTTACAAAAAAAAAAAAATGATCTTGACCTAACTGCCTCCTCCCCTAAACTTCAAGTGTCCACAGCCTCACTGAATAGCTCCCCTAAATATCAGGTGATCCCAACCACCTTTAAAAAAAAAACCTTGGTGGTCCAGTAGATCCTTCTCGGCCCCCTCACAAAGGCCCTGGTGGTCCAGTGGACATCGGACCCCAACACAAAAAAACAATAGATAAAGCCTTGATGGTCCAATGGAACTCCTGGCCTAGCCAGGTCCCAACCCCAAAGACCTTAGATGCACCCGGCAGGGCCGGAAAATCCCTTATATAGTAGTTAGGCCTGCCATAATGCACCCAGTGGGACGGGGCACTGCCTTTTTGATGAAGCCACCCAGAGGAAGGAGGCATCCTTCCCTTGCTTCCTAGAAAGTATGTCTGGGTTAGAGAGATGGGCCAGGGCTACCGCTAGGCCACTAGAGTATTTATGTATTTATTTTTTTTAAAAATTATATTCCACTCTACCAACATTTCTAGGCAGATTCCAACAGACATACATAATTTATAACAGACAAGGGTAGACTTTGGAGGAGTTTTGCCAAGGACCACCAGGACTTTATGTTTTTCTTGGGAGGGGGCAGAGAGGAAGAATCCACTGGAACACCAGGGTCTTTTTTAAAGGTCAGAGGTGATGGGGGAAGAATGGGTGTTGTTAGATATCCCTTCTCTCAGTCAGCCCTTCTACTGCTGCCCCAGATCTGGAGTTATTATATCCAGTGCTAAATACATCTGACGGCTTTTTCTTTCTTTTTTTAAAGTATTGCTGAGGGGTACTAAAAGATTGCATTTAAGTGCAGTCTGCATTAATGGTTTCAGCACCTAAGCTGAAAATATTAGAACATTAGGCAGCACATTTAGTGTGATTGGGTGTTTTGAGCATTGGCCTGTGAATTAGGTAGAAAGAGACAGAGAGCCTCACTTCCTCAGAGGCACACTTTAGCATCCCTTCCCCTCCCCCTCCCCCTCCCACCCCAGAGGTTCACACACTCCCTTGAAGACATTGTAGTCAAAGTATTCTGTTGGATATACTACAGCTGATGAAATGCTAAATGCACAAGTTTCCAAGGATAATTGCTTCCAAAATCTGAAGAGGGCGTACCCACCTCCTGGGAATTTTGGTGCACCAGACTTCCAGCCAAGGATGAGAGAGAAAAGCAAGTCTTCAAAATTTTCCATGTAGAACATTTCATCACACTCCCCCACATCACTTTGCTGTAATAATCACATTAACAATGGCTGCCCTTATTCCCTTAATAGTCATACTTTGAAGTTATCATCCTTCAAAAGCAGCCTGGGCTCCACAAGAAGTATCAGAGTGGGAGTTGCTGCTCTCCATTTATGGTTATCAGAAAACAGTTGCTTATACTTCACCGTCAGAGCACCCCCCTAAACCCCTTCTATGTCAATGGTGATGCCATCAACTTGGAGATGATGCAATTTAAAGAAGAATGTTTGAACCAATGGCAAGATGGACTATTTGTATAAAATTGTTATTTGAATCCTATGCAGCTTTTCCTCAAAGTCTAATGAAATGTTGCAGACTTCTAATCCCCTTTAAAATATTTTGGGCCAGATTTTCAAAAAAGCTACTGAAAGTTAGGCGCCCAGATCACACCTGCCAACGCCTAACTTAAGTGTTTTAATTGGTTTTTAGTAGCACAATAATTGATTACACCATTAAAAACCAATTAAAATGGATTTTTTAAAAATTAGACACTGCTAGGCACTGTCTGGAACCGGTGCCTGAGTCCATGTCACCTAGCGGTTCCAAGTAAAGCCAAAGCCCAGAACTTGACATGTTTAGCGACAGCACCAGACTTTGGCATCACTAGGCACCTCTGTAGGCAATTCTACAAGGATCCTAGGCGCCGGAAATGTAGGCCTCTAATAAAACCCTGGCCTACATTTCTGGCGCTTAGGGTCCTTGCTAGCCATGATTCTGTAAGCAGCGCCTGTCCGTGATTGACATGTGGTAGGTGCTACTTTTGTAGGCACCTGCTGCATCAGGCACCACTTACAGAATCTGCTCCTTTGTGCATATGTGTAGTTTGGGGACATGAGGAAAAGTGCCTCCCCAAACATACCAGGTACTGCTACTGCATTGAGCCCCCTTTCCCCAATCACCCTACCTCTTAGTTAAGTGCCATTGACTCATTTTTGAGTCCTAGCGACTTGATGAATTACAGATCTAAAACGAGATTGCTTTTGTGCTAGTCTGGTAAAGTCCTCCAGCGTCATCCCCATGGTTGTTTTCAACATGTCCAGCCATCTGATTGCAGGTTGCCCTCTTCATGTAGTTCCTTCGATCTTCCCAAACATAATGTCCTTCTCCAATGATCTTTCTCTTCTGACAGTGTGACCAAAATAAGGCAGTCATAACTTCATCATGTGGGCTTCAAGTGACACAGAAGGATGGAGAAGGATTTTATGCATGCCATGGACTGCCAGAAGATCAAATCGATTCTGGAAGAGATCAAACCGGCTATATCACTTGAAGCCCAACTGATGAAGTTACAACTGTCTTATTTTGATCACACTGTTAGAAGAGAAAGATCATTGGAGAAGGACATTATGTTTGGGAAGATCAAAGGAACCAGGCGAAGAGAGTGACCTGCAGTCAGATGGCAATACCTCTTTCTAACTCCCAAACTAAGCAGGCAAACTACACCTTTGTTTTTGTAAAAATGAACCTTTGTCTAGTCATAGTCTAAGAGATACCAAACCAAATTTTACCTACATTCAGAAGACCACCATATATCACCTGAAGTAGGTCTTGGCAAAAAAAAAATAAAAAAAAACTCTCTTGACACAAAAGTTGTGGTAAAAGTGTGATTTGGATCTTGTTGCCTTAGACCTCAAAAATATCTGAAAAATAGTCATTGCTTTGCAGACAAAGGAGCAATGTTCTTTGCATAAGTTCCTTTGTTGATCTGGAGCTACTATAAGCAATTTTAATCAGCACCGATGATTGTCTTTTCTTCACCTTTTGTTTGCAGTATTTTGAAACATGTTGAAGTATGCGGAGGATCTTATCAGTTTTATGAGCTGATCGCCACAAAGTCTCTTCCTCATGGTCACAGTTTCCATTTGGTGCCATTTACAATCTGGCTGTAAAATCTTTCCTTACAAGGTAAACTTCTTTTAAACAAAAACAAAGTTGCAATGACTTTCTAAATTCATATACACTATGTAGTATAGTACCAAAGGCAGTGTGTCTTGCAGTGTAAGGTATCATACTATGGCTAAACGGGCCAGCAACATACTGACCCTTGGGAAAGGAGGAGGAAGACATTCAACAGTTAACTTGGCCAACCCTATCGGCTTGCTTGTACCCTGGTTCTAGGTGAAGCTGCAATTATGTTCCTTAATCAAAGTAAATTCATGTGACTGCCCTGCACTGTAACTGGAAGATTAAGGGGATACCCAAAGCCACGAAAGACAATGACGGAACTTCAGTTTTGTGCCCTTGCCCTTATGTCAGCATGTGGATTGGAAGCTGGAGGTTCAGAAGCTGTAAGCACAGTATCGGGTAGAGCTTTGGATTCTTGCCCAGAAAGAGCTAAGAAAAAAAAATTAAAAAAATTTTAATTGAATCAGGTTGGGCAGACTGGATGGACCATTCGGGTCTTTATCTACCGTCATCTACTATGTTACTATGCAACAGCTGGTCTAAGGTGGCACTTTCTGCCAGAATCAGGCAGTTTTGTGCTGTGGGTTTTGTCCAAACTACATGCCATAACATGTTGTAGTGCCTTCTCACACAGTATCAATTTACTTACTTTTCTAACGCCCATTTCTCTTTTTTTTCATATGCAAATGACATAAATGTAGAAGAGTTGCATGTTATACCCAGATCATGAAAGAGAATAGTGGTAACAAGAACCTGAACCATATTTGTCCAGTTTCTATTATAGAACATGAAATAAAGTTTTCAAAGAATGGCATAATTTGGGAGAGTGGGGATGGCATTTCCATACTCTCTCCTCCCTGCAGATGTTAAGACGTTAGTGAACCTCAACCATCGTGAGTTTAGAACCTCTGAGAATAAATTCCTCAATTTTTAAAAAATATTTTTGCATTAAGTGCTGCATCATTTCTGGGGCTTCAGTTCCAGGCCTTAAGGAGCTTAGGTTTCTTCTGAAGATGCATAACAATGGGTTTTAGACAACTCGGCACCCGTACTGCAAAGAAAATCACATCACCATTCAAAATGAACACTGTGATCTTCCAGGAGAAGTTAATATGCATCATATGTTCTTTGAACAGAGGAAGTCTGATGATACAGTGAAGCTCAACATTCTCAGTATCTTAAAATCTACAATATCTATTGTCATGTGCAATTTGTTCTGAAAAGAATCACTGTAGAACTCTGGGAGATTCTGAGACAACTTTGCAGGAATCAGGAGAGAGGATTCCCATTGAAAACAATGAAAATACCTTAGCAGATCCAGGATCCTAACTGTTCATTGTCTCCTGATATTTTCATTAGACTCCCAGGCTAAAAGATTAGGGGTCTTTTAAAAAGGAGGATGGTCCATTTCATCAAGCCAGGAAGCTGGGCTGGTGGGAAAGTCTGGATAACCAACACTGCTTCCTGTAGAGATATCTGAAGTTGGTCCCCCTGCCATCACTCTTAATGTCTGGCCCATTCCCTGACCTGCATGTGCTGTAATTCCTAAGTTGCTGTCCATTGTGTAAGTCAGCCCATTGAGCAATGGAGTATGAGAAGGAAGGGATGATATGGAGGAGGGAGACTGGGGAATCCCATAAGGGCTTCCATCCCTCAAATCTTGGTAAGATTGCCCAGTCCCATCTATGGAGAAGCTGCCATTGACAAGCTGTCCACCAGTGACATCACCAGCACTGTTGTAAATCCCATTAGTGTGACCAAGTTCAGGCAGGATGTGATCTTCTGTGAGTAAGAGAGAAAATAAAGACTTTGGTTATGTACATCAGGCATTATACAGCCTTATTATACAATCTAGTCTAAGAAATAGAATGTTACATAGAAACATAATGGCAGATAAAGGCCAAAAGGCCCATCCAGTCTGCCCATCCGCAGTAACCATTATCTCTTCCTCTCTCTAAGAGATCCCACATGCCTATCTTTCTTGAATTCAGATACAGTCTCTGTCTCCACCATCTCTTCCGGAAGACCGTTCCATGCATTCACCATTCTTTCTGTTGCTACTACCGTGTTTCCCTGAAAATAAGACAGGGTCTTATATTAATTTGTGCTCCAAAAAAACGCACTAGGGCTTTATGTCAACAACACATCGGACCTCTTTCCTATATATAGAGGGACCAGACAGGGGTGCCCGCTGTCCCCTTTGCCTTTTGTCCTAACGTTGGATCCCCCGATATGGGACATTTATAATGTGCAGACCATTAAGAGGATCACAGTGGGCACCGAGGGTTTTAAGTTGGCCACATTTGTGGATGACTTATTAGTTCATTTGGAGGACTCTAGGTCATCCCTTACTGATCTTTTAGAGATCTGTACAGAATATAGTGCTTATGCAGGTTTCCAACTTAACTTAGACAAGTCTCTGAGGAGGCGGCAGCTCTGGGGCTTAGGGTTTCCCCTTAAATGGGCTGATGGGGTCTTTATATATTTAGGGATTCAGTTGACAATGGATACAAAGCGGTTGTATGATCTTAATATCTCTCTTTTACATCAGTGGACCAAAAGGGTGCTGGAGGGATGGAGAATGTTGCCAATTTTTTTGATGGGGCGCTTTAGTTTGATTCGCATGATGGTATTGTGTAAATGGTTGTATGTTCTACAGACCATCCCCCTCAAATTAATGACCCGAGACATTCAGGTTTTGGAATGGAATTTCACAGGATTCTGCTGGGCTGGCAAGAAACCAAAAGTGAGGCTGAATACATTGGGGGGGGGGGGGAGTTGGCAGTTGGGGGCCTGGCTTACCTGTATTCAGTTATATAACTACGCCTGTCTCTTGAACCACATTGGGGATTGGATCCTGTCCTCATCACGGTATATGCCCATATCTTTTGAGAGAGTGTATTTTGCCCTTTATCACTTTTATTCTCTGTTGCATCTGGCTCATAAGCATATGCCCTGGTGCATACAGGATAGTGTCCTTTTGAGGCCGCTGCAGGGAGCCTGGACTTGGTTGGTTCGGTTGTTGGGTGGCGATTCAAAGCTAACTGATCTGCTGCTATTGTGTGGGAACGTCTCCTTCAGGCCGGGTATGGAGAATAAAGTTTTTGGGGACTGAGCTCAGCAGGGGATAGTATAGTTGGAACATGTCCTACAGGAAGATGGTGAGCTCTTGCCTTATGCAGTCCTTCAAGACCAAGTGGGTTGTAGGTGGGGCAATAGATTTGCCTATTGTCAATTAATGCACTATTGGTCATCTTTAGATAAATCAATTTTGGGTACCCATATGGGAGAGGGCCTCTGTCAATTCTTTGCCCCAGAGCGGGAGGATGGTCATTCTGTATCTGATCTTTATAAAATATTGGGGGGACTGTTGCCCCAAAAGGATCTTAGTGGCTATAGGCAACGTTGGGGGATAACTTACATTACACTAGTGATATTGCAGTGGGATCTTCAAGTCAATATTAGGGGTATCCCTGCCTTAACACACTGTGCCTGGCTGTGTGAATGTTATTATTGAGTGCTATTGCGAAGTTATTATATCCAATGTCAATTCTATTATTGTGGTGAAATAGCTACTGCTCTATGTGTCAATTGTGGGAGGGATCATAATACATTGGAACATGCTCTCTGGCTGTGTCCTTCTATTAGACAATTTTGGAAACATCTTGAGGGCTTTATGCATTGGCTGCTCCATCAGACTATTGAGGGCACGGTATCCCAATTAGTCTTCAAGAAGGGATCGAGGGGTGACCCCGGGAACTACAGGCCGGTGAGCCTGACTTCAATTATAGGGAAGATGGTGGAAGCTATGATCAAGGACAGTATTTGCGAGCACATCGAGGGAAATGGCCTACTGAGAACAAGCCAGCATGGATTCTGTAAGGGAAGGTCATGCTTAACGAACCTTCTGTACTTCTTTGAGGGAATAAGCAGTCGGGTGGACAATGGGGAACCTATAGACATCATTTACCTCGATTTTCAAAAGGCTTTCGACAAGGTGCCACATGAAAGGCTGCTTAGGAAGCTGTGGAACCACGGGGTGGGAGGGGATGTGCACAGATGGATCGAGCACTGGTTGTCGGATAGACTGCAGAGGGTCGGAGTAAAGGGACAATATTCTGACTGGCGGGGAGTCACGAGCGGTGTGCCACAGGGATCGGTGCTGGGGCCGTTACTCTTCAACATATTTATCAATGACCTGGAAAAGGAGGCAAAGTGTGAGGTTATAAAATTTGCAGACGATACTAAACTGTGCGGCAGAGTTAGGTCCAGGGAGGAGTGTGAGGACCTACAAAGGGACCTGGACAAACTGGAAGACTGGGCAAACAAATGGCAAATGCGCTTTAACGTGGAAAAATGCAAGGTCATGCATATAGGGAAAAAGAACCCATTGTTCCAACTACAAATTGGGGGGGGCATTGTTGGGAGACAGCAGTCTTGAGAGAGACTTAGGTGTGATGGTGGATAAATCACTGAAGCCATCTGCACAGTGCGCAGCAGCCTCAAAAAAAGCCAACAGGATGCTGGGCATCATAAAGAGGGGCATAACAACCAGGACACGGGAAGTCATCATGCCATTGTATCGAGCGATGGTGCGTCCACATCTGGAATACTGCGTTCAATATTGGTCGCCGTACCTCAAGAAGGACATGGCAGTACTTGAGAGAGTCCAAAGGAGAGCAATGAAACTGGTAAGAGGGCTGGAACACTGCCCATAAGCTGAGAGGTTGGATAGGCTGGGGCTCTTCTCTCTGGAAAAAAGGAGGCTCAGGGGAGATATGATAGAGACCTTCAAAATCATGAGGGGCATAGAGAGGGTGGATAGGGACAGATTCTTCAGGCTGAAGGGGACAACAGGTACGAGGGGGCATTCGGAGAAACTGAAGGGAGATAGGTTCAAAACAAATGCAAGGAAGTTTTTTTTCACGCAAAGGGTCGTGGACACTTGGAATACGCTACCGGAGGAAGTGATCAGGCAGAGTACGGTACAGGGATTCAAACAGGGATTGGACGAATTCCTGAGGGATAAAGGGATCGTGGGATACTGAGGGAGGAGCTGGGATGTAACACAAGTATAGAAAGCTAACCAGGTAATAAGTATAGAAACCCAACCAGGTCGTGCATGCGCAAGACCAGAGGGTTAGGACTTCGATGGGAAGATAGGACTTCAATGAGAAACCAAGGTGGCAAGGGAGCCCCTTCTGGTGATTCAGATAGGTCGTGACCTGTTTGGGCCGCCGCGGGAGCGGACTGCCGGGCAGGATGGACCTATGGTCTGACCCGGCGGAGGCACTGCTTATGTTCTTATGTCCTAAGAGCATTTGGGTCTTTGCCTGCAGCTCAAACTCAGTTGTGTCGTAAAATGAGTTTAGTAGTGCGTAAAAGTATATTGCAATACTGGACATCCAATACTACTCCTACATATTGCCATTGGCGTAATTTACTGCATCAATTGGCCAGTTGGGAGGCTCGAGATGTCCATGGGAAATGGAAGGGACAGAAACTTTATTTGAAAATTTGGGGACCCTATTTGGCACAGTTGTTTCCCAGAGGCAGAAGTAATTTACTTAATGAGCTTTAAATAGTAGCATTTATACCCAGGGAGATCCTTGTTCCAGGGTGTTTAATCGGAAGGGGGGATGGGATAGGTTTTTTTGTTGTCGAGCAGGTTTGGGAGTGTTAGGGGGATAGCACAGTAGATTCAGGATGAGGAGGCTGGTTGCAATTGTTGGAACTGGTTGGTTCTTGTTTTAGGGGGGGGCCGGGGGCGCTGCTTCGGTTATGATTTAGCTCCTTGGTGGGCTTTACACCTTCTCTTTCCTCCCTCCCCCCCCTATTTGTATTTGTTTTATTTTATTAAAGCCATGATTTTAAAAAACGCACTAGGGCTTATTTTCGGGGAATGTCTTATTTTTTTTCATGTACAACAATCATCTCTCTCTTCCTCTCCTCCATCTCAAATCTTCCTCTTTCCTTTCTCTCCACCGCTCCCTCCCCCCCCATGTGCAGCATCTTTCCTCGCCTCTAACCCCTCCCCTTGTGCAGCAGCTCTGAAGGGTTCCGCTGCACAGAGGGATGGAAGAGAGGGGTAGAAAGACGCTGCAGAGAGAAGGCCTGGCCCCAGCAGGGAAGGCTGCAAAGCAGCCCGTTCAGAGTGCTGTTGCTGTTTTTGGAGGCCTCAGAGCTGCTGCACAAGATAGAACCTAAGCACAGTACCGGGAGGGCTCTGGGTTTCTGGCCCAGAAATATCTAGGAAAAAAGACCATTTAAATTAAAATGTTAATTTATAGAGCATGTGCGGTTGGGCAGACTGGATGGACCATTCGGGTCTTCATCTGCCATCATTTACTATGATTGGCAAATCAGGCAGCACTAGTGTCAGGGATGGAGTTGGGGAGTGTCGGGGTGGCTTCAGGGGTCGATCTTAACTAGGGCTTATTTTTGGGGTAGGCCTTATTTTCGGGGAAACACAGAATTTGGGTTTTTGCCAGGTACTATTGATCAGGATTGGCTAAATGCGTCAGAGGGAAAGCTTCCTGATCAGCCGCCAACAGCATGTAGGAAGGAACACTACCAGCAGCCTGAAGGCAGCAAGTATGGAGGAGATTCCATGGACCTGAAGGGGATCCCCATGGCATGCTCATTACCCCTGTTCCCGTGCAGCTCTTTAGGGGAAGTCGGGAGAGCCGGCTAAACTTAGTCAGACTTGCCCATTCAAAAAAAAACCATCTGGGCATCCGGACAGTCCTCAAAAAAGACAACATGTCTGGGTTTTCTCTGACATATGATAACCCTACATGGTAGGGGTCAGCCCTGGGTGGGCCATTAAGCAAAATAAGCACGTGTTTAGGGCACCAAGAGAAGGGAGCATCACAGAGTTTTTTTCTCTTGGCTATCTGCCCTTAACTCTTCATTGGTGTCTGCCACACCCATTATCCAACATGAATTTCAGTGTTTTTCTAATCATCATAAATATATATGATGTTTTGTTTCATACAAAAATGAAACTTCTCAGCAATTACTGATTCTTAATGTCTTTTCAGTTAAGCAATACAAGGGCCGAGGAGCATTCTTCTTGGGTTGTGCACAATATTATCTGTTGTTTCCTGTTGGCCATTTCTCTCCCTAGTACACACAAATAGAGGTATCCTCTCCCTATGCATCCAATGCTTCTACCTGTTTGAGCACCTTAAGATCATCAGATATGGTCACCCCTGGGTCCTGTTCTTCTTTCATTCACGTTACCCCCTACACTGTACTGCTACCTTGGGTTTTTGAAGCCCAAAGGCATGAACCAGCATTTTTGGGTGGATTAAATTTTAGTTGTCAAATTCTAGATCCTTTTTTAAAGTTTCACTAAATCCCTCCTCATTTTTTTCACCATATCCAGGGTATCTACCCTAATGCAGATTTTGTTATCCTCAATGATGCAACCCTTACCCCTCTAGTGTACCAAGGGCAAGGTGGTAGGAGTGGTCCAAACCAGGTGCAGGAAGGTGGTGGTGGTGGAGCTTGAAGCAGTCACAGGGCTGCAGTCCATGTGCATGCAGCTGTTGGTTCCATTGGCCCCTGCCCCCTCTGATGTCAACTTCCTGTTCTGGGGCAGGGGACTGGCAGAGCTAACGGAGCTGACTGTCGTGCACATGTAGACCACAGCCCCACAACTGCTCCACCCCCCCCCCTCCTTGCCTGGAGGATGGATGCTCTACCTCAGGTGGCCACCAAGACAGGTACACCACTGCCTTGCCCATCACCTATTTCCTAATGTTACTCACAAATATGTAATAAAGAACCAGTTCATGGACAGACCCTGCAGTACACCACTGGTAATGTCCTTAGCTTCAGAGTGAACTTCGTTTACGACTGCCCTTCATTTTCTCCCGCTCAACCAATTTCTAACTCAGTCAGTCGCTTTAGGGCCTATTACAAAGGCGCTCAGTTTATTTATGTCACCTGTGCAGAACTGTATAAAAAAATTTGATAAAATCTAACTGCACCTGAACTAGCATTCTTCCTCTATCCAAATCTGAGGTCACCCTGTCAAAGAAATAAATCAATATTCTAAATACAGATAATTAGTGCTAATGATTAAGGGCTAGATGTACTAAAGTTAGCGATTGTAGCTTAACCTGTTTTCACAGCTTTAGCAATGGTCGCTGTTACCGACCCAATGCACAGAATGGCCCACCATGTGTTTTTCCCCTCGATCACCTTTTTCCGATCCGGCCATGCAAATTAGCTAAAACCCCATGCAAAATAGCCAAGGAATTGATACACTAACATTGCTTGATTATTCCAAATGGGATTTTAGCGAGTGTAAAAACTGATTTGTCTAGACCTGTCAGTAACATGTGCTACACATGCAAAATATCTGTTCTAAAATATCTATCCTATAAAAAAATGAAAAAAGTCCCCCACCGCTGATGACAGCCCTCCCCAACAAACATGGCCCTCAGCCAGGCACCACCGAGCCACTGTCCTCCTCCTGCCATTTTTAGGTGGTTCAGGGGGAGGAAGTGGCACAGGGGTGCCTGGCACGGCGGGGGGGGGGGGAGCATGGCGCAGTGGTGTTATGCATGGCAGGAGGAATTGGGCAACTCTCCTGCCATTTTGGGGGGTTTGGGGGGTTGGACAGTGGCTGGGGGGTGCCTGGGGCGGGTGGGGGGGCTTTTTTATTGATGCAAACTTGATAGCACATCAATCACTGCTGAAGAATTAGCCAGAGAATCAGCCAACAGCGATCAAGTTGGTATGTTTAGTGCATCTAACCCTATGTACCTTAAAAAGATTATTATGTAACGCCTTTATTCCTTCCCACACAAGAATAACTGTCAGTTGAAATGAATAGTTCTTAATAATCCAATAAGATATAGAGAACTGTGAATTTTGCTTCAGTTTCTTAATTGTCACCTAAGCTACTTTCTGTAGAGATACCATTGTGTTGTGCTTTCCAATATGTGAAACGTTGGAAAGAATTAGAGATCAACGTCTCTCTGTCCGTAGAAACTACTGTATAATACTGCAAACAAGGAATGGGAATTCTTCAAATTTGGCTTGCAGAATGAAAATGCATATATGTTGGACAAGATGGAAAGCTAGAAACATCAGTTTTGTATTCTTCGAGATTCGTAGAGCCACCCTCTATCCTTCCAGCTATACAGAAATGGAAAATAACAGAAATGCACCAAAAGAAGTCTTCAATGCTACCTTTCTCATAATTCCAAAGTCACACACACACACACACACATAAGAACATTAGAGGTTGCCTCCGCCGAGTCAGACCAGAGGTCCATCTCGCTCAGCGGTCCGCTCCTGCGGCGGCCCATCAGGCCTAGTTGCCTGAACAGTGTCCCTGACTAATTCTGTACTGTCTCTAATCCTATCCCTATAACCTACCTCTACTCCCATCTATACCCCTCAATCCCTTGGTCTTCCAGGTACCTATCTAAACCTTCTTTGAAGCCCTGTAGCGTGCTCCTGCTTATCACATCCTCCGGTAGTGCGTTCCATGTGTCCACCACCCTCTGGGTGAAAAAGAACTTCCTGGCATTTGTTCTAAACCTTCCCCCTTTCAATTTCTCTGAGTGCCCCCTTGTACTTGTGGTTCCCCATAATTTGAAAAATCTGTCCCTATCTACTCTTTCTATACCCTTAATGATCTTGAAGGTTTCTATCATGTCTCCTCTAAGTCTCCGCTTTTCCAGGGAGAAAAGCCCCAGCTTTTTCAGTCTGTCAGTATATGAGAGGACCTCCATACCCTTTATTAGCTTAGTTGCATGTAAAACTCTCCCATTCTTCCACATGCACCCCCTCTCTCCTTCCCACATGCACATACCTTCCCCTGCAAATTCATACCTACCCACACCTAACCTCCTGTTACAGAGAGAGAGAGAGAGACAAAATAACTGATGTGATGCACCTGGTGAAGGATGGTGTTAAAAGCTTCCTTCAAGACATCTTCCCTTCATGCTTCTCAGTTTATGCCCCACACATTCACATAGGCATACACCCTATCCACCCATGCAGACACAAATATATACATCCCCCCACAACTCTCTTCATTCCCATACACACTCACATTATTTCATCCCTAAACACCTCCACAAGTTCCCCTTCACATGCTACATCCACTTACACAATTCTGTGTTGAAAAGCATTCCCAAATCCATACCTTTTGCATGCTTTTCCTGCTTATTTTATATTAATTGTACTAAGATTAATGAGAATTTTGTATGATATAATGCCAGCTGGTGAAATCATAAGACTATGCGGTTTATAATAAAGCAATAATACATTTCATAATTTACATGTTACTCTGAAGTACCTGTCAAGGGTGTCTGAAACCATGTAGAGCACTGGTTCCCAAACTTGTCCTGGGGGATCCCCTGCCAGTCAAGTTTTCAAGATATCCCTAATGAATATGCATGAGAGAGATTTGCATTAGAGAATGACACGGTGACAAAATTCATCACCGTTCCCGTCCCCATGGATAACCACAGTAAACTATCTACATGTCATTCTTTAAGGAGAGAGGGAAGAATCAGAGTATGAATGGCCACAACCACTGACCCGCAAGCTTTGCTTTGAAGAATGCTGGTGTAGAAGGATTGAGATTGAAATAGACACTAATAAATGACATGGGATTATTTCCCGCGGTTATCAGTGGGGACGGGAACGGTGATGAATTTTGTCACCGTGTCATTCTCTAATTTGCACACCTGTCACTTCCATTATATGCAAATCTCTCTCATGCATATTCATTAGGGATATCTTGAAAACCTGACTGGCTGGGGGTCCCCCAGGACAGGTTTGGGAACCACTGATGTAGAGCAACACTCAGAATAGAAAAATTTACCAAAGTCGGTAGAGGCATCAGTGCATAGTGTATTTTTAATCAGGCTCTCACCTCGGAAGCTCAGCTCACTATCACTGACCCCACACTCCTCTGTAGAGCTCTCTTTCTCATGTTTGCTTCCTCCACGATTCCTTTTCACACTCTTGTAAAAGTGACCCCAACGGTGCCGACCAGCATCCTTTTTCAAACGTTTTTCTTTGGCTCGCCGGTTCTGAAACCAGACCTATAACAACAAATATATACAGCTAAAAGGTTTGCAATTAAAAGTTAACTTCTTGAATGGTCTCTTAAGATTCTTTAAAAGAGGCTCAGCTTCAAAAATCCCTTCTTGATTGATAAAGTGCATCTTAAGATGTTTTGAAAAAAGAGTCCTTTCAAAGGACAGCCAACCAACTACATGCGGAAGGCCATTTTTGAAAAGGACATCCAAAGTTGGAAACATAGAAACATCCATTTTTGAAAGCCGAACCGCTAAACATCCAAAAATGATTTTTTGCAAAAATTAATCTACTTGGCTGACTAGGCCAACAGGATGTCCATCCTTTAGGACACCTATATTTGTACCCCATTTTTGACCACATAAACATCCAAGTTGAAAACATCTAAATCCAGATCATTTGGACCTGGCCACACAGACATGCCAACAGAGCAGTGGGACACCTTAGAGGGCACTGCTATGGACTTCACATAAAGAGTGCTAGAAATATATCTCACTATAAGCCCCTTATAATTTAAGCTGAGCTATCCAAAATGCCCCCAAAATTTACTAGATCCAGCTGTCTATCACCCCAATAGCCCTCAAGACTTTAGGTGGCACCTATATGGCAGTTGAATAGGGTTTTTGTGGATTTTAGTGGCCTTAAACTTTCCACCATAAATGCAGTGGTTAGAGTGGCTTATGGGCCTGGGTCCTCCTCTCAAGTTCACGAGCCCATCCACTAGGTTACTTAACATACCTACTAAGCTTTTCCATACCAAGTGCTGCTGTTCTAGAGACAGGTATACACTCTTTCGTTCAGATTTTTGAGGGGGTGGGAGGGGGATAGCGAGTAGTGAGGGACTGTGTGTATGTGTGTGTGTGGGGTATCATACCATAATATAACAAGTGGTGATCTGGTCAGTTTGGGTCCCTTTGTGGCACTTAGACACTTCTAAAACAGGTCTAGCTCTGAACATCTAAGTTCTGTTCAGTACATATGGAAAAGGTTCGAATATTGTTGCAAGATGTCCAAGTTAAGCCCGCCAAAAGACTGACTAAAACACGTCCATAACACATTTTCCAGCACGTCCCCTGGAACTCTGGACACAGAGTGGGAGAATTGTCTAGGAAATGGGTTTTGATTATTGGCACTTGGACATCTCATCAAATAGGTTGTCTAAGTGCCGACTTAGGCATTTTTTTGGACATTATAGTTTTTTGATTATGAGCCCCATAGGCTTTTATTTAATACATTAAAGTAACACCACATCAAAAATAACAGGGGAAAATGTATTTAAGCAGAAAATGACTCCCCCGGCTTACATTCTGCCTCTGGAAACGCCTCTCTTATACTGCTGTGGATAGAACACACAGACTTTTCTTAGTAGGTATTACCATATGTGCTGCTTATGGCACATGTACTTTGACCTGTATAGAGGTCCTTGATTAAGCACTGTTTTCTGCATCTTATTTACAGATGGGCTTCTTGTACAGTATATTTGGTGCCGTTCTTGAAAGATTGTTCCTGGGCATCTTCTTAGATCTTCCTAGATGAGTCTCCTTTGTCTTCTTTCTCTATCTGAAGTCTGCCTGGCCTCTATTTACAAGGCAGCGTTAGTCCTTTACCACTGGAGTCAACAAATTATACAGAGAAGCTGTAGGTTGCTGACTCCCGTGGTAAATCAAAGTACAGAAAAAAAAAAAAAAAAAATTCACCCTTTACTGCACCTTCCTAACCCTCCTCCTTAAATACTTTTAAGTGAGTCTTTTGATTTATATAAATTTGTACTGTTTTATTTTATAATCTTAATAGAACCCTATCCTTTCAGGCAGGATTTTGGAACAAATGTTTTAGTGGTTTGATCTTAAATTCTTCTTACCAGGCCTTTAGCAGATCATTAAAAACATCTGTTTGATAAATATGTATAATCTAGATAAGTTAATAATAGTTAATAATTAATGTTATATTTTATATATAATGTACAGTGGTACCTTGGATTATGAGCATAATCCGTTCCAGGAGCATGCTTGTAATCCAAAATGCTCGTTTATCAAAGCGAGTTTCCATTATTTCCTATGGGGAAACTCGCTTTGATACTTCCCACCCCTCCACCCCCGATAACCGGCATCGCTCCCTCCCCGCTCGCAAAGGCCCCCTCGCTCCAACCGGCACCCCCCCCCCCCCACTGCGTGAACCGGACCCCCCGCCAGTACAACTTAAATTTACCCACCTCCCCGTCTAGCACCAGCACCAGCACCGGCACCGGCACGCAGGCACAGCTCATGTGCCTAGAAGATCTTCCAGCTTCGGTTCATAGACAAAGCGCGCCTTTGTCCCGGCACGCTTTTGACCTGACACCTCCGGCTTCTGACTGCCTTGAGCATACATCTGCGCATGCTCAAGGACTTCTATTCTCCCTCTCGCCGAGAATCTCGGCGAGAGGGAGAATTAGAAGTCCTTGAGCATGCGCAGATGCATACTCAAGGCAGGCAGGCAGAAGCCGGAGGTGTCAGGTCAAAAGCGCACCGGGACAAAGGCGCGCTTTGTCTATGAACCGAAGCCGGAAGATCTTCTAGGCACATGAGCTGTGCCTGCGTGCTGGTGCCGGTGCTGGTGCTAGATGGGGAGGTGGGTAAATTTAAGTTGTACTGGCAGGGGGGGGGGGGCCGGTGGAGCGAGGGGGCCTTTGCGAGCGGGGGGAAAGCGATGCCGGTTATCGGGGGGATGCTCGCAAATCGAGTCAACACTCGGTTTGCGAGTCAAAAGTTTGCTGAGTGTTTTGCTCGTCTTGCAAAACACTCGCAAATAGGGTTACTCGCAAACCGAGGTTTGACTGTACTGTGTTTTGTGGTGTAAATTTGTTGTGTTTTTATAGTTCTTATTGCGGTATATAAATAAATGTATTACATTATTATTATTTTAATATTTATGTTAATTTTGGTTTTCTTTACATCACATAATTACTTTGTAACAAGCTGTATATCAAGTGAATAAACCAAATGGAATGGACAGTGTTCCCAAGTGAATTTTGCATCTGTACAAACATTCTTGCCTGTGGAAAACATGTCAAAAATTGCTGGTTTTATGTATTACATGAGAAATGGAATTTAATTGTAGTTCATGTTCAATTAAGGTTATTCAGGGACATTTTTGGTAGGATATTTATTTAGATTTTTACATTGCACCCTCCTTAGTGCTTGGTGCGATTTTCTAGTTAGTTTAGAACAAAGTAACTATAAACATCTGCATAGCACATCATACTGTTGAACAGCAAGAATAAATTATGTGAAATCAAAACCAACCAACATAACAGTAATTAAATATCAATAATACAATAAAATATTTCTAAAAATCTTAAGCAGAACAGGGTGGGCAACCTCGGTCCCTGAGGGCTGTAACCAAGTCAGATTTTAGGATTTCCCTCCATGAATATGTATGAGATCTATTTACATGCATAAGTACATAATTATAGCCTTACTGGGTCAGACCAATGGGCCATCTAGCTCAATATTCTGTCTTCACAGTTGCCAATCCAGGTCACAAGTACGTGGCAAAAACCCAAATAGTAGCAACATTCCATGCTACCGATCCAGGGCAAGCAGTGGCTTTCTCAATAACAGACTATGGACTTTTCCTCCAGGATCTTGTCCAAACCTATCTTAAAACCAGCTATGCAATCCACTCTTACCACATCCTCTGGCAACGTGTTCCAGAGCTTAACTATTCTCTGAATGAAAAAAAAACTTCCTCCTATTGGTTTTAAAAGTATTTCCGTGTAACTTCATCGAGTGTCCCCTAATCTTTGTAATTTTTGATGGAGTGAAAAATTGATCCACTTGTACCCGTTCTACTCCACTAAGCAAACCCCCAAGGTGGACCCTAGCATCCAGTAACTGTGATTCAGGTTATTCTTCCCAATGTGCATCACTTTGCATTTGTCCACATTAAATTTAATCTGCCACTTGGACGCCTAGTCTTCCAATTTCCTAAGATCACAATCCGCATGCGTTTTAACAACTTTGAACAGTTTAGTATCATCTTCAAATTTAATCACCTCACTCGTCGTTCCAATTTCCAGATCATTTATAAATAAGTTAAATAGCACCGGTCCCAGTATAGACCCCTGCGGCACTCCACTGTTTACTCACCTCCATTGAGAAAAATGACCATTAACCCTACCCTCTGTTTTCTATCTGATAACCAATTCCTTATCCACAACTGAACTTTACCACCTATCCCATGACTCTTTAATTTTCTCAGGAACCTCTCGTGAGGAACTTTATCAAAAGCTTTCTGAAAATCTAGAAACACTATATCAACCGGCTCACCTTTATCCACATGTTTATTCACACCTTGAAAGAAGTCAAGCAAATGTGTGAGGCAAGATCTCCCTTGGCTGAACCCATGCTGACTCTGTCTCTTTAAATCATGTTTGTCTACGTGTTCCACTATTTTATTTTTTATAATTGTTTCTACCATATTCACCCCTAAGTTCAACACAATTGGCACATCATGTCAGAAGTTTCTGTAACCCTTCCAAAAATACTCTGATGTCTGGTCACTGAAATACTGCTCCACTGCCTCCAATTCACTCAAAAATTATCACCCTTTAAACTCTTTTGTAAGGTCTGGAAACAGAAAATAGTCAGATGGAGCAAGATCTAGTGAGTAGGATAGATGAACTATGCACTGAAACCCTGAGTCAAAACATCCATCGTTTTACCAGCCTTGTGAGCAGGTGCACTGTCTTGCAAAAATAGAACTCCTTTCCGCAGCTTCCCTCTCTTTTTTTTTCTTTCAATGCCTCCTTTAATCAGCACAGCAAGTTACAGTAATATTCTACATTAACTGTTTGGCCCCCTTGGAAGATAGTCAGTTAATACAATATCATCCTGATCCCAAAACACTGTGGCCGTGACCTTTCCTGCTGATTTTTGGGTCTTGAATTTCCTTGGCCTTGGAGAACCTGAGTGCCACTATTGCAGGGACTGTTGTTTTGTCTCAGGATCATAGTGGTGTAGCCACGTTTCATCAACAGTAACTAGTTGTTCCAAAAAGTTGGCACCAGCTCGCTGAAAATGCTGTAAAATCAGCCTGGAAGTGTTCTCTCAACATTGTTTCTCGTCAGCATTCAAACTGCTGTCTCAAGGCACCTATATAGGGGAATGGTGCCTTGAGATAGCAGTGGGCGAAACATGAATTTGTGTCAGCTATTACTCCTATTCAGCATACCTTAATGTCTCAATGCTAAACTATGTTCAGAATAAGTAAGCACTGATAGTAGTATATAGGAATCAATATTTTTGCTCAAAAATATAATGGATTGATGACGATTATATGGTGAAATCAGTTCTCATATGAAATATGGTCCTATAATGCTTTTTTCTATATAGAATATTGTTTGTGATGTGGAAGTAGAATGGATGACATTGATCTTAGTGTGGTAATTAGATGGTATGGATCATATGATTTTTGGTTAAGGTTTTTCAATGACCATTCTGAGGGAAAGAACTGAAGAATGAAGATGATTGGTGTATTAGACAAAATTTTATCATACCTGATATATTATTTTGAAGAATGATGGGAATTAACATTTTATTTTTATTTATCTGAGGAAACACAATTGATGTGGGTTGAGGTGAAACATTAATTCATGTAGGGCTTGATCTCTCAGAAGAATGAAGATAAGTGCCCAAAATTTTCAATTATTTAAATTTTTGAATATATTTGTTACATCAAGGACTGAAAAGTGTGTGTCATTGTATTTCAAGCATTTCTTTTTTCTAAAAACAAAATATAATGGACTGATGGTGAACATTGGTGTAATTTATGCAGGTTCAAGTAGGGCAACATCTCTGATGGTCGGATTGAGTTTGGGAATTTTGTTTTCTGAGATGGATATTTTTGACCTTGATAAAATAGACTCAAAATAGATGCTTTTATGGATTTCTCACACAGACATCCTATTATAAAATGAAGTGCAGTGCTTTCATAATGCTGCCACCTTTAGCCAGATTGGAAAAGAGGTGTTCCCTGGGAGATGATTCGGTTAGGTAGAAGAAATTATACAGGTAGAGTTGAATTTTCACATCCACACATTTAGGGGTCCTATTACTAAGGTGCGCTAACCGATTTAGTGCACGCTAAATGCTAATGCGCCCATTATATTCTATGGGCACCTTAGCATTTAGTGCAGGCTAACCCCCTCTTCTACGAAACTGCGCTAGCATTTTTTTAGCGCAGAGAGCCACGCTGAATGGCCTGCGCTGCTCCCGACGCTCATTGAGTTCCTATGAGCGTCGGGAGCAGCGCGGGCCATTCAGCGCGGCTCCCCATGCTAGAAACCACTAGCGCGGTTTCATAGAAGAGGGGGGGTAAATGCTAATGCGCCAATTATATTCTATGGGCTCCTTAGCATTTAGCATGTGCTAAATTGGTTAGCGCGCTAAATCAGTTAGCGCGCCTTAGTAAAAGAACCCCTTAGTTTTGCCTTATATTTTTGCCCACAAAAACACCAGATACAAAATATGTGGGCAGCATTGTGCCCTGATATGTGTAAGTAAATTTTAAAAGAGAAATCCCTGGTTAGCTCCAGGTTGTTTAATAAAAACTGGTTCTCTAATGTACTGTAAATTATTATGCATGCAATGCATATCAGGAGGTAGATTTTATATTTAATACTTGACTTTTGCAAGTTACAAGGCACTTACACAAGCTATTTCTTTGCCCAGGAAGGTTTGCACTCTAAGTCCTCCCTGAGGGTGGTGATTTGCCCAAGGTTGTAAGCAGTGCTACTGGGAAAAGCAGGATTTGAACCCTGGCTTTCCTGGTTCTGCGCTCGCTGTTCTAAACACAAGTGCAGTGTATTGTGAACTGTCTGCCGTGGCACAATAGGGTTCCCCCTGAGGATTCCAGGTGTGCCCTGAGATGCTGGTGAGGAGGAGAGGCGCCGGTGCTGGCTGACTGATTACAGGACGTGCCTCTCACCGGCTCCTCTGTTCCTTCTCCAGCACCCCACTCCCCCACCCCACTGGTGATAATAGGAGACTCAGGGCTGCGGCTGGAGGAGATCCGTGCATGCATGGACGTCGACGCGATGACATTCGTATGCGTGTGACATTATTGAGTTCATGTCCGTGCATTTCTGGGTGCCCTCCTGCTGCAGCCCCGAGATTAGTGTGCCAGCAGCTTAAAAAGTTTGCAACACACCGCACTAGACTATCTTCCTAGTTTTTATCTACTTAGTTTTTCCTGCTGACTAGAGCAGTGTTTTTCAACACGCGGTTTGCGTTTTCCGACCACTTGTTGGGGGTACGCTCACTGGCTGCCACCAAGGATATTGCCTGCCTGCCCGCCAAAGCCACAGCCTTCCTGCCCTCTACCCTTCGTCAAAGCTCTGCCAGGGATCCATCATTCCTGCCTGCACTCCTCCACTGAAGCTGACCGAGAGGGCTTCCCCTCTGATCTTGGAGTTGACATCAGAGGAAAGTCTTACGGGTCAGCAGGGGGAAGGGGGTTTTCCCAGTTACTTCCTTCTGTCTTCAGCGGCTCTCGTTGCAGGGAACCGGAAACCTTCTCTCCGATATCAGAGTTGATGTCAGAGGGAAGGCTTGTGGGTCAGCCGTGTGCAGCATGTGAATCGCGGCCTCTGTGTCCCTTCAACGAGGGTTGCTGAAGGCAGAAGGAGCAAGTGCGGCTCGAGCAAGTATGGGAGAGAGGAGACATGATCTGGGAGAAAGGGGGGGGAGGAGCGCATTGGGATTGGGATGAGCATGATTTTGGGACAAAGGCTGGAAGGCAGGGAGGTGGGGGGCATGAACTTGGGAGGGAGGAAGGGAGCACTAATTTGGAACATAGGAGGGAGGGAATAGAAAGGGAGAATTATTGGGCATGAGTGCGTGAGTGAGAGGGAAAGAGATGGTGTACATGGGGAAAGGAAGAAAGAGGAAAATTGGGCAGAGAGAGAGAGAGAGAGGAGTGAGGTAGAGAAGCATGGGGAATAGAAGGATGAGAGGGAGAAATGTTGGATATGGTGGTGGTGGAGAGGGATGCAAGGGGTGGAGGTGAAGGGGATGCAAGGGGGAGGAATTGTGGACATAGTGATTGAGAGAGAGATGTGGCATTGTGCAGGAGAGGGGTGATAGAAGGAGAAATGGGCATGGGGCTGGTGGGCAGCAGTGAAAAATGCTGCACCTGTTTCCGGGGCATGAGATAGGGAGAAATGTTGGATGTGGTAGTAGAGGGGATGGGAGAGATGCCTGGATCTCTCAAGACAGATGGATTGTAAGAGAGAGAGGGAGACATGTTGCCAATAGGGGTGGAGGAGAGCAGAAGAAAAGTTGGACTCATGAAGGGACAGAGAGAGATGTTGGTTGGGGAAGGGAATGAGATCCGGAGGAGAGGAAGCATACAGGAGGCAGAAAGAAAGAAATATTGTATGCACAGTCAGAAGGAAGTGCAACCAGACACTCATGAAATCACCAGACAACAAAGGTAGGAAAATGATTTTAGTTTCAATTTAGTGATCGAAATGTGTCTGTTTTGAGAATGTATATCTGCTGTCTATATTTGTCTGTTTTTCTATAGTTGTTACTGAGGTGACATTGCATATTTGAAAGTTATCTGCCTTGACCTCCTTGGAAAAAAATGAATATAAATGATAATTAAAAAATAATATAATAAAAGCAGGAATATAAAAAAATATATAAACACCTACAGATATTCTCATATAAATACCGATATCAGAGACTCATTAGAGCAGGTTCCTAGCACGGAGAAAAAACCTCTGTGTTTCCCGGGGGTCAACCCAGGAGACTGCTATGAGTCTCTAAGAGTCTCTGATATTGGTATTTAATTGAGAATATCTGTAGGTGTTTATTTATAAATGATAATTAACATTTTCTGTGCATACAGTGTGCTTTGTGGGTTTTTTTTAATTTTGTGGTTACCATTATGTATTAATAAGATTATATTGTATGTATATGAAAAATGGATAGATGAAATTGCATTACAATTAGTACTATCATTATGGGGGTGGGGTTTGGAGTAGAGACTGGGTGGAGCTTGGGCAGGGATACTTGGTTAGACTTAGGGGGTACTTGGCTTGAAGGAGTTGAGAAACACTGGACTCATATGCCCTGAGTTGTGATACAATGACAATGGCAAGGAGAGAGTTTGGAAGCGCTAGCTCGCTTACCTGCACTACCCTCATATCCAGTCCTGTCTCCGAGGAAAGCTGCTCCCTGACATGCCGAGCTGGTTTGGGGGAATTCTTGTAGGCATTCTTTAATGTTTCCAACTGTTTGGCTGTGATGGTGGTCCTGGGTCTCTTGGCCCCTGCCTCTGAGTCATCTACAATAGAAACAGAGGTATTTTATTTCTCTACTTTAAGAGGCAATGGTAAACCTAATTCTGGCATAATACTGGATGCTAAGACTGGGTGTTTAAGACACTCCACAGTCAATGCTGCTAGTGGACTGCCAAGTACGAGAAAATGTGTGCTGCACATGTGAAAACCTGACACAGAATCCTACTGCAAAACTAGTGCCATGTGGGATTTCGGCATGTCTGTCTTAAGCTCTGCGCTGTGAAGTCTTCCCCAGAATATTCCATATTAAGCAACTGCAGTTCCTTCACAATAACCAAACTACAATGCCGGTTCTCTCACATAATATTGCTATGAAAAGTGTAAAGTGAGTTTCTTCAGGGTCCCCCTGCCAGCTCATCATACCTGATGCTCATCCTCTCCTTTCTGATCTCTATGTACTTCTGGCTTCATTTTTGATCTTATATGAGTTCACGTTAATCCATGCATCTGTGACATTAGTATTTTGCTCACACCCAACTGTATCAGCACGCTATTAGCTTGTCAAACTTTTTATAGTAGTGATGTTAAACTTATCATTTCAACATATCAAAAGTCCTCACTACTCAAAGTAAATGAACAGAAAATATTTTTTTTATGAACTCGGTGGCTACCCTCAGAGAAATTTCATTTATCCAAACTGATCTTCGGTATGCCAATTTCTCCAAAAGTCCTTCTTATTATTTGTAACATTCAAATGTCATTATTTGTTATTTAGAACCCCCCCTTAACTAGACAGTAATATTTAAATATAAATATGATTTTCTAAATAATGAATAATGTAATTTGAATGTTGCAAATAATAAGAAGGACTTATGGAGAAATTGACATACCGAAGCTCAGTCTGGATAAATGAAATTCCTCTAAGGGTAGCCACCGAAGTCCATCAAAACTCTTTTCTATTTATTTACTTTGAACAGTGAGGACTTTTGATATATTGAAATGATTAGCATATTGCTAGCATCTCATTATTTTCTCACTGGAACTTCAGTGCACAACTGGTTGTTTGCATTATCCAGCTCTGGGCATTGCCACGTTCCTCTATCTATTTCATAACATCATTTGTGATATTCTACCAGATGGATTCATTGCCTTTTTGGAGGTCAATTCTACAACTTGTAAACATGACTGTGTCTCATAGAAACATGGAAATAGATGGATATGGGTGTTGACAGGGATGTACAGCTCAAACATTTTCATTTTATTTAGTTTCACATGTCTTAGTTTGCATTTGATAAAATATTTGTGTTTCAAGAGCAAAATTATTAGTAGTTCACACCAATGGTATAGTAAGAGTAAGAGGTGTCCATGGCAGTGGTGCTTCCCTCTGCGCCCTCCCCCCGCACCCTTCTCTCCGTGACTCTACTTCTTCTGCGCTCCCTGCTCCTTACTACCCCCATTCCACACTTGCTCTCTCCCTCCCCCATACCTCTTAATCTTTGCCAGCACGAGTGGCTTCTGCAGCATGCTTCTCGCGCCAGCGTTGGATTTCCCTCTGATGTCACCTCCTGGCCCCGTGACCCAGAAGTGATTCAGAGGGGAACCAAGCTGACACAAGCAACAAACAGAAGTTGCTCGTTCTAGCAAAGATAATAGAGGTATGGGGTGGGGGGGAGGGATGGCATGAGCGTGGCGTGGTGGAGCGGAGAGATGCCAGCGCCAGGGGCGCCTGGGGCGTCTGGGGCAGTCCGCACCCCTCCCTACTATGCCACTGGTGCATACTCTTTTGGAAAGAACATGCACTGTTGAGAAATAATGTGCACTCTTCCAAAATAGTGCACGCTCTTTCCCAATAATGCACATCAGGAAAGACTGTGTATGTTTATGTGTATTAAAATTTGATATTCCACTAGATCTAGCAATAATTTTCAGTGGGTTACATATAAATTACAAATAAGAAAAGACCTGTTCTAAACATATATATCTGAGTTACATTCGAATCCATCCAATCAATAAAATAGTATCTTATTGTAGTTTGATTGCCTCCGAACCTCACAATTAATGAATATGATCATTTGGAAAGGAGTCAATTCCAAAGGCTTGTTGAAAAAATACCTCCCCCCTATCCAGCAGCACCCCTTGCCTGCTCCCCCCTGTCCAGCAGTAGCCCTTCTCCCTTCCTTTTACCTCCCCCCTGTCCAGCAGCACCCCTTGCCTGCTCCACCTGTCCAGCAGTAGCCCTTCTCCCTTCCTTTTACCTCCCCCCTGTCCAGCTTCACCCCTTCACTGTTCCCCCTGTTCAGCAGTAGCTCTTCTCCCTTCCTTTTACCTCCCCTCTGTCCAGCAGCACCCCTTGCCTGCTCCCCCTGTCCAGCAGTAGCCCTTCTCCCTTCCTTTTACCTCCCCCGTCCAGCAGCACCCCTTGCCTGCTCCCCCTGTCCAGCAGTAGCCCTTCTCCCTTCCTTTTACCTCCCCCCTGTCCAGAAGAACCCCTTCCCTGCTCCCCCTGTCCAGCAGTAGCCCCCCTTCCCTGGTTTTCATTCTCCCTCTTTCCCTCTGTCTCTCCAAAAGGTTGCTGCTGCAGCATTCCCCCCGTGGTCTCACACAGGCATCAGTAACGTTTCTCATCCCCCTTCCCCTCTCCTCCCGGGTCTCACACAGCTGTCAGCAGCGCAGCATTCACAACTCGCTGCTCCTGCTTGCTTCGATCCTTCATCACTGCCGGTTCCCACCTACTTTCTTTTTGCGAGAAGGCAGAAGCAGGACCGGCAGCGAGGAAAGCCCTAAGCAAGCAGGAGCAGCGAGTTGAAGCCTCACTCCCTGCCCTAGCCTGGAAGTGATGTCGGCAATGAAGAAAATCGGTGCTGCAGGCTACTTTTATGTGCCGCAAACCGAACCGCCACAGGCTCCATTGCTGCACACACGCCGCACGCTGTACTGCACATGTCTGACACGGAGGCACAAATCACGGATGCAGAAATGATGCCGTTTCAACTGCACATGCACGGGTAAGGGTTTTATTCTATTAGATTCCTCTTTTCAAGTTTTGTTCTTTCAAACAAAGGCACATCTCTAGTTTTTGATGTATGCAGAGGAGTTGTGAAAACTTCCAAACTCTGTCCCTGCAAACCATGTTGTAAGTTATGTTTCATTTAGGAAAACTAGATGTTCAGATTGAGAAGAACTAAGCCTGCAACAAATGTACAAACCTATGCAAGCGTGCTTGTGATGCCAGCATTTCGAGGCAGAGTAATACAAAAGCATGCTCTTGTCATCAGTAGTGCAAACAGGAATTCTGTCACTAGAGAAGAACTGACTGAACTGAAACAGAATCCTTAATCAATGAGAAGTCTGAACTTGCCAATGTACATTAAAATCCATCATGGACCACTTCCATTCTCACTTTAAACATCAGGCATTTGGAGGGTTCTCTCATTTCACTAGTATTTTAGAGCAGTATTCTTCAACTTTTTTACACCTATGGACCTGCGGAAATAAAATAATTATTTTGTGGACCGGCAAACTAATAAGACTGAAATTTTAAAAAACCCCATCGCCGCCCTGTCCCCGCGAGCTCGGTCCCGTTAACCATCTGATCCCATCCGTACAAGCCTCAAATAGTTATGATTTTATATTGTTCCCTTCCAAAAAATAGGCTGATGCTAGACCCAAAAGCCCATACGCTAGATGGGTCTAGCATCAGCCTATTTTTTTGGAAGGGAATAGTGTGTTCCACAAGCTTTTTAGAGTGATGTTGAAATGATTTTATATTGAACATATTTTATTAAAGTATAAAAAGAAACAATAGTCTATACAATTGTCATTTTATAAATATAAATAATACAGGGCAGGAATCAACAAAACCCCCGTCTCCCCTCCCCTTCACATATATCCCCTCTACTATCAAGAAAACTGAATAAGCCAAATTACAGAACGCTACACAAATATCATGCTAACAGAATACCGCAGTCACACATGGCAGGAATGGTGTTAGGGGGAGTGCAACTAGGGCAACTGCCTCCTGGTCAGAGAGAGCCCTAAGCCATCTGGAAGCTAAAGAAGCACTGCTTGGGCTTTGCACTCCCCAGTTATGTCTAACATCAGTTCTAGCAGGATACATATTTTAAATCTGATATATTCTAATCACAAGATAGAAATAAAATTATTTTTTTCTACCTTTTGTCATCTCTGGTTTCTGCTTTCATCGTCTTTTCACTCTCTTCTATCCAGTGTCTGCCCTCTCTCTTCAATCCAGCATCTTCCCCTTCCATCTACTGTCTGCCGTCTCCCCCTCCCATATGGTATCTGCATTCTTTCTATGCCCCTCTCTCCTACACCAGATCTAGCATCTTTGTCCCTCTTTCTTTATTTCTCATCTGACCCCCCTTCCCAGCATCAATCTCTCTCTACTTTGTCATTCCTCTGTCTCTCCCCTTTCCCTCATCTGATCTCTCCATTCCATCCTGACTTCTTCCTCTCCTCTAATCTCCCTGCCAACTGTTTCCTTCCAATTTTCCTCCTCCCCTGTCCAGCAGAGATGATAGACCATCTGGGGATGAGCCACAGAAGAAGGAAGACAAGATTTACACCATGGATAAGGACTTAAGACCCCCGAGGAACCTCCAACTAAAGAAGATTGGAATCATAGTTGGAGATTCCATCATAAGAAATGTGGACAGCCACACTGCGGGAGGAAGAAAGGATAGACTGGTTACCTGCCTGCCTGGTGCAAGAGTGAGGGATGTGGCCAGCAGGATCACCAGGATCTTAGACGGAGTAGGAGGAAAGGATACCGCCGTGCTTATCCACGTGGGAACCAACGATGTTAGCAGACGGAAATATGATAGGGAAGAAATGAAGGACCAGCTCCGAACACTCGGAAGGAAATTGAAGGTCAGAGATGTGAAGGTGGCTTTCTCGGAAATCCTCCCGGTGCCGAGAGCGGACGCAATGCGACAGGATGAACTGAGAGAAGTTAACGCCTGGATGAGGCGATGGTGTGAAGAAGAGGGTTTCGACTTCGTGCGAAACTGGACAACATTCTGGGGAAGAAGCAGGTACTTTAGAAAGGACGATCTACACCTCACCAAGCAGGGAGCGAGAGTCCTAGCTGAGAACATGAAGAAGTTCATTGAGAAGGCTTTAAACTAAAGATCAGGGGAGAGCCGACAGTCGACGGCCCGGACACCAGGATATCCTGAAGAGGAAACTTCAAACAACCACACAGATATAGAGGAAGAACAAGATGAAACTACAAGAGGCAATGAAAACGAAAATGATCAAATGGATACAAAAAGGGATGTGAGGACCACTAAATCCAGGAAATTATCACGAACAGATCTTAAATGTATGTACACAAATGCCAGAAGCTTAAGAAACAAAATGGGCGAACTGGAAGAACTAGCAAAGAGTAAACAACTGGATATCATAGGAATAACAGAAACATGGTGGAATGAAGAAAATGAATGGGACACGGCATTGCAAGGATATAAACTATACAGAAGAGATAGGATTGGGCAAAAAGGGGGAGGATTTGCCCTGTATGTCCAAAAGGAAATAGAGTCTATTAGAGAGGGGGAGATGGAAGCAAATAGTAAACTAGAGTCCCTCTGGATAAAGATTCCTGGACAAAAAGAAGCAGATATACAAATTGGCCTCTATTATCGACCCCCGGGACAGACTGAAGAAACAGACAAAGAAATGATGGAGGAAATTAACAGTGGATGTAACGATCATGGGGGACTTCAATTTTCCGGGGATAGACTGGAAACTGGGAACGTCAATCTGCGGCAGGGAGACAAAATTCCTGGAAATGATAGGAGATTGCTTCCTTGAACAAATGGTGGGAGAATCGACAAGAGGAAACGCAATCCTGGACTTGGTTATAAATGGCATTACTAGAAGGACAGCAGATGTAGAGGTTACGGCCCCGCTGGGGACAAGTGATCACAATATGATCAATTTTACCATTGGCATCGGAAAGGGGAAACCAATCAAGACTAAAGCCACAACCTTTAACTTCAAAAAAGGGAATTACGACAGCATGAGAACCATGGTTAGAAAACGGCTCAAGAAGGGCAAAGCAGAAATCCAAACAGTTGATCAAGCATGGTCTCTACTGAAAAATACCATCACTAAAGCACAGAATCTTTACATACCGAAGATATCCAAAGGAAGGCGAAAAAAGAGCAAAGGTGAACCAGCTTGGTTATCCAAAGAGGTGAAGGATGCAGTAAGGGATAAGAGGAACTCGTTTAAAAAATGGAAGCGGGAAAAAACGATGGAGGCCTGGAACTGTCACAAAATCGACCAGAAAAAGTGTCATAAAGTGGTAAGAGACACCAAAAAAGTCTATGAAGAAAAGATAGTGCAAGAAGACAAAAACTTCAAGCCCTTTTTTAGATATATAAAAGGAAAGAAACCAGCAAGAGAAGCAGTGGGCCCTCTCAACGACCAAGGAAGAATAGGGTCAATCAAAGAAGACAAACAAGTTGCCGATAGGTTAAATTCATTCTTTGCCTCTGTCTTCACAAATGAGGACACTACAACAATGCCAGACACTGGGAGGGTATTCACCGGAGGCATAGAGGAGAGCCTAACAACAGTAAATGTGAAGTTGGACATGATTTACTTTCAGATTGACAAACTAAAAAGTGATAAATCCCCTGGACCAGATGGAATTCACCCGAGAGTATTAAAGGAACTTAAGATAGAAATTGGGGAACTATTACAATCCTTAGCTAACATGTCAATTAGAACTGGGCAAATACCAGATGACTGGAGGATAGCAAATGTCATCCCAATTTTCAAAAAAGGATTAAGAGGTGAACCAGGAAACTACAGACCTGCGAGTCTCACATCGGTTCCTGGGAAGATAATCGAAGCACTAATTAAAGATCTCATTGTACAACACTTGGAAAATCACAACCTAATGAGAGCTAGTCAATACGGCTTCAGGAAAGGGAGGTCATGTTTGACAAATTTACTTCAATTCTTTGAGAAGGTGAGCAAACAAATAGATAGTGGAGATCCAGTGGACATAATTTACTTGGACTTCCAGAAAGCGTTTGACAAGGTCCCGCACGCAAGGCTTATGAGTAAACTATTAAGTCATGGAATAGGAGGAGAAGTGCACGGATGGATCGGCAATTGGCTAGAGAACAGAACGCAGAGGGTAACCATAAATGGGAAATTCTCAGACTGGGAGAAGGTGACCAGCGGCGTGCCCCAGGGCTCGGTTCTTGGGCCCATCTTGTTCAATATTTTTATAAATGACCTGGAAGAGGAAACATCATGCAATATAATCAAGTTTTCAGATGATACAAAACTATGTTGGGCGGTTGGCTCTCAAAGGGACTGTGAGGATCTTCAGAAGGATCTAAACCAGCTGGAAACGTGGGCGATAAAGTGGCAGATGAATTTTAACATAGACAAATGCAAGGTGATGCATCTGGGAAAGAAAAACAAAGAACATGAATATAAGATGTCGGGGGTGACATTAGCCAAATGCGAACAAGAAAGGGATTTGGGGGTGCTGATAGACAGAATCCTAAAGCCATCGGCTCAATGTGCGGCGGCGGCGAAGAAAGCAAACAGGATGTTGGGCATAATTAAGAAGGGGATCACGAGTAGATCTGAAGATGTTATAATGCCACTTTACAGAGCAATGGTCAGTCCAACACTGGTCTCCATGCCTTAAGAAGGATAAAATTCTGTTGGAGAGGGTACAGAGGCGAACCACGAAACTAGTCAAAGGCATGGAGAATTTAAGCTACAAGGAATGCCTCGGAAAACTGGGACTGTTCACCCTCGAAAACAGAAGACTGCGTGGGGATCTGATTGAGACTTTTAAAATATTAAAAGGATTTGACCAAATTGACCAGGAAGCAGCATTACTGACATTTTCAGATGTGACACGGACAAGAGGTCATAGCCTGAAACTGAGTGGCAGCAGGTTCAGGACAAATGTCAGGAAGTTCTGTTTCACACAACGAGTGGTGGGCGCTTGGAATGCTCTCCCGGAGGAGGTTGTGGCGGAGACTACTGTTCTGGGTTTCAAACGCAAGTTGGATGCACATCTTCTTGCAATCATATTGAGGGATACGGGAAATCCAGGTCTCCAACAAGGAGCACCTAAATGGGCCTCCGCGTGTGCGGATCGCCGGACTAGATGGACCTTGGTCTGATGCGGTGAAGGCGTTTCTTATGTTCTTCCTCCCCCCATTCAACAGTAACTCTCTTCCCTTCCCTTTCCCTTCTCCCCTGTCAGCAGTATCCCCTTCCCCTCCCTTGTCCAGGAGTACCCCTTCTCCCTTTCCTCCTCCCCTTATCCAACAGTAACTCTCGTCCCTTTCCTTTCCCTTCTCCCCTGTCAGCAGTATCTCCTTCCCCTCCCTTGTCCATGAGTACCCCTTCTCCCTTTCCTCCTTCCCTCTCCAGCAAATGTTTCCTCTATGTAGGCTAGCGGCAGCTCTGTGTGCTTTTAACTTCAGCACACAGCTGCTCCTAAGCAGTATTTTAGCTGCGATTTCATGAGGCAGCCTCGGGGCTTTTGGTAGGCCGGCCCACATCGCATCATCGAAGCGGGCCAGCCTAGCAAAGGCCCCGAGGCTGTCTCATGAAACCGCGGCTAAAATACTGCTTAGGGGTAGCTGTGTGCCAAAGTTAAAAGCACACAGAGCTGCTGCTGCTGGTCTGGGGGTGCGGAGACAAAGGCAGGAGCAGGAGACATACGCGGCAGGAGTCCCGGTGGTGGAAGGCAGGAGTCCCGGCATAGCGAAGGCAACAGGAAGTTGCATGTCAGCTGACGCCAGCACCTTTTGTTGCAGCGGGGACCTGAATCCTTCACAGACCGGCAAGATATTTTTGCGGACCGGCACCGGTCTGTGGACCAGCGGTTTAAGAACTGTGTTTTAGAGTAATTGTTTTCTGCCTCCATCCTCAATCTCTAGTCATCCTTGCTCGTTATAAGAGAGTTCTTAGATCTTGGTTCTTTGTTTATGGGTTTAAAAAAAATCAACCTTGATATACCGCTATTTCTGTCATGCAGGTCAAACTGGTTTACAAATGATAATACTATATATAAAAGTGTGAAAAGAATGCAAACAGGGATACAAATAGGTAACTTAGTCACACATCATTTGTAATGTGAACACAAAATGTATGTGTGTTTATCAGTAAGGAATTGATCTCTGCTTTCCACCTCTTCGCATTTCTACCGAATGATCCACAATTAGTTGGAAAATAGAGGGCATCCATTTCTGGCATGTGTAGTGGATTTGCCTTCTGCAGAGAGTGGAAGGAAATTCTGTTTCCATGACCAAGGTTTCATATTTGCTAAAGGATAAGCTTTGTTTCAAAATACCTCCATCTGCGGTGATATTTTGCATCTTTCACAATACCTTCATTTATCCGAGGACGTCATATAGAGTCTAGAATGGACAGTGCAAAAATGTACTGTCACTTTTGAAAATAAAACATGTCAAACTGCCCATAGAATGCATGCGCAAGTGCCTTCCCACCCGCTGCCGGCTCACAGGACCATCAGTTCTTTGTTTTCTGCGGAGCAGAGAAGATGCTCTTAGAGTTCCTTTAAGTACACCTTTTTAATACGCATCATTAATGTGTATATTGTATGCACACTTTTTGCGCTTTCCCGTCTTCTAGTTGTAATTTTTTATTTTCATCTTATATCTTTCGCTTCATACTAAAATTTTGGATTTTTGACAAACTTTTATTTTGGGGCCTCTGGCCCTTTTTCAGCCTGTTCTAAAAGTGGGAACAGTCACACTTTTTCAGTAAATCTTTTACTTGACCTCTCTATAACCACTGAGTCTTTTGAACTCGCGTCGGGAGGAAAGGAATGCTGGCCTCTGGCCTAACTCCAGGTAAGAACTTAAGGCCACTTCTGACTGGCGCTGATAGGGGGAACTGGTGCAGCAGCAGAAAGTCCAGTAGTGGGAGTGTCTGCGGGGATCTATACACTGGCATAAAGGTTGGGAAGGAAAAGTAGCGCAGAGTCAAGGAAGTGGTTCAGGCATGACAAACAGCGGTGGGACCAGTGAAGAACAGTCAGGATCAATGGGGACCCAAGAGGCCAGGGAGTAGGGAACTGGCAGTGGCTCCACGAGTAGCTGGAAGACCTGTGGATGAGCTGGATGGAAGTCCAAGGCTGATGGATGAAGGCATGATGGCTGATCGGCAGTGGGACCAGCAGGGCCAATGGCAACCGGCGAAGTAATTGGTAAATGGCACTGGTAGCAGGCAGTGGATCCCTAGGGGGCAGCCTGGTAAACCCTGGGAGCACTGGCAAAAGATTTGAGGAGCATCTAGCGGAGGGACTGGCAATTGGCGGTGGACCGGTAAATGGCACCAGAAGCTGGTGAAAATCTGGAGGGCCAATGGAGGATCAAAGAGGACTTGGAAGATCTGAAGAATGCAGATTCCAGGGAGGACCTCGTGATGACCAGGATGTGTTTGGAAGGACTTGGTCATATGTTTTAGGAGTATGAGCAAAGAGTGTGTAACCCTGCATGTTTGTGTTTTAACAGTGTTCCAGAGAGTACCTGGGGATGATGTGTGACCGCTTGGCCCAGTCACATGATGACAACCTGCTACAAGTAAAGAACTTTGCTTTTTAGTACCCTTTTCGATTTCTTGACAGTCTAAATCAGACATGGCAACTCCGGTCCTCGAGTGCCGGAATCCAATTGTGTTTTCAGGATTTCCCCAATGAATATGCATGAGATCTATTTGTATGCATTGCTTTCAATGCATATTCATTGGGGAAATCCTGACAGCCCAACTGGATTCCGGCTCTCGAGGACCGGAGTTGCCCATGTCTGGTCTAAATGCTTCTTATTCTTGAAGGAAAAGTGGCATCGCTATCAGTAATTACAACAGGCCCAAATGTTGGTTTTCAGCATAGAAGACTTGTCTATATGGACCAACTGTTTCCTGGTTAAATGAATAAGAAGATCTACAAATGAAACTTTTAGGCCAATGTACTAAAGTATGTTAACACAGACACAAAAGTGTGATAAATAGCTACATTATTAAACCCAAGTGGTTAATGTGCTTTCATAATGGTATTAAATACATGTAGAAAAATACAAAACATATAGGCAGGAATTCTATAAATGGTTCTCAAAAATGGGCAAAACAACAAAAAGATTGTGGAACAGATTGGATGTACCAGTTTGTAGTTTAATAAGCGTCCAAATAACTTAAAAACAATAATCTTAAAAACTGAGCATTTTTCACTGAGGATTTTCCACAATGTTGATATCATGTTTCACCTCTTTTAGATTTTTCATTACCATACCTTCTTTTTCTGGATTAATTACCACCATTTGTCCTGCTTTACCATCATTGTCTTTTCATCATTTCATTTCACCTCACACATGTGCACCACCACTTATTGTTGGTTATTTTAAATAAATAATTTTTTTCTAAATCTTTTAGGACCCTATAAGACCCCTGAGGAAGGCATTTTTTATTATGCTGAAACACGGCCGTGTTGGATCATTTTTATTTTATACGTTATATGATTTCTATCCTGTTTTTAAGATTATTGTTTTTAAGTAATTTGGATGCTTATTAAACTATAAACTAGTACATCCAATCTTCTGTTCCACAATCGTTTTGTTGTTTTGCTGCTTCGTTTCCTTTGTGAAACCTTTTGGTGCTATTTGGATTTTGTTGTTTTTATTCAAAAATGGGCACCAGAAAAGATTGGTGTTACGCATGCGCACTTTTTAGGATAACGCTTAGCTCTGATTTCTGTACCCAACTCTGGGCACCAGACTTACATCTGCTGAAACCTGCTGTAAATCCCGGCGCCCAGCTTTAGAGTGGAGATACCTCACTCTATAACAGGGGTGTCAAAGTCCCTCCTTGAGGGCCGCAATCCAGTCGGGTTTTCAGGATTTCTGCAATGAATATGCATGAGATCTATGTGCATGCACTGCTGTCAATGCATATCATTGGGGAAATCCTGAAAATACAATACAATACATTAGGGATTTCTAGTCCACCATTACCTTGCAGTTCAAGGTGGATCACAAAAGAGTTATCAAGGATGTATTACAACAAGAACTTACTAGAGAAAGAAAAAAAAAAGTTTGTACATTTTCAAAGAGAGTAAAAATGTGTATGGTTATTTGTTTGGGTAGTTGGCTTTAGTGAGAGGTGGTGATTGAAACTTGCGGTGTTATTTCTTTTTTCAGGGCTTTCTTGAAGAGTATGGTCTTTATTTCTTTTCTAAAAGTCTTATAGTCGAGGGATGCCGTCAGTAGATTGGCGATTTGGTTGTCTAGTTTGGCTGCTTGAGTGGCCAGGAGGCCATCATATAGTTTTTTCCGTTTGACCTTCTTAATTGGGGGGTATGAGAAAGGGGTGTGAGTTTTCCTATGTCTGATTGAGGTGTTGTGGATGAGGCGGTTATTCAGGTAGATTGGACTGTCTCTGTATAAAGTCTTAAATAGTAGACAGTAGAATTTAAATTGTATTCTTGCTGGTATTGGAAGCCAGTGTGATTTGAGATATGCTTCTGTAATGTGGTCATGTTTCTTCAATGAATAGATGAGTCTTAGTGCTGTGTTTTGGATAGTTTGTAGTTGTTTTGTTATAGTTGCAGGGCAAGGGAGATAGAGGATGTTACAGTAGTCAAGTAGACCTAGTATTAGGGACTGAACTATGAGCTGGAATTGAGTTTTTTCAAAGAATTTCCGAATTTGTCTTAAGTTTCTCATGACTGAGAATGATTTTTGTATTGTTTTATTGATTTGCGGTTGCATGGTGCAGCATCTGTCGATTGTTATTTCTAGTAATTTTAGGGTGGCTTGAATGGAGTAGTTGATTGCGTTGATTTCAATGTTGGTTGTGGTTGGTATTTTGTTGTTTTCTAGGAGGATGAATTTAGTTTTATCTGGGTTCAATTTCAGTTTGTGATCTTTCATCCAGGTTGCTACTGATTTTAGTGTTTGGTGTATTGTGTTTGTCATGGAGAGTTTTGGTTGATCGAAGGGTATGAGAATGGTAATGTCATCTGCATAGCTGTAGGAGGTTATGCCTTGTTTGTCCAAGTGTGAGCTGGGGGAGGCTGTATAGAGGTTGAATAGAGTTGGTGACTGGATTACGGCCCTCAAGGAGGGACTTTGAGATCCCTGCTCTATAACATTGCACACAACCTTTTGGAATACCCTTGACCTGCACATACCCCTCTCATGTCCAGGCCTCCTTTTGAGTTGCACGCTATGGGATTTAGGTGCCGTGTTATAGAACAGCATGCAGCCAGATGTGTGGAAATCCAAATTGGTACCACTTAATGTCAATAATTGGTTGTTGGCATCCAATTTTTGCTTGTTAATGGCTCATTAGCCAATTAAGTTGAGGGAGCATCTTGAAAGCAAGCCCGCATCTGGGCACCATATACAGAATCCAGGGGATACTGAAGAGATGCAGAAATGTGCTAAATAGTTCCTTACCCTACTGGTGCAATGAAAACTTACACATTAGTTAATTGAGCAGAGATTTCTCTTTCTCTAGTGCAGCATTTCTCTCAGTGGATAATATTTGCATATCATAAATATTGCCCATGAATGCATGCATTGATCATTGCATTAATGTGTATTAATGGCTGATAATTAGTAAGTTGGTGTTTGTGAAGAGGGCCTGTCAGAGGATTCTCTTTAATGGAAGGAGTGGTCTCGGACTTAGGAATCAGGACAAGGGCAACTGCAAGGGCCAAGTACTCAGGCCTAACAGAAGCCTGTTTCACTTCCTTTAGGACAGTCCTTAAAATAACCACTTTAAAGAGAGAGGCCATAGTGCCTCTCTACCCCTATTTTCTAGTTCCAATCCAACCCCCTCCCTCTCTAGCCTTTGCAAGTCAAAATGAAGGCTTGCTGTCCTAGCCTTCTGGTCCTGCCTATAAGCAGTAGAGAGAAAGGGTAAGTGATGGACTGGGTCTGGAAGGAGAATGGGAGAGAGAGAGAGATACAGATATCTTACTGAAAGGGCAGAGGAGAGACAGAACTGGAGATAGCTGGACTGGAATGAGGGAGGGAGAAAGTTAGAGATGGCTGGATTAAAAGAGGGAAGAAATAGAGAGGTAGAGATGGCTGAACTAGAACAGTGGAAGAGAGAAAGGTAAAAATTATAATTTCTTTAATGGTGGAAACTTGTCATGGAAAGAATCCACCCTACCCCACCCTCTGGACCCTGCTTTTCCCTCACCTGAACCTACCTAGGTGTCCCATATTTGGAAACCATAAAGCTGGTAACTTTACTCTAGTCAGAAGACAAGAAGCACATCAGCAATTTTGAAAGTATTAGGATCTCTGCTTTTCATAATATGTAGAAAATTCTATATGCACAATAATATCTTTAAGAGGATTATAACTGAAAATACCGTACTTTGCCTATCCTGCTTACCCTGATCAGTTGCTACTGCTCCTTCTTGCTGCCTTTCCTCCTCTCTTCTCTTGTGATTTGCAGCCTGGATTTGATACCTACCATTCTGCTTGGCTGTCTCATAGTCTTCCTTGCAGACCAGTCGCCCATCCTCCATGAGATAGAACTCATCCCCCGTGGCCAGCTGACGGCTGCAAATGATGCAAGCAAAGCAGTGGAGGTGATAGACAAAGTCCTGCGCTTTCCGAACCACCTGGGTTGGGGGAATTCCTTGCTGACAGGCTGTGCATTTTGTGCCAAACCGCCTGGAATAAAGCAAAGTAGATACTCTGACACTGATAATGTTCCTGCAGGAAAAAATAGATGATCCATCCTATTCCTGCTCCTTGGACAAGAAGATTTGCATTTTAAGATCGTAAGAGTTACAGTAATATTTGTATAAGGCTGGAAAGAAACCCATTTGAGACATGCTAAACCTGTTCTAGTGTATAATTCATGTCTAATGCAGTCTGGTATTTGCATCCTAGTATATCTCAATAGACTACTTTTCCCACCATTCACTAGGAGACCAGTGACAGTCAGAATCAAAATAACATGGTTTTAATCCCCTAACTGCAGTTGATACAAAAGATGAGTATGAACCTCTAGTTTGGAGTGGGAAAATCAAGGCACACTTAGGATTTACATTACCTCCCAAAGCATGAAGATCAACCAAGGGTCACTTCCTGCAAAAAAGTTGCTTTCTAATGGTCATTATAATAGCGGTTGAAAGAATTAGTGAGACTCGCTGCATACCAGATCCATATTTCAAAGTTTATTAAAATTTTATTATACTGCTAAATCAAAATTTCTAAGCGGTTTACAGTGCATTAAAAAGGGATTACATAAAATAAACAACAAAGCAAAAAATATAAAATAAAACCGACAGACTCAAAACAGGACATAACGACAGAAACTTAACAGAACAGGAACAAGAGGACTATGGGGAGAACTACATTATTGATAGGAAAGAAGAGAACAAGAAAAGGGAAATACAGTAGGAAGGAGAAACAAACCTGCATTAATACCAAATGAATAACTATTACCACTATCATGACTGATACCAAATTATAGAGTTCTTTCATGGAAATAATGATACATCTATCTTTCAAACTACAAATTGACTCTGTTCTCTTTTACGCTCGTATCACATTCATGTCGTCAAGGGAATCCTATCTCTGACTGCCATATTCTCCCTCTTCCTCAGCTTGGTCATCCCTTACATAGACTACTGCAACTCCCTTTACACTGGCCTCTCTACGTACTTGTGGAAATGCCTGTAATGGGTATAGTCTACAGCTATATGCTTACTCCACAATTCTAAACCGTTTCATCATATTACTCCTCTTTGCATGCAGAGCACTGGCTCCCAGTTTTCTTGTCCATTGTCCTCAAAATTCTCTCTGTTGTCTTCAAAGGTCCTCTCCCATCTGCTCCGATTACATTAATCAACTATTCACTCCTTACATTCCTACCAGGTCACTGCACTCCTCCAGTACTGGCTAGCTCTCCATCCCACCCCCATTCATAATCCATCCAGACACAACTCATGCTGCCTCCTTTAGCTATGTTGACCTCAGTTTATGGAACTCCCTTCCAGTACAACTATGCTTAGAATCTTGTTATATCCCACAACACAAAGGAAACCCATAACCCTATGTGTGAAAATGTAAACCAAGAAAAGGAATGGGAAAGGGATACAGCCAACCAACTTCAACGACAATCAATTTATTGAAACTATATAAATAGCTGATACATATATAATATCTACATGAAATAATACAGGCATAACAAAGAGTCTTTCGATCCTATTTTATGTTTGACCCCAAAACAGTCCGTGTTTCGGCTATAAAAACTTTCCTCAGGGGTGTATAAGTAAAGCCTAGTAGATGGCGCCAGAATACAGATAATAAAACCAAAAAGGAAAACTCTCAATATCCTGTTAATAGCCAGCCTTCTTAATGCAGTATCAAATAAAAAGAAAGCTGAAAAAGACTTTTATAGCCGAAACATGAACCGTGTTGGGAGTCCAGCAAAAAAAGGATCGAAAGACTCTTTGTTATGCCTGTATTATTTCATGTAGATGTTATATATGTATCAGCTATTTATATAGTTTCAATTAATTGATTGTCCCTGAAGTTGATTGACTGTGTCCCTTCCCCACTCCTTTTTTTGGTTAGAACCTTGTTATGCCAGGTTTAACCCAGGCCTTTCCACATACTTGATACCTCTTCACTCATTTCCCTCCTACTTATCCCTCCTTTGTGATATGCTATTAGTACAGATTTTATTTTTCCTTGGTTTGCTAGTCCTTCTTTCCCTTTTTGGATTGCTCCCTCTATGACCTACATCGTTGGAGTTCTTTTATTTTGTTGTAAACCGCCTTGGCACCAGTTCTGACATACACGATATATCAAGCCCTGTGTATAAATAAATGAATACCTGTCTCAGTCTAGAGAGAGAGTCTGCAAACCATGCTCTCACTGCTGTGAAGGCTGAGCCAATGAAGCAGGCTTTTGGCACCCTTGAGCTGTGGTGCCCTGAGTCAGTGCCTGCTTTGGTTCATGCCTTGGGCCAACCCTGCTGACACAACACATGGAGAACAAGTTGATGTTGTGCAGAAGCAACCCTGACAGTATTTGCTGTTTTATCAGTGACAATGAAACTTTTCTTCTTTATGCAAATGGGTTTGTGTGTATACCAGACTGGGGATGAGCCTCACTCAAGCCATAGCATAATAGGGTATAATCTTGGTCTATCAAATATGCTGCTGGTGCCCTTCTTAATACCTGCAAACACCACAGAGCCCAGTATGAGCAGTGAACCTCTGATACAATAGTGTAGTGAAGGTAGGAGGCAGCCAAGGCGGTGGCGCACCCCTGTGTCCTCCTCTCCACCTCCACCCCCATGCCACACTCGCCTCCTCCCGTCCCCCTGTACCTCTTTAAATCTTTGCGAGCGCATGCAGTTTCTCCGGCCTGCTGCTCGCACTGGCATTGACTTTCCCCCTGATGTTACTTCCTGGCCCCACGACCTGGAAGTGATTTCAGAGGGGAGTCAGGCTGGCACGAGCAGCAGGCCAGAGAAGTTGCTCACTCTGGTGAAGATTTAAAGAGGTATGGGGCAGGAACAGGAGGGCATGAGCTGACGGGGGGGTGGGTGCCCCCCCACAAGACGGCATCCGGGGCAGTCTGTCCAACTGCTCTTCTTACTACGCCACTGTCCTGATAAAATATAAAAGAAAGGAACACATGAACACCAGCAATGCTTTGTGCAGCTCTGATTGCAAATGAAACAGAACCCTGATGTCACAGAGAGATATGCATTGTGGGATAAATCCTTTTACCAGCACAGAGGAGGCAAGATAGCAGCGAGTTTGCTGATCTTAGAACTTAGAAACAAAGAGCCTATGACAGTACTATTTAGAAATAGTATTGTCTATAGTATTGTACTATTTAGAAATAGTATTGGGAATGGCTCCCAGCCATCTAAATAGCACATAGCCAGCTATCCACCAATATTCAGCAGGGGATAGCCAGCAATCTCACATTGACTATCCCAGTCCCCGGATGGACCGGTGAATTGCTATGTCACATGACATAGCCAGTCACCACCAATATTCAGCAGCTTGCCAATTAAGTTCAGCGGCCAAATTCAACCACCTAAAAGGGTAGTATATCTTAGGCCATTGAGACTTACTCGGCTAGCCGCTAAATATTGGTATAGCCAGCTATGTCTTGGCCAGCCAAAACCAGACCAGAAATTCAATGCCGGTGGCTGGATAAGGCGCCGGCATTGAATTTCTGATATCGCCATGGGAGATCACCAGCAATCCCCTACAGTCTGAATAAGAGCCTGAAAGGGCCCTTTTACTAAGCTGTGGTAAGTGCTAGCATGCACTTAGCTCAGTTTAAAAGGGGTTTACCATGGGGTAGACGGAAACTACTTTTTCAGGTTTAGCCAAAACTATCTAACCACTTTTGTCTGATACCGAAACTGCAGTCAAAACTTGTTGCCTCGTTTTGGCTGAAACGGAAACTGAAAACTACAGTTTGGTTGTACGAATACAAACCAATGAAGTCCTCTAGGGATGGTCAGAACTTGCTGTCTGCAGCCCTCTACTAAACCTAAAGGAGATTATTCCTAAAAACTGTAAGCACAGGCTGACAACTGGGAGACGGACAAGAAAAACAGTAAAGGTGACCTGTGATGCTCAATTTCATCGCAACAGCTAAAGCTACATTGATTTCTCAGAGATACAAAGGGCCTCTTCTATTAAACTGCGCTATCAGTTTCTAGCACGGGGAGCTGCGCTGAATGGCCCGTGGTGCTCCTGATGCTCATAGAGTTCCTATGAGCATCAGGAGCAGCGCGGGCCATTCAGCGCACCTCTCTGTGCTAAAAACTGCTAGTGAAGTTTAATAGAAGAGAGGGAAAGTCTTTTTTCTATTTTCTATTTTTTCATCTCATTTCAAGAATAACAGCAAGAAGGCTATCAATATAGTTGACATAAATTAATTGTATTTATAAGTACAAGAGTCAAACTCCTGAGGTAGGCCATAGTGGCTGAAACATGTACTATCATAGGGAAGACCCTGTAAATGTGAAGAATAGCAGGAAAACACCTGTTCCTAATGTCAGGCAAAGGAAAATAAACCCCTAAATGAAATAACACTACCAACACCTCCACCTCCACCCAGAACCAGGAACAGTAAGGGAAGTTCTAATAGGGAGCAGCCTAATACCCATTTGCATTGTGTTAAGGAATGTGAAAAAATAAATAAAGCTGAGGGAACCAATAGAGCTATGCATTCTGTTCCTAGTGGGAACAGTTATCAGGTGGCTCACAACATTCATGGGGGACACAGTTTGAGGCAACAACATTGGGAACATCTTGTCACCACTTTAGCAGGGAAGAGGGCACACCTTTACCTCATTATCCTGAGACTTATAAGAGCCAGCAACAGTGCTCACAAAGGAGACAGCCACTGAACCAACCCATGCTGGAGACCCTTGGATGATGGAGACAGAAAGGGAGTGGTAAAAGATGAAAAAGAGATAGCGGACAAGTTAAATGAGTTCTTCACATCAGTTTTCTCGAGGGAAGACACAACCAACATTCCGGAACCCGAGGAGATCGTAAATGGAGACCAAGATGTTAAGCTGGTCAAATTAGAGGTAAGCCAAGAGGATGTCCTCAGGCAGATAGACAGGCTAAAGAGCGACAAATCGCCGGGTCCGGACGGCATTCACCCAAGGGTACTCAAGGAACTAAGGAACGAAATAGCAGAGCCACTTCGACAAATATGCAACCTATCCTTAAAAACTGGAGAGATCCCGGAGGACTGGAAAATAGCAAATGTCACGCCCATCTTCAAGAAGGGTTCAAGGGGTGACCCAGGAAACTACAGGCCGGTGAGCTTGACCTCGGTCCCGGGAAAGATGATGGAAGCGCTGGTTAAGGACAGCATCTGTGAACACATTGAAAACAATGGACAGCTAGAGTCGAGTCAGCATGGCTTCTGCAAGGGTAGGTCATGCCTTACAAACTTATTGTACTTCTTTGAGGGGGTAAACAGCCAGGTGGATAAAGGGGAATCTATAGACATCATTTACCTTGACTTCCAAAAAGCCTTCAACAAGGTACCACACGAAAGACTGCTTAGGAAGATATGGAACCACGGGGTGCAAGGGAAGGTCCACCGATGGATCAAAAACTGGCTGGCGGACAGGAAGCAGAGGGTTGGACTAAAGGGACATTATTCGGACTGGAAATGGGTCACAAGCGGAGTTCCGCAGGGGTCAGTGCTAGGATCGCTCCTGTTCAATATCTACATAAACGACCTAAAGGTGGGAACAAAATGTGAGGTCATTAAATTTGCGGGCGACACCAAACTATACAACAGGGTTAAAACCATGGAAGACTGCGAAGATCTCCAAAAGGATCTAACGACACTAGAAGAGTGGGCCAAAAAGTGGCAAATGAGCTTCAACATAGGGAAATGCAAGGTCATGCATGTGGGGAAAAAGAACCCGATGTTCACTTACAAAATGGGGGGATCACTACTAGGGGTAAGTAACCTTGAAAGAGACCTGGGAGTGATGGTAGACACAACACTGAAGGCGTCGGCGCAGTGCGCCACAGCCTCAAGGAAAGCAAACAAAATGTTGGGTATCATTAAAAAGGGTATCACGACCAGGACGAAGGAAGTCATCCTGCCACTGTATCGTGCAATGGTGCGGCCGCATCTGGAATACTGTGTCCAGTACTGGTCGCCGTACCTCAAGAAGGACATGGCAGTACTTGAGGGAGTCCAGAGAAGAGCAACTAAGCTGATAAAGGGTATGGAAAATCTCTCATATACTGACACATTGAAACAGTTAGGACTGTTCTCCTTGGAGAAGCGGAGACTTAGGGGAGACATGATAGAAACCTTCAAGATCCTGAAAGGCATAGAGAAAGTAGACAGGGACAGATTTTTCAAATTAAGGGGAACCACAAGTACAAGGGGGCACTCTGAGAAATTGAAAGGGGACAGGTTTAGAACAAACGCTAGGAAGTTCTTTTTCACCCAGAGGGTGGTGGATACATGGAATGTGCTTCCAGACAGGAGCACATTACAGGGCTTCAAAGAAGATTTGGATAGGTTCCTAGAGGACAAAGGGATTGAGGGGTATAGATAGGTGTAGAGGTAGGTTATAGGGATAGGAGTAGAGGTAAGTTATAGGAATAGGAGTAGAGATAGGTTATAGAGCTAGTCAGGGACCACTGCTCAGGCAATGGGCCTGATGGGCTGCCGCGGGAGCGGACCGCTGGGCGAGATGAACCTCTGGTCTGCCTCAGCTGAGGCAACTTCTTATGTTCTTATGAAGGAAAACCAGTTCCCAGGACCAAAAGCAGCATACCTCAACAGAATGTACAGGTCAGATCTAATCCTATTGATTCTGAAATGGAAGATTTTCTGAGAGACACTTCTGAGAATAATGACTATTTAGACCCTGAAGAAGTCATGGATTTTAGTGAGGGAAATACTGTAACTGACCTGTGTGACATGGAAACTGATTTTGTTTGAGAACTGAGATTTTGCCAAATAGCAAATTTAGAAGTGGAAACTGGTTGCTAGTCTGCTAAAGAAGTAAAGGGCTGGCTGTCCCAGTAAACTCAAGTTTGGAAAGTTTACTTTAGAGCCTTAATGCTATGGGAAGGTTTTGCAAATTACTTTTGAAAGAACCTGTGTTTTTCTAGGCTGTGGCAGTTTGCACTGCACAGCACTGGCAATGGTCTTTTTTTTTTAATTTTTCTTTCTTTTGCTGGATTGTGGGTCCTATTGAAGAGGGACCACAATCAACGGTTGCTGTGGGAAGGAAGTTCCTTTCTGCTCCTGGGGTCTGCTGTCAGAAGAGCCCAGTGTGGCCAATCCAGCCTGACACTGCCAGTAAGAGTTTTTGCCTTAAAGAAATGTTTAAAAGTACAAGGTGTAGCTATAAGCTAAATGAATTACCTGTTTTGGAGAGACATTTTTGTCTGTGGGAGCTGAGCTGCAGAGGATAGGCATAGGCCCTGGAGAGGCCTCATTGAGAATTATTTTGGAAACTGAGGCTTTTCTTTTCGAACCATTATTTTGTTTGAAATCTCAGGTTAAGCACTGATGAACTATAGAAGTTTGTTAGTGATAAAATGAGACATGTGCTTATTGTTTTGAACTATTACATTGCCTTTGACCATGAAGAAATAAAACTGTTTGGCTTTTTGAATTAAGCCACTACCAAGTGTATCTATCATTTAATCCACCACTTCATAGGGATCTGATATTACCGCTCAGTCAGCACCGTGTGCTCTGGGCTCTCTCGGCCATACCCGCTTGGGCCCGGCCCAGTCTGGTGACGCACGGTGACAGTACGTATGTGTTAAGTCCTGATTTGATATTAATAAAGGAATTGAGCATCACAGGCCACCTTTACTGTTTTTCTTGTCAGTCTAACTTCGGAAAGTAGTATTTCCTGTTCTAGTGTGGTGTAACAACTAGGAGAGCCATTTAAAAAAAATAATAATAATTCAAGTCTGGCACATTTAGGTTCCCAAGTTAATGCAGATGTAGATAAATATCCTATGAGACAGGACCCTTGTGAGTACATAAAAAAAAAAAAAAGCATGATTACCAGATTTTTATGCTTGCCCAAATTGTGCATAATTAACAAGAGAAAGTAGCATTGAGATTTCCTGTCTCCTATTTGGTTAAAGGACAAACATGATACAGACTTTTTTACTAAAATAAAGGAATCCAGATATTGGTCTACACCTGTAGGCATTATACCTGCTTGATGCACAATCCAGAATAAAAAAAGCACATTGCCACTAGAGATCATGGCAGAAATTTTGAGCCATCAGGGGTATGGGCGACTAGGGATCACTTTTGCCCTGACGACACCCCAAAACTGCCAGGGATTATAAAATAGGATGGGGGGGCACCTATAGGTAGGCAGGGGAAAAGGAAAATCTAGTTCAGAGGAGAATGGAGAGGGAGGGGAACAAAGCACAAATTATAGGCTTCCACCAAAAATACACTGTCAATTTTTTCCAAAACCAAAACCAGGCAGGAAAATAATTTTGGGCCCGTTTTAGCATTGTAACCATAACTGAAACCTAAATGCAGTCAGCTCTAATTTCCTAATCTGCATGCACAAACTATGGGCAAAAAAATTCTTTTTTATTTTTTATTTTTTGCAGAGGTGGTATGTCTGGAGCGGAGAGTGAATGTTTCTGTTCTAATCAGTACAGCTACATTATTGCATGCTAACTAGCACAGGATTACAGATGTATTCAATTTTATATACCGCAAACTTGCAATGCAATCTAAGCGGTGTACAATTTTAAATAAAATTACATATTGGAAAATAATTCCATAAACTAGGAAAGTCCCCACCAACAGGCCACCCAAATATACAGACTCCTCCCCCCAAGTATTATTTTTTTTTAAACCTCTAAATGTCAGTTTATTTAATTTTCTATACTGTTCTCCCAGGGGCGCTCAGAATGGTTTACATGAATTTATTCAGATATTCAAGCATTTTTCTCTGTTTGTCCTGGCAGGTTACAATCTATCTAATGGGGGCAATGGGGGGGGGGATTAAGTTACTTGCCCAGGTTCACAAGGAACAGCTTGGGTTTGAACCCAGAACCTCAGGGTGCTGAGGCCGTAGCTTTAACCACCGTGCCACACTAGCCTCATCCTGCTGACAAAATAAGTGTCGGTAAGGACGCAAATGCTAATATTTTAAATGGCTGTGCACTAACAGAAATAGAAAAAAGAAAACTGGCCATTTTCTGGCTGCAGTAAAAATGGCCTTAGCATGTGGGTAAAACCTGTGCAAAGACATGCTACGGTCAGGTTTTTTACTGCAGCTTAATGAACGCATCCCATAGTAACCTTTAAAAAAACCTGCTCCATAAAGAAAAAAAAAAAAATAAAATCAAAGAAACAACCCTCCCCCCCAACTTGCCATTTGCATTGTCATCTACAGAATAGAAAAGAATACATTAAAAAAAATATGCCCAGAGGAACCTCAGAGGTCCAGTATTCTGGTTCCTCTGAAGGTAAAAAGAAGTAGAAGGAGAAAACTCAATCATTAGTGGTTGCTCTGTGAGCGATCCACTGGAAAAACATTTAGGGGCAATTCTGCAAAGTCTGCTAGAAATACATGCCACGTGAGCGCATCATTGGTGCCAATAATTAATAGTGATGGCCAGTGGGAGGTGCCCGGGGCAGTGGCCCCCCTCATATTCTTCTCTGCCCTCCCCCCACCGCACACGCTCCCCTTCCCTTCCCCCGTACTCGTTTAGCTTCCACAGTGTGAGCAGCATTTCTAACTTGCTGCCCATGCTGGCGTTGGCTCTCCTTCTGACATCACTTCCTAGTCACAGGACCCAGCAGTGATGTCAGAGGGGAAGCACAGAGGCCAGCATGAGGAGCAGGTTGGAGCTGGCGAAGAACTAGAGGTATTGTGGGGGTGAATTGAAGGTGCGCGTGAGGCGGGGGAGGAGTGAGGAGGAGAGGTGCCAGCATACCCACCAAGACAGCGCCTGGGACGGTCCACCCACCCAACTCCCCATTATTATGTCACTGGTAATAGGTGCATATGAGCTGCCACTCTTCTTTAAGGTAGTGCCTAAATGCTAGAGCAGTGTCTCTCAAACTGTGCGCCACAGTGCAGTGGTGTGCTCTGAGGAGATCCCAGGTGTGCCGCCCCAAAGATTCCAGAATTTTACTTTTTTTAAGTTCACAAAATTTTTATTGAGTTTTTACATAACAAAACAATTCCCTTCATAAGTAAACACTAGAACAGATGACATGCATGTCGTGTACGCAAAAGTATGAGCATTTGTGTGCGTAAGGATACAACTGCCCAGAAAAGCATCATTCTTTGACGTGATTGGTCCTTAACTGACAAGTACTGTTATTTTAACTTGAACAAGAAAGCATCAGACATCAGAGGCGGGACAGGACTGCGACGGAGGAAACAGCTCTGAAGCTGTACTAAGATCGCTAGCACCGCAATCTTGTTTGCAGGATGTTCCTGGAAGGTAAACAGTGCGGGGAGGCCAGGGGGAAGCAAGACCCCTGTGGGAGGCCAGGGGGAACACGCAGGCCTTCCGGGGTGGGGGTGGGGGGGTAGTGAGCAGTACTTAGGGGTGGGACAGGCAGGCAGGCCTTCGGGGGGGGGACAGGCAGGCAGGTCTTCAAGGGGGGGATAGGCCTTTAGGGGGGCTGGCCTTCAGGGGGGGCAGGCTGTCCTTCAAGGGGGGGGACAGGCCTTCAAGGGGGGGGACAGGCAGGCCTTCATGGGGGGACAAGCCTTCAAGGAGGGGGGGGAACAGGCCAGCCTTTAGGGGGGCAGGTCTTCAAGGGGGGGATAGGCCGTCCTTTAGGGGGGATAGGCCTTCAAGGGGGGGACAGGCAGGCCTTCAAGGGGTGGGATAGGCCTTCAAGGGGAGGGGACAGGCAGGCCTTTAAGGGGGGGACAAGCCTTCAAGGGGGAAACAGGCTTTCAGGGATGGTAGCACAGTCCTTTAGGGGTTGGGGTGCAGGCCTTCAAGGGGGGACAGACCTCAGGGGAGGGGGGCCCTGGTATAGAAGTACACGGAGAGAGGGAAGGGGGGTTCAAAGAAATGTGCATATGCCAGACTTTGGGGAGGAAGAAATGGGTCTGAAAATAGGAGAGGGAGAGAGATGATGGACAATGGGATTTAGGGAGGGAAGGAACAGAAAGGGAGAGAAGTTGGACGCAAGGGATGGTGTGGAGGGGAGGATAGAGATACTGGATAGGAGGGTATTTGGGAAAAGAAAGGGAGAGATGGTGAACCCTGGGGTGGTGGGTAAGGAAGGAGAGATGCTGGATGAAAGGGTAGTTAAGAAAAGGTGGATCTGTGGAGGGAGATGAAAAAAAGGAAAGATGCCAGACATCCTGGGGAGGGAAGAGAAACGGAAGGGGAGGACAGAGATGGAAGCTGGATGGTTAGCAGGGAGAAAGAAAAAAGAAGGAGACCCTGGCAAGCAAGTTATCAGAAGACAACCAGAGCCTGAGACCAACAAAATTTGAATAATGACCAGACAACAAAAGGTAGAAAAACTAATTTTATTTTCTGTTTTGTGATTACAATATGTCAAATTTGAAATGTGTATCCTGCCAGAACTGGTGTTAGACCGCAAACTTGAGCTAGGATTTAACAGAGAGAGGAAAAGTATTTTTTGTTTGTTTACACCACAGTGCCAGTGTGGTTAGGAGAAGGCAAAGAGGGTGAAGAGGCTGTAAAATAAACCCACTAGAATGTTTGAAAAAAAAACAACAATTGGGCAGGAAAATCGAATCGAATTTAATCACCAATTCAATAGGCTGAATCGAATCGAATCAAAAATTTTTTCCTGAATCGGACAGCACTAATGCCTACGTACTGTTAATAAACCAATGCTAAACGCACCACCATGAATTGTCTCCTTCTTGGCCACAAATGATAAGAGTTGCCCTTTCAGTTTCTTTTAAGAGCACCAATTTGGATTTTCCTTTTCAAAGCTCCCCTTCTAGCCCTACCACATCTCCTGCTAAGTTTTCTACGAGTCCTCTCTTTTCTTCTATCTCCTTCTCTTTGATGCATATTGAAGGTTAAGGAAGAGGATGGACTTTTACTTTTCTGCTCTGCCTAAAGCTCTGCCAATCCCTTGACCAGTGTTCTACCATCTGTGTCTGATGCTCCAGTATCATCTTTAATGGAAAGGGAAATTTCCCTAAGTGACATATGGCAAGTGGTAGCCTGGGCAGAGACTATGCTTAAATCCTCCCTTCATTTAATTTGTGAATTAATCAGAGAATCTACTGAAGTTTGAAGAGCTTGAAAGTAGATTAGAGGACATTTCTAAGCAGATTAATTCTTTGGACACAGGGTAACGAGTAGTCATGATACCTCGACCTCTGATATAAGGGACAGCATTTTAAACTAGAGCAGGGTGGGTAAGCTCAGTCCTTGAGAGCCATAGCCCAATCTGGTTTTCAAGATTCCCACAATGAATATGCATGAGTTTGATTTGCATGTATTGCTTCCATTATATGTAAATATATCTCATCCATATTCATTGTGGAAATCTTGAAAAGTCATCTGGTATGTCCCTTGAAGACTGTGGTTGCCCACCCTGAACTAGAGATTTTGAAAAATCAATTTTGTGCATGGAATTTGTTTCCCTAATTTTCCACAGATTCATCTGCTAACACCTGAAATTTGGATACATACATATTTTCTGAAGATACTAGGGTTTGTCAACACAGATGATATTTCTTTGACCAATATTGGTGAATCAGTACCAGGAGGGCAAAGCTGAAACGTTGGTTTCAGTTGAATTTGATCACACTGGATTTTTAGATTTCCCAGACTTGACTGAAACTAGGCTTCTCTACTGGTTTCCTTTGGCACTCTACTTGCAATAAAGTCAGGTTTTAAAAATAAGGATGTACTGTGTTGTATTTATAGGGTTCAGCTTTTTCTCAATGTTGCTTGTCCTAAGCAAGTTCATTGGCACACAAGTTCAGTTGAGACTTCTTGTCCTGGCTGCAAGAGGGACCTTCTCTGAATTTTTCTTGTAAGTGTCTGATTGCAGTACAGGAGCATGGCTACACCTTTATGTATCCTATTCTTCTTGAGAAACCTCTTACAGATTGTTCTTAGTGATTGTAAATAATCTCTTTTGGTTAGGGTTACCATATGGCTCCAGAAAAAGGAGGATGGATTGAGACATCCGGGTTTTACTTCCATTTCTTTCAAGGGACAATAAAACCCAAATGTCTCAATCCATCCTCCTTTTTCTAGAGCCATATGGTAACCCTACTTTTGGTGTGCTAAAAGTAAATAGGGTGAGACAGTCATCATTTTATTATGTTTTGAGAGATCCCTTGTCTATAAGAGGTTCCCCCCCACCCTATCCACTGATTTGCTAGATTTCTTGTTTTCTCTAGATTACCCTCTCAACAGTCTTCCTTGCAGGACCATTCCAAGTCAGAAATGCACCCCATGCAACATGCCCCCTAAAGCATCTATCCCACCTACAGTGTTGCAGCAGGGAAGGTAATGGACAGGACATAATTCTTGACACCCTCCCCCCTCCATTGCACCCTATGCAGCCACATTGCTTGCTATGGTCCTGCTGCCTTGAAGTGGGCATGAATACACAGAGCAATTCTATAATTGGGCATCACAATTTGACCACTCAGTTTATGTGTCCTCTGAGCCTATTGTATAATGACAATTATAAACAGAATTTCTGTTAGACTTTTAGCATAAGAGGAAGGAGTGGCCTAGTGGTTAGAGCTATAGCCTGAGAACCCTGAGGTTGCAGGTTTAAGCCCCCTGTTCTGCTCCTTGTGACCTTGAGCAAGTCACTCAATCCTCCATTGCCCTAGGTACATTGGATATTATTGTGAGCCCACCAGGACAGATAGGGACAAATGCCTGAGTACCTGAATGTCAATCACTTAGACAATTTAAAAGGTAGTATAGGCAGCCCTGGGTTAAGAACGAGTTACATTTTAAAGCTGTTAAGTCAGATTTGTATGTAATTCAGAACTTGTAGATTTTAAGATTCTTGCTGCTTACCTCTGCTCCAGCTGACAAAAGGGCTAACTGCCCCTACCAGTGTTCTCTCTAAGGCAATGGTTCCCAATCCTGTCCTGGAGGACCACCAGGCCAGTCGGGTTTTCAGGATAGCCCTAATGAATATGCATGAGAGAGATCAACATATAATGGAGGTGCCAGGCATGCAAATCTGCTCCATGCATATTCATTAGGGCTATCCTGAAAACTCGACTGGCCTGGTGGTCCTCCAGGACAGGGTTGGGAACCACTGCTCTAAGGTACTCAAATCAAAATAAATAAAGCTGGAAATATTTCATTCAAAGTTTATCACCTGGGCAACAAGACATACACTCTGCTTTTGTTTGAACCTCAAAGTCAAGCGCCAATCTAACACACATGACCTCTTCACAGGTTCCTTTTTTGGTTTTTTTAATTATTTTTTACATTTTATATTATCATTCATATTTTTTGACCACTTATCTTTTATATATAAACTAGTCTTTAAGCCTGTTACATTAATGGGTGCTAGAATATATGTCTGTCTGTCTTTATTTCCGTCTCTCTCCCTACCCCTGTCTTTTTATTTTTGTTTCTCACCCTCCCCCTGTCTTTCTTTCTATCTGTCTCTCTCCCTGCCCCTGTGTATTTCTTCCTTTCTTTCTGTCTTCCTCCCGCTGTCTATCCTTCTTTCTTTCTCCCTCCCTCCCGCTGTCTGTCTTTCTTTATATCTGTCTCTCTCCCTGCCCCCTATGCAGCAGCAGCATTCCTTCCCCCTCCATTTCCCTGTGCAGTTTGGGAGTTGTTTTTTTTTTTTTTCAAGATGGTGCCTGGTTAGGTTTTAGGTTGTGGTGCCTCCCACCCTTTTTTTTTTTGTTTGTTTGCTGTTCTTGCATCCTTTTGATCTTTTTTTGTTATCTTGGTTTGTTTTGTTCTCTTTTTGACTTGGTCCAATTGAGTAATCAATCATTTTTCTCATTTCTGGCTGGATCGCCTTTGCCTTGCTATTAACGGTCAAGTTATTCCATCTTACTCGCCTTCTGTGGTGGTTTCTGTCTCTGTCTGGCAGTATGGATGAACGTTGTACGATATTTGGCAGGCAGTACAGTGTGGTCAGGAGTTTCTTCTGATTTCCAATGCTTCTCTCCTGCTGCTGCTGGTGGTGGATGCTAGTCAGATGATTGAAATCGGACCCTTCCCTTCATGCTGGGGTGGAGTTTGTTTCGGCAGCAGATCGTTGGCCTGGCTCATGTATCAGGGGATCAGGTGCTACAGTGGAGGCACACTGGCCTGCTCCGGTGTCGGTTGGCCGGTGCAATTGCTGATGGAAAGTCTTCTGCTCATCCCTGGGTCCTTGATCTGGCAGCAGTAGCGGACAGATCAGTGTGGAGCCAGGGCTTTTTTTAATTTTGAAGTTGCCATGGCGGCTATCCTCAGTCGCAGCGGCACGAGGTGGAGTGTAGGGGGGCCCGATGCCTTGCGCGCTTTCGCCACTCCCGCCGGCTTCTTAGCCCTTTTCGGCATCTGCCCTCTGCTGAGAGCCCTCCTCCCGGTAGCCGCCACTCCGCGCATCCTGGAGTCCTGGTGACGTAGTAAGCGCGCATGCGCACTCTTGCCGGCACAGCGCTTCTAGCGAGGTAGAGATACCGCTGGACCACCAGGTTAAAAAATAACAACTTACCAATGATGGCGGCAGTGCTGGGGGGGGGGTGGAGGGTTTTAAAAGGTAGAGCTGGGGGGGTTTGAAAAGGTGCAGCGGCGGCAGATGCCATGGCTCCTTTGTCGATCCCCGCCTGGTGCGAGTGTGGTGCCGAAATTTATTTTTTATTTTGAATTTGCCACAGCGGCTCCCCTCACCATCGCTGCCTTCCTCGAAATCCTTACAGGGCGCAAGGTGGAGAGCAGGGAGGCTTGTCTGGCGCGCATGCGCACTCCTACCGGCCACATCCCGACAGATCAGATCTCAGTGAACACGCGGCGAGAGTGCGTATGCGCGCTTAGCGTTTTATTATTATAGATTTACTTATCTTTACTGTTCATGTTGCAAGTTAGCGTTTTCATATACTCTTTCCACCCCTTCCAACGTGTTTTAATTGCTTTCGTCAGGGACAGGGGTAACTTTCAACATAATGCAACTTGTTGAAATACAGCAGAGCTGAGAAATGGATGTCTACAGGCTCCGTGTGCAACATGAACAGTAAAGATAAGTAAATTACAGTGTGTATATCTATCTATCTATCGAGAGATAAGAAGTGGTCAAAAAAATGAATGACAAAATATAAAACATTAAAAAAAAAAGAATCTGTGAAATGGTCTGTTTGTGTTAGATTACTGAATAGTAGCAAAACACAAAAAAAATGGGAGATGAAAAACTATGAAAAAAACAACAAAACTCCCAAACCCCAAGAAGTGGAACTGGATAAGGGGGAGAGACAAATCAAAGAATGATTACACTGCTGTAATTAAGACAGCCCAATAATATGATTTCAAGAGATTGGGACAGCCCTCAGTCACACAGCCTCCCTCCGGGAGCTCCCAGAAGTGATGGCTGTCACTGGCTTAAACCCAAAAGGGTGTTAACTGTGAAACATCCCTGGGCTCTCTCCGTGCAATTTTTGTGATAAATGTGCACACAAATAGTGCTGAAAGTGCAAAAAATAAATCAAAAACACACTCTACAATTCAATAAAATTGTCTCTCCCCCTTATCCAGTTCCACTTCTTGGGGTTTGTGAGTTTTGTTTTGTTTTTCATGTGTTAGATTACCGCATGACTTACTCTGGTTTTCTATGAACCTCAGAATGTCTTGTTGCCCAGGTGATAAACTTTGAATGAAATATTTGCAGCTTTATTTATTTTGATTTGAATGTATTACATTGATTCTCACTTTTTAAAGTGGTAGCCAGTCAATTTTGGACCCCTTTAAGGTACAGCATGCACAACCACACACTGGTCTTAATATGGCCATGCATCATTCCTGAATCTGCTGCAGGAGAAGTGTAGGAGTCTAAGCCACTGGAAACGCTGCTCGGTGAAATCAAATGAAGCACGACCGCGTACTCAAGTCTGAGGTCTAACTCGGGGACTGCTTGTGTGTGTTTGTATATATATCTATATATAAATAGATAGATAGATAGATATATAGAGAGACATACAAGCAGTCCCCGAGTTAGACCTCAGACTTGAATATCTGGTTGTGCTTCATTTGATTTTTATTTGGGTGCCCACTTATGCCATGTCAATAGGAGGTATAAAAGCATTCAACTACTAAAGGCGACACTTATGTACATAACTTACTTATTCTGTAAGTTACATGTGTGAGTGGGAGACACGCCCTTAGCATACCCATGCTCCACCACCTATGAACACCTCAATGCATTTATGTGCTAAGCAGCTTGCACAATAAAGTTACAGAATACCGATGACTGCATGCCTAGCACTTAAGTGACTGTTACAGTTATGTGGCTAACATTAGGGCAACTTGTTATAGAATTAGGGGGAGAGTGACTTACATAATAACATAAAAATAGCTTTACTGGGTTAGACCAATGGTCCATCAAGCCCAGTATCCCGACTTCACGGAGGCCAATCAAAGTCACAAAAACCCAAAATAGTAGCAGCATTCCATGCCACCGATCCAGAGCAAGCAGTGGCTTCCCCCATGTCTGTCTCAACAGCAGTTTATGGACTTTTCCTCCAGGAACTTGACCAAACCTTTTTTAAAAACCAGCTACATTACCACTTTCACCGCATCCTCTGGCAACGCATTCCAGAGCTTGTATTAAATCTTGATTTTCTTGATTGTTTTTGTTATACTGTATATCCCAAATTTAAAATTTATTTTAAAATAAATCTGTATGGAAGGTACTTCATCTTTCTAAGGTTAGTGTGACCATCTTGGGCATGAACACTGAGGCCTGGATTCTGTATAGGACGCCCAGGAGGGGTGTCCTATACAGAATCAGGCCTACACTAACTCCGATTCAGTAGTCGACGTCCATGTTACAGACATTGGTTACACAATTGGGTTAAGAGTAGACGTGGCCGCGATAGATATAGTAGCCGCGGCCACCTGCCTCCCCCCCCCCCCCCCCCCGACGATTGCTGGCAGGAGGGTGCCCAACCCCTCCTGCCAGAAGGCCACACACCCGCATGATCACCAGCAGGAGGGTGCCCAACCCCTCCTGCCGGAGGACATCCCCCCTCTGGACCCCCCCCGGACCTCTCCCCCCAACTAACCCATATTGTTGGTTGGATGGATGGGTCTTGCTACTGTCCGGCCCGCCTCGTCGAAATGAGGTGGGGCTGTCCCTTTCCGGCCCATCCCCACTAAGCCTAAGGCATGATTGGCCTACATTGTAAGCTTGTCTCGCTCTACTAGGGAGACATGTACGGCCACCTAGGTTCGCCTAAGGCCCTTAGGTGAGCTTAGGCGGTCTTGTGGGCCTCCCTAGGCTCCCGGAGGCACCTGCAATATAGGTGGTGCGTCCCAATTGGCTGATTAGACAGCTGTAGGACACCTACAGTTGCCTAAAATCGGGACACACTTTGCAGAATCCGGGCCTCAGAGTCCATGAGCTCGGTTGCTAAAAGGCTGAGGTGGGATTTGAGCACAGAGGTGATACACTCCCTATACATTGTAAGCAGGAAAAAGAGAATTTCATCTTTATGCAGCACAGTTAGAACAGCGCAAGAGAAATGGATTTCGCCTGCCTGGCCGTTGGCAGCAGAAACTAGCAGGGTTTATTTCTTCTGACAACTAAATCTTTCATGCATAATCTGTAATAAAGAAGGCTATTTGAATGGAAAGCTGAATACCTGAAGTAACGGCTCCATTTTTATGCTATTTTTTTTCCTGTGTCTTTGAACCCTGGAGCTGGATGGAAGCAATGGTTGTAGTCCAGGGCTGGCCAGCATAAATACGGTAGTATTAGATATCCTAGGTCAGGAGTAGGCAACAATGGTCCTTGAGGCAACAACCCAGTCAAGTTCCCAAGAAGTCCAACATGAATATGCATGAAATCTATTTTCATGTACTGCTTCCACTGTGTGCAAGTGGTACTGTCAAAAGCGTGCCGGACTTTGGCGCACTGATAATCCCATGGTGACATTTCCATGCAGGACATTCTACTGCTTTTAAGGCTTTCCGTTAGCGCTGTGAGGAGGGGTGTGGGGAAAACACCCCCACTACACTTTGGACTGAAAAAATGGGAACACATTACTCCCTACTACCAAAAACTCCACTGGCTACTCCTGGAAGCAAGAGTGCTGTTCAAGTTTGCCTGCCTCTGCTACAAATCCATCCATGGTTTGGCCCCCCCTATACATGGTCCCCCACTTTACCATGGATCGTCCATCCAGACCCACTCGCAAAGTTCATCTCTTCAGCCATCCAACTCTAAAACCTGCTGTTACAAAAGACATCTGAACAAAACTCTAGCCTTCCAAGCAGGTCATCTAAATGACTGGCTGTGCAATATTTACTCGCACTCCTCATCCTACCTAAACTGCAGAAAATTATTAAAAACAAATCTATTTAACCGATTTGTAGCCCAAGACCCCTACCCTACCCTTGCCCCTAGATCTCCTTTCTCCTCCCTCCCTCCTAACCCCTTATCTTGTACCAGCTCCCCTACTTACATCTATTAATTGTATCTGTTTTGCGGATTGTTTCCCATTCACCGATTGTATTTGCTGATTGTACCCTTTCTCTGATTGTACCCATTTGCTGATTGTCCAGCCCTTCTTTATTGTAAACCGCCTCGAACTTCTACGGCTTTGGCAGTATATAAGAAATAAATTATTATTATTATTATTACAAGTCCTCGCACTCCTGTTGGGGGGTGAGTGTGGGAAACTACACTGAAAACTCTCATTTTCCTTTCCGTTTTCGCTGTTCGGGAGATTTCAGTGTAGTGGGAGGTTCCCCCTCCACACACCCCTCACAGCACTAACAGAAAAGCTTAAAAGCAGCGGCACACATGTCCTGTATGTAAATGTTACTGCAGAATTGTCGGCATGCCAAAGTCCAGTGCACTTTTGATGGGTCACCGTGCAAGTAGATCTCATTCATATTCATTGTGGAAATCTCAAAAACCCAACTGAATTGTGGTCCTCGAGGGCCAAGGTTGCCCACCCCTGTCCGAGGTGAACCTCTGGTCGGGGGGTGTCTGGTCCAGCACTTATAAATACAATTAAGTTTCATAAATGAATAGCCTTTAGAAAAAATATCTATTTTGCATCTATATTAACTTTATTGTACATGAAAAATAATATAACTTGATATTTAAAAATATCACATTAACCCCCCCCTTTACTAAACCACGATAGCGGTTATTAGCGCAGGGAGCTGTGCTGAATGTTCCGCATTGCTCCCGACGCTCATAGGAACTCTGAGCAGCGCAGAGCATTCAGCGTGGCTCCCTGCGCTAATAACTGCTATTGCGGTTTAATAACAGGGGGGGGGTTTAACCAAGACAAAATACAGTATGAAGTAAAGCTATCATCGCTGACATATCTGTTACATTGAAAAGCTCTTGTGTTGACAACCAAAACAACTACTGAAAACCCTGCAAACACGCTTGGCACCTGTGTAAAAAAATATGGCGTACCAAACTAACACTAACTCCCAGGACTCGCGCAGCGCTGAAAGTATTATGCCAACCCTAGTCCACCAATACCTCTCCCACTATGAAAATAGAATGATTCAGGCATGACATCTCAAATAGAAACTCTGAGCTAGCAAGATTCTTCACCAAAGACAGACCCTCTCTAAACACAGAATAAGGGACCATAGATTTGAAATAAGGGAACCTAAGAATAGTCATACTGAATCAATCCAAAAGTCCATCTAGATATTTTCAGTGGTGCTGACTGTTCCAGTGCCACTGAAAATGGCCAGTTAACCCCAAACAAGCAATTTAACCAGCCAGGAGTCATTTTTGGGCTGGTTAAATTGCCTTGAATATCAACCCCTAGATCTTTTTCTTTCGTAGTGACTCTTCATGTTGTAGCGTGGCCGGCCCTCGAGGCTTGCAGTAACCGGCCCACGCTTAAAATATTTCCCCAGCATGCTTCCCCAAGAGGGAGGAAGACCCTGTTGTGAATAAACTTATCCTATGTGCACAAAAAAGAATGGCCTCACACAGGTAAGTAATGAAATACAGAAATCAAATTTATTGTTCAACTGAACAGGTCCAAGCAGAAATGCATGGAAATGAAAAAGGACTCAAAAGGTCTTGGCCATAATAATGAAGAACAAAATAATATGTTGGTAACCAGCCTGGTCTGGATAACTTTCCCAAAGTTCTTTTATCAATGTCCCAGGTATAACAGAGTCTCTGACAGTCCTTGACTCTCCCAAAGTCTTACTTGTTAATTGACAAATAAACTATGTCACACTGCAATGTGCAGCGCTGCCCTTTCAAAAGTAGTGGCAGCAGGCTGGCGGATTTGTCAAAGGGGCTCCTTGTTACCAAGAGCAAAATAACCCGCAAACTATTCACCAAGGTGCAAGGCAAATCCTGCCCCAGCTTTCAGGATATTCACACCTTATGAAAAGAAATTGCTGAAGTTCTTTTCACAGCAGCCATCTTGGCAAACAAAAAAACTTCTCATACAAGCAAACACTTTGCTAGCATACATTCCTTTAGCTAGCAGGCTCAAGGAAAATCCTTATGCCCAGCAGAAATGGAAACATTCAAAACTTAACTCAAAAAGCAATTCCAAACTAATTGATATCCATTTCCTCAAATAGTCCCACCTCTGGTAAAGTACTGCAATCCATGGCTTCATATTCTGGGTTTACCAGGGTTGTTCCAACTGGCTCTGTGTCCACCATTTCAATATCCTTTGGCTCTGGGGAACTTGGAGGCTCCTTCTACCTGAGAGCTTCTCCAGTGTCTCCCCTCCTCCTGGTCAGCCAGCTCTCCAAATGGTGCAAAGCTACTGTACCACGCCCAGCCCTACTCAGGGGCTGAACTTCCTTCAGCTGAGGCTGCCTTCTACCCTGTTTAGCCAGCCTCTTACAAAATGGAGGATTTAAAGGGGCCCTGCCAGATTTCATCAGGCTATGTTCTACAGCAGGTCTGAACACAGCCTGTGCTTCCTGGTCTTGTTCCTGCCTATCAGGGACACAGTGATTAGCCCGGACCAGTTTCAGGGGATGTTTTCTCCGGGGTTTAACTGGCACAAGGCCGGCTTTGGGCTCGGGTTTGTGACAATGTGGAACCTAGCATCATAAGAACATAAGAATTGCCGCTGCTGTGTCAGACTAATGTTCCATTGTGCCCAGCAGTCCGCTCACGCGGTGGCCCCCGGATCAAAGACCAATGCTCTAAATGAGTCCAGCCTCACCTGTGTACGTCCCAGTTTAGCAGGAACTTGTCCAGCTTAGTCTTGAAACCCTGGAGGGTGTTTTCCCCTACAACAGACTCCGGAAGAGCGTTCCAGCTCTCCACCACTCTCTGGGTGAAGAAGAACTTCCTTACGTTTGTACGGAATCTATCCCCTTTCAACTTTAGAGAGTGCCCTCTCGTTCTCCCTACCTTGGAGTTTGTGAATAGTCTGTCTTTATCTACTAAGTCTATTCCCTTCAGTATTTTGAATGTTTCGAACAAGTCTCCTCTCTGTCTCCTCTTTTCAAGGGAGAAGAGGCCCAGTTTCTCTAATCTCTCACTGTACGGCAACTCCTCCAGCCCCTTAACCATTTTAGTCGCTCTTCTCTGGACCCTTTCAAGTAGTACCGTGTCTTTCTTCATGTACGGCGACCAGTGCTGGATGCAGTACTCCAGGTGAGGGCGCACCATGGCCCGGTACAGCGGCATAATAACCTTCTCTGATCTGTTTGTGGCCCCTTCTTTATCATTCCTAGCATTCTGTTTGCCCTTTTTGCCACCGCAGCGCATTGTGCAGACGGCTTCATTGACTTGTCGATCAGAACTCCCAAGTCTCTTTCCTGGGAGGTCTATCCAAGTATCGCCCCAGACATCCTATATTTGTGCATGAGATTTTTGTTACCGACATGCATCACTTTGCACTTATCCACATTGAACCTCATTGACATGTCGCTGCCAATTTCTCGAGCTTGATTATGTCACTTTGTAGATCTTCGCAATCCCCGTGTGTCTTCACTACTCTGAATAACTTTGTATCATCCAGATTGTTTATAAAGATGTTGAAGAGCCCGGGTCCAAGCACTGAGCCCTGTGGCACCCTGCAGGTGACACTCTTCCAGTCCGAGTATTGTCCATTTACCCCCACTCTCGGTTTCCTATGCTCCAGCCAGTTTTTAATCCACGTGATTATTTCACCCTCGATTCCATGGCTCACAATTTTCTGAAGTAGTCGTTCATGCGGAATCTTGTCGAACGCCTTCTGAAAATGTCGCCCTTGTCTATCTGCCTGTTTACTCACTCAAAGAAGTGCAGCAAGTTTGTCAGGCAAGATCTGCCTTTGCTGAAACCGTGCTGGCTGGTCCTCATTAAACCATGTTCGTCAAGGTGATCAATGATGTGGTCCTTTATCAGCGCCTCTACCATCTTTCCTGGTACTGCGGTCAGACTCACCGGTCTGTAGTTTCCCGGATTTTCCCTCAAACTTTTTTTGAAGATCGGCGTAACATTTGCCACCTTCCAGTCTTCCGGGATCTTTTCCCGATTTGATCGACAGATTGGCTATTAGTTGAAGCAGTTTAGTTATAGTCCCTTTCAGTTCCTTGATGACCCTTGGATGGATGCCATCTGGTCCCGGGGATTTATCGCTCTTAAGCCTATCAATCTGCCTGCATACCTCTTTTTCTAGACTGACCGTCAACCCTGTCAGTTTCCCTTCTTTGTTTCCTCCATATAGCCTGATGGGTTCTGGTATGCTGTGTAGATCCTCTTCGGTAAATACAGATGCAAAAAATGTGTTCAGTTTGTCTGATATTTCTTTGTCCTCCTTTAGCACTCCCTTTATGCCATGATCATCCAATGGTCCCACTGCTTCCTTTGCGGGTCGCTTCCCCTTAATATATCGAGAGACTACGGGAACTCACGGCAGTCATTTCCTATTGGTGATCTGCACGGGGCAGGAGCGTAGGAAGATCGCTCCTGCCCCGAAAGCCTGCTAGACCATCAGGTAAGGCAGGAGGGAGGCGGGGGTGGGTCAGAGCCGGACAAGAAGATATTCGCAGTTTTTCTCCATTCGCAGTCCGGCTCTGCCCCTATCCCCCACGAATACCGAGGGAGAAGTGTACCACAGAAAGACAATATATCAAATACTTACTCATTTGTCCACATTAAATTTCATTTGTCATTTTGATGCTCAATCTTTCAATCTGTTAAGGTAACACAGTAAATGCCAGCAGATAAAGATCCACACAGTCCATCCACTCTGCCCAACATGGTGGCCAGAGCTGCGCTCACCACTCTGTGCAGGCCCCAAGTCTCCACCATATAGGCAGGACCTAAGGTTACCATATGGCTCCAGAAAAAGGAGGACAGATTGAGACATCCGGGTTTTACTTCCATCACTTTAATTGGAAGTAAAACCCAGATGTCTCTATTAGTCCTCCATTTTCTGGAGCCATATGGTAACACTACTATAGGCCATCAAACATGAGTGGAGTCTTGGCCCAGATGCTTAAGGCCCCTCCTGCTGGCTGGAAGTAGGAGGCATACCTCTGACCGGCCTTTGTAAACAAGGTAAGGGGGTCATCACAGGCATAGGGGGGTTCATTGGGGGTATGGCGGCAGGAGGAAGTGGCATCACTCCTGCTGCTTGGGGGGGGGATGTCGGGAGTTGATTGGTGGAGAAAGGAAGTGGGCATCTCACCTGCTTCCGTGGGGTGTGTGGGGGAGGGGGGGAGGGTTGCTTGGTGGTGGGAGTGAATGAGCATTTCGCTGCTGGGGGAGTGTGTGTGGGGTTTACTTAACAGCATTGGTGGAAGACAGTGAGCATCTCTCCCACTGCTGGGGGTATGTGTGTGTGGGTTTGCTTAATGGCAGTGGTGGGAGGGAGTGGGCATTTCTCTCACTGCTGGGGAGGGGTTATTTGACAGCAGCAAAATTTTCTGACAGGTCTGAGCTATCAAGCATTACTTTCCTGTCATTTACCCTATCAGTCTATCTAATGTACCTGGGGCAGTGGAGGATTAAGTGACTTGCCAGGAGCAGTGTGATTGAAACCCACAACCTCAGGGTGCTGAGGCTGCCCACATTATACTGTGGTGACTGCAGCGTCCTGGTTACGGTGGCTAATTGAAATGCATCCATCGTTTCTTAAATCTGTTTTTCAGAAAAGTCATTTTTAAGAGCTAGAGATGTGCAACTGGATTGAAGTTTGGAAATGTAAATTAGCTGTCTTTTTTTTAAAGTGGGTAGGCCAATTGCTTTAAATTAGAGCCGGCTGTGACAGAGAAAGGCAAAAGCACATGTACAGTGCTAAATAGATGCTTTCTGCACTTAGGTTTATATTTAGGTAGACAGAGGCCTAGATCAGAACATACAGATTCTATATTATTTATTTATTTATGTATTAGGTATTTATATACTGCCTATTAATTGTCTGTGCCCTTCTCTTCCTCTGCCAACTCAAGACTCTGTTCTTTCTATCTTGCTGCTTGGAACAAGTTACCCAAATCCCTATGGTGGGCTCCGTCTCTGTCCCACCTCTTCAACTCCTAACTATTCTCACCTTTGGGTTCTGTATCCCCAACCCTATATGTCATGTCTATCTGTCTGTCCAAGTTAGATTGTAAGCTCTTCCGAGCAGGGACAGTATTAAATGTAAAAATGTACAACACTGTGTACACCTTTCAGTGCTATATAAGTGATAAATAGTAGTAGTAGTAAGCGGTTTACACTCGGGTACTCAGTCACCTGGAGTACTGCGTCCAGCACTAGTCGCCATACATGAAGAAGGACACGGTACTACTCGAAAGGGTCCAGAGAAGAGCAACTAAAATGGTTAAAGGGCTGGAGGAGCTGCCATACAGCGAAAAATTAGAGAAACTGGGCCTCTTCTCCCTCGAACAGAGGAGATTGAGAGGGGACATGATCGAAACATTCAAGGTACTGAAGGGGATAGATTTAGTAGATAAGGACAGGTTGTTCACCCTCTCCAAGGTAGGGAGAACGAGAGGGCACTCTCTAAAGTTGAAAGGGGATAGATTCTGTACAAACGTAAGGAAGTTCTTCTTCACCCAGAGTGGTAGAAAGCTGGAACGCTCTTCCGGAGTCTGACATAGGGGAAAACACCCTCCAGGGACTCAAGACAAAGTTAGACAAGTTCCTGCTGAACAAGAACGGGCGCTGGTTGGGCTAGTCTCAGTTAGGGCGCTGACCTTTGACTTAAGGGCTGCCGCATGAGTCGATTGCTGGGCACGATGGACCACTGGTCTGACCCAGCAGCGGCTATTCTTATGCTCTTATAAATGATGCTTAGGAAAAAAGCACCCAAAAATAGTGCTTAAGCGCTATTCTATAAACTGCGCTCAAAGTTAGCTTGCCGTTTATAAATTAGTATTTAAGAACGCCAAACTATGCCTAAATTTAGGCACAGCCATTGCCCCAGCTGAAATGTGCTGTAAATCCTCACACCTAAATTAGGTGCAGATCCCCCCCTGAATTCTATAAATGTGTGCAGGAATGCCCCTGATTCGCCCATGACCTTCCTAGGCCACGCCCCCTTTTTGGAACTGCATGTAAAATTTACTTGTGTTTTAATTAGTTGCAATTAGCACCAATAATTGCTTGTTAAGATCCCAATTAGGAGGAATATTTGGCTCATTCAGTTACATTGTGTCTCCAAATTGGGCCTACGTCCAAATTTATGCACATACTCCCTCTTTACAAAGCTGCACTGGTGGCTGCCACATGGCATAAGCCCTGAAGCCCATTAAATCCCTATGGGCTTCGGGGTAGTTACTGCAGTGGAAGCCGCTAGCACAGCTTTGTAAAAGGGGGAGAGTGATAATTTTTAACACTTTTTTTTTTATAGACTTTGGGGGATAACACTTGTGCAAATTTCACTTCCTATGTATAATATATGCATGTGCCCAATGTAACTAATTGTGAACTTGGTGTGATACTGGAGGTGAGTCCAAACGGCATCCGAATGAATTTTTAACATTAAAAAGGCCACCAAAAGTCTCCGTAAAAATGATTCAACCAAATTACTACGGAGTGCTCAGAACCTTGACGGTAAAGAAAACACAATCGGGGACACGCCCCTACAGGCGACTCTTAGGGCTCCTTTTACGAAGGCGCGTTAGGGCCTTAATGCGCAGAATAGCGCACGCGCTAGCCGCTACCACCTTCTCTTGAGCAGGCGGTAGTTTTTTAGTTAGTTTTTTAGCTAATCTGGTGCTTGTGCTAAAAACACTAGCGTACCTTCGTAAAAGGATCCCTTAGTCTTTCACTGCACTTGATAGCACTATTATACTACTTTACTGAAGCAAATTGTCGTCATTTGATCAACTCATAAAGAGCAACACTTATCTTGAATTTGTTCCGAGAACCCGTGCAAGATAAGTGTTGCTCTTTATGAGTTGATCAAATGATGACAATTTGCTTCAGTAAAGTAGTATAATAGTGCTATCAAGTGTAGTGAAAGACTAAGAGGGGCGTGTCCCCTGTTGTGTTTTCTCTACAGTCAAGGTTCTGAGCACTCCTAGTAATTTGGCTGAATCATTTTCACTGCGACTTTTTGGTGGTCTTCTTTTTTTTTTTTTGTTAAAAATGTATAATATATGCATGTGTACACAAACATATAAAATTATGCCTTGCAGAGACACACATTTGAAATTTCAGGTACCCTATATTACATACATCTTGATTACAAGCATTGTAACGTGAATAAAATCAAGACATTCCCCATAAGGCCACTGAACACTTCAGCACCTCTTAGACTTCAAAAGAGCAGTCTGGAATGAGATCAACGGGCATGCATTCATCATTGACTATTACAGAAAGAGGAAGGCAGTCTTTGAGTTTGTTGCGGCAGTGAATCTATGTGGATCTCAAAGACTATAAGGCCTAAAGGTTGCAGTGACATGTTTGATTTAGAATTGTTTTTATGACCATAATGTGAGGAACTCTGCAGTCTGAATAACAAGAAGCACAGTGACAAATCAAAACGGCAATTCATTATGTTTAATCATTATGGAACTGTTTTTTTTGTTTTTTATAAATTGTAGCAATGTATATTGTATGGCAGAGCAATATCATGTAGTTTGGTTGCTACCATAGGAGCTAGCGCTGTGGGTGCTTGAGCACCCCTAATATTCAACAAACTCCTTGACTGTGTCCAAGGAGAGGTAATTTCCACTGAGTTTTGCACCCCCCCAATTATTTTGAAAAGTTGGCTCCTAAGGTTTGAAAAGGTGGTCCACTTGAATACATAGAAATATAACTCGGCATATAAGTTGTAAGTGACATACAGAGGTCCTACATTAATACATTTCTAATTTGATTTGCTTTCGAAAGCTATGCTTCCTTCATTAGGTCAATGGAAAAGTCCATTGAAAGATTTATTGTCGTGGTGATCTATAGCTAATATGCCAAGTGACTGCCTTCCGATTACTTACAGAGCTCGGGATGGGGCCTGAGACCTGGTGATGGGCACTCTGGTGGGGCCAGGCATGGAGTGTTCCTGCACAAGAGGAAATTGGGTGAAATGAGGCCTGGATATGGAACTTGCAAATAGCAAGAGCTGGAGTGGGAACTGGAACCTCTATTGAAGCAGCCAAGCGTAAGAGTATTAGGAGGCCTAGATGAACCTTCAGTTTTGCCTTATCTCAGTTATCTTTTAGGCCTGTTCCCCCACCAAGATTTCCATAATTAAACTCAACAATCATCCCACCCCTTCTAAAATAATCCAGTAAAAACACATATAAGTGTAAAAGTACATGCTGATGGTTCTTTGACCTATTGCTTTGTTAGCACTGAAGCTATTCTTTGGCATTCCCCAAAAGCTACTGCCATAGGCAACCATTTAAGAACAAAAGAATAGACTTACTGGGTCAGACCAACGGTCCATCAAGCCCAGAATCCCGTATTCATGGAGGCCAAGCCAAGTCGCAAATACCTGGCAAAAACCCAAATAGTAGCAGCATTCCATGCCACCGATCCAGGGCAAGCAGTGGCTTCTCCCATGTCTGTTTCTGCAGCAGTTTATGGACTTTTCCTCCAGAAACTTGTCCAAACTTTTTTAAAACCAGCTACATGAACTACTCTTACTATCTCCTCTTGTAAGCGCATTCCAGAGCTTAACTATTCTCTGAGTGAAAAAATTTCCTCCTCCTATTGGTTTTTAAAGTATTTCTCTAACTTTGAGTGTCCCCTAGTTTTTGTAAATCTTGATGCAGTAAAAAATCGATCCACTTATACCCATTCTACACCACTCAGGATTTTGTAGACTTCGATCATTTCTCCCCTCAGCCGTCTCTTTTCCAAGTTGAAGAGCCCTAATCTCTTTAGTCTCTCCTCATATCATAGGAGTTCCATCCTCTATCATCTTGGTCGCTCTTCTTTTGAACCTTTTCTAGTGCTGCTATATCTTTTTTAAGATAGGGAGAACAGAACTGAACGTAATATTCAAGGTGAGGTCACACCATGGAGTGATACAGGGGCATTATAACATTCTTAGTCTTGTTTACCATCCCTTTTCTAATTCCTAGTAGTTAAACAAACCCCAGAGCCTGCTCCACAATTGGTGCAGGATTTGGAAGGAATCAAGACTGCAGGCTGGAACTGGAATCAGCAAGTAAATGAGAGAGCTGGAGCAGGGATTAGAAATACTGATCTAAACTAAACTAAACTTTAGGTTTGTATACTGCACCATCTCCACAAGCGTAGAGCTCGGCACGGTTTACAGGGTTAGGTTGAAAAGGGTGAAACTAGGAGTGGAAATGTCCTAAAAAAATGGTGGACAATTTGATTGTCCCGGCTCCAGCGTTTTTCGTCCTGCAACGTTTGTATTTGATTACTTGCAGCTATATATCAGCGACCATGCATCAAGCACTTGGATTAATATATCTTAGTGCTTGAAGACTCACCAGCCTCCTGAGGCAGGCCAGTTTGGCCGAAACATGTACATGTCGAGTCATTGAGTTTTTGAGCCATTTTTGGATAAATGAAAAGTATATTTTATAATCAAATTGTGTCCACCATTTTTTTAAAGGACATTTCCACTTCTAGTTTCACGTCTTTGAGTTTGTGGATTTGTTTCTCCTGTTTTACATCTTATTAGAAATACTGAGGCACTAACCCCCGCCCCCACCCCACCTCTCGGATTCTATATAGGTCACCCAAAATTGGGTTTGTAAAGTTGGGCACCAGTCACAGACCCATGTGCAAACTAATTAGTTGAGGTAGCAACAATTAATAATTGATGTTTGGCAACAATTTAGAGTTAAGTGCGCGTCTGCCCTAATTTTCATAGCTCCAAAGGGGCATGGCCACAGGAGGGATATGAGTAGGTCAGGGGGTGCAGCAGATGTACTACTCAAATAATATTTCTCCTCCAATCTAAACATGGCTCTGGAAATGCCTCTCCATAATTCCACTAAAAACATGTTCGTGTGTCAGGTGGAGGAAAACAGTTTTCAGACGCATCAATCATTATAAAGCAGCTAGATTGCTTTGTAAATTGTCCTTTGCATGTTTAATTCAAATCAGTTCATAAAATGAGAAGTTCCATCCAGAACTAGAGGAGCCTACATTTCAGGACTTGTGCATTTACAAGGCTTATAAGGACAGACTTAAAAGATCTCTTTTTTTTTTTTTAATTGTCTTTATTAGCAACTGCAAAGGGACATACAACCAGGATCAAAGTAAGCATAAAAACATAGCAGGCAGAAAAATAGCACTTGAAAACTATGACACCAAATGTTGCACATGACAAGAACCCAATGGGTGGATGCCCATCACAATTGACATTTTGAAATACCAAACCCCCCAATCAACACACACAAACCCCAAGCACTCGGCCTCAGACTATAACAATCAGACAGCAAACACTCCACAATCAGACCTCCACGTATACTTAGAGGAAAGGCGGGAGAGGGGAGATATGAAAGACATCTAAATACCTACGTGATGTAAATGCGCACGTGTCTAATCTCTTTCAATTGAAAGGAAGCTCTGGAATGAGAGGGCACAGGATGCAGTTAAGAGGTGATAGGCTTCGGAGTAATCCAAAGAAATACTGTGGAACAGTCTCCCAGTAGTGGTGGTAGAGACAGAGGTTGTGTCTGAATTCAAGAAGGTATTAGATAGGCACATGGGATTTCTCGGAGAGAGAAAGAGATAATGGTTGCTGCGGATGGGTAGACTAGATGGACCATTTGGCCTTTATCTGCTGTCATGTTTCTATGTTTTTACAATCCATGCACATGTAGCAATGTTCCATGACATAACTTGGATTTTAAAAAAAACCCAACTGAATCCCATATCGGAGAATTCCTGCCCCCCTGGTGCGCCTGAATGTACAGGGTGCCTAAGTGAAAAGATAAGGCACATTTAAGCCAATTTTATAATGGCAACCCCAGTAGGTCTGTTTTTATTAATTTAGTTTGTTTTTAGATGTACTTTATGCAACACCTGATTTTATTAATTTAACGATATGTACTTTATGCTTTTTATTGTATGTACACCTCCTAGAATCCTGATTAGGCGGTATATCAAATTTTTAATAAACTTGGCGGTAGGCTCCCAGAACTAGACCCAATAGCACGCAAATGCAGAGTGCCAAAGTTGATGTACACCTATATGTGCACTCTAAGGGGGAAATTCTATAAATGGCTGTCAAAAATGGGCACTGAAAACAAAAATAGGCAGTAAGGGAGAGAGTATAATTGGGTGCCTAAAAAGGCACACACTTTGGCGCCCATTACAGAACTGAGTACAAAAACTGAAAAGGGCACCTATCAGGCGCCTAAAATGTAGCCCAGGGTTTCAAAAGCCTACATTATAGGCGCTTAAGTACTTTACAGAATCTGCCTACGTCCTTCATCTCTAAACAAGCCTACTTTGGAGTTAGGCGCTGTTTGACACCTATGTAGAATCATGCCTAAGAAGATAGGTGCCTATCGCCCAATTAATTCATCACCATCTCTGTACTTCAGAATAGCATCCTTAGAACCCCTGACAAAGCCATTGTATGAAGAAACAGATCCGGTCGGGGCTGACTAGTGATTCGGCACACTAAAGATAAGTGAAAACACTTAACTGTTATAATGTCTTATAAAAAGTTGATCATATAATTAACAGCAAGATTTAGGCAAAACACTGGAGAGGAGGTGGAGATAAGGGTCAATTATTAAGATTCTAACCCACTTAGTCTTGATATCTCACATGTATGTGTTCAATCAAGCGGGTTTCTGAGAGCCTTTACCACCTTTCATTTATCCGACACTCTAAAATGGAATAATTTTTGGATGGTTCCAGTTAATCCTACTTTACCATCTTCCTTATACTGTCAGAGCTTCAATGTATCCTCAGCGAAGACACTTAGGTCTTTTCCTTGGACGGTGACTCCTAACGTGGAACCCTGCATCACTTAGCTGTGGCTCGGGTTCCTCTTTCCTACATGCATCACTCTGCACTTCCAATATTCTGGAACAATTTACCAGTAGAGTTAAGGAAGGAAGCATCATTTTGAAATTGAATAATGGAATGGGGACCTCAATCTGCATTAATTTGTACTAATTTGCATTTGTATTTATTTATTTCATATAACAGTTTTAGTGGATATGTTTTAGAAATGTTAATTTTTATTCCTTTCTCTTTCTTTTCCTATTTTTTTTTTTTAATATAACGTCTTTATTAAAGTATTTCAAAATACGAAAACTTTAAAATCCAGTTTCAAAACTATCATATTCATTATTATAATAACAATAATTTTCCTTTCTTCCAAGCCTTTCAGCCAATACAAATAAAAATAACAAAATGGACTCCCCCCAAAAAATATAACTAATCAAATTCACATTCATTCCTAGCATAATTATCCAAGCCTCCCCTCCCAACCCACGAGGCCAGAAGACCAACACAGCTATTATAGCTTTAAACCCTTGTGGTTTATTCTAGAATAGCAGATGTATAAAACTAAAGAATGTTGTCTATTAAATATGGTGTCTTTGGAAATATTTGATCATCAGAGGAAATGGATTGGGTTAGTTATGGCAGCAGCACGAACGGTATTAGCTGCATATTGGAAAAAGAGATATACCATCAATTAATATATTGCAATGCAAGCTAAAATTTGTCTATAATGTGTCTAGATTAACTTACAGGAGAAGAAATCAGATATCCTCTTTTCAAAAAGTATGGTCAAAATATAAAACCTGGGAAGATTCTGCTATACTTTCCTATTTTCTAATGGAGTTCCTTTCTTAAACATGATTAAGTTGTGATGTAAACTGCTTTGATCTTTTTTGGCTTTATAGGCCATATAGAAAGATTTTAATAAACAAACACTTGTACATATTAAACGCCATCTGCCAGGAAAGAGACTTGGGAGTACTGGTCGACAAGTCGATGAAGCCGTCCACACAATGCGTGGTGGCCGCAAAAAGGGCATACAGAAGAAGGGGATCGCGAACAAATCGGAGAAGGTAATCATGCCACTGTACCGGGCCACGGTATGCCCCCATCTGGAATTCTGCATCCAGCCCTGGTTGCCATACGTGAAGGACACGGTACTACTCGAAAGGGTCCAGAGAAGAGTGACTAAAATGGTTAAGGGGCTGGAGAAGTTGCCGTACTGCGAGAGGTTAGAGAAACTAGGCCTCTTTTCCCTCGAACAGAGGAGATTGAGAGGGGACATGATCGAAACATTCAAGGTACTGAAGGGGATAGACTTAGTACATAAGGGCAGGTTGTTCACCCTCTCCAAGGTAGGGAGAACGAGAGGGCACTCAAGTTAAATGGGGATAGATTCCGTACAAACGTAAGGCAGTTCTTCTTTACCCAGAGAGTGGTGGAAAACTGGAATGCTCTTCCAGAGGCTTTTATAGGAGGGCTGGTCTCAGGGCACTGGTCTTTGACCTAGTGGACCACTGGTCTGACCCAGCAGCGGCAATTCTTATGTTCTTATAAAAGTGTGCACCAATCCCAAAACTATCATGGGATGCCTGTGGCTCGCTGGTTGAGCTGCTGCCTCTGCACCCAGAGGTTGTGAGATCAAATCCCAGCACTGTTCCTTGTGACCCTGGGCAAGTCACTTAATCCTCCATTGTCTACCACTTTGACATGCCAAAGCACAAAAAGGCAGTATACAAGTCCCCTTTTCATTCAGTAGTGCTTTTTACCCTGAAGTAAGCACACATTAATGCTTACCACAGCTAAGCAGAGTGCTGATGGTGGGGGGGGGGGGGGTTATCTACCTTTGAGCACATTTCACCGACCTTAAAAAGGCTTCATTGGCTACTAATGCAATTTCATAGGCACCATTGGCACTCTAGTACTGTTTTGCATTTGTATTGGCCAGGATGTTCATCGCAGTCTGAAAATGGAATGTTGTTGGATATGAAAAGGCAAAATATGGTGCATTATGCTAGTACAGCACAATCTGCTTTTCGGTGACTGGTTCAGTTATATGGAATACCTTACCAAGCTGTACAAGGGGCTGCCGAAAAGTTCTCATCCCAACCAACAAAGCTGGGGCAGTCTCCATTGAGGGATCTACACTTAGGCACAAATTCTGTACATGACACGCTGAAGTTAGGTGGTAGGCGCCCTACTGCCGCCTACTGTGCCTAACTGACCAATCAGGGGGCACTTTATAAAAAATTGAAGATGCCATTCTAAGGTGCTTATGGAGGCGCATAGGGATGTCACAGGCCAGTGGGGGCGTGGTTTGTGCCAGAAGTGGCCTTGCATCCCTATGCACCTTACATATAGGTCTTTAAAAATGCTGGCCTAGTTTAAAAGATACCTGTTTTACAAAAGAGCTGCGATTCTACAAATGGCGCTGGGACATAAGAACATAAGAATAGCCGCTGCTGGGTCAGACCAGTGGTCCATCGTGCCCAGCAGTCCATTCACGCGGCAGCCCTCTGGTCAAAGACCAACGCCCTAACTGAGACCAGCCCTATCTAAGTACATTCCGGTTCAGCAGGAACTTGTCTAACTTGGTCTTGAATCCCTGGAGGGTAATTTCCCCTATGACAGACTCCGGAAGAGCATTCCAGTTTTCTACCACTCTCTGGGTGAAGAAGAACTTCTTTACGTTCGTACGGAATCTATTCCCTTTCAATTTTAGAGAGTCCCTCTCGTTCTCCCTACCTTGGAGAAGGTGAACAACCTGCCCTTATCTACTAAGTCTATTCCCTTCAGTACCTTGAATGTTTTAATCATGTCCCCTCTCAATGTTCTCTGTTCGAGGGAGAAGAGGCCCAGAAGAGGCAACTCTTCCAGCCCCTTAACCATCTTAGTCGCTCTTCTCTGGACCCTTTCGAGTAGTACCGTGTCCTTCACGTACGGCGACCAGTACTGGCCCCATTTCTTCAGGTGAGGGCGCACCAATGCCCGGAACAGCGGCATGATAACCTAATCCAATCTGTTTGTGATCCCCTTTTTTATCATTCCTAGCATTCTGCTCGCCCTTTTCGCTGCCACCGCACATTGCACGGACAGCTTCATCGACTTGTCGATCATAACTCCCAAGTCTCTTTCCTGGGAGGTCTCTCCAAGTACCGCCCCGGACATCCTGAATTCGGGCATGAGATTTGTTACCTACATGGTGTGAGATTGACACATGATCAGTGGCTGTTTCATAGGCAGCCACTGATCCTGATGTTGTTTATAGAATCCGGCCCTTTGTCCAGAGATTTTCCACATTTTTCATTCCATTTTTTCTGCCCTAATGAAAAAAGTGGAAAATCACTAGACTAAGTGTATAACCCTTGATGGAGAGTGCCCCAACTTTGTTGGGGCTGAGAACTTTTCCGCAGCCCCTCGTATGCGAGTCTGCAGTAATGGTATGATGTTTATGAAATTATTAACTTATTTTTTTGTGCAAGCATTTTGCTAAAGGTGTTAGACTGTGGTCCAGAAAATCTACCTTTCAGTGACTGGATCGGTCATATGGAATGCTACACCAGGCGATATGTGAGTATGTAGCATTGTCATGATGTTTAAGAGATTGTTAAACCTATTTTTTGTACAAGCATTCTACTTAAGGGGTCAAACTGTGGTACAAACAAAGCTTTTAACATACTAAGGGAAGAGTTATTAGCTGCTTTCATTGAAATATGTAGTCTGTTGAAATTTGTATTGGTTTTTAATGTGACTTGTAATGTTTTTATTGTGAACTGCCTAATTATTAGGCAAGTAATAAATATTTGAAATAAGGGCCATACAGTGGAAAAAAAACAAACCCATGATCAGTGCACGCTACTAGAAAAGTGTGGAAAAATGGTGAGATGCTGATCTCATGAGAAATTGGAACTGGGAGATGAGAGATTTATGGAATCAGAGGCTTTGCTTTTGTGCCATCTCTCTCCAATCTCTGTACTCTTTGGAACAGATGCGTTTGATCCTGTCAGAGTGATTAACACGCCAAATCTTTAGTCCAGTTTAGTCACATGAAAAGGGCAGGTTAGGGTAAGAGAGCATAAGGAGTATTAGAGAGATTTGGGTCTCTTAAAAGGTTAAACACCCACAAATCTTCCTTGTAGTACTCCAACCAAGGTTCAAAAATAACAAAATTCTCTCTAAGTGTTTGAACTGGAAATATTAAGTAGATTTTAGGGAAAATAATGTTAAAATATAGCTGCATGTTTTCATCTGTTCATTGATGAAGTCTATCTCCATCTGTGTGTCTGTCTTTTCGTCTATAATCTTATACTTTTGTATTTGTCTTGGAGATTACATATCATGCCATCTGTCAGCAACAGTGAGTGATTCCTCTGTTTATGCTTAAATTCGACATATGGTGATATTCACATGGGCTCCTCAAATCAAAGTAACATACTCGTAGCATAGGAAAATAGTAAATGACGGCAGGAAAAATCTGAGCATCTGTAGTACATCATTTGGACAGTTTTGCTCTATGGCTTGAAGTCTAAGAGGAACCATGTCACTATTCCAAAATGAATCCATAGCTGCAGCACTGCCAAAGGCACTACGATCCTTAACATAGCAGAGATCACTCTCATTTGTGATTATAGTGACCCCTTATTGAAGGATGAAAGCTCATGTGGAGTTCTGAGTACAATTCTGGAGATCACTTTTTCAAAAGGGCGTACTGTACACTGGACTGATTCCTATAATTTCCAGGGTTTATTTTAAATGTGCCTGCTTAACATTTAAGATCTTGCATGACATCCTTCCTCCTTTAATTCCCCTGTCTTGGAATTCTGTAAGATCTGACATTACCAGATCTACTCAAAAATTTAAATTGTCCTTTCCTATGCTGGAAGGCGTTACCTACATTGGCAAATTAGGGAAGTCTCTCTACTTTTCAAAATTACTGAGCTGTGGAATGATTTTCCTATTCATCTGCGCGATCTGGGCTCTTTCCAACCATTTTGAAAACATCTGACAACTTGGCTATTTTCAAAGTTGTAAATACCGCTCCTCTCCATACTATTCCAAATCCATATTGTATCTGTTCTCCTTTCTAATTGTCTTGTAAACCGTGCCGAGCTCTACTGTTATAGAGAAGATGCGGTGTATATAAGCCTAAGGTTTAGTTTTAGTTTAAAATGGTCAGTGCTCCTCATCATAAAACTTAAGGGGTCAGAGTTAGATATAATCATACATACTCTAGAGCAGTGGTTCCCAGCCCTGTCCTGGAGGACCCCCCAGGCCAATCGGGTTGTCAGGCTAGCCCTAATGAATGTGCATGAGATAGATTTGCAAATATTGGAAGTGACAGGCATGCAAATCTGCTCCATGCATATTCATTAGGGCTAGCCTGAAAACCCAATTGGCCTGGGGGTCCTCCAGGACAGGGCTGGGAACCACTGCCCTAGAGTAAAAGCAGGAGAGGGGAAATAGAAAAGATATTTAAATACCTTAGAACAGTGGTATCAAACTAAAACCCTTTGCAGGGCTACATTTTGGCTTTGTAGGTACTTGGAGGGCCTCAGAAAAAATAGTTAATGTCTTATTAAAGAAATGACAATTTTTTGCATGAGGTAAAACTCTTTATAGTTTATAAAACTTTCCTTTTGGCTTAAGTCTTAATATTGTAATTTATAGCTAGAGAGACAAATGATCAAGAAACTCTTTTATTTTACTTTTGTGATTATGATAAACATACCAAGGGCCTCAAAATAGTACCTGGCGGGTTGCGAGTTAGAGACCACTGCTCTAAGATATAAATGGACCTCTGTCAATGGAAACCACGCTTTGGAATGAGGGAGTTGGGAGGGTGACAAAAAAAAGAAGAAAAGAGCAGACAGAAGAGTTGTTACAATAAAGTTTATAGAAGGATCACTGCTGGCTCTCTTGTGTTTCCATCAGCCCTGCTATATCTTCCTTGATGGAGTCATGAGGGTGAAAGGAGATAGATTCAGGAGTAATCAATTGAATTCTTCTTCCTTTTTTTTTTTTTTCTTAACAGAAAAGGTTAAGGGTAAATGGAATGGCTTCACAGTAACAGCACCAACTGTTTTTGGAATTCACTACCACTGTACTTGCAGGAAGAAACTTCTACCGCCAAATTTAAATCAAATCTGAAAACATTTTTAATTTAGACGCCTATGATTTATAACTCACCAATCAGTAAAGAATAATATCGACGGAAGAGCACATGCCTCCCACTGTATTTACCTCTTATTATTTCTCTATCCTATTAGTTTGTATGTCACCCCTTCCCACATGTGTCAAAACGTCTTTATTTTCATTAATGTCCAAGTCAGGTCTCCCTATTGATTTTAATATTTTATACTCTACCTCCTTTTGTTCACCGCTTATACAATTTTATTTGACGCGGTATATCAAATTTTAAATCATGTTTGGGGAGAATAAGATGGAGTAGGGATTGGGCAGGGTGGAGCAAATTTTAAATCTTTGGGGTGGAAACACCTGTGTCAGCAGTATAGGGACAGTAGAGGCACTTTGGATACAACCGAGAAGGGCCCCTACCCCCCTCTTCCCCACGCTCCTTCCCCCATTACTTCTGTTATTGATGATAATATGCCAAAATGAATCAAAACATTGCACCAAAGAAGAACATATTAAACAGAACAATATTTGCAGAATTTAGAAAATATACACCAGCTGGCTCCCAATCAGCCAAGGTTCCCCAATCCAGCTTCTTCGTCTTCACTGCGAACAATGATGTTTAACATCACTGTAATAGAGAAATTCTCTGGTTATTGGCAATCGATGTTTTTGGCGGGATGCCAAATGGCCCCCCAGGTTTTAGCTCTTTGTTGAGTTAACAAACATGCTTGAATTATGTATTAGGTGTATTAGCTGTACCTAATGGTTAGAGCAGCAGATTGAGAACCAGGGAAGCTAAAGTTCACATTTTCCCGCCAGTCCATGAGACCTTGGCCAAGTCACTTAACCCTCCATTACAAACTTTGACTGTAAGTCCTGCAAGGACAGGAAAATATTTAGTGCACTTGAAAGTAACTTCAGTTGAGCTGCAAAACCAAATCTAGTGTTAGGCATACGTATTCTGAAGTAATACAAAACCTTAGGGCTCCTTTTACTAAGCTGTGCTAGCGGTTTCAGCGCGCGCTGCTTTGCCCCACGCACTAGATGCCAACGCCACCATTGAGGTGGCGTTAGTTTTTACGCATAGCACGGGGCTTAATGCTCGCTAACCTGCAGCACACCTTAGTAAAAGGAGCTCTTAAAGCAGGGGTAGGGAACTCCGGTCCTCGAGAGCCGTATTCCAGTCAGGTTTTCAGGATTTCCCCAATGAATATGCATGAGATCTATTTGCATGCACTGCTTTCAATGCATATTCATTGGGAAAATCCTAAAAACCTGACTGGAATACGGCTCTCGAGGACCGGAGTTCCCTACCCCTGCCTTAAAGTCACTTAGGACCTATAAAGCAAATCTGTACCATAATAATCCATGAACCACTAAAACTATTAGATTATGCGGTATATAAATTTGTAGATAAACAAATAAATAAAATAATAGCACTAACTTTCTGGAGTCGCACAACAAGGGTCAACCTATCAAAAGGCGGCGCCAAAATTACCAATACACCTAGTGCAGGGGTAGGGAACTCCGGTCCTCGAGAGCCATATTCCAGTCGGGTTTTCAGGATTTCCCCAATGAATATGCATGAGATCTATTTGCATGCATTGCTTTCAATGCATATTCATTGGGGAAATCCTGAAAACCCGACTGGAATACGGCTCTCGAGGACTGGAGTTCCCTACCCCTGACCTAGTGGGAAAACAAAACAAGTTAGATTAGTAATAATTACTTCTACACAGATATTCAGTGCTAACACAATTCCTGGCTTCCCCCCCCTATAAACGCAGACAGACCCTCATCAAGTATAGAATAAGTAACTTCAAATGAAAAATAAAAATATGTAGACAAATTTTACTGATATCCAAATATACCAGACTCTGTATACAATGGAACAGCAGAGGTATAGGACTCTTTTTACAAAGGCGCGCTAGCAGTTTTAGCGCGCACTAAAATGCCATGCACGCTAGTTGCTACTGCCTCCTTTTAAGCAGGCGGTAATTTTTTGGCTAGCGTGCACATGCTAAAAACGCCAGTGTACCTTAGTAATAGGAGCCCATAGAAACAGTCCAATTGTGCATGTCCCTCTATATTGTACAAAATATAAATACAGCAGATGTAAATTTCAAAATCAACACATTTAAAAATTAATAAATGAATGAAAAAAAGAATAGATAATAAGGTGATACCTTTTTTTATTGGACTAAATTAATACTTTTTTTATTCGCTTTTTGGTGTCCACTGTCCTGAAAAAAAAATAGATTTTGGCCCCTTAAAGCTAGTCAAAAATGTATTTAGTTAACTAAAAAGTTACCAGCTTTCCATTAAAAAACATTTTAACTTTAAAATGGGCTAACACAACTACCATACTATTTCACCCTACATTAAGGGCTCCTTTTACAAAGGTGCGTTAGCGGTTTAATGTGCTAAACCACCGGATGCGCAAGCCGCTACCGCCACCTTTTAAGCAGGCGGTAGTTTTTGGCCAGCGCGGGGGTTAGCGTGTAATGAAAAGTCACGCGCGTTAACCCTGCTAGCATGCCTTTGTAAATGGAGCCCTAAAAATAAATTTTTTTTTTCTACTTTTTGTTTGGCTATTTAATTTTCTAATTGTATAAATCATTGCCTCTGGTTTCTGTTTTCTTGTCTTCTCATAACTCTTTCCATGTTCTCCTTTCCATTTGTAATTTTTCTCTCTTCATTCCTTCTTAAGCTGTTCCACTATATCCATCTTCAGTGCTGATATTTTCCTTTCTGTCTTCTATATATATATATATATATATTTTTTTTTTTTTTTTTTTTGCAGTAGCTACATATTTCCATATGGCCATCTAGCATCTTTATCTCTTTCTTTCCCTCACCCTTAGTCATCCATGATCTCCCATTTCTCCATTTGTCATGTAGCATTGCCTTTGTTTCTCCCACCCCCATCCAGGATCTCTTTTCTCTCTTACTCTTTCCAGCTGCCATTCAACATATCCTCTGTTTCTCTGCCCCATCCAACATCAGTCCATAGTCTTTCTCTTTCTCCCTTACCATCTAACATCATCACCCCTCTGTCTCCTATCCCCCCACCATCCATCATCACCCCTCTTTTTCATGATTCCAATCCAACTACATCCTTATTTTTCTTCATTCCATCCACTATCACCCTTTTCTTTCTCCTTCAACCATCCAGCATTACCCTTATTTCTCTCTTCCCCACCATCCAACACTACCCACAACACTCCTCCTCCCCATACTAGCCAAATGTACTCATCTTTATTTTCCCTCTTCCATTAGCCCATCTCTTTCTTTCTTCCATTCCCCACCTCCAGCATTGCCAAATTTCTCTTTCTTTCCTCCCTATCTACAAACAAAATAAACTGAGTTTCCCCTCCCTGTCACCTGTACGATTAGTTAGTCACTGGTATTTTCTTTGCTAAGGGTTGGTTAATTCTGGGACAAGTATTAAGTTAGCTAGAGCTAGTGACTGTTCTCATTGGGAAATTTTTTTGTAAATTATCATATAAAGTTAGGTTTTATACTTTTTTTTTGTATTTACTTTAGCATTTCAAAAATAGATTTGTGGATAATCATTAGAAGAATTTTGTAACTTTTCTTATAACTTTCATGCCAGATATCTAAAAATAATTTATAATTACTATATCAACCTTCTTTTAAATAAAGCAATTATATAGAAACCAAAGGTAATTAGGTACTGTTATGATCAAACAATTTTTTATTGACACAAAAAACAAATATAATCACCAATGGCAAATTTAGGATTATAGCTAATACAAAGAACATCTAAAGTTCTGCATCAATTTTAAATTGTAATATCAGAAGACAGCATAATACAGAAATAATGACACTGCAAGAATGAAAATTCAATAGTGAAAAGTACATAATATAACATTCCTACCCCACCCCCACTCCCTACAACCTCAAGAGATGTGAATAATAAAGAGATTGGGCCATGACTATACAAAAAGAATAAATAACTCTTCAACAAGCCCAACCGAGGAATAACCCAAAGGAACATTATAACACACCAGGACCCTGGATTATTATGAACTCCAGTGAAACCCCTTCTTAGACCATTACTTCCTGGCCCTCCCAAACCCTTGCCCACCTACCCAAACCCCTCCTCCCCCCAGTCATGCAGTGAAAAATAAAGAGAGAAGCATGAAGTGTGTGCGTATGCACCAGTCAGAACCACCATATCAATAACCCGAATAGGAGGAACAGCTGTATCCCCCAAGCGATTGAGGAGAGAACTGCACAAACACAATGAGGCAACAATTGTATATAGGGGTAAAAAATAAAAAAATAAAAAAAAGAATAAAAAAATAATAAAAAACAATTGTATATAGGGGTAAAAAATAAAAAAATAAAAAAAAGAATAAAAAAAGAATAAAAAAATTTTGTTTTCGTAAAAGGCAAACAACATATATTATCATCAAATAGTTAACAGACAAGGAAATGAAACACCAGCGGATATGATTTGGAACTCCTTTCAAGATTTAGAATGGAATAATTACATCAAAATATCTAACAAGTACACTAAATCATACTGCGTTTTGGACTCCTGTCCCCCAGAAATTATGAAAGCAGCCCCGCTAGACTTTAAACTAACATTGTTGAATTATTTGACCCAAAATCTAAAAAATTGAAAATTCCTTACTAATAATGGTCACACTATAATAACCCCAATTCCAAAAAATCATAAAGAATCACTAGCATTAGTAACCAACTACAGACCAGTAGCATCCATTCCATTTTTTGTAAAAATCATGGAAGGATTGGTACACACCCAATTGATGGAATATCTTGATCAGTTCTCTCTCCTACATGAAACTCAATCTGGTTTCAGACCTTTGTTTAGCATTGAGACAGTAATTATGGCCATCTTGGATAATTTACGCTCCTTGTTTAGTAGAGGCCTTAATGCCCTGATTATGCAATTTGATATGAGTTCTGCCTTTGACTTAGTAGACCATGGGAAATTGTTACAATGCTTAGATGCAATTGGTATCAGAGGAGAGGTGTTAGACTGGATCCGAGGCATCCTTATGTCCCACACCTATCTAGTTCGTTTTAATTACAATCTCTCTGATACCTGGAGTAACCCATCTGGCATCCCACAGGGGTCACCACTATCCCCATTGCTTTTCAATGTTTACATGCAATCATTAGGTGCGCAACTGTCCCAACTAGGGATAAAATTATTCAGTTATGCAGATGACTTTACGATCATCATCCAATTCGCTACCTCTCTCTCAGAATTTACTCCTATGGCAACAGAAGTACTAAATTTGATGGAACAATGGATGACTGAATTTAGACTGAAGCTTAATTCAGAAAAAACAAAATTCTTCGTAGCTTCATCACACCCACTAGATACTAAAACATCTCTGTGATCAGGGCCTAACCATGAAGTCCAGGTGGACTCTTTGGTTAAAAAGGTTTTTTTTACTCTCTGGAAGCTTCGATCCATTAGAGCATATTTTGATGCATCATCATTTACAATCTTGGTACAATCCCTCATACTGAGCCAACTAGATTACTGCAATATCGCCTATCTGGCAATTTCCCAGAAATCTATGCAGCGATTACAACTAGTGCAAAATGCATCAGTCAGGCTGATCTTTGGGTTGAAGAAGTTCAATCATATAACTCCCTCCTACCGACTCCTGCATTGGTTGCTGACGGAGGCACGTGTGAAGTTTAAGTTTGGATGTTTTTGCTTTAAGGTACTATTCGGCCTAGCCCCCAAATACATAACCGACCTTTTCTCTTTTTCAACCAATAGACATAAGAGAAGTTCAAACTTGAATTTTGTTTCGCCTCTGGTTAGAGAATGTAAATTTAAAAGACATCCCCAACATCTTTTCTCCTATCAAGCAGCATTATGGGGTAATGATCTGAAACAATTACTTATGCTTGCCAATACTTACTTGGAATTTAGGAGACACCTAAAAACATATCTGTTCCTAAAATACATAGGAAGCTGATTTGCACTATCTTTCCCACAATAGCTGATTTCTAGAGCTGTTAGTCACTAGATTTTAACCATGTTAGTTCTATTCAATCTGTAGCATTTCTAATCATTGTAAACCGCATAGAACTTCACGGTCCTGCGGTATATAAACTGTTATTATTATAACAAGATATCCCTAATCAAAGGATCCAAGGTAAGCATGAAAAGAAGAGGGGATAAAGGGCAGCTCTGCCTAGTACCCCATAAAACTGCAAAGCAGTCCAACACACAGCCATTCACTGTGATTCAAAGTTGTGGAAGACAAAGCGTCCTGATTGCTGATAAGAAATCGCCTGAGAAGCCATAAGTTTGGAGCACCTCAAACATAAAGGTCCAATTGACCCTATGAAAAGCCTTCTCTGCATCAAAACTTATGAGCATAGAAGGCATCAAGTCCCTCCGAACCCGCTCCAGAGATAAGAGAATCCGCAGAAGGTTTTTTTTTTTTTAAGACTGACCGACCACAAACAGAGCCCACCTGCGGGTCCGCTAATATCTGAGGTAACATCCGAGCCATTCTATTTGCCAGGATCTTAGCAAAAAGCTTAGCCTCAAAGGCCAACAAGAGACCAATACGATTCCACCAAAAGAGGATCCTTCCCAGGCTTCAACAGCACCACTACTAGAGCTTCCCATAGTGAGCTCTGAAGCATTCCCTCTGACAAAAAGGAATTAATCACCGTAGTGAGACAACCAGTTATAGCCAATTGGAGGATCTTATAAAATTCAGCTGATGATTTACCAAGGGCACTCAACCCAATGTTGACAGAAACTTCCTCCTCAGTAATAGAAGAATTAAGAACTCCCCGTTGAGTGTCTGAGAGAACAGGAAAATCAATATTAGAGAGTTATAGATTACTGGCAAGACCCTGCACTTCCAGAGCAGTGTAAAGCTCAGCAAAAAAGGAGTGAAAAGATTGAGTAATAGTCAAATCGGATCGCACCAAATTCCCCTTTTTATTTCGAAGGCATAATACCCTACAAGAAAGAGCCTTGTTCCTTATGAACAAGTCTGGCCAAGAAGGAGCTAGTTTTGTAAGCATGCTTGTAGAGTTGAAATGTATAATACATCGTGGATTTTTTAGCTCTTATATGTAAGAGCTGATTAAGAGTGGCCTGAGAAGCCAACCAAGCCACTTTATGGGAACCCAAGGCCACCGCTCCATATCTTTCTCTATCCAGACAAACCTGCTTTTCCCATTGTTTTATCTCTGCCTCCCCTGTCCGGTGCTTGTGAGAGCAATAAGAAATAATATCCCTCCCTAAGTACTGCTTTCGCAGCCTCCCAAAACAAGAGAGGTTGCGAAACATATCTTATTAGCCTGATGATCATTCCATCTATCAAAAATAAAGGCATGGAACTTAGTGTTATAATATAAATCCCTGGGGAATCTCCAGATATGCACCCTGGGGACCCTATCCGGCACCCAAAGGTCCAACCATATAAATGCATGATCAGATATACAAGTTGGACCAATCCCAGGCACCTGTAAACAAGAGGACAGAGGAAGAAATCAACAAGTAGTTAATGCGGGATTGGGTTCCATGGGCTCTGGAAACATGTGTGTAATCTCTCTCACTCGGATAAAAGAATCTCCAGGAGTCCAATAGATCAAAGGAATCACAGAGCAAAGGAACTCCCCTAGAGTAATCAATAGGGAAAGCTCCAGCAGGATTAGATTTGTCTAGCAAATAATAATAATAATAGGCACTTGGGTAGGCAAATGTGCATGACGTATTAACTCCTTGAAAAAAAAAAAAGAGCATCAAAATAATTATTGGAGCATACACATTGACAGCACCATTTCCTGATTATTCACTGATATATGGGTGACAATATACCTATCCTGAGAATCCTGAAATACATGGTGGTGTTCCACCACCAAATCCTTTTGAAACAAAATGACAACCACAGCCCTCTTAGACTGTGCAGGATTCTCAATAATATCCCTCACCCACCAGGTATGTAGTTTAACATATTCCTTGGAACTCAAGCGGGTCTCCTGCAGCAAGGCAATACTATGTTGTTGCAAGACCAGTAAGATCTTACTTTACTTTATAGGAGAATGAACATCCCCCCCATGTTCCAGAAAAAAATCTTAAGGGACATCAACCATTCTACTTAGATTCAAGCCAAGCTCATAGAAAACTAAGGCAGGTAGGGCACCCCAGCCCATGCCACCCTCCACCAAACTCATGCAATGCACACACACCCTTCCTCCACACATAGACATACAACCAATCCAAGCCCTTCCACTGCAACAACCAACCCCCTCCCCAAATACCATAAAGTCTACTCTCCCATTCCCCCTCCCCCCCTCCCCCATACCTCTTTGTGAGCTAACCTAACTAACAGTCACCAAAGTGTCCCCGTTCCCCCCCCAAAAGAACATCGTAACCAAAGAACAAACCAATAAGGATCATCAACAATAGTAATCAATAGGTACTGGATTTCCGAGGGAGAAAATGAAGAGAACCCCCAAGTTCAATGTTTGCTTGCTCAAACGCAACAAATGACAAGCACAGCACTTAGAAATAGATTAAAGTTCAAGGCGCAGGCCCCAGAGTATTTGGAAAAATTCTGCGCCTGACGTGATGTCTCATAGTTGAGTTCTCAAAAAATTCTCCTACAGTTGAGGCAGTTTCAAAAGCCCGCCATCCAACGTTAGTAAAAATCTTCAGCGTTGCAAGGTACGCCAGCTTGAAGATCTGCACAAATCAATGAAAACTGATGGCGCTTGTCAGACAGAGAAGAGGAGTAATCCTGAAACAAACAGATCCAGTTCCCCTCAAATGTAAGTACATCTTGGTGTCGATATTTTTGAAAGAGGGCTACTTTGGGTGCATAATTATGTACTTTCGCGATTACCACCCGAGGTCTTTGTCAATTTTCAAGCTTGCGTCCCAGATGATGTACTCTTTCAAGCCGTATAGGGCCAATGCCAGGGGGAAGCGGTAATTCTTTATGCAGCTAGTTTTCAAGTTCAGACATTAGATGAGAATCTAATATAGTTTCAGGGAGACCAACAAATCTAATATTGTCCCTGCGGGAGCATTTTCTAAGTCTTCAAGTCTAGCTTCTTGCAAACGAAGCTGCTCCTGCAGGGTTACTGTTGACCCTGAAGTAGTCATTGTTATATCCTCTACTTCTGCCACACGGACCTCCAGCTCACCAGTGCGGTGGGTAATTTCTGATAGGAGAGACTTCACTCCTTTTATTTGGGCAGACAACTGGGTATATCTTGTCTCCATAGCTTTCACCACAGCCATAAATCTAGGTTCCAAGGCCAGAACTTCTTGCACTGAAAATTCTGAAAATCGACCAGTAGAATCAGCCATGTTGCCAGTCTGTAAGTGAGTTTTCTCACTATTGTTTCAGATCGTAGCAGATATTTTTCCATATATCTTAAATGAATTGCTGTTAGGATCCAGAAGATTAATTAGCAGTATTAAGTGCAGTTGAGGCTTGGGACAGGAGCCCAGCTCAGATACATCCTGCTAGGCTCACCAACATTCTGGAACTCTCTATTAGGTGCAGTTAATTCTGCTTCAATGGGTCCAGAATAGTTACTTTCTAAGTGACCTTTCTGTTACTTCTGCACATTACACACCCACCTGCTCACACACTTGCTTCCCAGCCCACAGCCTCCCCGACATGGTGGCTGCAAATAAACAGGAACCATGCACAGGGTCATAGAGCTATACGTGCCATTGCTGGTCTCGCACCCTATGATATAACTTCCTGTTCACTGGGAACTGCAGAGCCACCAGTTGCATGCACAGCTCTATGGCCCTGTACATGATTCCTGTTTATTTGCAGCCACCAAGTCCGGGAGGCTGTAGGTGAGCGAGCAGGCAAGTGAGTGACAGGGAGGTAAGTTAGCAGTTTTGTGTATGTGTGTGTGTTGGGGGGGGAGTTATTGTTGCTGCTGCAGACTCGGCATAACAGTGGCCTGGAAGGTGAGCAAGTAGTGACATGGAGGAGGTAACTAGTTGGGCTGGGGAGGCTAAACCTAAGTCTCTTATACATAGGGTTTCCAAATTTCCTCTTTAAAAAAAAATAGGATACCTGGCCCCCCTCTCATTCTGACCTCAGCCCTGCCCCCACATGAACCTCCCCAAGCTCAGGGTCGCATCTGAAGGGCCTCGGCATATGTGTGAATATCAAAATGATGATGTCACATGCATGCACATGATATTGTATCAATGCCTGCGCATGCACAGAAGTCCTCCAGACACGGCCCCAAGCTCGGGGACTTCCAAAGCCTGGACAAACTGTCAGGTTTTGGGAATCCATCTGGGCACCCTGACAGTCTTCTAAAAAGAGGACATGTCTGGGTTTTCCCGGACGTCTGGTAACCCTACTTATATATGGTGCCTATGAGGACAATATCTGAATTAAAAAATAGCATGGAACAAACACATGATCTCTGAAGGAGAAGGGATTTTAGAGGTGAGCAGTTGGTGTGGCTGGATGAACTAGATGGACTGTTTGATTGCAGCAGGTCCATTTTCTAACAAGAGACTCCCAACCCTCACAATTTCTACCTTCAGGTTTGGTATATAATATATGTTGCTATACTTTAGAGCTGCTTATTTCAATCAACAAATGAATGTGTTCCTAGCAAGTAATTGTATCATTCCCCAATTATGGAAATATATTAACCTGTTTGTTGTTTTTTTTTGTCGCAATCTAAGAAAAGGGATTAAGTCTTAGTGCACGCTTACTTGAGAAATGAGGCAATAATGTCAGTTGGGTTCTATTTATTGTTGAATTATATTGTTAATTGAAATGACATTTATTTGGCAAATGAAATGATAGAAAGATGTGGTTTATTGCATTTGAATCGGCACCGAAAGGGTGGTTGATCATTGGAATGATCTTCCACTGCAGGTAATCGAGGCCAGCAGTGTGCCAGATTTTAAGAAAAAATGGGATAAGCATGTGGGATCTCTTCATGGAAGAAATTAGGGGGTGGGTCATTAGAGTGGGCAGACTTGATGGGCTGTGGCCCTTTTCTGCCGTCAGTTTCATTAGAGTGGGCAGACTTGATGGGCTGTGGCCCTTTTCTGCCGTCAGTTTCTATGTTTCTATCTTCTTGATTACTTAGCCAGCTTTCTAAGACATGGTCCCTTTTCTTGGATTATGACAAATTTATGATCTGATCTCCTTTGGAAAAAAAAAAATTTAGTTTAGTAGTGAAATAGTTTTTTATTTTTTATTTTAGTGGAGCTGTTCTGCTCAAGCATTGTATCCATAAAAAGAAGATTAGGTACTTACTTGAAGAAGTCTTCTTTGCAGTAGACGCTGCCTGCTCGGGAGAAGCACCTCTCAGCCAGCTGAATTTGGCAGTCGGCACACTTGAGGCAGGAGGTATGCCAATGCCTGTCTAGAACCTTCAGGATGAACTTGTCCAGGATGTGCTGGTTGCAGCCTGCACACTGGGGGATCTCTGGAGAGAGAATGGGTAGGTGGGAGTTCACATAGAGAAATCGAGGTCAGGAAGGAGCAAGAGAAAACAGATACGTGAGAGGGTTCAGATATTTCTCAGAATTAAACACAGCAGTATCTAATCAAACAAAAGAATACTTCAACATTTTATGTTCTTGTTTTCAGAATAAAGGGTTCCACATAGTATATAATAAAATCAAATAAAAAATGTAACAAAATAATCAACCAAATGATAAATAGAAATGCAAATAAACCAACCGAATAAACACAGAGCCATATGTTGAAGAATTCTGCACACTTCAAAAAAATGCAGAACAATCCATCAATACTACAATGATCGCACATTTTTTTTTAAAGCAGATCAAATGCTGTACGGGAGATCTGAGTTTAGTCGGTAGCTCAGACTCCTGATCCTTGAACTGGAAAGGGCCAGGAATGCTACAGAAGTGCTCATAGCCTACTGGAAGAACAAAAGAAGGCAGGTGTCCTAACCATTGCATAAATCCAAATGTAATGACTAGCACACTTATACTGGAATGATGAAACAGGCATGACGGAGATGAATCAGATGGAAGAGAGAATTAAAAATTTGCCCTATGCATCAAATGTATTGTATCTCTTGGTGCTATACTTAGAATGCCTTATCGTTTGCCATGCTACTATGCTCAGTCCTCCACGCAGTACATAGGAATAATCTTACTGTTGCTGTCCGTCGTCTTTTTTTAATCTGTTCTGTAAATCTGCTTATATGTAAACTTGTAACCCATTCTGGACTCTTGAGGGGGGGGGGGAGTGGGAACTAGGCGCTGTAGGTATAAATGACAATTCATGATGCAATAGTGCCACCTGAACCAGAAGCTCAGAGGAGATTGCACTGAGCACCAGGGCTAGAATTGGGGCAGGGCAACTGGGATTTTGCATTGTAGAGGGTATTTTTAGAGGTCATTTCTAATGTTTAGAGGGGGGGAAGGTCAGAATGGTCTTGTTTTAGAGGATGCATTTCCTAGCGCTTGCTCCTGGAAAAAGATATATTAAAGATAGAGACAAGGAAATATACTGTCTTGGGAATGGAGACTGGCAGTCTACTGACCACAGGGATTCTTGTTTGGAATTACTGGTAGTTATTGATGATTTTTGCATATTTGCAGATTGCTGAATCCTGCGGTGCATCAAGATGCAGTGAACCTTTTACCGCACCTTGATGAATCCCCCACCTTAGAATCATATAATCAAACACTATGAAATATAAACAAGTATATGAATCTTCTAGAAATTTATAGTTACATCGTAAGACCAGTGCCACTTTAAATTGGCCTACTGAGCTGTTTGAAATGGTAAAATATCTAAACCAGGGCAAGAAGTCAACTGCGGATAAAGCACTTTTCTCTGACTTTCTCTATTTAATGATAAGGTGCTCTATATATTGAAGGCATAGGTGCCAACATTTCAATGCTTGTTTATTGAGAGCTTCTAAGCTGCTACTAATGACTGGGGAGTCAATTCAGAGCAGTTAGATGTTAACTGCAGTCATATGTTGTATCAAAGAACAAACATAGATATAATCATAAAACAGTTTATATCCAAAATGGTCGGTGAACCAGGACCCCTGAGGAACGAGTGTTTCTTCGAAAGACGCACCATGTCGGGTCCCAGTTCATCAACCATTTTGGATATAAACTTTTTGGATACAAACTGTTTTATGATTATATCTATTTGTTCATTAAAGTCTTGGTGTCCTGTACACCATTCCTGCAATTTTTTCTTTTGTTCTACCATACAGATTTACAAATAACTTCAGCAAGGTGTTACAATACATGGGCTCTATACTGAAATACACGGAGCTCTGTGGTGGTGTTAAAATCCAGAGTTATTACTACTGGCATGATTATGCCATAATCAATCATCCTACTTATATGCACACGTTTACCAAATCAATCGTCCTACGTATATACACATATAATACTAGGTTTACTATTACAGCTAAATACACTATCTTTACACACCTCCTAAGGAGGTTGGCCATTTCAACTAACTATAACCTATTTACATGCATCCCTGATAGCTCTAGCTGCCTCTCTCTGTCAACTTCATAATTTCAGTTGAAGTAGTCTGAGAAAGACAGCCGTGATCCCTTTCTTGCATTTTCCGGTGTCCTTTTCTAGCTTGAATTCCTTCACTAGGGCATTCCACCAAGTTGGGGCCATTACTGAGAACATTCTCACCCTAGTGCAGGGGTGTCAAAGTCCCTCCTCGAGGGCTGCAATCCAGTCGGGTTTTCAGGATTTCCCCCATTAATATGCATGAGATCTATTAGCATACAATGAAAGCAGTGCATGAAAATAGAGCTCATGCATATTCATTGGGGAAATCCTGAAAACCCGACTAGATTGCGGCCCTCGAGGAGGGACTTTTGACACCCCTGACCTAGTGCTTTTGTATTTGATGTCTTTGAAGAAGGGTATTTGTAGTAAGGACTCTTGGCTCAAATGCAGAGCGTGTAAGGGTGTATGGTTTTGTACTCTGGCTGCTAGATATTACGGTTCTGAGAGGTACCCAGTTTTGTGCATCAGCAATAAGATTTTGAATTTCACCCTGCTCTTAATTGGGAGCCAGTGTAGCCAGTGTAACTCTTTTAATGGGGGGAGGGCACTCGTCTGTCTCAATTTACCTAGCAAACTACTACTACTATTTATTATTTCTGTTGTGTGATGTTTTTTTATCAGGTTTTCTATTCTGCCTTTACCTATTCAATTCAAGGTCAGATTACATTGCAAGAGGTTGGGGCAGTTACCTAGGAAGTTACATAGGACAGTTTGACACGGACAGTCAATAGGATTGCTAGTACAGGTAGATCAGTGCAGTTAGGTCATTGTTACAAGTTCAAGTAGGTCATCGTTGGCTCATCGTTATGTCCCAGGAATTGCATTAGACAGTTTACAATTAGCATTTCAGTTACTTCAGGGTTGGCTCCCTGTCATGGTACAGAAATGCTTTGAAAAGTTTTTTCTAAATCAGCACCAAAACGCCTGCATAAGCGCTATTCTATAAACAGCGCCTAAAATTAGGCACGGTCTATAGGATAGTGCTTATGCCTGGGAGCTGTGCCTAAGCACAAACATTTGCACCAATGGAAACATGGTACAAAAACTCACACCTACAGGTAGGCGTGGACGCGCCTTATTCTGTAATGATGCACGTAACTGTGAGGCATGCTCCCCAATCTGTCTATGACCCCTCCATTTCCATGCTCCTTTTTTGGCATTGCGCCTAAAATTTTAGGCATGAATCCTGACCTAAATTCACTCGCATAATTCAAAATGAAAACCAATTAATGCGAATATCGCATGTTAAGAAAGACAGTTATTGGTGCTAATGGGCTCATTATTCAATGAAGCTGCTCACTCATATTGAGTGGATGCCCAAATTGGCGCATGCAACTCGAAGCACCATTTCTAGCATTTGGAGGTTAGTGTGCCATTTTCCTTCTTTGGCTCCTAAGTAAATTGAAATCTATGGGGCCTATTTAAAAAAAAAAAAAAAAAAAAAAAGGATGTTCAAAAAAACAGCATAAAATGGCCAAAACGTCCAAGTGCTGATTTTTTGAAACTGACTGTTGCTCTCCGGTACATCTAAATCTTAAGGGGGTGAGTTAGAGGCATGTTTTGGACAGGATTAAGGCAGCCTTACGACTTGGATGTCTTGCAGGGATAGTCAAACCTTTTTGAAGATGTCCAGGGTGTCATTTAGACGTTCTGAGTTTTAAAAGCACATTAGGGCCAAAAAGGTACCCAAAATAAGCAGATGATCGCTGGATGCATGAAGGCATGACCCCCCCTTACTCCCCCAGTGGTCACAGACCTCCCTCTTACCCCCCCCCAAAGATGTGAATGAAACAGTACATGTCAGCCTGTATGACAGCTTCAGATGTTATGGCCAGTCCTATTAGAGCTACAAGTAGATGTCTGGAGTAGCCTAGTGGGTGGTGTAGTGAACCATAGAGAGGGGGATCCAGGCCCATATCCCACCCTATGGGATATGGGGTTATGGTGGAAAGTGTGAGCCCACCAAAACCTACTAGGGCTATTGGGGTGGTGGACAGGTGGGTGTAGTAGATTTTGGGGGAATTTTGGAGGGTTCACCATATACTATAAGGGGGTTATGGTGAAATGTATACCTGGCACCTTTTCTGTAAAGCTCACAGCAGTGCCTCCTAAGGTGTCCCACTGCTCTGTTGGCATGCCTGTGTGGTCAGTCCATTAAAATGCTGGACCCTCCCACGTGCAAATGGGCTTGTTTTAGACATTTTGCATTTGGATGTCTTGGTTTTGAAAATAGCCATAAAAATAGATGTTCTAAAGACCAGAATGTCTAGATGAGCCATTTAAAAAAAAACAACAACAAAAAATCCTTTGCAGTTTTGAAAACAGTCGTATTCCCAACCCGACTTTTGAACATCCTTGCAAAAATGTTCAAAGTTGGGACGTAGACATCTTATTGAAAATGTCCCTCCATGTTATGTGAAGGTTATTTTAGAATAGCGATTCCAAGTCTTTTTACCTTGCCTAGCCATATTCATTTTTTAAAAATCTTTGCAGTTAGTGGAGGAATGCCACTGTCCTCCTCGCGATAGGTGTGGCTTGACATAATCATATTACACCTCACCTTAAGGCATTACACTGATTTTCCTATACAATTCTGCAAAATTAGAACATAAGAATCACCTTACTGGCTCAGACCAATGGCCCATCAAGCCCAGTAGCCCGTTCTCACGGTGGCCAATCCAGGTCCCTAGTACCTGGCCAAAACCCAAAGAGTAGCAACATTCCAATATCTCAGAGTAAGCAAGATTCCGGAACCCCAAAGAGTGCAACATTCCATGCAGAATCCCCAAAGAATAGCAACATTCCATGCTACCAATCCAGGGCAAGCAGTGGCTTTCCCCATGTCTTTCTCAATAACAGACTATGGACTTTTTCCTCCAGGAAATTGTCCAAACCTTTTCTTAAAACCTAAAGCACCGCAGAGCGATGTTCCACTGTATTTTCACTGTACTGAAAATCTATGGACCCTACCGAGACTTAAAATCCGAGGGATCATAGCACTTGTCAATTCCCACGCTCTCCAAACCGTATTTTGCAGAAACGAGATCATGTGGCATGGAGGAGCTGCCTAATGTTAACAAGTCGGGCATTCTTCTCAATAGGAGGGGCCAGATTGTGGAATTTATTGCCAGGTAAAGTAGGTTTATGTAAAAATGTTGAACAATTTAGACGACTGCTCAAGACTCATGTTTGAAGGAGTTTTGTTGCGGAACTCAGTATAAAAGAAGAAAGGGTAGTATGTGTTAAGGTGTGTAGTTGTTGTCTTTCCTGTACATGAACCGTATATGTGTAGTTGTAACCCGCCTAGGTGTTAGGCGGGAAAGACATTTTAAAACAAATAAATAAATAATGTGGACTGAGAACCTAGGGAACTGGGTTCAATTCCCACTGCAATATGATGGTTAGTGCAATGGGCTAGGGAACTGGGTCTGATTCCCTGGGCAAGTCACTTAACCCTCCACTGCCCACGGTACATAACTTGGGCCCCCTTTTATCAAGTTGCGTTAGGGTTTTTTTTTTATCTCTGGCCGCTGCAGTAAAAGCTCCGACGCTCACAGAATTCCTGCTAAAAGGGGGCCTTAGATTGTGAGCCCACTAGGAACAGAAAGTATCTGCGTATGGTATATATGAACTGCTTTGAAAGGCAATATATTAAATCCATGATCCTTTATTCCCGCCCCCCTTTCTTTGCTGAGTCTCAGGAGTGCAATAGTATCCCCATTGGATTTCCAACTTTTCTAATATGCCCCCCCCCCTTTACTAAATCGCTGAATGCTCCATGCTGCTCCTGACGCTCAGAGTTCCCATTATTTTTAATGTACATTATTCTTAACATCATTCGCAGCAAGTGTACCCCCTAAGAGCCCCTTTTATCAAACCATGGTAGAGCTTTTTACCGTGGCCTGGTGATAAAAGGGGACCTAAGTTCTTTTTAATTTATGAGTTTGTTCTAATATGAACAACATATTTGATGCATTCATAAGTCTACGAACCAAAATGGAAAATACAAATGTAGATATATACTGTATATATGTGTGGGAATGTATAGATATGTGAGAATTTATATATAGATAGAGATAGATATATATTTTTATTTTTTTTTTTTTACATTTATTTTGTATATTGGTTTTAATTATGTGTATTGATCATGATCTGCCTATGCTTGTGCAGAATTCAAACAACTAAACAAAGGAGGGGTATTTTGGGGATCAGTTCTAATGAGTTATTTATTGGTAGAAAACTGATTCACCAGCAGAATGTAAAGGTGTTCATATGATGTATAGAAAGAACTGCCCTGTCATTTAGCGCAAATTGAAATTTTGAGGTTAGGAAATTACAGCTCAGTTTTGAAAGCCAGTTATATGTTCACCTCTAATCTGGTGGGCATATAACAGTATTCGTTATTTCCTCTAAGTTGAGTGGGAATCCTACGATGAATGCAAACTGGGAATATTTATTAAGAAGTTACGCTTCAGGAATGATTTAGGTAAAACATGAAGGTGGAGAGATATCCTTACCATTGAACTGAATCAAACCAATTTGGCTGGTTGTTTAAGTATCCCTGAGATTAATAGTCCGACCTAATATAGAAGAGTGTCAATATTCAAAAGCAAAATGACCTTATGAAGAAACAAATTATACTTGTGCCCTAGATCCTGTTCCTTCAGGACAGACTTGTGCCATTGTAGGATTGGCACAAGAGTATTAGATGCCCTTGATAAACCTTCATCCTTAGACTCCTCTGAATTAACTTTTAGGCCCCGTAACTTTTAGGTCCCTCTCCCCTCCCAATAATTAGACTTTAAAATGTTGCTTACCCCCATGTCACCTTTTCCAGGATAATCCTGTGTAATTCTAGCTTCCTATCAAATCTTTTGTTTTCCTTAGTGCTATTGCTAGTGTTTAAAATTTTGCAAGGGTAAAGGGTCATGAACTTCATATACCACCTTTCTGTGATACAACCACCGAAGTTTATATATTATATTCGGGTACTTTCTCTTAAAGAGTTGCACGGGGACAGATATCCCCGCCCATCCCCGCCAGGATCCTCTCCGCCCCCGCCCGTCCCCGCCAGGATCCTCTCTGTCCCCACCCATCCCCGCAAGGAATTACCTCCATCCCCGCCCGTCCCCATAAAAAGCAGCAATTACTTCTGACAGGATAATCAATTCCACCATTTCTTTTGTGTTTGCGCTGCTGTTTTCCTTGTGGAATCTCTTTGGTGGAACCCTTTTTTTGTTTTCTGTTCAGGTAATTAACTTATAAGCCCCCTCTTTTACTAAGGCTGTCGTATCCATTATATTATATGGATGAACCCTGCTTCCAAAGCCTTACATCCCCGTGGAAGTCCAGTTGGCCAGAGGGGGGTCCCCGTGAGAGTCCCGTGGGCCAGAGGGGGGTCCCTGTGGGAGTCCCGTGGGTTAGGGGGGATTCCCGCGGGATTCCCGCGATCCCCGTTTCCGTGCAGACCTCTACTTTCTCTGTCTTGTGCGTCTGTCATAACTTGGATTGTAAGCTCTTTTGAGCAAGGACTGTCTCTTGCATGTTTGGGGCCTGATTCTCTTTAGGATGCCGATCTCGGGATCGCATGCCAATCGCACATATTGGAGTCCTAAAGAGAATTATGTCCACATCACTGAACAGATGCCTTAAATGTAGGCCATCCATCTGAATCAAAAACTAACCCGAAAAAATAGGGAGCAAAGCAAAACTATAACAAGACAAATCTCCCTAGCCCCAAGAAGGAAAACTGTGTGCAGGGGAAGAGACTGCCTGCGCAAGCGGACAGAGTGTAGTACTCAAGTGAAGTAAATAAATAATTTATAATTTGTAAGAAGAGCCCTCAGTCGCACAACCAACCTCCACCTCAGGAGGAAACGGCTGCCACTGGTTTGCACCTAGAAGGTGTCAACTGTGAAACATCCTAGGGCTCTCCTGTGAATTATAGTGCTAAATAACTCAAAAGTGCTGTTTGTGCAAACAAATCAAAAGTGCACTGCGAGCAGTCTCTTCCCCTGAACCAGGGGGGCAAAAGAACCAAGTGTCCAAATTCAGTCTATTGAAGCCACAGGAAGATACTTAGCTTCTCTGATGAGCAGTCAGAAAGTCGCCAAACGTCCAGACGCCAGACGTTTGGCGACTTTCTGACTGCTCATCAGAGAAGCTAAGTATCTTCCTGTGGCTTCAATAGACTGAATTTGGACACTTGGTTCTTTTGCCCCCCTGGTTCAGGGGAAGAGACTGCTCGCAGTGCACTTTTGATTTGTTTGCACAAACAGCACTTTTGAGTTATTTAGCACTATAATTCACAGGAGAGCCCTAGGATGTTTCACAGTTGACACCTTCTAGGTGCAAACCAGTGGCAGCCGTTTCCTCCTGAGGTGGAGGTTGGTTGTGCGACTGAGGGCTCTTCTTACAAATTATAAATTATTTATTTACTTCACTTGAGTACTACACTCTGTCCGCTTGCGCAGGCAGTCTCTTCCCCTGCACACAGTTTTCCTTCTTGGGGCTAGGGAGATTTGTCTTGTTAAATGTAGGCCAGCATTTCGCAGGCCTACATTTAAGGCATCCGTAGTGCATCTACGGAGACATGTAAGGATCAAGTTTAAGTTTCAAGTTTATTATGAAATTTGATTAATCTCTTATTCAAAATTCTAAGCGATGAACAAATCAATAAAATTACAAAATTGGGGGAACAACAAAACTAACAAAAAACTGAACCTTACAAAACATATTGAAGACTAACTTTACTAACATAATAAAACGTGAGGAAAGGATGGGGAAAGAAATACAATTTGGTTAATAGAAGAAAAGACACTTATGGTTGAAAGCAATAGGAAGGGAGAAAACAAAGAATCTCGAAGTTATGAAAATAAAATGAAACTCCTAGTCAGTCCTTTTAGTCATTAAATGCATCTTTAAAAAGAAAGCTTTTAAGTTTGCTCTTAAATTTATCCAAATTTTTTTCCGCTCTTAAGTAAATAGGGAGGGAATTCCATGTTTGAGGAGCTATGGAGACATGTAACCCCCCTCTTACCATCCCCTCCCTAACCCCAGATCCTACTTTTCCCTCTCTTAGAAACCTTCTCTGATCTAACATTGTAACCCTTCTTCCATAACTCTTTTTGTAATCCGCTTTGAACCGAAAGGTAATGGCGGAATAGAAATCTGTAATGTAATGTAATGTAAGGATGCTTAAGCATGCTCAAGGCCACTTCCGGATGAAACCACGTCCTTGCCCTACCTTGGGCATTCTTAAGCATCCTTCCATGTCTCCATAGATGTGCTACAGATGCCTACAATGTAGGCATCCTTCCTCAATTTTTTTTTTAAACGCTTGGCAGTAGGATGCCTACCACCACCTGCAATTGGGATGCGCATTTTGAGAATCGGGTCCTCAGTGAACCATGCATCTGGTAGCGCTATAGAAATAATAAATAGTAGTAGTAGTAGTAAATACAGAGCAACTCACAATCTAAAGGCCCCTTTTATCAAACCGTGGTAGAGCTTTTTATTGTTGGCTGGCGAGGTAAAGGCTCCGATGCTCATTCAATTTCTGTGAGCGTCAGAGCATTTACCTTGCTGGCCTGCACTAAAAAGCTCTACTGCGGTTTGATAAATTCGGCCCTAAGTTTTGTACCTGGGGCAATGGGATATTAAGGGGGGGGGGGATTCATCAATGGGTGCTAAGTGATTTGGGGCTAGATTCATTAACCTCCAATCTGTGTCCGTTTGCATGCAGGCTGACGAATTCACTACAGGCCTGCATGCAAGATCGTTGACATGCATCCCACCCATCGCACGGATCACTAGAGAGCGATCCTTGAGCATGCGCAGACCATCTTCCTTGCCTGTAGATGGTCTGCACATGCTCTCAGCATTTTTTGTTTGGGTTTTTGCAAGTCCTTCATGCCCGGCAGAGCTTTTTAAAACAAATTTTCACTGTTTTTTTTTTTTTCTACTTTGCGAGCCTGTGGTTTTAACCTGCTTTAAACCCACGGGTTAAAACCACAGGCTCGCACTGTGGGGAAGGGCAGGCAAGTCGGGGCTGAACAGGGCAGGAGATCAGCTGGAAAGTCGGGGGCTGAGCAGGGCGGGAGATCGGGGCAGAGAGCAGGAGAGCAGGTTGCGGCAGAGAGCAGAGGCAGAGAGCAGGTTTATTTCAGGACTGGCAGGACAGTCGTAAAGGAGGTGAACGACTGGTCCCCAGCAGTCGCTTCTTGTTGATCGGCCAGCCCAGTCGGTGTTCAAGATTTTTGCTTGGTGAATCGCATCCCTGCCTACTTTGCATGCCGTTTCCCTCATTTGCATGCACGGATCAGAATCGGATCGGTACACAGGTTAATGGATCGGATCGGAGGGAAATTGGATCGTAAAGGGCTTGCAAACCAATCGGTAAATGATCGGTTTGCTTAGTGAATCTAGCTCTTAGTGCATGCTAAGACACCCAAAGGAATATAATGGGTGCCTTAATGTTTAGCATATGCTAATTGTTAGTTTGCGTTAATGTGGTTTGCATGCACTAAATCACCTAGCGTACCTTGATGAATTCGCTCCTTAGTGACCAACAAGGAGTTGCAGTAAAAATTGAATCCCATTCTCCTGGTTCTCAGTCTGTTGTAATAATCATTAAGCTATCCTTCTATTCTACTCTTCTATAAAATGAATAAATCACAAAAGTTAAAATAAAGTAAAACCAGTTGTGCAAGAGTAAAGGATGTGACCAACAGGATCTCCAGGATCATAGATGGAGCAGGGGGAGTGGACACCGCTGTGCTTATCCACGTGGGAACAAATGATGTGAGCGGGCGGAAGTATGACAGGGAAGAGATGAAGGGCCAGCTCCGCTCACTCGGAAGACAACTGAAGATCAGGGAGGTGAAGGTGGCCTTCTCTGAAATCCTCCCTGTACCAAGAGCAGATGGAAAGAGACAAGGGGAATTGCAAGCGATCAACGCCTGGATGAGACGATGGTGCGAAGACGAAGGCTTCGACTTCGTGCGAAACTGGACGGCGTTCTGGGGAAAAAGCAAGTACTACAGAAGGGATGGACTACACCTCAACAAGGAAGGAGCAAGAGTTTTGGCAGGCAACATGAAGAAAGCAATAGAGAAGGCTTTAAACTGAAGGACAGGGGAAAGCCGACAGTCGACCACCGGTCGATGGTACGGACAACAGGATGCCCCGACGTAGGAACAAAGGACTACTACTCATACACAAGAGAGGTCGACCTCACAGCCAACAAAGGAGAACAAGCAGGAAGGGACAACTCAGACACAGGAGGGGATGACCACACAGCAAACATGGGAGATAACACAGGAGCAGTAAAGGATACCGTAAATGAAACTGTAAGGACAGCCAAGAGTAGAAGGTCCAAAAAGGTAACACGAAGGGAACTTAGATGCATGTATACAAATGCTAGAAGTCTAGGAAAGAAAATGGGAGAACTAGAGACGATAGCAAGACATGAGAACATGGATATCATTGGCATAACAGAAACATGGTGGAATGAAGAAAACAAATGGGACACAGTACTACAGGGATACAAACTATATAGAAGGGATCGAGAAGGGCAGAAAGGTGGAGGTATTGCCCTATATGTTAAGGAAGGAATAGATTCTGTTGGAATGATTACAACAGACAGGAAAGAGAAGCTGGAGTCCCTCTGGATCAAAATACCTGGTCAAAATGGCGCAGATACAAAAATTGGCCTTTACTATCGTCCCCCAGGACAGGCGGAAGACACTGACTCAGAAATGATGGAGGAAATCAAACAAGTATGCAAGACAGGCAATGTAGTTATATTGGGAGACTTCAATCTCCCAGGAATAGACTGGAAACTAGGAGCCTCCAACTGCGGCAAGGAGGCAAAGTTCCTGGAGGTGCTAGGGGATTGCTTCCTGGAGCAAATGGTAAAAGAGCCGACAAGAGGCGACGCCACCTTGGACTTGGTCCTAAATGGTCTCACGGGACCGATAACAGAAGTAGAAGTCATGGCTCCACTGGGAACGAGTGATCACAATGTAATCAACTTTAAACTGGACATCGGGAAAGGGAAACATGCCAAAACCTTAACCACCACCTTAAACTTTAAAAAGGGTAAATACGATTGCATGAGAGCCATGGTAACAAAACGACTCGAGAAGATGGTGGACAAACTTGAAACAGTAGATCAGGCATGGTGCCTATTGAAAAATACTATTGCAGAAGCGCAAGATCTCTACATTCCGAGGATTTCTAAAGATCGGAGAACTAAAGGCAAAGGAAAACCGGCATGGCTTACCATACAGGTGAAGGAAGCCATAAAAGAAAAGAAGGACTCTTTCAAAAAATGGAAATGCATAAAGACAACCGAAGCCTGGAACAAACATAAAGATGATCAGAAGAAATGTCACAAGGCGGTGAGGGATGCCAAACAGGATTATGAGGAAAAAATAGCCCAGGAGGCCAAAAACTTCAAGCCCTTCTTTAGATACGTGAAAGGGAAAAAACCTGCAAGAGAGGCAGTGGGACCCCTGGATGACCAGGGAAGAAAAGGGTACATCAAGGAAGATAAACAAATCGCAGACAAACTAAATTCCTTCTTTGCGTCCGTCTTTACGAAGGAGGACACCTCAACAATACCTGAAGCGGAGAAACTGTTTACAGGAGAAATAGAGGACAGCCTCACCACAGTTGAAGTGAACTTAGATCAGATATACTACCAGATCGACAAACTTAAAAGTGACAAATCCCCTGGACCGGATGAAATTCACCCGAGAGTCTTGAAGGAATTGAAGGTTGAAATCGGAGAGTTATTGCAAAAACTTGCAAACCTGTCAATCAGAACTGGTCAGATACCAGACGACTGGAAGAAAGCGAACGTCACGCCAATTTTCAAAAAAGGATCGAGAGGAGAACCGGGCAATTATAGACCTGTGAGTCTTACGTCTGTCCCAGGCAAGATGATTGAATCACTGATCAAGGATAGCATAGTTCAGCACTTGGACACACACGACTTGATGAAACCCAGTCAACATGGATTCAGGAAAGGGAAATCGTGTTTGACGAATTTACTCCAATTCTTTGAGACCGTGAACGAGCAAATTGATAGTGGAAAGCCGGTGGACATAATATACTTGGACTTCCAGAAAGCGTTCGACAAAGTTCCACACGAAAGACTTCTCAGGAAACTACAAAGCCATGGCATAGAGGGAGATATACAAAGATGGATAGGCAAATGGCTGGATAACAGGAAGCAGAGAGTGGGCATAAATGGGAAGTTCTCCGACTGGGAGATAGTGACTAGTGGTGTACCCCAGGGCTCAGTACTTGGACCGATCCTTTTTAATATTTATATCAATGACTTGGAAAACGGAACATCCAGTGAGATCATCAAGTTTGCAGATGACACAAAACTCTGCCGGGCAATCAGATCGCAGGAGGATAGTGAGGAACTCCAGAGCGATTTGTGTCGGTTAGAAAAATGGGCGGAGAAATGGCAGATGAAGTTCAACGTGGAGAAATGCAAGGTAATGCATTTAGGCAGTAAGAATAAGGAATACGAGTACAGAATGTCAGGTGCAAGTCTGGGAAAAAGTGTACAAGAAAGGGATCTGGGTGTACTGATAGATAGGACCCTGAAGCCGTCAGCACAATGCGCGGCAGCGGCAAAGAAGGCAAATAGAATGTTGGGCATGATAAAGAAAGGAATCTCGAGTAGATCAGAGAAAGTTATAATGCCGCTTTATAGGGCAATGGTCAGACCCCACTTGGAATACTGTGTCCAACATTGGTCTCCCTACCTAAAGAAGGATATAAAACTGCTGGAGAGGGTGCAGAGACGAGCAACCAAACTAGTGAAGGGTATGGAGAAACTGGTATATGAGGATCGACTTAAAACACTGGGATTGTTCTCCCTTGAGAAAAGGAGACTGCGTGGGGATATGATCGAAACCTTCAAAATACTGAAAGGAATCGACAAAATAGAGCAGAGAAGATTATTTACATTGTCCAATTTGACACGGACAAGAGGACATGAAATGAAGCTAAGGGGGGACAAGTTCAGGACTAATGTCAGAAAGTTCTGCTTCACACAGAGAGTGGTTAGCATCTGGAATACTCTCCCAGGGGAGATTATTGCAGAATCGACAGTCCTAGGCTTCAAAAGCAAACTAGATGCATATCTCCTTGAGAGAGGCATATAAAGTATGGTTGGCTATAAAATAAACCAGGTGTATACCTGGCAGGGCCTCCGCGTGTGCGGATCGCTGGACTTGATGGACCGAAGGTCTGATCCGGAGATGGCGCTTCTTATGTTCTTATGTTCTTATGTTATGTTCTTATGTTCTATTTCTAGCAAACATTTTCCGATACTGACATACCTATTTGTGTGCTAGAAATAATGCAAGATCACGATTCTGTTGTAACATCATTATACAACAGAAGTAAATAAAGGAACGGTTTCTTATAAATATTACAAGAGGTTTTACAGTTTTATAAGTTTTGTATGTGTTTTTTCAGCATAAATGTGTTTTTTTTTTTAAATTATTATTCATTGATTTTGCTTATTTTAACTTTGGCTTGAAGATTCACAGCTGGCTATTGTAAGATACAGTAATTGAAAAAATGTTTCAATGATATTGCTCATTGGCTTAAGAATTACAATTGCTGATAAAAAGAATCGGTGCATAACGCAGAGGCCTATTAGGAACAGTTTGCATTAGTAATGTCATTGATTATGGTGAAGTATTGCATCAGAGACTGGTCAAAGTGGTGTTGAAACACTAGATTGCCAAGAGAGGTCTGGACACAGATCCAGCCAGGACACCCATTGCACATGAGCAAAAAGGTGTTGTGTGTGAGGCAACTGCAACAAATAAGGTTGACCAAGTCCATGTAACACAGGGTCTGGTCCTAGCCAAACCTGGAACAAGAATCCCCAAGTCAAACAATGGCTTACCTCAGCCAAGCCATCAGTAAAATCAGTGAAATCTAAAACACAGGCTAAGTCGCAGGCTGAATTTTTTTTAATTAATATACTTAGTAGACGTATAGGGCTACAACCTCTCCATCCCCACGCCGGCTCTGTGGTATAAACAAAATAAAGACTTTTCCTCTCTCTTTTAGGTCCTAGTTCACACTTGTCTTCCCTCCCGCACCGGTCCCTCTCTTCTCACAGCCCACTGCATGTGTTCTCTCCTGTGCCGGTCTGATGTTGCCGTCAAGCTGAAAAATCTGCCGGCCTCGGCAGTGATTCAGCAACATTGTCCGCCATTTTCCGTCTGCCGTGGTCTGTCTCCAATGACGCGCAACTTCCTGTTTCTGCCCGGGTGGGCCACGGCAGACGGAAAGCAGGAAGGGGAGCCACGGTCAACATTGCTGAATCGCTGCCAAGACCAGCAGATTTTTCAGCATGATAGCGACATCAGACCAACGCGGGACGGAAGACGTGCTGGGCTATGAGAAGTAGAAGTTCGGGAGCACTGCAACAGGCCTCATAAAATGGCCAGGCGGGCCGGATTCGGCCCGCAGCCCTTGTATTTGACACATGTGCACTATTCAATTAGAGCAGCTGCTTAGTGTATTAGAAACATAGAAACATAGAAATAGATGGCAGATAAGGGCCACGGCCCATCAAGTCTGCCCACTCCAATGACCCTCCCTATCTATCTTTGCGGATAGATCCCACATGTCTATCCCATCTGGCCTTAAAATCTGGCACGCTGCTGGCCTCAATAACCTGAAGTGGAAGACTATTCCAGCGATCAACCACCCTTTCAGTGAAGAAGAACTTCCTAGTGTCACCGTGCAGTTTCCCGCCCCTGATTTTCAACGGATGCCCCCTTGTTCACGCCCTTTCTCCACCACTTACACACTCCTTCCCCTAAAATTAAATAAATAACGAATGTTTAGCATGCACAGATAGTAAAACTAACATGGAATGCTTTAGTATACCACGTTAGCCCATTTTTGCTGCATTAGGCGTGCATTAAGCACCTAACACAGCTTAGTGAAAGGGCCCTTTTATTACTGCCATTTTGAAAGCAAAATATCATCAAGGTGATTTACAGGTGAAAACAGTAAGCTGCTTGTAACACATATCCGGACAGAACAGAAAGACAAAAAGAGGAAATCGTGCAAGGTAGGGTAACATAGCAAATCCCCTAGACATGTAAAGGGGTAGAAAAATGTGAGGAAGAGAGAGACACCGACACCTTCTCTCACATCAGGCAGCATTATGGGGTAAAGAGCTAAATCAATTGCTTACGCCTACTACGTAAGGGGAATTTAGGAAACGCCTAAAAACTTATCTGTTCCTGAAGTATTTAGGCAGCTGACCTGTACAATTCTTACTCCAAAATAACTGTTACTCACTAGCTCTTAACTCTGTTTATTCCACTCAAGTAGTACCATCTTTTAATCATTGTAAACCTCATAGAACTTCACGGTCCTGCGTTATATAAACTGTTATTATTATTATTATTTAAAGGGTGAAAGGGAGCTGCTAACCCCTAGTTCATGGAGCATGTAAATGTGTGGGGAAAAACAGAGCAGTCCAACATCTCGGAAGTGGACTCTAAAATTTAATGGCCTGAAAAAGACTTCAAAAATCCATGTTTTATCCTTTCTCTTAAATTTACGAAAGGAGCTCTCTATCCGCAGAAATACAGACAGAGAATTCCAGGGCAATTTTGTTGGGGCAATAGGAGTATTATTGTAGGGAGATGAGTTGGGGGAGTGTTTGGGGGTTGTTGTTTTTTTACATTTATTGCAGTTTATTATGTATATTTTAAAGTTGTTTTGCAATATGCTAGCAGCCACCATACAGATCCACAAACCTACCAGACTACTACGGTCCTCAAAAACAAACCTCCTGGACATACCTTTCACCTGAGCAATCCACCCTGAACAACACAGGAACTCTACCATTTTCATTAAGAGACCCCATTGGTGGAGCCAACTCCCTGCACAAATTTGGTTGACAACTGACATTAAAACATTCAAAACGTTACTAAAAACACACCTTTTCAAAGCTGCTTATCCCACCTGCTAATCCAAACTGGAAGCCCAAAGAGCAGCAGTGAATAGACAGACCGAAGAACCTGATTTGAAAGTTATGCTTTCACTAAACCATACGTTTAAATGTGACTTGTCTTATCAAGTTTCAAGTTTATTAAAGTTTTGATTTGCACGCAATATCAAGTAATTTCAATGCGTATAACAATAATTTTGGGGGAAAAATAAAAACCATTTAAAACAATAAACGTACAATCTTATCCACAATTATTTAAAGATACATAAGGAATACAAGGATAAACTACATTTCTTTAAAATAAAAAAAAAACCAAAAAGAAAAACATTTAGGGAAGAACAACATCAGATTTTTGGTGAAACTTGGTCTAAAAGTAATTCGGGGTTGTTTTTTTTTTTTATAAAAAGACTTAATTTAAAGGAGAATAGAAAAAATCAAGAAAGATTGTCTGATCTAAACTTCATATGCATCTTTATATAGATGGCTTTTTAGATTGCTTTTAAATTTTTCTAAGGAAGTTTCAGCGCGCAGAAAAGTAGGAAGTTTGTTGCAAGGCTGGGGTCCCAAGACAGAAAAAGTTGTGGTTCTTCTAGTGCCAATTACTAAGAGATCTAGCTGGGGAATATGGTATTAAATATCGATATAAGAATATAGGAGTATTGGTTTTCTGAATTTTGAATGTCAACAATGCTATTTTATATATTATTCTGTGTGAAATCGGTAGCCAGTGTGCTTCTTGCAAAAGAGGGGTGACATGATCGTATTTTTTAGAATTAGTAATAATTTTTATTGCTGTGTTTTGTATGATTTGTAACCTTCGTATTTCTTTCTGTGTTATACCTTGGTATAGTGTGTTACAGTTATCTCACTCGCCTACCTATAATGTGCCCCCAACCCTTTATCTTTTACTCCTGAAGCCATTGATATGTCACGTGATTATGTATGGAATTCTGTAATCCCCCCTAAAAACTAGGGGCTCCTTTTACGAAGGTGCGCTAAGTGTTTTAGTGCACGCCCCGGATTGGGGCGCGCTAGCCGAAAATCTACCGCCGCTCAAAAGGAGGCGGTAGCCGCTAGCGCGTGCTATTCCTTGTGTTAAGGCCCTAGCACGGCTTTGTAAAAGGAGCCTTAAATGATAGTGTGGAATATAAATCCTTCAAATAAATAAATATGGACTAGAAGCTTTTCATGGAATTTCACAGATACCTTTCCATAATTGGTATTTTCATCCAGTATCAGATCTACAGTAAGTACCTTGAAGCTATGAACTTATATTGTCTCTGTCATCCCTCTCTTAGGCCTAACCCTTCCCTCACCTTGTCCATTTACCCAGTTGTAATTATAATGCAACTGCAGTTTACTGGAATATCAGGCCATATCTTGCCATGTTGATTGTATAACTGGGCTGGCTCTTTGCTCACCTGAAGAAGGGAACTTAACTTCCAAAAACTAATCACAGATGTATTATTTTTTTACAGCTTCTTTGTTAGCCCTTAGTTCTCCATATTTAAACGAACCAACATGGCAATCACTATACTTATTATGAGGGAATTTTGGATCTTATAGTCTAGAAATATAAATCAAAGGTCAGGACTGGGTTGGATAGCTTTTCTAGAAATGTAACCTAGAAAACGCCCACCACTATCTTAAGTATTAGGCTTAGAAGCCGCACGATGCAGAAAGCCAGCAATTAACTAAAAAAAAATACACCACAGCTAGCAGTAATCAATTAAAAATGCAGGGCCTGAGCGATGGTTGGCTCACACACTGACATGAAGGATGACATTACAAAATTTAAAAACAAGCCACAGGAAAGCAATGGAAGTAAAACCCAGATAATAATAATAATAATAACTTTATTCTTATATACCGCCATACCCATCGAGTTCTAGGCGGTTTACAACAATTAACAAATGATCTGCATTGACAAGCTTATTTACAACATGTTACAAGCAGATTTACAAACAAATTACCTGCAGATTTACAGTAGATTACAACAATTTTCAATTTACAACAGTCAGCAATGAAGTTACCACAATTTACAGTAGTCTGCAATGAAAGGAAGATGTACAACAGTTTAACTGAAAATTGTGGATTAGATCGAACTAGACAAGGGAAGTGGAGAGAGGGTCAAGGGGGAATCAGGTGTGGGAGGAAGGGGTTGGGGGTGGGGCCGGGGTTATGTGAGGTGAAGGGATTAAATAGGAGTCGTGTTTGTTGAATAGGTAAGTTTTTAGTAGTTTTCTGAAGGCAAGGTAAGTGGGGGCCTCGAGTATCATCTGGGCCAGCCATGGGTTCAACTTGGCTGCTTGGAAGGCGAAAGTTCTTTCGAGGGATCTTCTGAGAAGGCAGTGTTTTGGCGAGGGGAAGGCGAACAGTTGAATTCTGCGAGCTGTCCTGTTGTTGCAGTAAAGGTTGAAGAGGGTATTTATGTAACTTGGGGAAGAACCGTTAACCGATTTGTAACAAAAGCATGCAAATTTAAAGAGAACTCTAGATTCTACTGGCAGCCAGTGCAGTTGGTGATAGAATGGAGTGAAAGCTGTCCTCCTTTTTCTGGAGCCATATGGTAACCCTACATACAAGTACTTTGCCCTTAATATTTGTACCTAGGGCAATGGAGCGTTAGTATATATAGTTATCTACATATAAGTGGAGGAATTTTGACTTCAAAATCTCAATGATAAAATGACTATTTTTATGTACAGGTCATTTCCATCAGTGCCATGATATTCTGGCTAGTGTGAACTTCAGGGAAATACTGCAAACAAACTCTGACTGGTGCTAAAATTGCTTGAGAGGATATAACCAGTATTATATATCCTTGGTGTGAGAAGAGCTCTTAATTCGAGTTAAGACAAAAACTTTTATTGAAAAAACTTGTACTGCAACTATGGCAAATTGTAACCCATTAACTGTATATTATTTATACCGGAGGTGGAAACCTGATGGAGGTTTTATGGAGGAAAGAACAAATGGATTTACTGATGGGAAACTGTTGAGCCTTGGGGGCTTAATAAGGAGGTAGAGTGGTGGGCTTTTCTAAATCATTCTTAAATTTTCATTTTTGTGGATTATTGGCGATTTTGGTGGGGTTTTTTTATTTTTCAACCAGTCCCGCTTGGCAGGCGATGTCATTTCCAGTTTTGGAGTTGGGGTAAAGACCTAGAACAATTGCTTTCGCCCACTACTTATGGGGAATTTAGGAAACGTCTAAAAACACACTTGTTCCTAAAGCATCTAGACAACTGATCCTCTCTTCTCTCTCCCCTCTATAGCGATTAACTTGTCCTTTTGATCTCTCTCTCCTCAACAATGAATTTCCTGTCCTATTAATTCTCTTTCTTCCTCCTCTCTTAAAGTCAATTCAATTTGTTACCTATGCTTAATCTTCTGTAAACCGCATAGAACTTCACGGTATTGCAGTATATAAGCTGTTATTATTATTATTATTTAAAAGTACCTTCGAGATGCCATGACTTTTTTTGTACCTCCGAGATGCCATGACTTTTGCATTTGCATTTTAATCTGTTTATTTTTATAACGTTTTGTGAGTTCATGAGCAATCAGATTGTAACCTCTGTTTCTTTTTGTGTTTTAACAAACCACTTTTTTGAGTTTGGGCAGCTTGCATCAAGGGCTTAGTGAAGCAGCTAAGGTGAAACGCATTAAGCCCAGAACTTTAGTAAAGCAATTTAGGTGAAATCTGTTTTTTATTAAGCAACAAACTACAACAAGTACAAACAGCAGGCAAAAAAATTCAAATATAGAAAACAGAGCTCCCCTCCCCCAAGAGGACTGGACTCTTATGTCCTCTCAGGTTACAAAGCGCCCCACCCCCCCATCCCCCCAAAAGCAGACCCCCTCCCAGAACCCCACCCCCCCACCCCCCAGATCAGACAGGCAGAATGGAATACAACAGCAGTCTAGTCAAGATGCGACTACGAACCCGGGGAGATAAACTGTCCAAATAAGGAGCCCAAATATGAATAAAGTCTCTGCTCCGTCGACGAGAAGAAGAAACCAGCGTGGCCTCCCATCCTAGAAGGTCATGTAATTTATTCCTCCAGTACCAGAAGGAGGGAGGGCCATCCGCCAGCCAGAAATTCAATATACACTTTTTCCCCAAAATATAACATTTGCTCAAAAACAGTTTCTCCGCAGAGGTATACACAGAAAACAAAGAAAAATGAGCGAACAGCATATGATAGGCAGAGACAGGAACAGAAACCTGTAGGAGACCCTGAAGAAAGGAAGCCAAAGCCCCCCAAAAACTCTGAATACTCTCACACTCCCAAAGACCATGAAAATAAGAGTTCACCTCCGCATGACAGGTGAGACAGTATTGGGTATCGACACATCCCATATGGTAGGCCCGGCTCTGGGAGGCATACACTCTCATCAAGATCCTGAAGTGGCACTCTCGGAGCTCCGCACTATGCACCAAAGTAGGGATATGGCGAATAGCCCGAAGCAAAAACCCCACCCCGAGCTCCCGCCCCAAATCCCTCTGCCAAGCCTCCAGCACCACTGTAAAATCCCTCGGGGGCCCAAGAGCCCCAAGCTGTTTGTGATATACGGAGACCGAGATCCCAGAGGCAGGGTCACCCCCCCCCCTCCAAAAAGGCACGAAAACTAATCCCAAAATCCAAAGAAAGAGAGCTCCGCGGAAGGGACTGCACATAATGCCGCAATTGACAATGAGCAAAGAGAAGACCCGATGAAGGCAGACCACAACACAGCAACTCATCGCAAGAGAGGAGCGTCCCATCATCCCGCATCATATGAAAAAGAAACTCAAACCCTCGAGCCCGCCAGCGCCCAAAGATAGAGGGATGTAACCCCGGGAGAAAGGAATGATTACCAGTCAGGGGCAGTAGCACACTAACACGAGGATCCTGTCGCCATAAAGGCAGCACCCGTCGCCACACTTCCCAAAGAGGGCGAAACAAAACACTACGGCGACAGAAAACCGGCAGAACCGCCAACCGAGACTGCAATAAAGAAAGCAGATGAGAAGGATAATAATAGTCTCGCTCCAGGAAAATATCAGTATAAAGGTCAGTACCCAAGACCCAGTCCCGGACGTGGCGTAAAAGACACGCCTGATTATAAAGAGCAATATCCGGCACCCCAAAACCGCCCCGGCCCCAGGAGCTCACCAGCAACTGCCACCGCAACTTAGGTCTCTGACCCCCCCAAAAGAATTTAGACAGCAAGGAGGAGAGGGCCCGGATATCCTTACGCAAAAGATACAGAGGTAACGACTGCAAAACATAAAGCCACTTAGGGAATAAAACCATCCGAAAAAGTTGCACCCTCCCCATCAAAGAAAGAGGCAGATTACGCCAAGCTGCCAACACGGAACCGGTAGTGGAGAGCAAACGAGCGACATTCAACCGGTAAAGCTCCCGAACATCCATGGACAACTGGATGCCCAAATAGCGAAAAGAAGAATCCGCCCATTGCAAGGGAAAGGCCCCCCTCCAAGAATGCCGCAAACCTGCATCGGAGGCCAAAGCCTCCAATTTCTTCAAATTTAAGGTGAACCCGGAAAAATCCCCATATTCCCGTACACTCTCCAAGAGAGTAGATAAAGAACGCTGCGGATCAGTCAAAAAGACCAAGAGATCATCAGCGAAGGCCGCGATCTTAAAATGAGAGGCACCCAGTTGAAGACCCCTGATGTCAACATTAGATTGCAGCTCCCTGATCAAGGGATCCAAGGAAAGCACAAACAGCAAAGGCGACAGGGGACAGCCCTGACGGGTCCCCCTACAGATGGAAAAGGGGTCCGAATAGCCACCATTCACCGAAATCTGCGCCACAGGATCACTATATAGCGCTAAAAGGGCGTTAAGAAAAAAAGGGCCAAAGCCATAGGCCCGCAGCGTAGCAAAGAGGAACCCCCACCGCACCCGGTCAAAAGCCTTTTCGGCATCAAAACTCACGAGTACAGCGGGGTCACCTTCCACTCCAGACTTCTCCAGGGCCAGCAAGATACGGCGAAGATTCTTAGATACCGGCCGATCTCGCACAAAACCCACCTGCTGGTCCGAGACCAAAGAAGGCAGCACTCGAGCCAAGCGATTCGCCAGCACCTTAGCCATCAATTTCGTCTCAAAGTTCAGCAGGGAAATGGGTCTATAGGAGTCCGGCAGAGTGGGGTCCCTACCCGGCTTAGGAAGAACAATGATCTGAGCAGAATTCAAATAACGGGGCAAAAACCCCTTGGCCACATTCAAATTAAAAATTTCAGACAACACCGGAGCCACCTCATCTACCAGCAACTTATAAAATTCACCACGATATCCATCGGGTCCCGGAGCCTTGCCCAACGGGCTAGCACGAATCACCCACGCCACTTCCTCCGCCTCCACAGGGCGCTCCAACATTGCCAAGTCAACAGGAGAGAGATGGGGTAAATCCAAGCTGTCCAAATATACCCCCCCATCAAGAACATCCGGGCCAGGCGAGGCATACAAGTCAGCGAAAAAGTCCCGCAGAATACGACTAATATCCTCAGTCTGATGGTAAAGCGTGCCCTGCGCATCGCGCAAAGCCGTGACCCCTGCGGACCCACAAGAGGAGCGAGCTAAACGCGCCAACATCTTGCTACTCTTATTGGCGAACCGGAAAAGCTGGAATTGATAGTGTTCCCGAGATCTCTGAGCCCCCCTATGCAGGAGCTCATTCAAGGCCTGCTGCGCCTCCAAAAGCAGTGTCTTAAGTGCCAACGTGGCGGCACTTGCAAAGTGGCGCCGCAGAATCCGAACCCTATGCTCCCAGGCCAGAATCTCTCTATGTTGCGCTCGAGCCTCAAAGGCAACAAACGACACGATTTCCCCACGCAACACGGCTTTCGCAGCCTCCCAATAGAGGATGGGTTCCTCTTGATGCTGCAGATTCGCACATTGGAAATCCCTCCATCTAGTCAACAAAAATTCGTGAAAGCGGGTATTACGATATAAATGACAGGGGAACCTCCATGAAACACCGCCTCCCCAAGGCGACCCCCAAAGCCAACGCAAGCCCACCCATGCATGATCCGATATTTCGATCGGTCCCAGGATGGCTTCCTGAACCATAGGGAGGAGATCCCGGGAAAGGAGAACAAGATCAATACGTGAAAGCGTCCCATGTGCTCGAGACAGATGAGAATAGTCCCACTCCACCGGATGAAGAACCCTCCAAACATCCAATAAGTTCAAAGAGGAAGCCAGCATGCCAGCCCCAGTGCAGGCCCTTAGCGACTCCCGTCCCACTGAAGAAGAACGATCCAGCCATGGATCAAGGACCTCGTTGAAGTTGCCCCCGAGAATCAAAGGAATATCACCAAACTGCAACAAAAGGTTACGCAACTTCTGAAAAAATTTGGCAGAGGGATTGTTAGGAGCATAAAGATTACAAAATAACAAAGGCTTATTGTTAAGAGAGACCGAGGCAAGGAGGTACCGACCTTCAGGATCCCGAAGCACCTTGTGTATTTGCAGGTGAAGGCCCTTACGAAAAAGTATCACTACACCTCCCTTCCCCCCCAGAGCCGGAGCCTCCAAATGCGTACCCACCCACCAAGAGCAGAGCTTAGCATGCTCCACAGAGGACAACCGGGTCTCCTGTAGAAAAGCAATGGAGGCCCTCTTACGATTCAGTGCTTGCAATATTTTATACCGCTTAATAGGCGAGTGTATCCCCCCCACATTCCAAGAAATCAGATTATGTTCCAGGAAAGACTAAAAAAAGCGCCAAAAGCAAATACAGAATATCCCATCGCAACATGCCAGAGGAGCGTCCCAGCCACCACCCCTCCAACCACACACTCAAAAAACCGCCCATCACCCACCTATCTGAAACAAAGGAGACCCCAGTCCCCCCGACCCCCCCACCCCCTCCCACTATCCCCCCCAACTCCCCCCTACCCTCCCCCGCTCCCCCCAACCCTTGCCAACCCAAGTACTGCACCCCAATAGGTGCCACTTCCAGAAAGCAGGCGCGCCCGCTGCAGGCCTCCCACAAACCCCCTCAGCCCCCCCCCCCAAAACCCCCAGAAACTAGCAGTCTAAGACCAACACCTAAAGGGAAAGGAAAGCAAGCTGTGCCAGAGACCCTGACCTCCAAACCAAAACAAACCCCTGCCTCCCCCCCAGGCACCCAACGAACAAACAAACACTCTCCAACCCCACAACCAACAAGCGGACCCAACACAACACCCACACGACTATCCCCCACCCCCTCCCCCACCCAGGCAATCAGACACACAGATACAACCCCCCTAGACAAACCCTACTACCACCCACTCCAGAGCCACGCCGCCACCCACCCACACTCATACCGATACAGAACAAACAATCTCCCCCCTTCCCCGACACAGCAAGGCAAAACAAACACAGAATGCAGAGAACCCAACAAGTGAAGCTCTGTTCGTAGTGTGGAGTGAAATCAAGTGAAGCCCCATCGTCCAAGGGGGAAGACCCACAGGGGAGACAGCGCAACACACAAAAGTCAAGGTCCACAGCTGCGAACTCCCAGCACAGCCATCCCCACAGAAGAAGACGGTCAGACGATCACGATGCCCCCTCAGGAAACTTTTCCTCCACAAACCGCTGAGCCGCTTCCGGAGTATCAAACTGGTGCGACGGCCGGAATGCATCACCCTCAGTCGCGCTGGATACTGAAGAGAAAAAGGAATACTGCGCCGGACAAGACTGGAACAGGGGAGGGGAGAAAACTTGCGCCGAGCCTGAGAGACCTCCGCTGAGTAATCCTGAAAACAGAGGACCGGCTTGTTGTTGTAGAGCAACTTCTTCCCCTGGCGCAGGGCTCTAAGGACCACAATCTTATGGTGATAATTGAACAGGCGGCAGATAACCACCCGTGGACGATCCATGCCATCTCTCCGGGACCCCAGGCGGTGCGCCTGCTCTATATATAGGGGACCCAGTTGCTGCGGAAGGGCCAAAGACTCCATCAGCCACTTCTCCAAAAAGTCCCCCAGGTCAGAGTCCCCTAGAGACTCAGGCAAACCCACAAACCGCAGGTTGTTCCAGCGAGACCGGTTTTCCAGGTCCTCCACCTTTGCCCGAAGCGCCGCCAGAGAGGTAGAGTGGCCCGCCTGGTCTTGCGTGAGCCTCTGCACCGCGTCCTCAGTAGAGCTGACCCGCTGCTGCGTCTCCCTCACCTCCGAGGACAAAGCGGTGAAACGCTGATCCAAGGTGTCTAAAATACTTTGCAGCTTGTCCCCCAGCGTGCCCTCCAGCGCAGCCTGCACTTCTGCTGTAACCTCCGCGACCCAGAGGGAGCTGGGGGTTTCGGGCGATGCCAGCGCCACGTGCGCTGCCATTTTACTTTCAGGCTGCTTCCTGCGCTCGCGGTCTGACTTGTTTGGACGAGCGGCTATCCCCCAGACAGCCGCGAAATCGCTGCAGGGACGCCCGACCGCGCTCCCCTGCGTGCAGACACCGGGAGCCAAGGTATTCAATACCGATTAGCGATAATTACTGCAGCGGGCGCACCGGAGCCACAAGCCCGTCCTGCTCACAGCCCCATGCTTCCGCCGGAAGTTAGTAAAGCGATTTAATAGCATCACAAACTTCAAATAAGTGATTCTTTTTTGAATTTTTTTTACGTGCAATTTATAAATCAGAAACAAGTGTGATGATTAAAAAGTGAAGCTACAGCCTGTTTAATCGCCCAGTTCCTTCGGCGTCTGGTCTGACAAATCACTGTTTTTGGAAATAGCTGGTGAATGTTTAAATGACTTATGTAAATTGCTATTGGCCACTTCTTTGTATATATGTTCTATGCTTTCAAGGACGACTTAGATTTAAGAAAGATCTTTTTGTTCTTCCCCACTTAGTTTTCTTTCTTTCTATCAATTATAGTTCCAATCTCTTCTTCTCTTTTGTTCTGTTCGTCATTGTCTTTTCCCTCGGTTTGTTTTTGATTATATTGCATTTTAATTGGCATATTGTTATGGCGTTTTTGTACACCGCCTAGAAGGTTCGAGTGGGCAGTATAATAAATTTTAAATAAACTTGAAACTTGAAGTTTGCAGTCTAATTCTGGTTTTCCCCTATCGTGTGGGTTATTTATGTTAACCTGTAACCCGTTCTGAGCTGATTGTGGAGAACGGGACAGAAAACGAATAACTAACTAACTAAATACTGTACATTCAAGGTGAGCTTGAAGAGTGTTCAAATGAAAGAGAAGAGGTTTGGATGGAGGTGTGCAAGTGAGACTGGGAAGTGATAAATAGTTATGACTGTTTAAAATCGGTAACTGTTCTAGCTGGTTGAAAGTTTACGCATTTTCCTGCAGGCATTTCCTCTTCAATGTACGTGCTCAGAACAATTATCGGCACTTGGACGTCTTGGCAATTAGGAAGCGCAAGTGCCGATTTAGGACTCTTTTTTTTTTTGGGGGGGGGGTGGACGTTTATATTTTTTGATTATGATCCCCATATAATTCCACATAATTCATGTGATTTAATGTGTATTACTTAATGCAGGTCCTATTATTGACAATGAAGTCTATTTATTAATAACACAAATTGCCTTAATGCATGTTAATGTGGAATACTGTACATTAGCATGTCAATGCACATTAATAAATAAGGCCCTTAGATTGCGCTTGAGGTAACGGAGGGTGAAGCGACTTGCCCAAGCTCACAAGGAGCATCAGTGAGAGCCAGGATGTGAACCCTGACCAACCCTGATTCTTGGCCCGCTGCTATAGTTGCTTCTTACTGGGGGGAGGGGGTATATTTGAAGCAATAACAGGCAACTTAGTTGTGCAGATGTCCCACTGCACTTGAAAAAGATCACGTCTGAACTACACCCCGCACCTTTGACATCTTGGTTTGTTGCTTAGAGGATTATAAATACCTCTTTTTAAATCACTAGCGGTTAAAAATGGCATCTGAAATGCAAATGAGTGTGCTTGTGCAAGGAACATAAATTGAAGACTGGAGTAATGATGCCCAAGAAAAAAAAAAGGGGGGGGGGTGTCTAGAATCATTTGAAAGAATTGAACAGAGGCAGCTGTACATTAAAGGACCATTAAAGGCACTTAGGGCCTCTTGCAGCACAAGAGTAAAGGTCAAGTGTTTTTATGCCATAAGAAGCTTGAGACACCCTTAAGCACCTTCCCTTGTGCAGTAGCCTATGTTTAATCTGTTATTATGTATGGGTTTCTTAACAGTAATAAGGGCTTCATTCTCTTATCCTGTTCCATGCTGATCATCTCCTCTCTCCCTATATACAAAATGCCTCATTGTCCTGCTCTTAAATTACAATGATCATTGGAAAAGTCCATCAGACGCTTCCTGTTCCCTACTAACGTTCATCTTATGACATTTAGCACCGCTGTGGATTAAAGAGGACGCTTTAAATAAAGCTGGGGCTCTCAACTCTGTCCTCAGAATAAATCTGCATGCACTGCCTCCATTATATGCAAATCTATCTCATGCATATTTTGTGGTTATCTTGAATGCATCCTGAAGATTGGGTTGAGAATCTCTGATATAAAGGGAAGGGATTTTGAATTTAGTCATGCTTTTTTTTTTCCAGTGGTAGTTCAAGGTGAATTCAAGGGCATGGTGGAGACGTGTTATGGGCGGATGATATATTTCCCTGTCCCTGGAGCAGTAGTTTTGTCCAAGGGACTCAGCAATATCCCTGGGATTTGTTCAACTCAGTAAGCAGTTTTTAAACCCTGTAGATTAATCCATAAGCTAAATTTTAAGTGGGAACTACTTGTGGTATTTACCTTTCAAGCCAAATGGCTGATGTACGAGTAGACCACTGTTACAAAAGCGTTAAAATGTGTTTCTGTTAATAGTTTGTTAAAATGTTTCTGACCACGTGGTATCTTCATTATAGAAAATGTTTCAGAATTTTCAAATGCGATTATTGTATGGGCCTGGAAAATACATGGAAGAATCAATTAGGATGGAAAGTGGAGCCTATAGCAGGGTTAGAGGGTTAGAGTAAACTCCTATAATGTCCATTTTAGTGAGAAATTACCATACCAAGTCGTCCTGATTTTATGGGCATTCAACCTGAATCCTGAAAAGTCTTGGTATTCTTTCATACTTTCTAACAGAGCAGGTTATAAAAGGTCCAGATCTGTGAGATGAACTAGCAAGTCATCTGCAAAAGCAGAAATTTTGAACTCCTCTTTTCCAACTGCTTCCCTCTGAATCTCTAGATCACAGCTGATTGTTTTAATTAATGGGTCCATAAGAACATAAGACTTGCCATACTGGGACAGACCGAAGGTCCATCAAGCCCAGCATCCTGTTTCTAACAGTGGCCAACCTAGGTCCCAAGTACCTAGCTACATCCCAAGAAGTAAAATAGATTTTATGCTGCTTATTCCAGGAATAAACGGTGGATTTCCCCTGGCCATCTCAATAATGACCTATGGACTCCTCTCTTAGGAAATTATCCAAACCTTTTTTTAAACCTTGCTAAGTTAACTGATTTGACAACATTCTCTGGCAACGAATTCCAGAGTTTAATTATAGGTTGTGTAAAGAAATATTTTCTCTAGTCTGTTTTAAATCTACTACATGGTAGCTTCATCGCATACTCCCTAGTCCTAGTATTTTTGGAAAGAGTAAACAAGCAATTCACATCTACCCTTTCCATTCCACTCAATATTTTATAGACCTCTATCATATCACCTCTAAGCTGTCTCTTCTCCAAGCTGAAGAGCCCTAGCTGCTCTAGCCTTTCTTGATAAGGAAGTCGTCCCTTCCCTTTTATCATTTTCATTGCCTTTCTCTGTATCTTTTCTAATTCCGCTATATCTTTTTTGAGATATAGTGACCAGAATTGCCCACAGTATTCAAGGTGCGGCCGTACCATAAAGCATTACAACATTTCCATCTTTGTTTCCCATTCTTTTCTTGATAATTCCTAGCATTCTATTTGCTTTCTTAGCCACCACCTCACATTGAGCTGAGGGTTTTAACATATCCTCAACGATGACACCTAGATCCTTTTCATGGGCAGTGACTGCTAACCTAGCTATAGTTCAGGTTCCTCTTTCCCACATACATCAGTTTGCACTTGTTCACATTAAATGTCATCTACCATTCTGACACCCAGTTTCACAAGGTCCTCTTGTAGTTTTTCTCAATCCTCTTGCAATTTAACAACTTTGAACAACTTTGTATTCAAATTTAATTACCTCACTAGTTATTCTCATCTCTAGACCTCTAGACCCCTGGGAACCTCCCTATTTACTCTTCTCCATTGAGAATATCGACCATTTAAACCTACTCTCTGCTTTCTGTCTTTCAACCAGTTCTTAATCCATAATAGGACATTACTTCCTATCCCATGACTCTCTATTTTCATCAGAAGTCTTTCATGAGGTAATTTGTCAAATGCCTTTTGAAAATCCAAATCCACAATATCAACCAGTATAAGGACAAAGGGTAACGGCAATAATGGACAGCCTTGCCTGGTCTCGCGTTCAATATTAAATGGTTTGGTAAGACCATTTACTCACAAGAGTGCTTGAGGCTGATTGTAAAGTACCTTAATAGCATCGCCAAACCATCCTATCCTCTCTAATAAAATCCTAAGCGCGCATGCGCACTTAGGGTTTTGTGTTTCCTGCCTCTGTGAGGTGTGCGTCCGTGCTGAATTTGATTTTCAAACACGGAGGCAGGGAACACGCCGGCGACTCCCCCCCTCCCCCGTCACTCACCAACTACTGCTGCTCCGCCTCTGATCGCCAGCTATAGCGAATCTCCCAGGCCGCTCTGCACTTCGGTAGCACATTCCCTCTGGTGTGAGGGAACGTGCTACCGAGGTGCAGAGCAGCCTGCGAGGTTCACTACAGCCGGCCGCGATCCTCCAGTAGGCTGCTTTTAAAGAAGAGGAGCCACATGCTGGACAGGGGGAGCAGGGAAGAGGGACACGACAGCAGGTAAGGAGTGCTGCTGGACACGGGGAGCAGGGAAGAGGGACAGGGGAGCAGGGAAGAAATGCTGCTGGACAGGGGGAGCAGGGAAGAGGGACAGGGGGAGCAAGTAAGGAGTGCTGCTGGTCAGGGAGCAGGGAAGAAGGACAGGGGGAGCAAATAAGGAGTGCTGCTGGACAGTGGGTGCAGGGAAGAGGGACAGGGGGAGCAAGTAAGGAGTGCTGCTGGACAGGGGGAGCAGGGAAGAGGATCAGGGGGAGCAAGTAAGGAGTGCTGCTGGACAGGGGGAGCAGGTAAGGAGTGCTGCTGGACAGGGGGAGGTAAAAGGAAGGGAGAAGGGCTACTTCTGGACAGGGGGAGCAGGCAAGGGGTGATGGTGGACAGCCGAGGAAAGAGAGAGACAGAAAGAAAGACAGACAAACACATCTATTCTAGCACCCGTTAATGTAACAGGCTTAAAGACTAGTTATGCCATATTTCTCTAATACCATGTACAGAAACGCCCTGTAAACGTGGTTAAAAGCCTTCTTAGAGTGGACCAACTCAAGGGATGCCAAGATTTTTCTAATATTTACAGCCCCGAACAAATCCAACCTGAGGAGCAGCCAACAAATCTGGTAAAATTCTTGTCAAACATTTAGCTAAGATGGATGCCAAAAGCTTATTTTCATAATATAACATTAATATTACTCTATTAGATTCCAGGAGAACAGGATCTTTCCCTGGCTTAGGCAGCACTATCATTTGCTCCATCTTTAAAGTACAAGCATCGATTTCTGATCAATAATCTGATTAAACATTTCGGTGAGAATGGGCAACACTTCCTCCCCCAATAACCGATAAAACTCTGTCCTATATCCATCTTGGCCTGGAGTCATCCCCAGCTTGCTGTGACATATTGCCCACACAACCTCCTCAGTCTCAATAGGCCTATTCAACGCTTGAGGTAGCGGGGCAGGGTAAGACTGTGTAAATATACGTCTGGAGAGAGAAATATCTGTATCCCTAGGTCTTAAACTCCTCTGTTATCCATCTATCAGTATTAAGGAAATGGCCGCTGCCTTTGCTAAGGACCAACACCCTATGAGGTCCTTTCCCCTTCTTCACCATGCAAGCCAAGAGTCTCCCATTTTTACTACCATATTTATACAATTGAAATTGATAGCATAAGGCAGATATCTTGGCTCTCTGATGTAGTAACTTATTCATCTCTGCTTGCATAGCCAACAAATTTTGCCTATTAATTTCCCTGGAGGCTCTCCCATAAGCTCATCACAACCGAATCGTTCTTTATTCCAAATGCGAGATTGCCCTGTGCCTCAATTTACATTTAGTGCTGCTATATGTCATCATTTCTCCACGTAAAACGGCTTTGGCAGTTTCCCAATAAAGGATAGTTTGAGATCTATGCTCGCTGTTAAAGTGTTGGAAATCTGCTCACTTTTTGAGTAGAAATATATGTAAATCCTTATCCCAAGATAAGTCCAAAGGGAACCTCTAGGGAGCCCTAGCTACGGTTGGGGAATCCTGAAATTCTATCCAGACTGGAGCATGGTCTGCTATTAATGTTGGACCAATTTGTGCCTCTTATTTTATTAAATAACGCATAACCAAGTAGAATATAGTCCAAACGAGACTTGAGTCATATGGGCCCTAGAAAGATATGTAGTCCCAAACTGCATATATCTGATAATGCTATAGAAATAAGTAGTAGTAGAAGTAACTATAATTGTACATTGGATCCTAGAGCACCAATATACCTGCTACCGGGAAACTGAACTGTTAGACATCCGTACACTGGCACTACATGCTAACATGCAGAACATGGACAGACCTTCATGTGATACAAAATAGGGACCAACAATAAATAAGACTTGTATAACTCAAGAAGATGTTAAATAATCCTTACTGAACTCTCAGATGCCTGCTCTGGTGAATCATCAAAGATTTCTAAAACCAGAATAGCAGGAGAAGGTATCATTCATTGAGAACAGTAGGAAATATAAAGTGCTTCAAAAACAAACTTTAACTTCAATAGATAGTGAAAATAATGAAAATAAACTCAAATTCACACTTATCTTAATTTTTCAAGTGTTGAAAAAGGATTCATTGTAGTGATATGGTAAACCTTACGGGGACCCGTTTCACCATCTCTGGTCGTAATTTGTGTAGCTTAGCTCGATTAACGAGACAAAATGATTCAAAGCTATGGCTAGGTCATAAAATATAAGAATAGCCTTACTGGGTCAGACCAACAGTCCATCAAGCCCAGTACCCCTTCTCACGGTGGCCAATCCAGGTCACTAGTATCTGGACAAAACCCAAAGAGTAGCGACATTCGATGCTACCGATCCAGAGCAAGCAGTGGCTTCCCCCATATCTTAATAACAGACTATAGACTTTTCCTCCAGGAATTTGTCCATAACTTTCTTAAAACCAGCTACGTTATCTGCTTTTACCACAACCTCTGGCAACGCATTCCAGAGCTTAACTATTCTCTGAATGAAAAAAATATTTCCTCCTATTGGTTTTAAAAGTATTTCCCTGTAACTTTATCGACTGTCCCCTAGTCTTTGTAATTTTTGATGAAGTGAACAATCAATCCCCGTGTATCCGTTCTACTTCACTCAGGATTTTGTAGACTTCAGTCATATCTCCTCTGATTCGTCCTCAGTACTCCCCCCATTTCTTATTTTAAATTGTAAACCGCTTAGACTTTACTTCTCGCAAAATTCTATGATTCTTATTGGCTGTAAATATTTGCACTATATCAAATAAACTGAACTACTTACAAAATACAAAAATGGAAAAAAGTGTTCATGTCACAAAACAGGAACTTCTCAGTCCTTTAAAAGTACTAAATAAAAATACATTTTTCTTTTCTACATTTATTGTCTGAATATTTTATTTTTTTAAATTGGGCTGGTCCCAGTCTCTCTTCCACTTTCCACGTTTCAGTCTTCTACTCGGTTCTTTTCATGGTTGACTTTTCCATTTCATCTCTTGTCTTCTTAGAACCATAAAAACATGATGGCAGATAAAGGCTAAATGGCCCATTCGGTCTGCCTCCTGCAGCATTCACCCCCTGAACTATTGTTCCCTCAGGTTTCTACAGCCCAAATTCATGACCTTGCATTTCTTAGCTGCCAAATTTCAGACCATTCCTCTAGCTTCGCAATGTACTTCCTCATGTTTTCCATACCATCAGGGGTATCTACTTTATTGCAGATTTTGGTATCATCTGCAAAGAGGCAAATCTTACCAGTCAGCCCTTCAGCAATATCACTTTGCAAAAAATGTTAAAAAGAACTGGCCCAAAACATGAACCATGAGGCACACTACTGGTAACATCCACTTCCTCAAAGCGCTCTCCATTGACCACTATCCTCTGTCACCTTTTACTCAACTAGTTCCTGACCCAGTCCATCACTTTGGGGCCCATTCTGAGGGCACTCAGTTTATTTATTAGATGCCTGTGTGGAACACTGTCAATGTCTTTGCTAAAATCTAAATAAATCACATCTAACGCTCTCCCTCTATCCAATTCTCTGGTTACCTAGTCAAAAAAATTAATTAGATTTGTCTGACAAGACCTGCCTCTAGTGAATCCATGTTGCCTCGGGTCCTGTAATTCACTGACTATTCTTTGTTTTTAAAAACATTTCCATTAATTTATTTACCACAGAAGTCAGACTTACTGGTGTTTAGTTCCCTACTTCTTCCTTACTTCCACGTTTGTGGAGAGGGACCATATCTGTCCTTCTCCAGTCCTCTGGTATCACTCCCGATTCTAAAAAAGCATTGAAAAGGTCATCCAGCAGAACCACCAGAACTTCTCCAAGTTCCTTAAGTACCCTCAGAAGTGCTCCATCTGACCCCATCGCTTTATCCACCTTTAGTTTAGTGAGCTCCTTACGAACATAATCCTCTGAAAATCGATCAGGATCTACCACATCTCCAGCCCTATTTGCTTTTGTTTTCTGTGGTCCTGCTCCTGGCACTTCAGCTACGAACATGGAACAGAAATATTTGTTAAGCAATTCAGCTTTATCTTTATCAGCTGCTACATATTCCTCCTTATACTTACCTGGGGGTTTTGATCACCCTTGTCTGCAGATGGATGCCTCTGTACCCCTCAGAAGGGAATCAACAACCACCACTACCTTTCATCTCCTAGTGGTTATGGATCCAGCAACTTTGGGGATTTCAAGCTTTGGACCTTCCTCTCCCTGGGATGCTCTCATCTCCTCCACTTCCTTTTTCCTGTCTGGCATTGATCTTTCGTCCTTGGCTCTGTTTCATTTCTCATCTAACTACTGACTTAATATTTACTTCTCATTCTCTCTCCAGTATTCCCATTATCTCTTATGTGTTTTTCTGCCCCATCTTTCACCCACTTCCTTACTCCCCCATTCCCATCCTCTGTACTCAACCTTTTAGCCCTCATCTACTCTCCACTGCATCTCATCAACCTATCAGTCCCAGCTCCATCCCTGTCTGTCTTAAGAACATAAGAATAGCCACAGTGGGTGAGACAAATGGTCCATCTAGCCTAGTTTCCTGTTTCCATAGTAGCTAATCCAGGTCACAAGTACCCGGCAGAAACCCAAATAGCAGCAAGCAACATTCCATGCTACTAAATTGTCCAAAACTTTTTAAAACCCATCTACCTTAACTGCTGTTACTCGTACCACATCCTCTGCAATGACGTCCAGAGATTAACTATTCTTTAAATGAAAAAATATTTCCTCCTTTTGGTTTTAAAAGCATTCCCATGAAATTTCATTGAGTGTAACCTGGTTTTTGCATTTTTTAAATAGTGAAAAATCGATTCACTTTACCTACCACACATTGAGAAAAATGGACATTTAACCCTTCCCTCTGTTTTCTGTCCATTAACCAATTTCTAATCCACAACAGAACACTGACTCCTATCCCAGAACTCTTTAATTTTCTGAGGAGTCCCTGCCTCCAAGGACATTCTTACTCTACACCCCATGTCCTATTACCTCTCTTTCACCATTATTTTAACTCCATTCCACCCAGACCCATCCTTTTCCTCCCATCCCTTTCCAATGTCTCCCATTCTCTTTCCTGTCTTCCATGTCAAGGCGTTTGACAAAGTTCCACATGAACAACAACTTTGGAAAATTGCATGCCATGGAATCGAGGGTGAAATACTCACATGGATTAAAAACTGGCTGGAGCATAGGAAACAGAGAGGGGGGGGGGGGGTAAATGGACAATTCTCAGACTGGAAGAGCGTCACCAGCGGGGTGCCGCAGGACTCAGTGCTTGGACCTGTGCTCCTCCACATCTTTATAAAAAATCTGGACATTGGTACAACAAGTGAGGTGATTAAATTTGCGGACGATACGAAGTTATACAGAATAGTGAAGACACAGGGGATTGTGAAGATCTGCAACGGGACATAATCAAGCTCGAGAAATAGGCATCGACATGGCAAATGAGGTTCAATGTGGATAAATGCAAAGTGATGCATGTCGGGAACAAAAATCTCATGCACGAATACAGGATGTCCGGGGCGGTACTTGGAGAGACCTCCCAGGAAAGGGACTTGGGAGTTCTGATCGACAAGTCCATGAAGCCATTTGCACAATGTGCTACAGTGGTGAAAAGGGCGAAAAGAATGCTAGGAATGATCAAGAAGCGAATCACGAACAGATCCGAGAAGGTTGTCATGCTGCTGTACCGGGCCATGGGGCGCCCTCACCTGGAGTACTGCATCCAGCACTGGTCACCGTACATGAAGAAGGATACAGTACTACTCGAAAGGGTCCAGAGAAGGGTGACTAAAATGGTTAAGGGGCTGGAGGAGTTGCCATACAGCGAGAGATTAGAGAAACTGGGCCTCTTCTCCCTTGAAAAGAGGAGACTGAGAGGGGACATGATTGAAACATTCAAAATACTGAAGGGAATAGACTTAGTAGAGAAAGATAGACTGTTCACCCTCTCCAAGGTAGGGAGAACGAGAGGACGCTCTCTAAAGTTGAAAGGGGATAGATTCTGTACATACGAAAGGAAATCTTCTTCACCCAGAGAGTTGTAGAAAACTGGAACGCTCTTCCGGAGTCTGTTATAGGGGGAAAACACCCTCCAGGGTTTCAAGACAAAGTTGGACAAGTTCATGCTAAACTGGTGAGACTGGACTCATTTGGAGCACTGGTCTTGACCTTGGGGCCACCGCGTGAGCGGACTGCTGGGCAGGATGGACCATTGGTCTGACCCAGCAGCGTCAATTCTTATGTTCACATTATGTCTCAGTTCCCCCCTCCCCCATCCAGCATTTTTCCCAGTCCCATCTCTCTTCCCTCTCATGGGTCCAGCTTCTCTCTTCTTCCCCATTCTTGCTCTCTTTCCTCCTTCCCTGTGGTCTGGCATCTCTCTGGGGCCGCTGATACCACTCTCCTTCCTCTTTCTTTCCACCCCTGCAGTGCACTCTTCCCAAACTTGCAGGCCGTCAGCAGCATCAGTGACGTAAGTGCTGCCTCGGGCCTGCCCTGTATACAGTGTCCTGCCCACACGGGAACAGGAAGTGACTATACACAGAAGGCTTCTGAGGCATGCTGAAGCAGCACTTATGTCACCAATACTGCCAGTGGCCTTCAAATTTGGGAAGAGTGCAGCACAGGGGAAGTGGGATAGCAGTATCAGTAACATGGAGAGAGGAGGGAAAGCAAAATATCAGTGGCTCCTGTGGGGATATAGAAGAGATGTCACGCCATTGAGGGGGTATTGTCCCCCTCACTATTCAACTATACCCACAAAGGAGATCACAGAGCAAATGGCATTGGGCTCTTGTTTATCCTACACATTTAAGACTTGGGCAATTACCTGTGCTGACAAGGCCTAAATCTTGGCCTGGTATTGTTCTGGTGGGGGAGGGGGAATATTCAATCACTGTTGCATAAAAGCCTGGACTTACGCAGTCATTAAATAAATTTCCAAGAAGAACTCAAGGCTGTCACCAGTAAAATAAATCACTCGGTGATTTTGCATAAATCCATTTCAGAGGCTGAGAAGCTAACCAGGCTAAAAGTCTCTAAACTGCACCTTCTCCCTCACAAATTAATTAAACACAGGAAACAAGGTTTAAATTGTAAATAAAAAACCAAAAGCTGACATGTGAAATTCAGAGAACAAAACATGGTTTTCCTCAGGTAAGTTAATTCTGCAGTAGGTGAGTGCCGTCTGACTAAAAATCTCCACCAACATGACATTGTTTATTGTCTAGAAGGAATTATACTCATGTTGTATTAGGGTCTGATTATTAGAATGACATGTTTATGAAATGGATGCTTTATAATGCTGTATAATATGTTAGTTATGTAATTAGTGAGAGGTTACATTCTTTGCCGGTGTTCATTAAGTGTTACGTCATGTTTGCCATAAGCTCATAACATTAACAAAGTGCTACACCCATCAAATGTATTACTATGATTTGGGCTGCTAGCAGTAATTAATCTCCTGTCTCCTTTTCATTAATTTTTCTCCCCTTCCCCCCCTTTCTCTCTTTTTTTTTTTTGCCCTCTCTATGCTGAGGGGCTGAGGCAGAAATCTTGTGTTAAAGCCATGTTGTGTTAACACTTAGTGCACCAAAGCTTTGCTCCGCAATGCGATAACCACATTATGTGCAAAAGATATATGCTAACACGGGAAAACACAGCAGACGTGTGAGCAGACGGATCTGCGCTAGCACCATCTATGTCTTGTAAAACAAATCAGTGCCCAGAATTGCTTGCGTATACATCTGAGCGTGTGTTAATAATAATAATAACTTTATTCTTCTATACCGCCACAATCTTGCGACTTCTAGGCGGTTTACAATCAAGAGTGCTGGACATTCAGCGAAATACAATAAGTAGATATTCAGAGGAAATACCGAGATCAGAAATGGTAGTTTGTCAGTTGGAGAGGATCCAAGATGGCGACGGAGTAAGTCGTGTCGGCGAGAGGCTCCTGCACAATCGGCAAAATACTTACTTACTTGCCTTCTTTTTCCTGTCTTTACAATGCCGAAACGCAGGGGAAGACAGAGGGGCGTTCTTCCTACTTTCTCTGCCTCTTCGCCGTCGACGCAGACGGCGATTACCAGCTTTGCCGTCCCAGTTGGAGCGGGCGTGTCCGCTGATCGAGGGGGGCAGACCTCAATCTTGGAGGGCGAGACTTCGCTCAGCCCGATGGGACCTGGAGTTCCTCCTCGTCCCGGGACGGTGTTGGGAGCGTTGTTTGCAGCACAGGAAGCTCCGGAGTTGATTCCTCCGGTGGTGCTGCCGATTTCCCCTCTGACCCCAGATGAGTTGCACAGCTTGTCGGCTCCTGTGCAGCCGACAATGGAGAATGGAGGAACAGAAACCTGTAATGCTACAGAGAAGGAGAAGGTGGAATCCAGTGGAGTGATTCCCGGTACAACTTTGCTTCCTTCTTTGATAAGACCTGATGTTATAGACATGGAGGCTATTTGGAGTGGCTTGGAATCACTGTATAAGGCAGTGATTCCCAACCCTGTCCTGGAGGAACACCAGGCCAATCGGGTTTTCAGGCTAGCCCTAATGAATATGCATGAGAGAGATTTGCATATGATGGAAGTGATAGGCATGCAAATTTGCTTCATGCATATTCATTAGGGCTAGCCTGAAAACCCAATTGGCCTGGTGTTCCTCCAGGACAGGGTTGGGAACCACTGGTATAAGGTATGCTCTCAATTCGTCACTTCAGCCCAGAGTACCAACATACAGTTTAAGACTTTTGATGAGAAACTTCTAAAGCAATCCGATAGAATAGACAAATTGGAAAAATCTATGACTGAAGCGAAAGCTTCAATTAATTTACAACTGAAGGATAAAAATTTACTTGTTAGAAAATTGGAAAATTTGGAAAATGCTAACAGGAGTTTGAACCTTAGACTTTTAAATTTTCCTATTTCCAAATTCCAATCGGCAAGAGAACTGTTTCATTCCTTCTTGAGACTAGTACTTAAATTTCCTGAAAATAATTTACCACCGGTACATAAACTTTATTATTTAAATATTCCTAAAGAGGATAAAGGAAAAGGAACCGTAGCAGGAGATTTAGATCTCACAGCTATCCTGGAAACATCTCAACAAGAAGAAATTATGGGAAGAGCAACTTTATTGGTAACCTTTGTTTTTCAACAAGATAAGGAAGCAGTTCTTCATCTATTCTATAAGACTGACAATTCAGAATTTCATGGTTCAAAAGTCTCAATTTTTCCTGATGTATCAAAATGGACTCAAGATAGACGAAAGAAAATTTTAATTTATCGTCAGTCAATTTTGAGTATAGGAGCAACTTTTCAGTTACGTTTTCCCTGTAAATGCTGTATTACCTATCAGAATAATAGATATATATTTTATGAACCTGATCAGTTGAAATTTTTTCTTGAGGATAAGGCAGCTGGTTAAGCTCCAATCCCCTCCATGCCTTTTCTATTAACCAGATGATAATTTAATTTAATCCTACATTTAATCCTACATTTAATCCTACATTTGATCTTCTAATTTAATTTGAATGAACATTTCTTGAAAAACCAACTTCCCTTGGAGGTGTAGGATTCTCTCTCCCTAGTTTGTGGACTTAGTTAAATTTGTGAAATCTTTGATTTATAATTTATGTTATGTTTCTTCTTAAATGTTTATTTCTATTACATTGTTGTTTAACAATTTGTAAAATTATAAACAAATAAATAAATTAAAAAAAAAGAAATGCTAGTTTGTGCATTCAAGTTTTGCACTACTAATATTTGTGTTCAGAATAGCATTTTATCACAACACATGTCTGATGGGACTCTGATAAAGAGACCCCTGAACTAAATACAGTTTCAAACCATGTTGCTGTAGTGGCATAAAGTAAGAGCATTTGGCCTTTATCTGCCATCATGTTTCTATGTTTACTGAAAGTGTAATACTGAAACACTTGTGGTCTCTGATGCCCACTATTATTCCATATGTATAGAGGGGCGTTTTCAAAATGGCATCCAAAATTCCAGTTAACATAAAACTGCAGAAACAATGTACCTTGATGCTGGTGCTTTATTTATATCCTCAAGTGAAATCCACAGTTAAAATCCAAATGTATTATAGACAGTTCAAAATCACATGTATACATAGTAAATCATATCCACAGGTGTTGTGTCAGAAAATGACCCGACAAGGTCCATGTTTCGACTGCAATATCTTCCTCAGGGTTCCTAAGAAAGTCGGATTCGATGTGTCAATGTATGCGGAAAAAACAATCACCAGTGCTGAAGTAAATGTCGTCTCACTTTTGGCTATTATACTACATTAGTGATTTATACTCTGCCTTAACCTTAACAACAAGGACAAAAGAAGTTATCCTGCCATTGTATCGGGTGATGGTGCGCCCGCATCTGGAATACTGCGTCCAATATTGGTCTCCGTACCTTAGGAAGGATATGGCGTTACTCGAGAGAGTTCAGAGGAGAGCGACACGACTGATTAAGGGGATGGAAAGCCTTTCATATGTTGAGAGATTGGAGAAACTGGGTCTCTTTTCCCTGGAGAAGAGGAGACTTAGAGGGGATATGATAGAGACTTATAAGATCATGAAGGGCTTAGAGAGAGTAGAGAAGGACAGATTCTTCAAACTTTCGAAAAATAAAAGAACAAGAGGACACTTGGAAAAGTTGAAAGGGGACAGATTTAAAACGAATGCTAGGAAGTTCTTCTTTACCCAACGAGTGGTGGACACCTGGAATGCGCTTCCAGAGGGCGTAATAGGGCAGAGTACAGTACAGGGGTTTAAGAAAGGATTGGACAATTTCCTGCTAGAAAAGGGGATAGAGGGGTATAAATAGAGGATTACTGCACAGGTCCTGGACCTGTTGGGCCGCCGCGTGAGCGGACTGCTGGGCATGATGGACCTCAGGTCTGATCCAGCAGAGGCATTGCTTATGTTCTTATGTTCTTAACCTCTTGAACTAGAAAAATGTCTATCATTTTTGGGTTTGAAAATTGCCCTATTTTAGTCATTTTGTGCTTTGTGTGTTTTTTCTTAAGGGCCATTTTCAAACCAAAAATGTCCAAGGGAAAAACAAGCCATTGGGATGTCAGGGGACCAGCAGTCCTACTAGACTAGCCACACAGATGTTCCAGCCGCGCACTGGTCCCAGGTACACATCACATCATAGCTCCCTTATGGTGAGTCCTCCAGACATAGTGGGAAAAAATGTAGGTGTTCCCAACTGTATACCATTGCAATAGCTTTATGCTTTCAGGTATGACCTATACTTGGGTTCAGTAGGTATCTTGCGGTTTTTAAAGTGCTCATACTTTCCAACACGTGTACCACATAAAGTGGAATTTGGGCCTGGGTCCCTTTCTCTACAGTACAGAAGAAACCAGGCAAACAAGCCCATGACAAACATACAATTAAAAAAAAACAGAGTGGGGAATCTTTAGATAGATTGTGAGCCCACCGGGACAGAGAGGGAAAATGCTTGAGTACCTGATTGTAAAACCGCTTAGATAACCTTGATAGGCGGTATATAAAATCCTAATAAAACTTGATAAAACTTGATTTCTTCCAAACCCGAAACGGTCCATGTTTCGGCTTCAAAACGGAAGCCTGCCTCAGAGGTGTCGGTGCTGATCCAGTAGATGGCATTTGAGTATAAAAACTTCCAAAGGGAACATTGTTCGTATTTCGCACAGCCACGTAGCTCTCTGAGCGCAATTGTTTTTTATAATGAAAATGCCATATGAGTGCCATTCGTATGGGAGTTTTAAAGCCCTTTGGAAGTTTTTTATATTCCAGTGCCATCTACTGGATCAGCACCGACACCCCTGAGGCAGGCTTCCTTTTTGAAGCCGAAACACGGACCGTGTCGGGTTTGAAAGAAATCCAAAGATTTGAGTGATTGTATCAAACATTTTATATAGATGGTTGTATTTAATAAAGTCATTTCTACCCAAGGTTGATGTGTATAGTTCCTTCCCCACTCCCTTTCTCTACAGTCCATTGCACCAACCACTTGGCTACTCCAGGGACCTCTTGCTGCCCTAAGAAGAATGCTCATCCTATCTGCAGCTGTCATAGAACCTGGTATGTACTATCACTTTCAGAAATTTAGGGGGTGGGGGGTGGGAGGGGGTCAGTGACCATTGGGAGATTAAGGGGAGGGTCATATTTTCATCCCTTTAATGGTGATCTGGTTAGGTTAGGCACCTTTTTGACACATAGTCATTATTGAAACAGGTCTAGCCTTAAATGTCCAATTTTTGGTCCTGGATGTCTTTACAGTTGCAGACCCAAACCCAAATAGTAAGCTTAGTCCCAGCCAAAACATGCCCTAACACCCCCCCTTGAGATTTAGACTAACTGTGGAGGGGGGGGGGTGGAGTCTGAATAGCATTCCAGCACTTAAGCAGCTCTGGATGCCAACTTTTATGCTCAGACCTGTGCATGCAAAAATACAGTACAGTCAAACCTTGGATTGCAAGTAACTTGGTTTGCACGTGTTTTCCATACAAGCAAAACATTTTATTAAATTTTAACTTGATATACAAGCAATGTCTCTTGCAATACAAGTACATACAGTATACACTTCTCCCTCGTTATTCGCGGGGGATACGGGTAGAGCCGGACCGCAAATGGCGAAAAACCGTGAATATCCGGCTCTGACCCACCCCCATCTCCCTGCCGCCTTCCTGGCCTTACCTGGTGGTCTAGAGGGCTTTCGGGGCAGGAGCGATCTTCCTACGCTTCTGCCCCGTGCAGATCGCCATTGGGAAATGGCTGTGGGGGTTCCCGTCGTAGTCTCAAGAGACTACGGGAACTCACAGCAGCCATTTCCTCATGGCGATCTGCACGGGGCAGGAGCGTAGGAAGATCGCTCCTGCCCCGAAAGCCCGCTAGACCACCAGGTAAGGCCGGGAAGTAGGCAGGGAGGTCAAAAATATGTTTTTTTTTATTTTCCCCCTCCCCAGAAAAAAATCACGATTATGTGAAACCGTGAGTGCAGAAACCGCGAATGGGGAGGGGGAAGTGTACACACATCACAACTGAGCTGATGGTTCTTCTCTCTCTGATGCTGCAAGAGTGTAGTGACTGTTCTAAACAAGCAAAGTCTTGCAATACGAGTATATACAGTATACACGCGTCACATCATTACAACTGAGCCGATGGTTCTTCTCTATCTGATGCTGCAAGAGTATAGTGACTGTTTTAAACAAGCACTTTGTCCGGGTTTTAAAAAGCCTCCTCTCAATCGCGCTGGGAAGGAGGCAATCCGCGCATGTGCAGATGTCGCATGACATCATTGCGTGGCATCCACACATGCGTGGATTGCCTCCTGCCTGAGCAAAGCAGGCAGCAGAGACAGAGATGGAGCGGGCCTGGGGTCTAGGGTGTCGTAAAATCTGGCAACCCTATACGTTAAGCCAATTGGTGCACAAAGCTGAGTACGCTTTTCTGCATTGAACCCATGAGACAGGATCACAGTGTATTAACAGCCCAGGCATCTTGTGGTCAATGTGCTGTATTCTTCGGGAGCTGCCCACCGAGAGCAGTGCGGCCCAGCGCTGGATTGTTCGATCTCTGTGCATCTTCTGCCTGGAAGCGATGAATCGGGGCTGCAGCAGCTGGAAAGCCCGAGTGATATCTGTCCCGTCTGGACTTTTGCCATTGGGATTATTTAAAATATGCTGAGGCAACAGAGCTGCTTCAGGAAATTGGACTTCTGCCAGACTTATTTGATTTTGTTTTTCTTCCAGTTTATGAATTATTTTAAATTTTATTCCATTGTTTTTACCCCTATTCTTTTTATTTTATTAACTGAGTTTAACGGTTCCTCCCTTCTATTCCTTTTTACATATTACTTTAATTCATTTAGATCAGGGATCTCAAAGTCCCTCCTTGAGGGCCGCAATCCAGTCGGGTTTTCAGGATTTCCCCAATGAATATGCATGAGATCTATGTGCATGCACTGCTTTTAATGCATATTCATTGGGGAAATCCTGAAAACCCGACTGGATTGCAGCCCTCAAGGAGGGACTTTGAGATCCATGATTTAGATGCTCCTATCTGTAAAGTTAAGAATTTCTATGAAATATTCAACATGCTTCTCTCCACTCCTTCCTGCCCTCCATAGTCCTCCCTACCCTCTTTTAACCCCTTCCTCTGTAATGTAGAGCTCGTATAGGTATATGTGACGCACAAATGGAAGAAATAAATAAATAAATAATCACAAAGGCAGCATCCAAGGAAAGCGGTTCTCACATTGGCTTATGACATCATAAAGTCACTCTGAAGAAAGAAGCAACTGGAAGCTGAAACCCTTAGAGCAGGAGGCCTTAACTTTGGGGGGGGGGGTTGATTCTTTCACCCCTTAAACTGATCGATAAAACCCTCACTCCCCCTTGTTAAAACATGCCCACTCATCACTGACAGTGCTAACATTGCTAAAATTACAGTAGCACGCAGTTATATTAGCAAAGAAGTCACACTGACATTGGACATAATGTTGGTGAATAAAAGGACAGTTTACAAATGGTACATACTGGAATTCAAGACTCTTCTCTGCCTAGACTCCATTTGACCTCTTCTTGCACCCTTTGGGAATGCAGCACCATTGGTCAAGAATAAGGTTACCATATGTCCAGATATACCTGGGCATGTCCTCGTTTTAGAGGAGATATCTGGTCTGTTACCGCTGAGGCCGGTGCTAAAAACCGTGCTATATAGGTGGGGGGGGGGGGGTGATATTATTTTTGTCGTAGATTATAATTGTATTTAAGTGCTTTTATACAATTACTAGTCTTATAGCCCGTTACATTAACGGGTGCTAGAATATATGTGTGTGTTTCTGTCTGTCTTTATTTCTTTCTCTCTCTAACCTTAGCCTGCTTCTGTATTTCTGTGTTTCTTTCTTTCTCTCTTTCTTTTTCCTCAGCTGTCCACTACCACCCCTTGCCTGCTCCCCCTGTCCATCCTCCCTTCCTTTTATCTCCCCTGTATCCACCACCGCCCCTTCACTTCTCCCCTTATCGAGCAGCAACCCTTCTCCCTTTGTTTTACCTCCCCCCTGTCCAGCAGCACCTCTTTCCTGCTCCCCCTGTCCAGCAGTAGGCCTCCCTTCCTTTTTCTTCCCCCCCCCATGTCCATCAGCACCTCTTCCCCTGTCCAGCAGCACCTCTCTGCTCCCCCTGTCCAGCAGTAGGCCTCCCTTCCTTTTTATTCCCCCCGTGTCCATCAGCACCTCTTCCCCTGTCCAGCAGCACCTATTTCCTGCTCCCCCTGTCCAGTAGGCTTCCCTTACTTTTTCTTCCCCCCATGTCCACTTTCCTGCTCCCCCTGTCCAGCAGTAGGCCTCCCTTCCTTTTTCTTCCCCCCCCCCCCATGTCCATCAGCACCTCTTCCCCTCTCCCAGCGGAGAACCTGAGCATCTGTCTAAGTATTCTCCAGAATTTGTTAGGTATTTACACAGAGCCCAAGTCCATTTGTATTAACATTCACAGAACCATGTTTGTTTGTTTATAATTCCTGAGCAATTTCTCATCTGCATCAACTTCTGCCTAGGTGAAAGAACAATCAGTCATTGTGCCTGGGTATCAGTTTCTCTCACCCCCAGCAACCTTTAACTCCGTTCTTCCGCCGATAACCGCCTCAAGCCGCCGCGGCATGAAGGCACCGACAGCCTCCGAGGCCTGCAGGGGCCAAGAGAGAGAGAAAATTTTTCGGTGGGTGTCGAAGCAGCCGGTGCAAGCGGAGGGCATCTGCCGGTGCCCGGCACGGAGCGGCATGTGGGACCCGGAGGAGTTCGCCCAGCACTGGCGAGCAGAGTTCACGGGCAAGGAGGCTCCGGCGATGCAGCTGCTCTCCGTCCTGGGGTAGCGCATGTGCACTCTTGCCGCCACAGCCTGACAGATCAGGGATCAGGGAAGCACGCGGTAAGAGTACGCATGCGCGCTTAGCATTTTATTATATAGATATGATTGTATTTTATTTTGCACTTACTTATGGCTTTAAAATGAATAAAGAAATAATAAAAAAAAATAATTACAATACAGGATATAAATACTATGTATGAACCTGTGTTTAACAAAAGCAAAGAAGTGGGTTTTAGTTCTTTCTGTGCCTTAATATTTTGTATATTGGTGGATTTTCTATGATTTAATGGGATTCTATGTGAGCACACGGTCAGTTCTATAATACTTGAATTGTACTGTACTTTTAAAGTACCGTATTTTCACGCATATAACGTGCATACGTGTATAACACGCATACGCGTATAGCGCGCGGGTCCAAAGCATTTCTGTAAAAAAATGTTTTATATAGCATGCACACGCGTAAACCGCACATGCTGCTATAACCTCCTCCCACTCCCGCTTACTCTTCTGGCCTGCGAACCGGCATCCCCCCCCCTGCAATCCTACATCCCCCCAGCACCGCAAAACATCTCTTACCCGATTGGGCACCAGCACCAGCACCAATGCACAGGACGTGCCAGTGCCAGTGCCCGAAGATCCTCCCTCGTTGTTGCTGGGCTGGGCTGTGCGAGGGAGATTCTCCTTCTTCCTTGTGCCGGGCTGGACTGGGCTTTGATCATTTGCGCATGCTCAAAGCCTTCTGGTCTCGCTCTCTCCGAGACCAATGTTTTTGGTATAGTAACAGCCCAGACTATGCCTAAGTGCACATAAATTGATGCTTATATGTGCATAAGCTTACCTGACCTGAGCAGGGGTGTTCCTGAAGATGGATTTGAGGAGGGGTTAGCACCAACATGCAGACTTTCCAAAATCTGAATGAACTGCAAGTAAAATAAGCTAGGAAATTTGTGTGTACTGAAGAGCAGGTGCAAATTTGTGCAGATACTTTCTGTGAAGTAATTTTCAAAGAGAAAGTATGCATGTCTTCCCTTAGAAAACTGATAAAACTTAGGTATTATCCCTGGGAATAACACAATTATTCACCCACATAAGTTTGCATGTAAATAATGAGCTGGCACATAGTTACTTAATTTCTTGATGCTGGCAGGAAGGAGGGAGATCCGCGGCAGCTGTCTGCAAGTGACGAGGAGCTGTTCTCTCTCTCCTTTCGGCGCTGCTCAGCTCTCTTGGAATGTGAGCCAAACGGTTCTCAAAGTCCTGTGTTTGGGTAAGATTAGAGAACAAAGCTGGATTTTGAGCACCATGCAGATCACGCTTTGAGAAAACTGTGCCTTGCAGGAAGACAGTAACTGTGCCAGGAGGAAGTGAGAAGGAGAGAGAAGAGAACCAGCGAGGTGGAGTGGGGAGAGAGAGAATTTGCAGGAGAGACAAGCTGAGGAGGGGGCTTGATGGAGAGAGAGAAGGGAGATAAGGGGCAGCATTGAAGGAAGTGAGCTGAGGATTGAACAGGAGGAGATAAGGGATAAGCTGAGCAGAGAAAAAGAACATGTTGAAGGGGGGATGAGCTTGGAACCATTCGACCACTATTTACTGGAAAAGAAACACTGAATGAGAAGAAGACATCATTGAGTTATTTGAAACAAGAGGAAAAATTGATATTGAAAAGGTTTGGTTTAAGGTTAATCAGTTGCTATAAAAAAGCCAAACCAAGGAAATTTCACCAATATCACCGATTTTAATCAGTAAAGATACTCCGAATGAAACAGGCCCTTTAGGTCAATATACAAATGCTTTGGAAATCATAGGTCTCCCTGGTTCTCATTAGCCCTTTATAAAACCATACAAGCATTTTTTAGCGCCGGCCAGCGCACTGAATTCTCTGCGCTCCTCTGACGCTCATAGAGTTCCTTTGAGCATCGGAACATCCAGTGAGATCATCAAGTTTGCAGATGACACAAAACTCTGCCGGGCAATCAGATCGCAGGAGGATAGTGAGGAACTCCAGAGCGATTTGTGTCGGTTAGAAAAATGGGCGGAGAAATGGCAGATGAAGTTCAACGTGGAGAAATGCAAGGTAATGCATTTAGGCAGTAAAAATAAGGAATACGAGTACAGAATGTCAGGTGCAACTCTGGGAAAAAGTGAACAAGAAAGGGATCTGGGTGTACTGATAGATAGGACCCTGAAGCCGTCAGCACAATGTGCGGCAGAGGCAAAGAAGGCAAATAGAATGTTGGGCATGATAAAGAAAGGAATCTCGAGTAGATCGGAGAAAGTTATAATGCCGCTTTATAGGACAATGGTCAGACCACACTTGGAATACTGCGTCCAACATTGGTCTCCCTACCTAAAGAAGGATATAAAACTGCTGGAGAGGGTGCAGAGACGAGCAACAAAACTGGTGAAGGGTATGGAGAAACTGGAATATGAGGATCGACTTAAAACACTGGGATTGTTCTCCCTTGAGAAAAGGAGACTGCGTGGGGATATGATCGAGACCTTCAAAATACTGAAAGGAATCGACAAAATAGAGCAGAGAAGATTATTTACATTGTCCAATTTGACACGGACAAGAGGACATGAAATGAAGCTAAGGGGGGACAAGTTCAGGACTAATGTCAGAAAGTTCTGCTTCACACAGAGAGTGGTTGGCATCTGGAATACTCTCCCAGGGGAGATTATTGCAGAATCGACAGTCCTAGGCTTCAAAAGCAAACTAGATGCATATCTCCTTGAGAGAGGCATATAAAGTATGGTTGGCTATAAAATAAACCAGGTGTATACCTGGCAGGGCCTCCGCGTGTGCGGATCGCCGGACTTGATGGACCGAAGGTCTGATCCGGAGATGGCGGTTCTTATGTTCTTAGCAGTGCAGAGCATTCAGTGCACGGGCCGGGATAAAAACCTCTTGTGCAGTTTTATAAACCAGGGGGAGGGTAGATGTTTTAAAATTAAAGAGATCCTGCAGGTAACTAGAGCTTGGAATAAGGAGGAGATGCTGCTCACTAAAATCAAATGGAGGAAGGCTATATATTTTATAAAAGTTCTATGAAAGAAGGTCGAAGGAAGTATTATTCTAGGTATGTTGGGCAGGATACAGCTGATTTAAAGAGATTATGAATACTTTCAGTAATCCTACAGATTTTATTTCTAGTATGGATCAAAGCCTGGTGGCTAATGATATTACACAATGTTTTAAAGAAAAAAAAGATCATCATTATATATTTATTGAGATTTATTAACCACCTTTATGAAGAGATTCACCCAGCAACTACAATTCAACATGAAACTTACCCCCTCTTTTACTAAGGTGGGCTAACCAATTAGTGCGCACTAATCTCCAACGCGTGCCTGTTAGTCTATGGACGCGTTAGCGATTAGCGCACCTTAGGGCTCCTTTTACGAAGGCGCGTTAGGGCCTTAACGCGTGGAATAGCACGCGCTAAAATGCCGGGTGTGCTAGCCGCTACCGCCTCCTCTTGAGCAGGTGGTGGTTTTTCAGCTAGCACGCGCTACAGCGCACGCTAAAAACGCCAGCACGCTTTCATATCAGTAGCCCTTAGTGAAAGAGGGGGTTAGTTTTGTTAACAGCATAGCAGTAGTAAAAAGACCAACTATAAACCCCATAGCAGCAGGAAACTAATCCCTCTCACACACCAAAATTAGTGGCTGCATCAGGGGAGAAATAAATCCAGAGAACCACTTTCTTGACCGCCATAATAGAGTGGACTTGTCCCCTGATGCAGCCACTATTTGTGGTGAAACAAGGAATTAGAGATCTGCACGGGAACTGGGATCGCGGGAATCCCTCTCTAACCCACGGGACTCCCACGGGGACCCCCCTCTGGCCCACGGGACTCCCACGGGGACCCCCCTCTGGCCCACGGGACTCCCACGGGGATGGAAGGCTTTGGAAGCAGGGATCGTCCATATAATATAATGGACATGTCAGTCTTAGTAAAAGAGGGGGTTTATAAGTTAATTACCTGAACAGAAAACAAAAAAAGGGTTCCACCAAAGAGATTCCACAAGGAAAACAGCAAAAGAAACTGTGGAATCGATGATCCTGTCAGAAGTAATTGCTGCTTTTTATGGGGACGGGCGGGGATGGAGGTAATTCCTTGCGGGGATGGGTGGGGACGGAGAGGATCCTGACGGGGACGGGTGGGGACGGAGAGGATCCTGACGGAGACGGGTGGGTTTGGGTGGGATTTCAGTCCCCGCGCAATTCTCTACAAGGAATCTCTTGTCGGGAGTAGAGGCGGCGTGTGGAGCGAAGTCCTGCATATTTGGAATCGTGCTGATGGATAAAATCTAACCCCCCCCGGTTTTTTCCCCTTTTGTGTGCACCTGATTGTCAGTTTCTCATTACTAAACTTTGCTATTACCAAATGGGAGCTTTTTTATGTTAATGATATTATTATATGGCAGTTTGCTGTTTGGTGATTGCACTGTGCTGCTACATGACTCTGAGGCTTTTTTTCTCCCCTCATTGTTTTTTGTGGTTTGGAGTGAGACTCCGATCAGTGACCATGTACCAGCCCGTTTTGAACTTTATTTGCATGTAAGCGTTTTTGGCTAGTCTTCCTTTTTGAGTGAGATTAGGTCAATTGCCAAATTTCTTAGTCTATCCTCATTAAAGATACTAATCCATTCCTTTATAATATCAAAAATTGACTATTGTAATGCCCTATTTATAAACATTACACAAAAAGAAAAAAGGAGATTACAGATAATTCAGAATACGGCCATAAAACTAATTTACAACGCAAAAAAATTCGACCACGTATCCCCACTATTAATAGACGCTCACTGGCTACCAATTGGTCATAGGATTTTATTTAAAATAATGCTTCTCATTTTTAAGACCTTGGCCTCCAGTGAACCACAATTCATTTCAAGATCATTGATCCCATATAAAACTCAACGCTCTTTGCGATCATCAGATCAAAACTTGCTTTCCGTACCTTCCTTGAAAATCATAGGGACCAGAAGATTAGACATGTTCACTGTGGCCGGTCCACAATGGTGGAATGCCCTCCCTCAGTACATTAGAACAGAACACGATATTGTAACATTTAAAAAACTTTAAAAAACTTATTTATTTAAAGATGCCTATAACTCTTGAAACCTTTTTACTTGTTTTAATAACACTATACAGATTGTGCTTTGGTATTTTATACCCTTTCCTCTTGTTTTTCCCTTCCTTTCTTACCATACCCAATATTGTAACTTTTAACTCCTTTCCTTACCCCTCTTGTAGGTATTAATTGTAATGTTTTTGTTATTATGTTAAGTTTCTTTATCTATTTTACTTAGACTATGTACATCGCCTAGCAATTGTAATAGGCGATTCATCAAAAGCTTAAATAAACTTGAAACTTGAAACTATAGGGTTACCATATTTGTTAAGTCATAAAAGAGGACACATGACCCTGCCCCACCCCACTACCCCTGCGCAATCTCACGCAGTCTCTCTCTCTCTCTCTCTCCCCACCACCCCACCCAGCTCACAATCAAATTGAGTATAGCTCTGAGTCTCCCTATGTACCTCCTCCGGCTCACAATCAAATTGAGTATAGCTCTGAGTCTCCCTATGTACCTTCTCCGGCTCACAATCAAATTGAGTATAGCTCTGAGTCTCCCTAAGTACCTCCTCCGGCTCACATCAAATTGAGTATAGCTCTGGGTCTCCCTATGTACCTCTTCTGGCTCACAATCAAATTGAGTATAGCTCTGAGTCTCCCTATGTACCTCTTCCGGATCATAATCAAATTGAGTATAGCTCTGAGTATCCCTATGTACCTCCTCCGGTGCTGGAAGTTTAAACTTCGGGCAGCCAGTAGCACTAGCGACATGTTTTAAAGGTAGCCTTAAATTAACGAAAAGAGGATTCTAGGCAGAGCTTGGAGTGAGGGAGTTCCAGATCTTGGGACCTATAAAACTATGCGCAGTGACACGGGTTGTGTCTAGACAAATGAGGGCCAATAGTGGTGGAGACAGCTGACTGTGATTAGTAGAACGCAGTGTCCTTGGGGGAGAGTATAGGATAAGAAGGCAGTTAATATAAGCAGGGGCAGAAGGTAAGTAGTCTTTGAAAACAATAGGATTTTGAACTTAATGTTAATATTGGAAGCCAGTGATTGGTTTGAAGGAGGCTCCACAGTCGCCCTTTGTAGCGGTGCTTCTAGGCCCAGTTCTTGGGGCTTTCAATGAGATCTATAAGCAACATGCATGATAGATTTGCATACACTGCCTCTTTTGTATGTAAATCCATCTCATGCATATTCATTGTGGATATTCTGAAAACCTGACTGACTTGGTTTATGGTTATTTATATCCCACTTTATAAAAACACATACATACTAAAAAGCACAAATATACACATTACAAATACACATACTGTACATACTATAATTGCCTTGTCCTACATACAATACACATTAAAAAAAAAAAACCCACCCCACCCTCTCATACAATATTTACTCCCATGCCACAATTACCCACACAAGTCTCTTTATATCGTTTATACACTCAAGATGTAAAACCACATTTTCTTGGTGTGCCCTATGGACTTGATCGAGAACCACTTCTTTATAGAATTGCCCAATAACTAGGTGCCTCCCGCATGGAAGGACCCTATTCTAAAATGGAACCCGAGTGACTAGGTTCTGTTACAGAATGCTAGCGTAACTCCATATCAGTACGCCTAACATTTAGACACTCGCATATACACCAGACAAAATGGGAGGGGTGTAAGAGAGGCAGATGATCTGTGATGACTCAATGATGGAACAAAGAGCAGACCAGTTTGGTCTGCTCTTTGTTCTACACCGGACAAAAATGTATGCTGTAAGTTGCACGTGTAAGTGAGATCCCCGGCTATGTTCCACCCATGTGAGTCTTCTCCTTACAAATACACACCATGCAAGATAGTTGCGTAGTTATAGGATAGTGCTTAGGCAGCATACTAGCCTAAATAGGCCAGATTCTATAAACAGCGCCTACGTTAGGCGTCATTAGGCGCCCTAATCATAGACACCTAACTAAAATCCACCCGCAGCTTAAATTATGTTAATTAGCTTAAACTGTGTGGTAATTGGCCATGCCATTGAATTCATAAATTTTTTAAAAAATATTAACAATTAAGAGTTACAATACAGTGTCTTACAATACTGCAATTCTCTACAAGGAATCTATGTGGTTTACAATAAGAATTAAATCATCCAAGATGGCCGCGTGCTGATGAGAGTGAGTGAGACGCCGCCAGAGATTCTAACGAACAACATTTACCTAGTGCTGTTTCGATGCCGAAAAGGAGAGGGAAAGGTGTTTCTGGAGCCTCGAGGCGCCTGGAGACTCCTCTTCAGATGTCCATGGAGGATTTTTTGCGGCGTCTGAACCAAGAGGCAGTAGCTGCATCGGGGAGTCGCCCGCTGGAATTGCCGGGAAGGAGTGAGGTCGCGGCAAGCTTCCCTGGGCTAAAGTCGACTCTGAGCCCGGACGCTAGAACCCCGCCCTCTCAGCCGCAGCATGCTAGCTCTCCACGGGAGAGTAGTCAGTCTGAGGAGGCAGACTTCATTTCCCGGGAGGCTGGAATGGGCGAAGCACTGGAGGAAGATGAGACTGCAGTGAGAACAACAAGGGGACTTGAAATGGAGCAAGGTTTCCAGAGAGAGAAGACTGCCACTGCTGTGGAAGCTGGGACAATGCAAGCAAGTATATTCTCTGTTCCTAAACCCATGAATGTTACCCTAGACTCAATTTGGGACTTGGTAATTACTCTGGGACAAACATTGTCACCACAAATTAAAGTACTAGAAGAGAAATATTTAGAACAAAGAAATGAAATAAATGGACTTAAACAGGAAAATATATCGATGAAAAATAATGTGGAAAAAATAGATAAAAAGATAACTGAAGTAACTCAAATCCAAACGACACTGATTAAGGACAATCTTAACCTTAGGAGAAAGGTGGAAATGATGGAAAATAATATGCGATTGAATAACCTTAGATTTTTGAACTTCCCAAAGATCCCTTCTTTATCAGCAAAAGAAGTTTTGAAAAAGTACTTTTGTGAAGTTCTTAATGTTCCTAATGATGCCTTTCCTCCCTTTTCCAAAATATATTATTTGCTAACATCAAAAAATTCGGAAGAACAGCGTCCACTAGAACAACAAGGTCAGGGTGAACAAATGAATATAACATTATTATTGGAATCTTCAATGAGGGAGGTAGCTATTCCAGCTACCCTATTGGCTACGGTGGTTTTATCACCAGATAAAAATTGGATATTACAGCTTTATTTTAAGAATAGACATAAAGAATTTCTTGGACATAAAGTTCAAATATTTCCAGATGTGACAAGGAAGTCTCAGAAACGAAGGAAGGAATTTTTGCTTCTTAAGCCTGGGGTCACTGCAATGGGGGCATCATTTCTTTTACGATACCCTTGCAAATGCATTGTAAAGTACAAATCTTGTAATTATATTTTCTTCGAACCCTCTCAGTTGACAGGATTTCTCTCCAGGAGGGGCCTTGAAGGGGATAAAGAAAATCTCAATGTATAAATTTACTCTTGGTCCATTCTCATCTGACCGCCTAATTGCAATTTGAATTTATTATTTTTCTTTTAATAGTTTCTCACTCAGGAACATCTTGGATCTCAATTTTGGGACTTTAATTTTGATGAGTAAATAGTAATTTTGTCATATAGTTGTTACTTCATTTGTTTTATATTATGCTGACTCAATCATATTCTGTACAAGAAGTTTATTCTTGATAATATGTTCAAAATATAAATAAAGAAGAAAAAAAAAAAGAAAAGAATTAAATCAAGTGGTGGACAAGTGTATGTAATACGTATAAATTTGAAAGAATGCATGCTGAATGCTTAGGATATAGTGTTTTTTTAAATAAAGTATGGGGTCCATTGGCTTTATTTGTTGATTCTCAGTAAGAAATTTCCTCATTTTGGGATTTTTTCACTACACATCCGGGAGGGTGGGAGATATTTATAAAATATACTTGCATATCAAAAATTATTTTATTTGAATAAGGATATTTAACTTTTATTATTATTTCATACACATGAATTGATGTATTTTTCTAATAATTGTTTATATTACATGTATTACACTATTCTAATTTATATAATAATAAGATACTGAATGTTATTATTATTTGATAAGTAGGGTGGGTGAGTAAAACAATATTTTTTAAAATTTCTTGTATGAATTGGTGTATTTTATAAAAATAGGTTTGTAATACTCTTTCTGTAACAATTGTAATACACTGTTGTAGTCTTCTAAAATAATAAAATTAAAAAAAAAAAAAAGAATTAAATCAACTTCTTGACATTACATTTTTAAGCCTGATCTTGTGGTTGTTAGAGGAAGAGGTGAGGGATAGTAGGTTGGCTATAGAGAGAATAGGTATATCTTGTTTCTTCCAGAAGTCAAGGTAAGTGGTGGGCTGTTGTAGGTATGTGGGCAGTTTGTTCCAGACAAGAGGTCCTTGGTATTCAAAGGTAGTCTCAAACATCTTCTTCTGCCAAAGTTCTTGAGGTGATGGGAAAGATAGTTTGAAGCGTTGTGATACTCATGAACTGAAAAAGGAGGGTGGGACAATATCAGAGGTCAGTCCATGTGGCACTCAGAGTGGTTCCTAGCAATGCCTACGTCAAGGTTGCCTCTGATGCTTAAAAATGCCTGCCTGAAAAGTAGGTGTGGTTGACTTAGGCAACCTAGGCGTCCAAGTTCGGTGCTGGTAAATTAGGCCCAGATAAACCTGGTCTAACATACCAGTGCCTACCTCAACAGTGCCTAGCGATGATTATATCAGAGGTGCCTAGAGATTGATTGACAACCGCGTGGAGCAGCACCTACAATGTTGACGTTCTTAGGCACAGTTTATAGAATCCGGCCTTGTGTGCCTCTTTGTGCACGTATGTGTGCACATGTTATTCTAAACATGTATGTATTCAGTAGACACATAAATGTTAGCAGCCAGTTTAGAGAATACCTGTTTAAATGTACGAGAACTTATGGTGCTCATTTTTAAGAGAAAAACATAAAATGACAGAAGGACATTCTTCTTGCAAAAATATCTCAAAGTTGCGATTTTTGGAAAACTGATTTGAGATGTTTTTCTTTACAGTTCATCCAAATTTCGTATTGAAAATGCCCCTCAACATGTTTATATCTGAATGCATAGCTGGGCTGAAAGCCATCTAAAGACACAGATAAATTATCTTTATGCTTTTAATGAGCACTCTTTCCTGCTGAATATTTACCTCATTGTGGTTGGTGAGAATAGACATTGGATTTAACCATCAGCTCAGTATTCCCCATTAGATGTGTCATAATGATCCATTTTTAAGGTCTAGCATCCTAATGCCCTGATCCCTGGAGGCTTCTAGAATGTGATGGATTGAGTAGCATGGAAGGAAAGGTACTGTTATGTTATGCTATATTTCTTGATCACCTTCCATATACTAAAGTACAATTCAAACTGCTATACATTAATTCATAGTACAGTAAAATCTTAGATTGCAAGTAACTTGGTTTGCAAGTGTTTTGCAAGACAAGCAAAACATTTTATTAAATTTTAACTTGATAAACAAGCAAGGTCTTGCAATACAAGTACATACAGTATACACGCGTCACATCATCACAACTGAGCCGATGGTTCTTCTCTCTGACGCTGTGAGAGTGTAGCGACTGTTCTAAATGAACAAAGTCTTGCAATACGAGTACATACAGTATACACACATCACAACTGAGCCAATGGTTCTTCTCTCTCTGACGCTGCAAGTGTGTAGTGACAGTTCTAAAAGAGCGAGATCTTGCAATACAAGTACATACAGTATACACGCGTCACATCATCACAACTGAGCCGATGGTTCTCTCTCTGACGCTGCAAGAGTGTAGTGACTGTTCTAAACGAGTAAAGTCTTGCAATACGAGTACATACAGTATACACGCGTCACATCATCACAACTGAGCCGATGGTTCTTCTCTCTGACGCTGTGAGAGTGTAGCGACTGTTCTAAATGAACAAAGTCTTGCAATACGAGTACATACAGTATACACACATCACAACTGAGCCAATGGTTCTTCTCTCTCTGACGCTGCAAGTGTGTAGTGACAGTTCTAAAAGAGCGAGATCTTGCAATACAAGTACATACAGTATACACGCGTCACATCATCACAACTGAGCCGATGGTTCTCTCTCTGACGCTGCAAGAGTGTAGTGACTGTTCTAAACGAGTAAAGTCTTGCAATACGAGTACATACAGTATACACGCGTCACATCATCACAACTGAGCCGATGGTTCTTCTCTCTGACGCTGTGAGAGTGTAGCGACTGTTCTAAATGAACAAAGTCTTGCAATACGAGTACATACAGTATACACACATCACAACTGAGCCAATGGTTCTTCTCTCTCTGACGCTGCAAGTGTGTAGTGACAGTTCTAAAAGAGCGAGATCTTGCAATACAAGTACGTACAGTATTTTTTATTAAAGTTTTTGGGTTATAGAACGAATCGTCTGAATTTCCATGATTTCTTATGGGGAAATTCACTCTAATATACGAGTGTTTTGGATTACAAGCATGTTTTCGGAACTAATTATGCTCACAAACCAAGGTTTGACTGTATAGCAATGTCCCATTCAAGGCAGTATGAACATGTTGGTAGGGACAAGCATGTTTTTTCTCTCTTCTCTTTGGTGGGTTGTGGAGAAGGAACAGACAAAAAGGGAGTTGTTCCATGCAGAGCAAAGGCTGCAGCAGCTAAGAAAGGGAGTTGCTTTTCCTTTCTATCCTCTAAAATAGAAACAAGTCCTACTTTCTCTCTGCATCTTGGAGTTTTGGCTAACATCGCTTTGCAGAAAGGGATCTGGAAATGTCACAGTGCCTGTCTTGATTTTTTTTACATGAGAGACTGAGGGCTCCTTTTACTAGGGTGCGCTAGGGCTTTAACGCCTGGAATAGTGCGCACTAGACCTTAACGCCAGCATTGAGCTGGCGTTAGTTCTAGAAGCATAGTGCGCGGTAATTTCCTGCGTGCGCTAAAAAACGCTAGTGCACCTTAGTAAAAGGAGCCCTGAGTTTCTACACTAACTTATCCAGATATAGGGCTCCTTTTATCAAGCCGTGCTAGCGGTTTAGCGAGTGCTAAACCACCGGCCACACTAGCTGCTACCGCCTCCCTTGAGCAGGTGGTAGTTTTTAGGCCATCGCGGGGGTTAACGCGTGATGAAATGTCACATGCGTTAACCCACCTAGCACGGCTTGATAAAAGGAGCCCACAGTGCCTGGTGCTAAATTATTCTTGGAGATCAAAGAAAAATATACGGAATACCAAGCTAGTACACAAGCTAGGAGAGATTATCTAGGAGAGTCCAATGAAACTGAGGCATACCCAGGGTAGGATTAACCAATAGGCCAAGTAGGCTTGTGCCTAGGGCCCAAAATGATCAGGGGGGCCCAATGAAGGAGGGCATCAACATTGTTTTTTTCAAACGGCAATGGATCCCTCCAGCATCGATCGGCAACACGAGACACCCCCCCCAATCGATAACACGGGCCCCACCCTCATCAGCAATACGCCCCCCCATCAATGGAAAGTAAGACAAGCAAGCAACGCGGGTAAGAAAGGCAATGGGAACTGTAACTGTGCAAGCAGTGCTGCTTGCCCAAAGCTTCCCTCTGACGCAGCTTCCTGTTTCCGCCTGGGTGCATGGTGGGGTGGGGTGGGGCAGGGGGCCCAGTGTACTTGTGTGCCTAGGGGCCTTCGACAAATTAATCCTGCCCTGGGCATACCCAGGAGACAGCAAGAGCAATAGATCAATTAAAGTGTGTGGCACAGTGGTTAAAAGCCACAGCCTCAGCACCCTGAGGTTGTGGGATCAATCCCACCCTGCTCCTTGTGACCCTGGGAAAGTCACTTAATCCCACCATTGCCCCAGGTACATTAGATAAATTGTGAGCCCACCATGACAGACAGGGAAAAATGCCTGAGTACCTGAATAGACTCATGTAAACCGTTCTGAGCTCTCCAGAGAGAACGGTATAGAAGCACATCCTCACAGTTACACACTGATTACACATATTTCATTAGAACAGTACCATACTTGTATACACATCTATCGCTGATGTATAATAACTAAGTAAATTAATTATGTATTGCACTTGAGAAAAGGTTTTGTCACTTCTACTAGTAAAGCCGTATGGGAAACATTTTACTTTTACCAAAGTACCGTAATAACTGCACCAATTTTTGCTACTTTCATTCAGTTACATCTGATACTTGCAGTTAAAAGTAAAACGTGAAAACATAAGCAAGACATAAATGATGATTTCTTGGAAAACTAAGGCCTCCTTTTACAAAGGTGCGCTAGCGTTTTTATCGCACGCACCAGACTAGCGCCCGCTATGGTGTGCGCTAGCTGAAAAATTACCACCTGCTTAAAAGGATGTATGAACTACAAAGCATGCAGCCTGTAAGTCTCAAAGAAACGAGTGACTGGCTGACTTTAGCTGAATGAATAGTTGAGACAGTATGTCCACAGTTCAATGACAACCAATAAAACATATGTAAAGTATCATCTAAACATACATTGGACTTAACACAGGCCGTGTTTCGGCAAATGAGCCTGCATCAGGAGTCCAGGTAGTTAGTCAGTGTTTCATAAAAGTTAGGCTTGGTAAATGCTTGGGTATGGGTGGTCTGTATGTTTGGGAATGCTTGTTCAATAAAGTTTTAGGTTTCCTTGTAATTGCTGGGCTTGATCGGGTAACCTGTGGATGACGTCGTAAGGGGGTGTATATCATGCAGGAAAGGAACGCTGAGGCCATCTTTTGGAGATTGACTGGGCGTTACTCGAGTGAGAGAATGAAATGTAGTTGGTGAGTTTTAACTTAATATATTTGAAGAAGAATGTGAGAGATCTGAGCGTCCCCCGTTACTGAAATTTTGCTTTTTGTTCCAGTTTAAGCTCTTCCCCTTCCTGATGAAGATACGAAACGTGTTGGTGGGGCTGAGTGTCATAACATCAGTGAACAAATAAGCTAAGTGTTTGAGATTCAGGGGAATGAAAATCAATGAAATTATAGAAAATGAATTTGAAAAAGATAAAGAGTTAATGAAAATTATGAAGAAGTGATGAATTGAACTTTTGAAGATTTTTTAGAATGAGTGAACATGAATTGGTATGATATTCTTAAAATATTTATTTAGCAAATAAGTAGAAGTAGGAAACAATATTTATGACAAAAAAAAAAAGAAAATATTTCATTAAAAAGAATTTAGAAGAGGTTAGTCACACGATTGGGTGAGCCTGTGACGAGTGCTGCCACACTGTAATGTAGCGCATTTTATTATGCAGGTGGCGTTCTGAGATTCCCCACGTGTGTTAATACTGATTACACAGAAGCATGAATTAGAAAATCAGTGATTAAAGTACATGGTGTTTTGTTTTCAAGTTAGTTTGAGTGCCTACGTGGACTATGATAATCAAGAGCTGGTGTTAGTCAGAGAGGGCGAGCTAAGACCTAACAGTGTTTGTTTGGTTTACACTTGACCACAGGTGTCAAAGTCGGTCCTCGAGGGCCAGAATCCAGTCGGGTTTTCAGGATTTCCCCAATGAATCTGCATGAGATCTATTTGCATGCACTGCTTTCACTGCATATTCATTGGGGAAATCCTGAAAACCCGACTGGATTCCGGCCCTCGAGGAGGGACTTTGACACCCCTGCACTTGACAGTGCCGGCATGGGGCAAAGGGGTGTGGGGTAGGTGAAGAGGCTGCAAAATAAACTCGCCAGCTAATCTTAAAGCTATATCACAGAAAGCAAATCGAATCATATCGAGTCAATTTTTTCCCCTAAATTGGAGGGCTGTAATGCACAGCACTGTTTATATCCTGCATGCACTAAATAACTCCAAATGATATTTATAATGATATTCAATAGAAAAACACAGTTCTTCAGCTCCTTGTGAAGGCCATTTCATCAACTCAGCACCTCACGTTTCAGTACTCCACAACCAGTTAGGTACTCAAATAAAAACTTGCTCTTTCCAGTGTCTCTTAGAGTTAAAAACCGATCTGTAATAGAAACTCCTGAGCACCACCGAAATCTGTTGATTATCTGCATAATAGAACTTCAATTAATTCACATGGTCTGTGGAAACTTTCAAAAAAATGTTCCCACAGGAAATGATAGATTTTCTTCTGCAGCTTAATATAACCATTGCCAGCACATTAACAGCAATGCGATCTATAAATACTTTGGCATCCTGAGGAATGCACCTTCATACATATTAGGAAACATTATCATTACCAGAATAGAGTCCACTCCGGGATCCATCGTCCTGCCATGATAAATACAAGAATTATACAGGAAAACATTTATTAGGGGCATGGCTGTCTTCAAGCTCATGCCAACTTGCTCTGGGTTATTCACTTAGAAGAATAAATTAGACTCCTGGAAACTACATCAACCCCAGTGGAGATCATACATGAGAAAATAAGAGCAAGGAATTGGAGCAAGCAATACCTCAAAGGAGTGACATTCTTTAAACATTTTAAGCCATCGGGAAAACAGAACTCGAGAGTTTCAGTCTGCAACTGGCTCTGTTGAGCAGTATACTCTGTCAGAACCAAAACTTCAGGTCTCCCTTTGGAGCCCGGAACCTGCAATTAAACACAAGGAAAGGGTGGGCTGGTGCATTTCTTAATCCAAACAGCATCGTCGTCCTCTCTTACTGAAGTGTAAAGAATGTGGTGCTAATGAACCTATGTTCTAACGTCCCCACCCTTCCGGCCATGCCAGACAGCTCTGGAAAAAGATCCTGTTCTTTGAATTCCTTGCAACCTAGGTCTTCTTTCTGGAGAGTGTGGCGTAGTGGTTAGAGCTATGGCTTCAGCACCCTGCAGTAAAGAATGACATGGTGCCAAAATTCATCACCGTTCCCGTCCCCGCGGATAACTGCGGGAAACCATCTCCATGTCATTCTTTAAGGAGAGATGGTAGAATCAGGGTATGAATGAGCACAACCACTTACCCTCAAGTCTTGACCTGAACTTGTGAAGCAGCGTGGCCACACAGGGCATAAGGGAAGCTGGGCTGCCAAATTTGTACCACAGCCACTGGAAACCCATCATTTATCCTACAAAATACTTCTAATAACACTCAAAACCAAACATTCCAACTCACCAACTTTTATAAACAAACTTCTGATCCCTTATGCTCCCTTCAGGTCTCTTCGCTCCAACAGTCAGAATCTACTTACCCGTAAATCCATTTTCTCGGATACTGTCCCCTCACTGTGGAATGTTCTCCCATTGGATCTCCGCTTAGAAAACTCTCTTGAAAAATTCAGATCCAAACTTAAGACTTTTCTTTTTAAAGAGCATTACAATCTCCGACCCACTTTCTTTCAAGTACACAATCCACATGGCTCCTTGATGGATTTCACCAAAACACTTCTTTTGAAGTGAGCCCTATCATTAATGGGAGCCCGAGACCTCGTGTCGAAGGGCAAAATATAACACGGGGCTGGTGGGCCTCCGTTTTGCTCTTCGGCCGGGGTGGTCGGGGGGGCGGAGGAATTAGTCCGGGGGGCGATTGGCTTAGCTTAAGGCGAAAGCCAACTTTAAATTTGATTGGTTGCGCGGCGGGGGCGGTTCCGAGGCGAGGGGATTAAAGAGGGGGGCTGTGGAGGACTCAGCCGTTTGGGTCCTCCAGGGCGTTTTTCTTCGGTGCTTGCTGTAGCGGCGGCATGGCGGCGAGGTCGGCGTCGGCTAGCGGACAGCAGTCGGATGCGGCTGAAATTTCCTTCCGGGCCGGCGATTCCCTGCTCGAGGACCCTGATGAGCAGGTGGGTGCAGGTTGTGGGGCGGCGCTGGGGAGGCCGGAGCGTAGGTCAAAACGCGATGCGCTAGCGGCCATCGCGATTGCGGGCTCAGCGGGCCGCGTGGGTGGGCGGTCTCCGGTGCGGGGGGTGTCCCGGGTTGCGTCTGCGCCGCGCAAGGCGACGGAGAAGTCAAGGGCTGGTGGGCGGAGTAAGTCGGGCGGGCGGCCGTCTGTCCGGCCAGAATGCGGCAGCTCTGACGCTCCCGGTTCTCTGTTGGGGGCCGGGAGCGCGGTTCCTGTTTCCCTTCAGGCTTCTGGTTCCTTGCCCAGGCCCGTGGATCTTCCTTTGTCTGTCTCGGGGAGCAGCGGTGTTGAGGCGCATGTGGCCCCGCCTTCGGGGGCGTCGGGGTCTGCTCACTCGGAGGGGAGGGTTTTTCAAGCGTCGCTCCAGCCTTCCACTAGCTGGGACGCTGGAGCGTGGGGTGCTGGTTCCGGGGGGCCTTCCGGGGTGCCTTACGGGGCCTTCCCGTGGGGCCCTGGGCAGCAGGGGTGTTTTTCTGGGCAGCCGGGCTGGGGTCCGGGTTTGTTTTCTCCTTACTGGGGTGGGGGTGTTCCCCCCGGGTGGATGGGATGTTCCTTGCCGAGTGGGGCTGGGGTTGCTGGTTGGGGGGCGCCTGGGGGTGGTTTCCTGGGTTCTGTTCCTGGTTTCGGTTTTTCTTCACAGAGTCCGCTGGCCGTGCAGGAGCCTCCTTGGAGTGCGGTTGGCAGTGTTCCTGGACCCTCGTCCTGCAGCGTCGGGGCGGTGTCGGATCGGCTGCACAGCGAGAGCGCTTTGGTTGCTTCTGCGTCGGAACCGGTGGCTGTTGGTGGAGGCGCTGCTGGTCCCTCGACTGATGTGGTGGTTGCTGGCCGAGGCGTCACTGTTGTGGAGCGTCCGTCGGCGTCGGAGGTTGTTTCCGGTGGCATCTCCGTTCCTGTTGAAGGACCTTCTGTTTCGGGTAAGGTGGCGCCTGCTGGGGTTGCTGGGGGGGACACACGTAAAAAGACGGGAAAGGGGAAGCGTCGGCGCAGGCGCGCTTCCTCTTCGTCTAGCCAGTCTTCGTCATCGTCCTCCTCTTCTTCGTCTGCCTCCTCTTCTTCGGTCCCTGGGCCGGTCGGGGAGGTGGGTCGGGCGGGAAGTAGTAGTGTGGCTCCGCAGAGTGTGGGTCGGGGTGTGCCAGCGCTGGTTGCTCTGACGGAACTCTGGGAGCGTGTGCCGCGTTCTTTGCGGCGTAAGATTAGACGACGTTCTTGCATTGACATTTTTCGCCTTATGGAGGGTAGGGTGCACCGGCGGAGTCGTAAGAAGTCGAAGCGGGAGGCGGGTGCTTCCAAGATCTTTCCAGTTGCCCGGTCCATTCTCAATTGGATCCGTTCTTTTATGCGGCTGGCTAGTGTTTGGGGGCGCACACATCCTATTGATTATGGTTTGTTGTTAGCATATGCTGACTCTGTGCTTGACGCGTACCAGCGCTTTGGTGGCTGGACGTGGTTAAATTATGATGAGGCTTTTAGGGATAAGATGGAGGAGAACTCTCATATGTCGTGGGGTACGCAGGATGTTAACCTGTGGCTTACCCATATGTCCTCCAAGGGTGGGGCGGTCTCCATGAGTGGGGGCCGTGTGCCTGTTGGTGTGTCGGGCGGCGGGCGGCCCTTTCGGTCCGGGACGGGGGTGGGGACGGGTGGGGGAGCGGTTAATGACGTCTGTTGGAGATTCAACAAGTCGAACTGCTCTTTCACGGACTGCAGGTTTCGGCATGCGTGCTCCCAATGCGGGCAGCCGCATCCCCTGCTTAAGTGTCCCAAGAAGCCGGTTGGGGGTGCCTCAGGCGTTGGCAAATAGGGAGGGGTTGTGTTCGGTGCCCACGCCGGTTTTGGTGGGCGTCTTAGGCCCGTGGCTGCGTCGTTACCGGCCTTTGAGTGTAGCTACTCTGTTGGAGCGCGGTTTTTCAGTTGGTTTTGAGATACCGTTTTGTGGTGAGTTTTCGGGGGCCCGGTCGCGGAATGCGTCTTCCGTTAGTCATTTACGTTCTGTTGGCCTGTCGGGTTTTCTGTGAATGATGGTATTCCGCGGGATTTGTGTACGGTGCGGTATTCCTCGGTTGACTGTGCATTGCGGTTTATTCTTAGGGCTGGCCGCGGGGCTCTGTTGGCGAAAGTCGATATTCAATCTGCTTTCCGGTTACTGCCTGTTCATCCTCAGTCTTACCCTTTGTTGGGATTTCGTTTTGATGGTGCCTACTATTATGATCGCTGCCTACCGATGGGTTGTTCCATCTCTTGTGCTTATTTTGAGATGTTCAGCACGTTCCTGCATTGGGTGGCTGTTCAGCGTTCTGGGTTGGATGCTGTGGTACACTATCTTGATGATTTTTTGTTCATAGGCCCTGGTGATTCGGATGAATGTGGGCGCCTTAAGGGGGTTTTTGAAGCTATGGCCGCGGAATTTGGCATTCCATTAGCGCAGGATAAGTCCGAGGGTCCGGTCGCGTCTCTGGTTTTTCTGGGGATTGAGTTGGATTCGGAGGCGATGGTGACTCGTCTGCCGGCGGTTAAGGTTCGGCAATTGCTTGATCTTATTGAGCGTGTGTTATCTGCTCCGAAATCTACTTTGCACGTAGTTCAGTCGTTGATTGGCTCTCTTAATTTTGCGTGTCGGGTTTTGCCCATGGGTCGTGCTTTTTCGCGTCGGTTGGCTGCTTCCACAGCGGGGGTCAGGGATAGGCATCATTTTTTGCGTCTGTCGGCCGGGGTCCGGGCGGATCTTCGCATGTGGTCTGTTTTTCTTACGAGACTTTAATGGCTGCTTGCCTATGCAGGCGCCAGAGGTGTCTAATGGGGATTTAGAGCTTTTTTCTGACGCGGCGGGAGGGGTAGGCTTTGGCCTTTTTTGTCAGGGCGCCTGGTGTGCTGAGAGGTGGCCCCAATTTTGGGTGGATAGGGGTATCACGCGGAATGTCACGCTCTTGGAATTGTTTCCTTTCATTGTGGCATGTGAATTGTGGCCTGTCAAATTGAGGGATAGGCGGGTTGTGTTTTGGTGCGATAATCTGGGAGTGGTAGAGGTGGTGAACAGGCAGGTTGCGCACTGCTTGTCGGTAAATGTGCTGGTGCGAGAGTGGTATTGCGCTGTCTGCGTCTTAATGTGTTTATTAGGGCTCGGCATGTGCCTGGGTTGCAGAACGGCATTGCTGATGCTCTTTCTCGTTTCCATTTTTCGCAGTTTCGTCGACTGGCGCCGGAGGCTCACGAGGAAGGTTCGGTGATGCCGGAGCATTTGTGGAGCCTGGTCGAGAAGGAGTGTGGGAAATGCTCCGCCTGTCGGTAGCACAGGCTACTTGGTTGCATTACTGTGCTGGTTTCCGCTTGATTTTTACATTTCTGAGTAACAGGGGTTGGGTTCCGGGTGATGTGGCCGAGTCCTTTCTTGAGGATTTTGTGCTGGATTCGGGCAGGTCCGGGGTGTCTAGAAGGGTGGTGCAGGGGAGGTTGGTGGGGTTTGCCTTTTTCTGTCGGGCTTTGGGTTGGCACTGCCCTTCATCGGGTTTCCTTGTTCAACGTCTGCTGCGTGCGCTCGGGAGGGCGGCTCCCCCTCGGCATGATTCTCGTTTGCCTATTCAACACGACTTGCTTGTTCGGCTTTTGTCCGTACTGCCTGATTTGGCTCGCTCTCCTTACGAGGCGGCACTGTTTCGGGCGGCTTTTTCTTTAGCCTTCTTTGGGGCATTGCGTGTGGGGGAATTGTTGGTTAGGGCAGCCGATATGGCAAGAGGGCGGGGTTTGTTGGTGGAACATGTTGAGTTGGGCGCTAGTGAGGCCAGAATCTGTGTGGCTAGCTCTAAGACGGATCAGGTCGGTCGCGGCCAGTGGTTGGTTCTCCGCCGGGTGGAAGGTTGTGTTTCTTGTCCGGTGTCTTGTCTGAGGGCCTTCTTATCGGTGCGTGTTGCGGTTTCCCCTGTCTTATTCGTGCATGCGGATGGGGTCCCTCTTTCTAGGTTTCAGTTCTTGGCGGTGCTGCGTTTGGCTTTGGTGCGCTGCGGTGAGGAGCCTAGGAGTTACGGCACGCATTCCTTTCGGATCGGCGCTGCCACTAGTGCTCGTGCTGCTGGTATGTCGGAGGCGGGCATTCGGCGGTTGGGGCGGTGGGTATCTGGGGCTTTCCGCGGCTACATTAGACCGTCGTGTTCGGCTAGAGGGCGTGGGGGCGGTTCGGCGGGTAAGTGATTGTGTTGGGAAAAAGGGGTGAGTTTCTTGTTCTGTTTGTGGCCAATTTGTTTTGTTTTTCAGGTGCTGGGCTGAGTGGTACTGTGTGGATCATCGGTCACTCCTTTGTGCATTGGGTTGGAGAGAGGGCGTTGATGCGCCCTGGAGGGCGCAATCTTGGACTGGGTCATTTGGGTGTGCGGGTCTCTTGGTGGGCATCAGCTTGTACCGTTTTTGTCACATTGGCGGGCTGGCCCTCGTCGTCCGGATGTGCTCATTATTCATTTGGGTGGTAATGATGTTGATGCCATGACGGCCAGACAGTTAGTCAATATCATTAAGGACGATTTGCGGGTTCTTTTTGCTTGGTTTCCAGGTACGCGGGTTTTATGGTCGGACGTTATTCCACGCCTCGGCGTCTTACTTCTCGGCGGTGGACTCGTGGTTTGTCTAAGTTTAACCGGCAGGTGGGGAAGTGGGTCGAGTCGCAGAGCGGGGTGCAGCTGTTACATCGGTGGGTTGATGTGGGTTGTGGTGGGCTTTTTCACACTGATAGAGTGCATTTGTCCGACATTGGGTGGGATTTGCTCTTAGATGACTTTGCGGTAGGTTGCGAGCGTGTGTTGGGTTTGGTTTAGCCGCTGCTCTGTTGCTTGGGGGGGGGGCCTGTGTGTACACAGGCCTGTGGCGGATCTCCCGAGCTATTCGGTCATTGGGCTCATCGGGTGATGAGCGGTGGGCCGGCGGGGTGCCGTGCCTGGGGGGTCAGGTGACCCGGATAAAGGGGCATGAGGGACATGCCACCCCTCTGACCCTTGTTGAGGTGGCAGGGTCGAGGGCACTGAAGTTTGTTTTTTGGTAGCTCGGGAGGAGCTCTTTGATTTATGTTAATCACTGTTTGATGGAAAATATAATATGTTAATTATATTTTAATAAACAGAGCTGCGGCTAATTACCAAAAGTTGTTTTGCGTGTTATTGTTAAATAGGTAGAAGGTTTATCAGGGTAACATCGGTCGGGAGGGGGTGTGAGTCACATGGAGCAAAAGGACACATCCAGATCCCGTTGTTAATGGGAGCCCGAGACCTCGTGTCGAAGGGCAAAATATAACACGGGGCTGGTGGGCCTCCGTTTTGCTCTTCGGCCGGGGTGGTCGGGGGGGCGGAGGAATTAGTCCGGGGGCGATTGGCTTAGCTTAAGGCGAAAGCCAACTTTAAATTTGATTGGTTGCGCGGCGGGGGCGGTTCCGAGGCGAGGGGATTAAAGAGGGGGGCTGTGGAGGACTCAGCCGTTTGGGTCCTCCAGGGCGTTTTTCCCTCCCACCCTCCCTTTGTTTTCTTGTTCTTGGGAGTAGTTCGGGGGCGGATCTCCCGAGCTATTCGGTCATTGGGCTCATCGGGTGATGAGCGGTGGGCCGGCGGGGTGCCGTGCCTGGGGGGTCAGGTGACCCGGATAAAGGGGCATGAGGGACATGCCACCCCTCTGACCCTTGTTGAGGTGGCAGGGTCGAGGGCACTGAAGTTTGTTTTTTGGTAGCTCGGGAGGAGCTCTTTGATTTATGTTAATCACTGTTTGATGGAAAATATAATATGTTAATTATATTTTAATAAACAGAGCTGCGGCTAATTACCAAAAGTTGTTTTGCGTGTTATTGTTAAATAGGTAGAAGGTTTATCAGGGTAACATCGGTCGGGAGGGGGTGTGAGTCACATGGAGCAAAAGGACACATCCAGATCCCGTTGTTATGTATCTTCCTTCCCTCCACATTCCATCTCTTTATTTTTATTTTAGAATCTCGATGTATTTATTAACTTGCCATACCCCTCTTCCCCTCGTCTCCAATATGTCAGTCTGTCATGCTCCCTCATTTATTATTTTTCTCACTATTATTTTAATTTTACGATTTGTTTTACTTTTAATCTTTTTTAGACTGATTCCATTGTAAATCGTTTAGGTACCAGTTTGATAAACGGTATATCAAAGAATAAAAAAACTTGGAAACTTCTCTTGCTAGTGTAATGCAAGAGGGTGGGGCAGAAAACCACTGGAAATGCTTAGGGACATATAACAGAGCACATTTCTGGCTTGCAACCCTCATGACACTATGGGAACAATTTTACAACTTGGGGGTCTTGATACTGTGCAGTGAAAGCTATTCCATAATGGCATCTGGGTGTGAGAAGGTAAAACAGTTGAAATTGTTCCTACTGGTCAATGTATGACATAAATGTATAAATATTTACATAAGAATAGCCTTACTGGGTCAAACCAATGGTCCATCAAGCCCAGTAGCCCATTCTCACGGTGGCCAATACAGGTCACTAATACCTGGCCAAAACCCAAGGTGTAGCAATATTCCATGCTACCAATACACAGCTACCAATACAAGACACTTGTATCTTTTGCCCCCCTGGTTCAGGGGAAGAGACTGCTCGCAGTGCACGTTTTTGATTTGTTTGCACCACAGCACTTTTGTGTTATTTAGCACTAAATTCACAGAGAGCCCTAGGATGTTTCACAGTTGACACCTTCTAGGTGCAAATCAGTGGCAGCCGTTTCCTCCGGAGGTCGGAGGTTGGTTGTGTGACTGAGGGCTCTCTTTATAAATTATCCTTTATTTATTTAGGATCATCTTAAGTGAGTAATTGTTTTACTCCAACTGTTCTTGTGGGCAGTCTCTCTCCCTGAACACAGTTTTCCTTCTTGGGGCTTGGGAGATTCTTTTTCTCACCAATACACAGCAAGCAGTGGCTTCCCCCGTGTCTTTCTCAATAACAGACTATGGACTTTTCCTCCAGGAACCTGTCCAAAACTTTCTTAAAACCAGCTACACTATCCGCTCTTACCGCAACCTCTGGCAACGCGTTCCAGAGCTTAACTAGTTTCTGAGTGAAAAAAATGTCCTCCTATTGGTTTTAAAAAGTATTTCCTTGTAACTTCATCCAGTGTCCCCTAATTTTTGACAGAGTGAAAAATTGATCCACTTGTACCCATTCTACTCCACTCAGGATTCTGTAGACTTCAATCTAGGGGTGACGGTTCTAACAGCAAACTCCTAGAGTTCTGAATTCTCTCTTATTATTCACTGATAAACCACACTGAGCAAATAGGAAAAATAAAAAAAAGATTTATATACAAATATAAAGTGCAACGGAAGTAAACTTTCAGGACAAGTTTAAATGTTTCTGATAAAAAAGACTTACGGGGGTTTTTGTAAAAGGGGAGGCTCTTTTACAAAACCGCAGCCGGCGTACTGAATGTTCTGCGCCGCTCTTTACGCTCATAGGAACTCTATGAATGATGGGAGAAGCGCAGAGCATTCAGCGTGCTGGCCTGCACTAAAAACAGCTTTCGTGGTTTTGCAAAAGGGGGAGGTTAGAGCAGTGGTCTCCAAAGCACAGTCTCAGGGCTGCACGCAGCCCCTGAAATCCTTCACTGCAATCTTCAAACAGTTGGCTGAAATGCTCTTTAAATCCTGGAAATGCCTTAATTTCACTCTTTCCCGATAGTTTGCAGTTACTAACGGCCTCTTTTACAAAGCCGTGCTAGCGGCTGTGCTGTGCTGTGCTAATGGCCCCGAAGCCTATAGAGATTTAAAGGGCTTCGGGGCCGTTGCCACGTGGCAGCCGCTAGCGCAGCTTTGTAAAAGAGGCCGTAAGCCAAATGTGTTACTCATTTATGGAATTTGCTGCTGTTGGCAATCCAAAATAATACTTGACGTGTAGAATCAGTAGTACTCATATGTGTAAGTTTGAAATCTTTGCTGGCCTTCCCTTTCTCTTATGCACACTATGGCCCTTTACATGAAAAAGATTGGAGGCCACTGACTTAGAGGGACATTTTCAAAAGAACATCTAAGTCAGAATTGGGATGTCTTCCTCATGACATCCTCCCCCCAAAAGTCCACCTCACAGCCATTTTTCATACATGAAAAACATAGGGATTTCCTATTTGAAAATATGTAAGAATGTTCTAGTGCTGAAAACATCCAAAATAAGAACGCCAGGAAAGTAGACACCATGGCCCTGATTCTCCAAAGTGCATCCCGATTTTAGGCGTCCTACAGCTGTCTAATCAGCCAATCGGGATGCACGTTTTTTTTTTAAAAAAAATGCTCCCCAGGCAAGCCTGAAGGCACCTCCGGAAGCCTAGGGAGACCCGCAAGATGCCTAAGCTCGTCTAAGGGCCTTAGGCGGGCCTTAGGCTGAACCTAGGCGGCCCTACGCGTCTCCCTAGTAGAGGGTTAGGGTTAGGGTTAGCAAAATGCTGGCCTACATTGTAAGTAGACGCGGCCGCTATACTTATCGCGGCAAGGGATCTCTCTGCCGCTATAAGTATAGCGGGCCGCGGCCCCCTGACCAGGAGGGTGCCCAAACCCTCTGCCCGAAGACACCCCCCCGACACTACCAACCGCCCCCCCCCGACACTACCAACCGCCCCCCCCCGACATTACCGATCCCCCCCCGACAATATCGATAGCTGGCAGGAGGGTGCCAATCAGACCTTAGACTTAGTGGGGATGAGCGGACCCGCTATGCCTAAGGCCTGATTGGTCCAGGCTTCTAGAGCCTGGGCCAATCAGGCCTTAGGCTTTGGCGGGATGGGCCGGGAAGGGGCGGGCCCGCTTCATTTCGACGAGGCGTGCCTGCCGGCTCAAGACGTGCAAGACCCATCTAAGAACAGGTTTGGTGGAGTGGAGGTTTGGGGGGGGTTAGTGCCGGGGGGGTGCGTCTTCGGCAGGAGGGATTGGGCACCCTCCTGCCAGCTATCGATATTGTCGGGGGGGGGGGGAATTGGTAATGTCGGGGGGGGCGATCGGTAGTGTCGGGGGGGGCGTCTTTGGGCAGAGGGTTTGGGCACTCTCCTGGTCAGGGGGCTGCAGCCCGCTATACTTATAGCGGCAGAGAGATCCCTTGCCGCGATAAGTGTAGCGGGCCGTGTCTAATCTAACCTGTTTCTCTAACCCGCGTCTGTAACATGGACGCCGGTTACAGAATCGGGGTTTAGTTTAGGCCGATTCTGAATAGGACGCCTCTCCCAGGCGTCCTATTCAGAATCAGGGCCTAGGTGTCTTGCGGGCCTCGCCTTCAATATAGGCGGCCTGCCTGGGGAGCATTTTTTTTTTTTTTTAACGTGCATCCCGATTGGCTGATTAGACAGCTGTAGGACGCCTACAGCTGCCTAAAATCGGGACGCACTTTTAGAGAATCAGGCCCCATATGCACAAAAACTGCCATACAGACATCTCTGCAAAGCAGAGCAGTCTAGTGGTTAGTGCAGTGGACTGTAAACAAGATCAAGGTACAAATCCCACATTAATTCCATTATAAATTATTGCAAGCCCTCCAGGAAAACATAAAAACCTACTTTATCTAAAAGTACAACACTTGCCATCACAGATGTGGCTAGGGCCTTTCAGCTTGGAGAAGAGATGGCTCAGGGGAGGGGGTCTATAAAATACTGAGTAGAGTGGAAAGGGTAGATGTGAATTGCTTGTTTCCGAAATTACTAGGACTACGGGGCATATAATGAAGCTACAAAGTAGTAGATTTAAAACAAACCAGAGAAAAATATTTCTTAAACTCTGGAATTCATTGCCAAAGAAAGTGGTGAAATTGGTTAGCTCGGCGGGGTTTAAAAAAAAGGCTTGGCTAATTTCCTAAAATAGAAGTCCATAGGCTATTATTGAGATGGCTTGGGGAAATCCACTGCTTATTCCTAGGATAAGCAGCCCAAAATCTGTTTTACTACTTGGGATCTTGCCAGGTACCTGTGACCAGGGTTGGTCACTGTTGGAAACAGGATACTGGGCTTGATAGACATTCAGTCTGTCCCAATATGGCAGTTTACATAGGAACATAAGAATTGCTGCCGCTGGGTCAGACCAGTGGTCCATCGTGCCCAGCAGTCCGCTCACGCAGCAGCCCTCTGATCAAAGACCAGTGCCCTAACTGAGACTAGCCCTACCTGCGTACGTTCTGGTTCAGCAGGAACTTGTCTTTTATTTTGAATCCCTGGAGGGTGTTTTCCCCTATAGCAGACTCCAGAAGAGCGTTCCAACTTTCTACCATTCTCTGGGTGAAGAACTTCCTTATGTTTGTACAGAATTTATCCCCTTTCAACTTTAGAGAGTGCCCTTTCGTTCTCCCTACCTCAGAGAGGCTGAACAACATGCCCTTATCTACTAAGTCTATTCCCTTCAGTACCTTGAATGTTTCAATCATGTCCCCTCTCAATCTCCTCTGTTCGAGGGAGAAGAGGCCCAGCTTCTCTAATCTTTCGCTGTACAGCAGCTCCTCCAACCCCTTAACCATCATTTATATGTGCCAGGAAGGCTCACATATTGAAACATAGAAAATGTTGGCAGAAAAGGGCCACGGCCCATCTAGTCTGCCCACACTAGTGACCCACCCCCTAACTTCCTCCATGAAGAGATCCCACATGCCAATCCCATCTCTTCTTAAAATCTGGTACGTTGCCGGCCTCGATTACCTGTAGTGGAAGTGGGAGCGACACCTGGGAGTCCACTGCACTAACCATTAGGCTACTCTTTACACTTCCTTGCTGTTCTTAGAAATGGCCTGAAGTTGTGTTAGAACCTGATATTCACAGTCACTTTCACTTCTTAGGGGGTGGGTGGGATTGGGTCAGTAACCAATGAGAGATGAAGGAGGGGTGAAGCCTTCATCCCTCCAGTGGTCAGCTGCTCAATCAGGGCAACTTTCTATAGCCTGGACGTGATTGAAACAGGTCTAGGTAAAAAAAAAAAAAAAAGAAGTCCTTTTTTTGATAAAGCAATTTAAGGCAAACCTCAAAACTTTTTTATTTAAGGATGCCTTTGGATGAAAAAAAAAATTGTCCTTTCCAGGACTAAACTATGCTAGTCTTCCTACCTACCTTGTGTTTTTACCTTTAATGTTCTCTTTACTTAAATTATTGTAGTTCTTCCCCCTTTCCTACTTGTGTGTAGTCAACTTATGTGCTCCCTGTTTAACCCTTATTAGACTAACACTGTCTTGTTTTTATTATTTTAATACTAAATGTTTGTTTTATAAACTTTACTTTTTATTGCTGTACACCGCTTAGAAATTTGAATAAGCGGTATAACAAATATTTTAATAAACTTGAAACTTGATTGGGATGTCTCTTCCCATTCCATTATCACTGAAAGATGCCCTAATTTTGTGCCCACCCTAGTCCTGGCCAAAACACGCCTCCAACATGACCCCTTACTACTGTATTTGAACGAAACATCCAAATTGTGCCTTTTGACAATTGCAATTTGGACGTTTTCAGCAAATGGACTTTTTTTTTTGGCCATTTGACACATCCATCTGCTTTGAGAACAAGCACCATAGGATGATAAAATGAACAGAAGTCAGATGGAATAACACCCCCACACCACCCTCAGGTCCGTAGCAAGGTATGTGCCGGCAATTCAGTTGTGCAGGGTGCAAGAGAGGCTGGACGCTAAAACTACATGGATGTAGGCCGCAGCACAGAGCGCCTCCCTGCCTACCTCCTGCCCCTTCTCCCCAGCACACAGTGCGGAGTCTCATTTACGATTCCCCGTAAGCCTCGCAGCCGCTACGGACGAAACATCTAAACTCGACCTATCTGAAGACCGTAGCTCACGCAAAGGATAATGCCACTGCAGAAGAGAGTGGACGCTTGACGGACAATTATGCTGAAGCACCTTAAACAACACACAAAGCACCTTAAATTCGACCCGCAAGTAGCGTCATATAGTCCAAACCAATCTTTAGAGCTACAAATAACTCAAACAACGGTGAATAGTCTGCTTTAAAACTCCTGATGGACAGTATATTAAACATACATTGGGCACATGCCAGACAAATCACCTCAAATAGGCTTAAATTTACAATCTTCAGACGTGTCAGCTGAAGAGATTTCTTATATATTATGAACACTCCCCCCACCTCTCTTCAAAGGTCAGCAATGAGCCTCCCAGATATAATTGGGAAAGCAACATTGATGCATTAGCACACAATCCGTATCATTAAGCCATGATTCCATTAAACAACATACAAGCTTATCAAGCCATATATGATAGATGTTTTGTTCATGACTGATTTAGTAGCATTAATTTGGTAAAAGGTAAGCTGCTGTCCCATGATCTATGGCCTTCTCCAAATACAACAGAACATGATATCTCTAGCCAAAAGATTTTAGATTAGTTCTACATGGTTGAGGAGCAACCCTAAAATCACACGGTAAATGAGCTACTATATATATTTTAGTTTTTCTGGAGGCTTCTGATGTTCTTTTAATGAGATAGGAGAGGAGAATTCTGTGTTTCCTATCGCAGTCACATAGACACAGAGTTGTTATGGCAGGGTTGCTCCTCAAAAAGACACCAAGAAAAAGGAGTCAAAATCACACTGAAAATGAGCGACTAACTGGGATAATCTGCAACTGGGAAATCCATTTAAAACAGTGTAACTTTTATGTAGGTCCCAGATAAATATCAAGTGGAACCCACATAAGCTGTTACAGCCAGCACTGCGACAATTAGTCCCAAATGACCCATAATGGTGCTACATATGGCCAGCACTGAATATCCAAGGCTAATCTAGCCAATGACGGTCAGTATTTTAAAAAGCGTTGCCTGCTGCTTGCTGAATATCAGCTGAACAAATGTCTAAGTATGGGTATTCTCATATAATAAAGCTTTACATATGGTAGGATTAGCTCAGAGACACAGAGGGGTAATAACACCTCACCATGCAATCATTGCTTAGTCTTCCACACTTTTTGGCTTTTTATATATATATATATATATATTCGTGTTAATTTATAATTGAAAAATTTTTTGAAACTCAAAATCACTTCAATGCATAAACTGTGACGAGTCACTTAGCTATGTGATGGTGCCTTGGTTTCGATGTGAGCGCGTTTCGTTTTCTGCATCAGGAAACCAAAAAATTGTATTTTGAACCACACTTGTAAGCAGCAGCAGCAGGAGACAGTGAATATCTGCTCAAAGATGCCTCGAATCACAGCTTTGCCCCCTGTTATTACCCCTCCATGTCTCTGAACTAATACTACCATATGTAAAGCTTTATTATAGGAGTGTGCATTACATTCAAGGGAAGTGTTCTTGGCTGATATATATTGGATTTTCACTCCCTCATTGGTATGCCGTTGTGGTACTGTTCACATTCCCTGTCATTATTTTGACTAAGTAGTAGTATTTACACACATATGTTCTGATATGCTAAACATACTTGTGTTAAGGGCCGACACTTAGAGGGTTGACTAGTCATCTCCATTGATGGTTTAGATGTTGACAGTTACAAAATAGGTGTTGCCGCCACAGCTAAACTGCAGATACACACTGTTTCCTCTCGGTGTTTTAGAAAAGTTTCTACATATACAGAATCCTTTTCTAAATCCCTACCAGAATTTGACTCGTCCTGACCTGGGCAATACATCTCATTTCTAATTTCTATGTTCTTTCTCATATCTGAGTATATTGACAAGTATATGAATAAATTATACATATCATCTTGAAAATATTTGAAATATTATCTCTATGTTAGGAAAAACAATCCATTTAACTATGGAATGCATCATTTCAAGAAACTGCCGATAGGAATGATGATATTTAATAGTTATTTCTTCCCTTTTTATTTATTTATTGAAGTATAGGATGGAGGGGGGAGGGTTTTAATCTATTTTAAATTATAATGTTATTTTGGAGGGAGGGAGGAAGGGAAGAATTTATATTATGATTCAATATATGTGTGATTAAAAAGTGATAATAGAGTATATATGATTGTATTATACTTGTTGAAAGTTTAAAAATGAATACAAATTTATTAAAAAAAAGAAACTACCGATATGATTTTTTTTTATTATTTCATGAGTTATGGTTGTTTATCACACACCAGCTGAGGTGCAATTAGTAGGCAGTTCAATCATTACAAATTATAATGCAGACGAGAGGAGCTGCATTAACTTTTCGAAATGCAATGTCCTTTCATTTCAGATACAGGCCGTGCAGCCTATGTGGATAATGGACAAATGGAAATTTGTACATATTTTGATAATTACTTACTTGAAATCAATTTTTATTTAACAGAGAAATGAAAAACATATCAAAGAAAGTACATGTCTTGTAAAGAATACACAACAAATCCCCCAACTCCCCCCCACTCCCACCCCCTCCCCATCCCATCCTCCACCCAAAGCCAGCAATCAAAAGGAACAACAATATAAAAGACCAGCAAAAGGCAAAAGCTCAACCCTGCGCCACCGGGGAGGCCCAGACAGCATGGGCTAAAATACCCTGCAAACAGAGTCCTGATGAGCCCTGATAAATAAAAGACAAGGCCTCCTCCCCCACCCAGCACCCCCCCCCCCAAAAAAAAAAGTCAACCAAACACAACACCATGAACGAAGAACAAACAACCGAAAGTAAAGAGAATAAACCACAATAAGAACCGAGGAGATCCACAGCTGGGGAGAGACAATCCAGAGCCCCCTCATCAACGCTCAGAACAGCTCAAAGTCGCAGAATATTTTTTTTTTTCAATTTAATGTTTATTAATTTTCATTTTCATAATCAACAAAAATCAACATTAACAGTTACATTTCAAATTAGCTAAAAGTAAAATATAATTAAATCATTAAATAAAATTTTCAATTGTACTGTTATTTAGTCCACAATATTGAGGAGTGAGCTTAAGAAAAATCGGTATAATTATAATTCTCTATACATTCTTGGGTAAACAAAGAGTAGACCTGAATCACACCTAGGTCCCTACTAATTAAGAAGCTTCTTGTTGCAAGTTGCTAGGGTTAACAGCAGTAGAAACCTCTTTAGCTGAAATAAATCTTGACAATTGTGAAGATTCAAAAAACATATATCTAGTTCCCTGGAAATTAACTATACATTTACATGGAAATCTGAGTACAAACGTTGCCCCCAATTTTAACACCTGGGGTCGGAGAATTAGGAATTGCTTCCTCTTTTTCTGGGTTACTCTAGATACATCTAGATACATCTGGATACATTCTAATTTTATTCTTCATAAATTCTATATCTTTAAATTTGAAAAACATTTTCAACAACCAATCCCTATCAGATTCCAATGCTAGTTGAACAAAAAGCGTAGCCACAGTCATCTGTTCCGAATCTGATCTTTCTAAAATATTAGTCAAATCTAGTACGTCCAAAGTTCCTTCCGCAGGATCCTGTTGTTCTTCAGCTATTTTCTTCTTTCCAATTGGAAGATAATAAATTCTAACCACTGGTGGGTAAGATGTTTGTGGTATTTTCAAAACTTCAGTGAGATACTTTTTGAACAGGTCAAGTGGTGAAACCAATTGCAATTTAGGAAAATTAATTAACCTCAAATTTTTATTTCTTGACGCGTTCTCCAGCATTTCAAGTTTAAAATTGATATTCCCATTATCTTTCATTAATAGCTGATTTTGCACAGTCAAAGTGTCTAAATTTTGTCTATGTTGAAGGATATCTACCTCCATTTTATCAACTCTTTGGTGTAATTTTTTTGTGTCCAGTAATATCCCAGAGCAATAAGAAATTAAGTTTTGCATCTGTGTTCCCAGTGAGGTCTGCAATTCGGAAATAGCTTCCCATATTGAATTTAGATCTATCACCGTTGGTTTTTTCAAGGGTACTATTGCAAATGGTTTAATTTTCACAGTACCTGAAATTTGCTGTTCTGGAGATTGACTCTGTTGGTCCCCTAGCAAACTTGCAAACTCAAGCTGTGGCCGTTGTATTCCTCCGGCGGTCAGGACGTTCTGGACATCCTGGTCTTGGTCTTCCCCCACTTCACTGTCCTCCGAGTCTGCCGCCTCACTTGCCTCTCCCGTCGCACTCGACGACGAACATGGGCGTGGCTGCACTGGCGTGCTGCGCTCCTCCGGGGAGAAGCTGACTGCCTCAAAGGAGGTTCCCGAGTTCACCGTCAAACTCGCGCCTCCAGCCAAGGCTCTCTCCTCCGGCTCTCCACCCGGGCATCGCTCGATGAAAAAATCCATCGGGCCAGGTAAATTTCCTCCAGACCCGGGCTCTGAAGGGAAAACCCGAGTCTTGGACTTTCGTTTAACCATTTTTAATCTGCAGACCCGACAGCGTTCCTCCGAGTTCTTCAGGTCGCCATCTTAGTTAGGCTCAAAGTCGCAGAATATTAAGAATCGAACTACGAATTCTAGGAGACAGAGAATAAATATAAGAGCCCCAAACCCGCAGAAAAAACTTGGACTGATGAAAGGAAGCACGCATCTGACCCCTCTCAAGCAACATCAAAGCATGCAGCCGATTGCGCCATGCCCAATATGCAGGAGGGTCAGCCGACACCCACTCGGTCAAAATAACCTTCTTAGCCACCAAGCCTGCCTTCCGCAGGAGTAAACTGCTGACACCAGGCGGCAAATGAAAAGCCTCAAATTTATCTAAAAGAAACCCCGCCGGGGTAAAAGGGATCAAACAGCCCAATAGAGCCTCCAAATATCAGACCACCCGCCTCCAGAAGGACTTAACTACCGGACAACTCCAAAAGGCATGAAAGAAGGACTTAGGGGCAGCAGTACATTTCTCACATTGATCAGAATCGGTACAATTGAACCCTTGTGAAGTATGCCCTATGGAGCACCCGAAACTGACATTCCCGAAGTTCAGCAGAGACAGAAATAGTCGGGATTCGCTGAATAAGGCTTCTCACATCCAAATCCGTCGGTAAGAGACCTAATTCCGGGGCCCAACGGGCACACAAAGAGTCCCAAGAGCGAGGTGGGACCAACAAGCACAAAGCCTTATGCATTGCCGAAACAGAAAGCCCCCCCATCTGCAAAGCTAGCAAAAAAATGAGCGAAGCCTAGCGCCTAAACCCAGCTGCAAGCCCTCCGCCTGCAAGGAATGAACATAATGGTCCAACTGCAGATAGGCAAAGAAATCAGTGACCTGAACCCCATTCCTAAGTCAAAATACCAGCCAAGAGGGGAGAATCCCAGCCTCGGTCAGTACATGTGCCAAAACAGTCATTCCGAATTGGGCCCAACGTCTAAAAGAAGCCAAAGAGTTACCTGGCAAGAACTGAAGATTCCCTTGCAAAGGCAATTGGTCAGACACCCCCAGCTGCCACCCCCAAGCTCAACACCAAAATCTTCCAGATATCACGTAAAGATCCCAACAATAAGCTAGAGTGCAAGGAAGAAGGAAGAGAAGACTAAGGTACATGTAACAGAGAAGATAAATGCCAAGGATGCTAGTATGCCTGCTCATATGCAAAACAGGTATAAACATCTTGTTCCAAAATCCAATCACCAAGATAAAGGAGTAGGCAAGCCTGATTATATTTCTGTAGATCGGGGACACCCATGCCCCCCTCAACCAAGACCCTATCAAAAAGTGAAACTGCATCCATGTTTTTTCCCCATTCCAAAGGAACCTAGAGAGAAGTCTGTAAAATACCCGAAGATCTTTATGAATAGGCAATAACTGCAAAACATACAGCCATTTTGGAAAAATAATCATATTAAAAAGGTGAATGCGGCCATGCACTGAAAGGGGAAAAAATTTCCAGCTATCCAGCCGCTGACAAGTATAATCGAAAAGCAGTTGTAAATTAGTCTGTTTAAGGGAAGTAACCGAAGATGTCAATTGAATACCTAAATACCGGAAGGCACCGTCTGCCCAGCGCAACGGGAAAATCCCAGGCCAAGTATCCCGGACCTCCAGAGACGTCGGAAGGGCCAGGGATTTATACAAAATCCCCATACTCGGCCATTACCATCAAAAGAGCAGGTAAGGCTGTAACCGGATTAGTAAGATGTACAAGGAGATCATCCGCAAAAGCCGAGACTATAAATGTCACCCGACCAATGCAAACCCCACAAATATCCAGATTCTGTAAAACATCCCATATCAACGGATCCAGGGTAAGAACAAACAGGAGAGGAGATAAAGGACAGCCCTGCCGCGTGCCCTTCTTGATATCAAAAGACTCAGAAAGTAAACCATTAATCCAAAGCGCCACCAATGGGGAAGCTTAAAGTGCAGTAATTGCCTCAAGGAAGAACCCATCAAAACCATAATCCCGTAAATAGTTTTTCCTTTATGCTGGATGATATTTAAATCTTCTGATATTGTAGCTGTTAAAGCAGACAAAGTTTCCTGTTGTGCTATAGCAACGACAGTTCAGTTAACTCCTATATGTATAGAAAAAAATGGCTCCCTTTTAGATAAAGTGTTGTTCTGATTAATCCTGAATGATATGTTTCTTTAATTCATGAGTGGGACAGTCAAGGTTTAAAGAAGGGAACACCTCACCGTCATGAGCAATCAGTAAATAGAACTCCTGCAGCTAATACATTGAAAGGCTGTGCTTGTTTGGTTAAGATTTTCCATATGTTCTATACCAGTGATCTCAAACTCAAACCCTTTGCAGGGCCACATTTTGGGTTTGTAGGTACTTGGAGGGCCTCAGAAAAAAAAAAAATAGTTAATGCCTTATTAAAGAAATGACAATTTTGCATGAGGTAAAGCTCTTTATAGTTTATAAATCTTTCCTTTTGTCTAAGTCTTAATAATAATATTGTAATTTATAGCTAAAGAGATATATGATCAAGAAACGGTTTTATTTTACTTTTGTGATTATGATAAACATACCGAGAGCCTCTAAATAGTACCTGGCGGGCCGCATGTGGCCTCAGGCTGCGAGTTTGAGACCCATGTTCTATACCAGGGATCTCAAAGTCCCTCCTTGAGGGCCCCAATCCAGTCGGGTTTTCAGGATTTCCCCAATGAATATGCATTGAAAGCAGTGCATGCACATAGATCTCATGCATATTCATTGGGGAAATCCTGAAAACCTGACTGGATTGCGGCCCTCAAGGAGGGACTTTGAGACCCCTGTTCTAAACTAAGGCTGCCAGCTGGATCTAGATTTGCAGGTCAGGGTTGATTCAGTACTGGACTTACCCCCATTGCATGCAGGGACTTGTAGTTCTGATTTCCCCATTGTATTCCCTAAGAAAAGCAAGACTGCAAGCCCCAGCATGCAATGGGGTAAACCCAGGACTGGATCAACCCTGTCCTATGAAGCTGGACCCAGTTAGCAGCCTTATGTATACTACAGTAAACTAGCTGTTAGTGTTGCCATTTCTGCTGCTGTTTCAGACTGCCTCTGTGATGTCGGCAGTAGAGCCTAATGCTCCAATTACATATAAAGAATGTGAGTAGAATTTACTAGGAGGTAAACTGTAATGGGCCCAGTGTTCAAAGGATTTATGTTCCTAAACAGGAGGTGATAAGTCCTCCTATGTTAATATTTTGAAGGGCTCATATATGTTAAATCTGACTTTGGGCTAGATTCACTAAGGCCACGGATCTGATCGGATCCATGAGCTATCCGATCTGTGGCCGGGGGGGGGGGGGCTGATTCACGAATCGCCCTCATGCAAATGAGGGCGATCGAAGCACGCCCCCCAACAACCGCACAAATCGCTCTCCAGCGATCCCGACGCATGCGCAGGCCATCTGTAGATGGTCTGCGCATGCGCTGGCACTCCGTGCCCAGCAGAGCTGGAAAGAAAACTTTTTTGTTGTTTTTTATTTTTTCGCGAGCCCGTGGTTGTAATCCGCTTTAAATTCGTGGGTTAAAACCACGGACTTGCACTGCGGGGAAAGCAAGGAGAATCGGGGCAGAAGCAGGGCGGCGATCAGGGCAGAAGAACAGTGTATTGGTCTTATTTCCATTTTCAGAAAAGGACATTAAACTTTAGAGACCTTGATTTTGTACTGTACCAATGAATTGTCGGGAAGGAGTGTCTGACTGTAGCTCTCTCTTTAGATCATAAATAAAGATAAATTATACAACAACAACAACAAAAAAAAAAGAAGAAGGGCGACGATCGGGGCAGAGAGCAGGAGATGCAGTCGGAAAGGACGTGAGCGACTGGTCCTAGATTTAGAGGCATACATACTGACTCCAACCAGTGACTTAGTAAGGGGTGGAAGGGGGGGACAGACCACCCTGGGTGCCATCTTGCTGGGGGTACCAGCACCTCTCTGCCCCCCCTACACCACACTCGCACCCTCCGTTCCCTCCTACCTATACCTCTTTAAATCTTCGCCAGCACGAGCAACATCTCGGGCCTGCTGCTCGCACCAGCCTGGCTCCCAGGTCATAGGGCCAGGAAGTGACATCAGAGGGAAAGCCAACAGGCCAGAGAAGCTGCTCACACTGGCGAAGGTTTAAAGAAGTATGGGGGAAGGGAGGGTGTGAGTGTGGTGTGGGGACAGGGAAGGAGCGGAGGGGGGGGGCGCAGAAGGAGTGGGGGAGTAGAGACTCCCCCCCCAACAGACTGCCCATAAAATAACAAGCTTTCAGTTTAGCAAACAATGCTAATATTTAGCAGCACTAAGTGATATAGAGGGCCATTTTCGATATGGAGTCCAAAGCCAAACTGTGGACGTTTTTCAGAACACGCACAAAAACCCAGTATCAATCCTGTCCACCCTCAAAACTGCAAAACGTCATACTCTTTGTATGGTGTATCCCTGGCCTGTGATATGTTAATTTTTGGGAAATTTGAAATATGTATTCTATTGTCTAGGGATAAATAGTATGCATGTGTATGAATGAGTAGGATGTTACACTCTCTGTATGTGGGGGGAAGGGTGGGTGGAGGTGTTTATTTTAGACTTATATATATATATATCCCTTGGGAAGCTGACAGGATTGACGGTCAGTCTAGAGGAGGTGTGTAGGCAGATTGATAGGCTTAAGAGCGATAAATCCCCGGGACCGGATGGCATCCATCCGAGGGTCATCAAGGAACTGAAAGGGACCATAGCTGAACTGCTTCAACTAGTAGCCAATCTGTCGATCGAATTGGGAAAGATTCCGGAAGACTGGAAGGTGGCAAATGTTACGCCGATCTTCAAGAAAGGTTCGAGGGGAGATCCGGGAAAGTACAGACCAGTGAGTCTGACTTCGGTACCAGGAAAGATGGTAGAGTCACTGATAAAGGACTGCATCATTGATCACCTTGACGGACACGGGCTGATGAGGACCAGTCAGCACGGTTTTAGCAAAGGCAGATCGTGTTTGACGAACTTGCTGCACTTCTTTGAGGGAGTAAACAGACAGATTGACAAGGGCGACCCGGTAGACATTTTATATCTGGATTTTTAGAAGGCGTTTGACAAGGTTCCTCATGAACGACTGCACCTGAACAGGTTGGGGGGCTAGGGGCTGAGTCTGACAGGGGCGGAAAGGAAGGGGCTGGGTTCAGAGCCTGGCAGGGGAGGGAAGGGGACTAGGTATAGAACCTGACAGGGAGGGGGGCTGGATGCAGAGTCTGACAGGGAAGGGGGAGGGGGATAGAAGGAAGGGGGCTGGGTACAGGGTGCAGAGCCTGAAAGGGGAGGGAAGGAAGGGAAGGGGGCTGGGTGCAGAACTTGACAGGGAGGGGGGCTGGGTGCAGAGTCTGACAGAGGGAGGTTAGGTGCAGAGTCTGACAGGGGAGGGGGAGGGAAGGAAGGGTGTTTGGTGCAGAGTCTGAGGGGAGGGGGCTGGGTGCAGGGTACAAAGCCTGACAGGAGAGGGAGGGAGGGAAGGGACTAGGTGCAGTACCTGATCAGGGAGGGAAGGGGCTGGGTGCAGAGCCTGGCAGGGAGAAGCTGTGTGCAGGGGGTAGGGAGTTGAGAAGGCAGGGAGGACAGATGCTCAAGGGTTTCGGAAAGACAGATACTGCACATACTGGGAGAGGGTTGGGAAGGACAAATGCACGGGCTGGGGGAGGGGTTAGGAAAGGAGAAAAGAGAAATGCTGCAAGGGTGGAATAGTGGGAAGGGAGAGAAAGAAATGCTGCCAGTGGGGGAGGGAAAAGGAACGGAGAATTGTTGGACATAGGTGCGTGGCATGAGAGAGAAAGAGAAATGATGTATTTGGGGAAAGGAAGAAAGGAGAATTGTTGGACATGATAGTCATGGAGAGGAGGGAGGAAGAAATGTTATAATGGGAGGGAGGCGAGATGACCCAAAAAAGGGAGAGATGTAAGACCACTGGAATGGGAAGGAGAGAGAGATGCCAGACCACAGAAAGAAAAAAACAATATAGATTGAAATATTGAAAAGCAGAGATTGATTGACATTTAGTACTAATTATGCAATGACTGGATGAGGGGGGGGAACACTCCCCATTAGAGCTTCACATCTCTGAGCATAAGGAAAACATATCAATTAATAGCTGGTTTTCAGTTTCTTCAAAACAAAAGAAGAGATAAGTTGTGAGGATTTGGTCTTAGAGGATGAGATGTATAGCGTCAGCATCTATGAGATGAACCTGTTTTTTTTTGTACACAGATCTTTTTGGACTTCAGTTTGTTTTCAGACATTAGATAGTTCTAAATCTAATAGATGATGGCACTGTCATCTTGAAATAGGGACACTGGATCATCTGTTGTTCTATTGTCTTTTGATACTCAATTTTTGGAAGTCGATATGGGGAAATATCAATAACATATTGGAATCATCGATTCCATTAACCTATGATGTAGAAACATATAGAAACATAGAAGATGACGGCAGAAAAGGGCTACAGCCCATCAAGTCTGCCTACTCTGCTTATCCACCCCCTGTCTATGCCCTAATGACCCAATTTCCTTATCTTGACCCTCGTAGGGATCCCACATGGGTATCCCATTTATTCTTAAAGTCTGGCACGCTGTCTGCCTCGATCACCTGCACTGGAAGCTTGTTCCAATGATCAACCACTCTCTCTGTGAAGAAATACTTTCTGGTGTCGCCATGGTTTCCGCCCCTGAGTTTGAGCGGGTGCCCTCTTGTGGCCGAGGGTCCCTTGAGAAAGAAAATATCATCTTCCACTTCGACACGTCCCGTGAGGTACTTAAATGTTTCGATCATGTCTCCCCTCTCCCTACGTTCCTCAAGAGTGTAGAGCTGCAATTTGTTCAGTCTCTCTTCGTACGAGAGACCCTTGAGCCCCGAGATCATCCTGGTGGCCGTCCGTTGAACCGATTCAATTCTGCGCACATCTTTACTGTAATGTGGCCTCCAGAATTGCACACAGTACTCCAGATGAGGTCTCACCATGGCCCTGTACAATGGCATTATGACTTCAGGCTTTCGGCTGACGAAACTTCTATTGATACAACCCAATATCTGCCTTGCCTTAGATGAAGCCTTCTCCACTTGATTGGCAGTTTTCATGTCTGCACTGATGATTACTCCTAAATCTCGTTCTGCTGAAGTCCTAGTTAAAGTTTCTCCATTCAAGAAGTACGTCCTGCATGGATTTCCGCTTCTGAGGTGCATGACCTTACATTTCTTAGCATTGAAGCCTAGCTGCCAGGTTGAGGACCAACTTTCCAATGTAAGCAGGTCCTGCGCCATATAATTCTGTAAACTGCATTCACTTACTATATTACATAGTTTGGCGTCATCGGCGAATAGTGTTATTTTACCTTGAAGCCCTTGAGTCAGATCCCCTATGAATATGTTGAAAAGGAGTGGACCCAGGACTGAGCCCTGCGGCACTCCACTGGTCACCTCCGATGTTTTAGAGAGGGTACCATTAACCACCACCCTCTGAAGTCTGCCACTCAGCCAATCATTGACCCATGCAGTTAGTGTCTCTCCTAACCCCATCGATTCCATCTTGCTTAGCAGCCTGCGGTGTGGGACACTGTCAAAAGCTTTACTGAAGTCCAGGTACACGACGTCCAAAGACTCTCCCAAGTCCAACTTTCTTGTTACCCAGTCAAAGAAGCTGATGAGATTGGATTGGCAGGACCTACCCTTGGTGAATCCATGCTGACTGGGATCCCGAAGATTCCCTTCATTCAAGATCGTGTCCAATTTGCTTTTAATTAGTGTTTCCATGAGTTTGCACACTATTGATGTGAGACTCACCGGTCTATAATTCGCAGCCTCTGCCCTGCAACCCTTTTTATGCAGAGGAACGACATTAGCTAATTTCCAGTCCAGGGGAACTTTCCCCTTACTTAGGGAGAGATTGAATAGCTCAGCCAACGGTTTCGCCAGGACATCGCTCAATTCTCTGAGCACTCTTGGGTGCAAATTGTCTGGTCCCATGGCTTTGTTCACCTTGAGTCTTGCCAGTTCACTGTAAACTTCACCTGGTGTGAACTCAAAATTCTGAAACGGGTCTTCTGTGCTTTGTGTTGCCTTCAACTGCGGACCGTGTCCCGGTGCCTCACAGGTGAAGACTGAGCAGAAGTATTCATTCAGTAGTTCGGCTTTATCGGAATCTGCTTCCACCTAACTTCCGTCCGGTCTTCTAAGGCGTACTATCCCGCCTGTGTTCCTTTTTCTGTCACTAATATACCTGAAGAAGGATTTGTCCCCCTTTTTAATGTTTTTTGCCAGAATTTAGTCATCTGTGGGACACTATTGCATATTAAACTCCAATTAGACCAGTATAAATGCCGTCTTTTCATTATCATGACCGGGATTGCCATGCAAATAGTTTGGCTTAGTTTTATCTTTTGGTGGGCGAATTGATGTTTCTGTATGAGAAAATGAACGCTGACATGTTAGTGCATAATAATTTATTCAGATTAGTTTGGGGTCCATTAACGACTTTTGTTACTTCGGTATAGTTGTCTTACCTTTAATTTCCTTTAGATTTATACACACATCAAGGGGAGGCTGAGAGGGGGGTATTTCCTTTGTTTAATTCCTTGATTGAATGTACTGGAAGGGAGGGGGGTAATTCATTTTGTATTGTTACTGATGGATTGTAAGTGCTGATTCTGATTATTAATGTATGTATAATTTTATGCACTTTGCATTAGCCTTGAAAATTTAATAAAGATTAAAAAAAAAAGTTGTGAGGAATTTAATTACAGTCAAACCTCGGTTTGCGAGTAACCCGGTTTGCGAGTGTTTTGCAAGACGAGCAAAACATTCTCGCAAAACATGTCTCGCAAACCGAGTGTTGACTCGATTTGCTAGCACCCCCCGATAACCGGCATTGCTCTCCCCCCGCTCGCAAAGGGCCCCCTCCCGCTCGAATCGGCACCTCCCCCCGCGAGAACAGGAACCCCCCGCCCGACCAACTTTAACTCACCCCCCTTTGGCACCGGCACGCAGCCCACAAGTGCCGGTGCCGCTTGAAGATCTTCTTCCCAGTCTCTGCCGGCTTTGAGCATGCATCTGCGCCGAGAATCTCGGCAAGAGGGAGAATTAGAAGGGCTTGAGCATTGTAGCGTGGCCGGCCCTCAAGGCTCGCAGTAACCGGCCCACGCTTCCAATATTCTCCCCAGCGTGCTTCCTCAAGATGGAGGAAGTCCCTGTTGTGCATAAACTTAACCTATGTGTATAAACAGGATGGCCTCACACAGGTAAGTAATGAAACAAAAATCAAATTTATTGTTCAACTGGCAAATCCAAAAAAATGCATCAAAAGAAAATGTATTCCAAAGGTCTTTGGCAAAATTATGAAGAACAACATAATATGCTAGTAACCAGCCTGGTCTGGATATCTGTCTCAAAATTCTTTATCAATGTCCCAGGTGTAACAGAGTTTCTTGATAGTCCTTGACTCTACCAGAGTCTTATTGGTCAATAGGCCAACTATGCATGGTGTACTGCACTGTGCAGCGCTGCCTCATTAAATGCAGTAACAAAGATTGGCAGATTTGTTAAAGGGTTCCTTGGTATCAATAGAAAAGAAACCTGCAAATTATTCACCATGTTACTGTGTAAATCCTGTCTCAAACTTCCAGGATATTCACACTTTCTGAAAAAGAACTTGCTGCAGTTCCTTCCACAGCAGCCTTCTTGGTAAGCAAGAAAAAAACTTCTCATACAAGCACACCTTGGGTTAGCATACATTCTACTAATTAGCAGACTTTAAGAAAATCCCTATGCTCAATAGAAATGGAAACATTCAACAAAACTTTAGAGAAAAAAAAAACAATTCCAACTTAATTAATTTCCATTTCTTCAAATAGTCCCACCTCTGGTAAAGGGCTGCACTCCATAGCTTCACCTTCAGGATTTACCAGGGTTGTATCATCTGGTTCTGTGTCCAGCATTTCAATGTCCCTTGTCTCAGGGGGATCTGGAGGTAGAGGTCTGCACGGGAACGGGGATCGCAGGGATCCCGCAGGTTCCCCCCCTGGCTCACGGGACTCCCATGGGGACGCCCCCTGGCCCACGGGACTCCCACGGGGATGCCCCCCTGACCCACGAGCTCCCACGGGGACGCCCCCTGGCCCACGGGACTCCCACGGGGATGAAAACAGCCTACCTAAATTCTGGCGATGCAGGCATGCAGCTTACAAGTCCGGCGTCGCAGCGGGAAATAGCCATGCTGAGCAGTGAGCTCAGCACGTACACAGATGAAAGCCTTGCTTGCTGATTGGTCCGGCGGCCCCGCCCCGCCGTGCCGCCAGACCAATCAGCAAGCAAGGCTTTCATCTGTGTACGTGCTGAGCTCACTGCTCAGCATGGCTATTTCCCGACGCGGGCATTAGGCTATTTTTGTCATTTCGGGTGGGGGGTGGCAGCGGCAGCAGCAGCAGCCTGAAAAAGAAATCATCCTGGCCCGGGTCATACTCCGGAACTTCTACCTCTTCCAGCAGCCCTCTCCCTTCTACCTGCTTCCGGCCACACCCCCTGCTCCGCGGCTCTCTTCGGCAACTCAGCAGCAGCGATCGACACAAGCTTCTGACGTCGAGGCCTACCCTCTGCGAGTCCCGCTTATTTCAACTTCCTTTTTCCACAAAGGCGGGACTCGTAGAGGGAAGGCCTCGATGTCGGCAGCTTGTCTTGATCACCGCTGCTGACGAGTTGCTGAAGAGAGCCGCGGAGCAGGGGGTAGTTGCCAGGTGCAGGTAGAAGGGAGAGGGCCAGATGCAGGACTCGTGGGTGAGGGAGGAGAAGAGAGAGGGGAGGGAAACAAAAGGAAATATTTCATACTGGGCTGGGCCGGAGTGGAGGGAGGGTGGAAAGATTCTGGCTACCGGGTGCAGTAACAAAGGAAAAGGGGGGAAAGCTGAAAATGGATATAGTGACACAAAGAAGAGAAAGGGTAAGCAGGACCTACTGAATAAGGATAGAGATACAGAGGGGACATGAAGAGGAGGTGAAATAGAGACATAGAAGTAATGCTGAAAAAGTGTGTGGGGGGAAGATAAAGACATTGAAAGGGCAAATGGTGAACATGGGGTAAAGACAAGGACAGAGACAAATGAAGATTCTGAAAAAGTGGTGAGATAGGGATATAGGTGAGATGGACACAAAGAAGGGTGATGCTGGAAAATAGGTGGAATGGTAATTCTGACAGACACAGAAGGGAAATGCTGGATCAAGGAGAGATGGGGCTCAGGCTGGATGAAATGAGGAGAAATGCCTTGTTGGCCTGGAACTTCCTCTCCTACGTCAGAATTGACGTCAGGGAGCGGAATGCTGGTCTGCGCGACGCTTCTGCAGGGAAAGCTTGGGACAGCGGTGGCTTGGGGGCTATTCCCCGATGGTGGTGGCAGCAAACCGAGTGGCTTTGGGGAGGGCACGGAGAAAGAAAGAAAGGGGGCAGACAGGGAGACAGAAAGAAGGGGGAACAGGGAGACAGAAAGAAAAAGTTGGGGGAGAGAATGAGGTCTGGAGGAGAGGAAACATACAGGAGGCTGAAAGAAAGGAAGAAAGATTGGATGCACAGTCAGAAGAAGAAAGTGCAACCAGAGACTCATGAAATCACCAAACAGCAAAGGTAGGAAAAATGATTTTATTTTCAATTTAGTGATCAAAATGTGTCTGTTTTGAGAATTTATATCTGCTGTCTATATTTTGCACTATGGCTCCCTTTTACTAAACTGCAATATCGTTTTTTAGCGCAGGGAGCCTATGAGCATTGAGAGCAGCACGAGGCATTCAGCGTAACTCCCTGTGCTAAAACCTACTATTGTGGTTTAGTAAAAAGGGAGGGGGTGTATTTGTCTATTTTTGTATTTTGTTACCGAAGTGACATTGCATAGAGTCATTTGCCGTGACCTCTTTGGAAAAAACCCAGAATATGAATAATTAACATTTTCTCTGCCTTTCATTGTGCTTTGTGTTTTTTTTAAATTTTATTGTTGGTAGATCATTTTGACTTAGTCATTATAAAAGTAGCTCGCAAGCCCATAAAGTGTGGGCACCCCTGCTCTAAGTCTTCTTACTCTGGGGCACCAGACCTCCCTCATACAAAGGCCGGGAATGCAGAGTTGGTTCCATTCTCGGTAGAGGATGCCTTGGTAGGCTCACTGCTCAGCCACTGGGAACCCAGATTCGGTCCTGTTCTGGGTGGAGGACACTTGTGGGGTGGGGAGGGGGGCTAGTTTGCGCCATTGTGCAGGCTCACCACTCTGCCTCTGCTGGCAAAAGCACAGTCTGTCCCAATCTAGGGGGAGAAAACCTAGCAGGGACCAGGCTGCACCACAATACTGGCTTCTAGAAAGCACAATGGACTGGGGGGAGGGGTCTAGCAGTGTGTGGCACCATTTGGACCCATGTAGACTTGCACGGCCATTCAGATGCTGATCTGAGGTCCCTTTCCATCCAGCATCTGCCCCTCCTCCTCATTCCATCCAGCATCTGCCCCTCTGTCTGCTGCTTCCACCCAGCATCTGATCTGTCTCCTCTCTTCCTCCTTTCTGCCCCCTCTGTCATCCCATCCATCATCCTTCTTTCTCCCCCTTCCATCCAGCATCTGCCCATCTTTCCCCCCCTTTCAGCCCAGCATCTGCTTCATTTCTCTTTCTCCCCCTTCTATTCAGTGTCTGCTCCATCTTTCTCTTTCCTCCCTTCCATCCGTATCCTCCCCTTCTCCTCCTTTCCATTCAATGTCTTCCTCCCCTCTCCTTTTCTTTACATCCATCATCTGTCTTTTTCTCTCTCCCCAGGCATTCCAGCTTGTCTTATCTTTCCCCTTTCATATAGTGTGTCTGATCCCTCCCCATTTCTATCTACAGTCTGTCTCCTCTCACCTCCTACATCCAGTATCTACCCCCTCCCACCTGACACCTCAGCCACTGCCAGACTGATGCAAAGCCTTCCCTCCGATGTCAGCTCTGACTTCGGGGGAAGACTTCTGGGTCGGCTACATATGGCTTGCTGCAGGCTGCCTCCAACCCCTGCTGTTATCTGGACTCAAATGAAGTGGTGGAAGGGAGTGCATTTTTGGACACAGAAGTCATGAACTGGGGAGAGAGGAAGGGAGGGAAAGAGATGCTGAGGTGGGGGAGGGAATAGAAAGAGAGACTTGGGTGTGGGTGTGTCAATGAGCGGGAAAGAGAGATGGTTGTGTACACACGGCAAAAGGAAGAAAGAGGAGAATTTTTGGTCGTAGGGAGGAAGGTACAGAATGTGATAGGGAAGAAAAAGATGAGAGTGAGAAATGTGGCAAGGGAATAATGGGACAGATTGAAAGGGATGCAAGAGGGAGGAATATTGGACAGTGGTGAAGGGAATGGAGGGAGAGATGTGGCATAGTGTTGGAGAGGGGTGATAGAAGGAGAAATGTTGGGTATGGGGCTGGTGGGCAGGCACGAAAGATGAGAAAGAGATAAATGCTGGACCATGGTAGGGGGAACCAATGGACAGCAACAGAAGAATTTACAGAAGATGGGAAAGCGGAAAAAAGAAACTGGGACCAACTTTATGGAAAAATAAGTCTCCAGACAACAAAGGTAAAAAACGGAATTTATTGACTAAAATATGTTAGCTTTGGGAAATGTATATGGCAGATGTCTTTGTTTTGTGTTCAAAAGAAAAGGAAATGCATTTCTGGTTTTATTTCTACAGTGTTGAAGTACTTGTTGACCCTTGCTGTGACTGGTGGGGATCCCCAAGCACCGCCAGCAGAGGACCTCCTCTAGAGATGGCCAGAACTCCCCTCCACCAAGCGCAGCAGTCGCTGGCAGCATCCATGAGCCACTGAGGTGCCAGCATCTGTGACTCAGGGACGCTATTGCTGCCTGCCAAGCTTGGCAAAAGGGACCCCCGGCCAACTGCAAAGGAAGTCCTCAGCTGACAGTTTGTGGGTTCTCATCAGCTGAGTATTTATATTTTATATTTACATTAGAGGTTCTGGTAGAAACCCATTTACAAAGTATGTATTCTTCCCAATTAATATTTCCAAATTAATAAAGTCTCTTTGCTTATTTGTAAATGGGTCTCTACCAGAGCCTTTAATTCAGTAGCATAATTAAATAAAATAACTATTTCTGAAGTTTATAGGGAAGGATGGTGACGGAGGGGATTCCTCGTGGGGACGGGTGGGGACGGAGGGGATTCCTCGCGGGGACGGGTGGGGACGGAGGGATTCCTCACGGGGACGGGTGGGGACGGAAGCATTCCTCACGGGGACGGGTGGGATTTTGGCGGGGACGGGTGGGATTTCTGTCCCCGCGCAACTCTCTACCTGGAGGCTCTTTCCACATGAGAGCTTCTCCCCTCTCTCCTTTCCTCTTGGTCAGCCAGCTCTCTAAATGCTGCCAAGCTGCTGTACCACGCCCAGCCCTACTCCGGGGCTGAACTTCTTTCAGCTGTGGTTGCCTTCTCCCCTGTTTAGCCAGCTTTCCACAAAATGGAGGATTTAAAGGGGCCCTACCAGATTTCACCAGGCTGTGTTCTGCATTAGGACTGAACACAGCCTGTGCTTCCTGTTTTTGCCTAACAGGGACAACATGGTTAGCCCTGATTATTTTCAAGGGAGGTTTTTTATCATTCTTCCCGGGCACAAGGCCGTCCTTGGGCTCAGGCTTGTGACAGCATGCGCAGAGACTGGGAAGAAGAAGATCTTCAAGCGGCACCGGCTCTTGTGGGCTGCGTGCCGGTGCCAAAGGGGGGGGAGTTAAAGTTGGTCGGGCGGGGGGTTCCTGTTCTCGCGGGGGGTGCCGATTTGAGCGGGGATGGGGGGCTTTTGCGAACGGGGGGGGGAGCGGTTCTCATGCCGGTGCCAGACCTGGGGGGTGAGTTAAAGTTGGTTGGGCAGGGAGTGCCTGTTCTCACAGGGGGTGCCGGGACTTTGCGAGCGGGGGGGGGGGGGGGAGCAGCGCCCTGGCCTCGGGGGGGGGGGAACGTATCAAAGCGAGTTTCCATTATTTCCTATGGGGAAACTCGCTTTGATAAATGAGCATTTTGGATTACGAGCATGCTCCTGGAACGGATTATGCTCGTAATCCAAGGTACCACTGTATTTGGCACACACAACTGTATGCTGTTTCATATCTCCCATACTTCAAATTTATTAATACCCTGTTCCAAGATTTTTTGGTGACTAAAGATAGATGTATGGCAAAAAGTGAAAGAGATAAAAAAACAGCAAATGGATAAGGTGGCCCTAGATACACAGTTAAGAGCACAGATAGAAGGAAGTGCAGCCAGAGACTGCAAAAGATGGTTTGAAAATCAAAATCACCAGACAATAAAGGTAGGGGAAATGATTTTATTTTCAATTTAGTGATTGAATTGTGTCAGTTTTGAGAATTTACATGTGCTGTCTATATTTTGCACTGTTCAGTTAGAAATGCATTTGTTTCTATTTCTCTGGGGGTTGTACTGTATGCAGAGTCTTGCATCTTAGGGTTTTGTTTGTATATATTAGTACTGGTCTTGTATTTGCATAGGGGTTAACTGTGTTCTGCATGTGTGACCAAGGCCAGGTGTTCTGGTACTAATGAATATTGAGAAATATACAGTGTGCTTTGCGTAGTTTAATTTTGTGGTTAACCATTATGTATTGTTAATAAGATTATATTGTGTGTATATATGAAAAATGAATGGAAAAAAATGGTATTACAATTTAGTATTATTATGGGGGCGGAGTCTGGGGCAGAGCTTGGGTGGGGTTAGGGTGGAGCTTGCAGCACCCCCCAAACAAAAAAACGTTCCGCTGCCTATGCTTCTAGACAAGAACCAGTGCTGGGTGGAGACGGGGAGGGTAAAAAAAGGGAATGGAAAGATGGGAAGTGAAGTTTGGATTATAAATTCTGGGAAAGTACTACTGATTTAGGCATCCCAAAGATGCTACAGAAAATCCTAGATTTTATTGATTGACCATTGCACAAAATCTGCAGTTTAATTGCAGCACGTTTAAATATTCAGTGATTAATATTAAATAATGAATTTCTATCTCACTGATGATACTTTTGGGTGTCCTCGACAAAAATCCCTTAATAAATACAATTAGATAGTCCTAATTAATTAATTAGCAGAGAAGAATAGTCTGCAGTCCCAGACCTGCAAAAATTCCCCAGGCCTTGGGCAAGAGCCGGTTCTGGAACCAACAGAAAATAAAGGGAGGATTCAAGGTCGCATAGCAGAGGAAGTGAACAGACCAGGAAAAGAGTCGTTTGATTTACTTCCTTCTTCTTCCAAGAAGATAATATGAAGTAGATAAGACTAGTGTTAATGGCTGTACTGTTCTGAAGTAGCAGAAAAAGAATCGGATGTGCATTGGACTTTGGGAGATCTGATTAGATGCTTCAATGCAGACGGTAGAGTTTGGGTGACTTTATTCCCTCCCCCCCTTTCTTTTATGAAATAAAACAGTCTTTTATTAACTACGAGGAATAGAAATACAAAGTGGAGTAAGAGCCAACTATATGAGTACAACAAGACAGAATATTACAAAAAATGTCATCAAATGAACTCAAGTAATCCTCACAAAACCCAAGAATTACACCCCTTCCTCCTCTCCCAGCAAGCTCAAAGAAAAAGTAGAAAATCATAACGAGGCAAAGAAAAACCAGCTTGCAGGAGAGAATTCAGTGTATCTTTTCTTTTCTGCCTGTTAAAGAATTTCTGCATTGTATTACTTTCATTAGACTTCAAGAACAAAAAAAAAATCACATCGCTTTGAACCGCCTTCTCGAAATTGTTAATTTCATCTAAATGTTGGAGACGAATAGCTGACTGTGACTTTGGTCCTAACATAAAAGATATTCCACTGCGCTGATGAATATTAGTTTTTCAATGGAATTAATTTCACATGAAAGAAAGTAAATTGTATAGTGCATCTCAAAATAAAACATATATATATATTACATTATATTTGGGAAATAATATATATGTTCTTGTGTAGTGTGTGTATACATATATAACAGTGGTCTCAAACTCATGGCCCGGGGGCCACATGCGGCCTGCCAGGTACTATTTTGAGGCCCTCGGTATGTTTATCATAATCACAAAAGTAAAATAAATGTTTCTTGATCATATGTCTCTTTAGCTATAAATTACAATATTATTATTAAGACTTAGTCAAAAGGAAAGATTTATAAGCTATAAAGAGTTTTATCTCATGCAAAATTGTCATTTCTTTAATAAGACATTAACTATTTTTTCTGAGACCCTCCAAGTACCGACAAATCCAAAATGTGGCCCTGCAAAGGGCTTGAGTTTGAGACCACTGACATATCACATATAAATATATTAATATTCTTTTTGGAGACTGTGTTAATTAGAGGATCAATCTCTGTAAATGCGCATATCCCTAGTTTTATTTAAGTGACCCATTGCCCTGTAATTTGGAGATTTTACTGGGGCACAGAGAACCGAGTTTGGACAATCACCCATATTAAGGAAAACAATAAAACAATAAATGTTGAGAAATAAATTCTTCAGAGGATACTTGATAGGGCAGCCACATTGCAAAAGCACAGACCAAGGAACATCGATTGACAACGAGAGTGTATCGTTTATTACCATAATGGTAAGTGCGGAAGTGAGAGGAAAGAGCGCTTTTACAGGGCCAAAATGAAAACCAATTCCGTGGTCAAGTTTTCATATTTTAGAGTCAAACACATATAGCACTTAAAGAGTGGGAGAAAAAAAATCCTGAACTTGTGATGGGTAGATATCGATACAAAAACTCATAAGGCCAAAAAAAATGGTACAAAAAAATCTTCGATTGTGAGCCCACTAGAGACAAAGGGCTCCTTTTACTAAGGTGCGTTAGCGTTTTTAGCGCACGCACAAAATTACTGTGCGCTATATCGTGTGGTACGCTTCTAGAATAACGCCAGCTCAATGCTGGCGTTAAGGTCTAGCGCGCGTGGCAATTTAGCACGCGCTATTCCGTGCATTAAGGCCCCAATGCACCTTAGTAAAAGGAGCCCCAAGTATCTGTATAAAATATGTAAACCACCATACCACAGAAAGGCGGTAACATCAACCCCCCCTTTAAGGATCGATGAGGTAGAAACCAGAAAGTCAGGTAAAGAAATTGAAAGAACAAGATTCTCCCCCTCCCTCTCTCTTTTTTTCCAGCAAAATTCTGAAAAAAATGTATTTTATTAACATTTATATACCACTTATAGCCTAAGTAGTTACGCAAGCATTTTTCCCTTTCTGTCCTGATGGGCTCACACTCTATCTAATGTACCTGGGGCATTGGGGGGGGGGGAAATTAAAGGTTCACAAGGAGCAGAGTGGGATTTGAACCCACAACTTCAGCCAGCTTTAGAAAGACTCTTGGATCCTGTATGCATTCACATACAACTACATTCAAATATAACATACACATATAGGCTCCAACATTTCAAAATAATTGGGGATGTCAAAATATAATACAAAAGTACTCAGGGCGCTGAGGTTGTAGCTCCGACCACTGCGCCACACACGCCTTGTACCCTATATTGAAAACATTTGTGCAGAATACAACAAGAGCAGTTCGGACAGGCATCAAGCATACCACACTTCCCCTCTCGTGTCCAGATCGTGCAGAAGTTGCACTTGGGCCCAAAGATCTGAAAGCCAGCGGGGCTGAGGAAAAAGCATCCGTCTATGGGAGATGTCCTTTACACTCATCTGAGTAAATAGTAGCTTTCTCATTTATCTATACAAGCATATGAATTTCCATATACTGTGTGTTTAGTCATTGTAGTTTAACATATATATTAACATTATCTGGTAAAGGCATTGGAAATATTTCTCAAGTTACAATATTTTGTGGCTGTAAAATAAACCGTTTGCCCGTAAAGAGGGGGAACCGGAAAGGCTAGCCAACACAAACGAACAATAATTTGGAAAAAAACAACAACCCAAAAACCCCAAAACAGGTGAGTTCTTCAAATAGTTTTTTATCTACCTACACCTGCGAAAAGATTTGTGCAAAAAAAAAGGATTCGTGTGCAAAAAAAAAGAGCTCGGAACATCTCTCACTCGTATTATGTTAATTTTGAAATTTAAGTAAATGCATAATATCCTTACTATTTACTGGCTTATTGATCAATTCAGAATCTTGGTAAAGGGCAGATAAGAGAAACGTTGGGTAATAAATATTGAATTTTGTCTGCGATGTTTAACATGGCTTTCAGAAATCTGTAGCAAGTACAGTATGTCAGACTGTTTTACCCCAGCTATAAATTAACCATTTCTATCTATCTATTTATCTATCTATCCACTTCTACAATTATAAAAGAAAACCCCACCAAACTCTTCCTATTATCAGTGAAACTTCTCTTGCCCTTCCTCTACGGATAATTCCCATTTCACAGTTATTCTTCTCATCAGTTCACTTCCCTGTTCTACTTTTAAAAATATGCCTCATATATCAGGGAGGGGGGGATTATTTCTGTCTTAATTTTGTTATTTGTGTATTTACACTTGGGGTGGGTGGGAGGATGGGAGGATATTATAAGGGTAAGGTTTTTGTGATAATTTATGTTTTTGTGTTTTATTGAATAATCATTGGGTGGGTGGTAGAAAATGGTTGGTTATGAATACTTGTAAGTTGAATGTGCTTTTATTGTATTATTATATGTTACATTTTTATATGTATATTATATATTATGTATTATGTTATATTGAAGTTTGGAAAATCAATAAAGAATTAAAAAAAAATATGCCTCACATAAAATCAGTAAAAAGGCCAGAGCGGGAGAAAATCTGGGGACCCTTCCATATCTAAAGTCTCCACCTGCATCTCGGCACCCTCTGGGGCTAGGTTTTAGAGAGAAGGGCTGCCCTGACACCAGGGTTTGACTTCCACTGATGTTGGAAGGGAATTCTTCCGATTAAACCGCAGCTTAATGTTGGAAACAAGGGTGTGTGTGTGTGTGCTGTTTAGCCAGATTTAGAGAAACAAATACCTCATGCAGTCACACACACAACTACACTCAAATATACACATATGGGCTCCAACATTTCAAAATAATTGGAGAGGCCGGACATAATACTGTAATTCAACAACAAAGGTGACCAATTGGTGTTCATTCGCTTTTATTGTAATGGACTCGACACATAATACAGTACCACAATGAAAGACCTTTTGGTGGGAATCTTTATGCCATATTTTTAAAATGGAACGCATGTTGGCTATACAGCAGGGACATTATAGGAAATTTTTGGATGTTTGGGAGCCATTGATAAAATTCTGTAAGGAATGATCTTATTTTTGGCCCTTTCATCATACACATCGGGGGGGGGGAGGGAGGAGGGGATTTGCATTATTATATTAAATTGGGTAAAATTATTAAAAGGTTCTATGTATTTATTTTTCTTGATTATTAATTAGGTGGGTGGGAGGGTTAAAATGATTGTTTATGTATATTTGTAAGATCAATGTGCTTTTCTTGTACTATTATATGTGTGTATATATATATATGTTTTGCATGATGGCTGTTTGAAAATTAATAAATAATTTTTTTTTAAAAAGGTGGCCAATTGGTGTTCAATCTCTTTTATTGTAATGGACTCGACACATAATACTGGACCACAATGAAAGAGCTTGCTCTAAATTGTAAGCGCCGGTGGCTGCGAGCAACCCCCGAGTCGGCCGCTATGTACTTTTGGTAGGAAGAGGACAGGGAGACTCCTTCTTCTTTGTCCCCGAGTTAAGAATACCATCCAAAACTAACTTGTAATATCAATACCACTCTGAACACCCGAGAGATTAGGGGGAGTCGGAAGCGCTAGCCAACAAGCGAGTTCTTCAAATAGTTTGGTGTTTTGTTCTGGGAGGTTTGGGTGAGGTTTTTTAAAAAAAAAATATATACTACTTACATGTGAGAGATTTGTGCAAAAAAAAGTGTGGAAAAAAAAAGGCCGGGAACATCTCTCATGTTGTTTTTCACCCACACATCCAGGGGGTGGGAGCGGGAGGGGGTTATATCTTTTGTTTTGGTATTATTCCTGATGGTAATGATGGATGGGGGAGGGAATTTTTATCTTTTGTATAGATACTGATTGATTATAAGTGCTGGGTTGATTATCATTATTTGTATATAAATTGTATTGCACTTTTTGTTGGCATTAAAAACTAAAGTTAAAAAAAAATAATAATTTGTGCAGAATACTGCAGGTGCGGTCTTCCCGGGTCTCTGTGCGCGCTATAGACGGAGAGGGGAGCTATGGCCTGCATAAAAGAATCTCCGGGAAGTGAGAGAGAGAGGATTGTGCTGCAATGCCACTGGATCAGGGGCGGTTGACTCTGCCACTTCAGATCAGAAGCTGGAGCGTCGGCCTGAGTCCGAGCAACAACTTGGAGAGGAAGGGGCAAGACGAGGACCCTGCAGCACCGAGTCTCTCGCCTCCTTTGGCCACCGATTTTTGTGTGCAATATAGCCGGTTATTATTAGCCCCCTAAAATAGCCGGATATCCCAACAGGCGTGTAACATAACCGGCTATTATTAGCCGCACAAACTACGCCTTATTTTAGGCGGCTAATATCGTTCTGAGCTCCCTTGGGAGAACGGGATAGATTTAATAAATAAATCAATAATAGCCCGCAGGCGGAGACCTATCTCGTCCGAGACTTTTAAATCCATTTGGCCCCAGAACGAAGAGTAAAGGTCTATTAACAGGAGTCGCAGTAGGCCTGGTTTTATTAACATCAAGGTGGACCCAGCAGGCAGGCTTTATTTAGAATCCCATGCAAAAGTTTGCTCCTCTGGGCATTTCGTACTTTTGCAGAGGCAGTTTTGACGCCGGATGTTCCACGTCTTCTGCTTTGCAAGCTAATCTTTGAGGTTTGTACGGATCGCCCATCAAGCTTATCTAAGCAGTTTACAATTAGGCGCTCAAGCATTTTCCCGGTGCACTCACAATCTGTTGAATCCAGCTTTGTTCACATTCATTTTTGACCAGCTCTGCTACGGTAAGGGCTAAATCAAGCACTAGGAGCACAAGAGCTCTCTACAAAATCCCCGAGTTTTCATCTGGTAACCACCAGAGTAGGACTGAGGAATCAGGAACAGCTGATTCGGGAAGAGGGGGGGGGGTGAGAAGGTCAGTTGTAAACTCTGCTGCAAAAAGCTAAGGACCCGGACAGTACAAGTGGCTGGAATGAAATACTTTTGTAAAGCAAACGTCTGGCTCTGAACAAAATTCCCAAAGTGGAAGAAATCCGACGACATTTTAGCGCCGACGGATTCCTACTGCTTTTCCCTCCCTATGCTGAGACTAAAAGTGGTACAGACCTCAGGGCGAAAGTTTTGCCGCTAGTCTCAACTTAGGAAGGGAAAACCCAGAAACTACGGGTGGCGCCGACCTCAGATTTTTAAGGACGTGCGGCTTTAGATCCGCGTTTTACCCCTTGGTGTACATTTTTACACCTAAAATTTGCTCCTTCGGCGGTAGAAACTTTGGGATGCAAAAAATACTAGCTCGCCAGACGCCCGGTTAGTGCTCTTCCCCTCCCCCCCCCCCAGCCATTTTAATATTAATCAAGCTACACCAGTAAGACGTGCTATTGGTCACAAATTGCGACCCCTTTTAAATATACATTTACTCCCAGCACTAACAGCCTCGGTGTTAAGGGCCGACTATAAATCGAATCCTTTATTTAGTGCCGACCCCGCGTAGGACCTTTGTGGGCGTTAGTTCAGCTACTCGGCCACTGTTCTGTGTGACAGCTGTACGCGCCCTGAAAAGTGACCACGACATTCGTACCAGGAAAGCTGGATGAAAGAAGCTAGCTAAGTGAAAGGTGCTATCGTCATAATTACAATTATTTGATTTGGTCAAATGGAAGAACAATGGAATAGTAAATACAAAATCATCCCACAAATACACACTCCAGACGAGTCTAGACTACAGCAACCATCCTTGACCCCACAAGGATTTGTCCTAACTAAGAACTGGATTTTATACTTTGGGGTGTGGTGCCCATTGACTGCATTTATTGAATTGCACTAACCGTCTTGTATCTCTCCTTGTATTAGATTTACTTGCACATCCAGGGTGGGGGGAGGGAAAGGTATTCTGATTACTAAAATTACTTAATTATAATATTTTAATTCCATAACATGTCTTCTTCTATTAGTTTGGGGAGGGGGGAAAATGATTGTTTTATGTATTAATTGTGTATTTAAAGTGCCTTCTTGGTAGTGTCTATGTCTAAATTAATTGTTTTTTTTTTTTTTTTTTAATTTTTGGACTATACTTCCCTCCATTCCTCCCTGTTTTTTGTGGTAAATTAATTGCATGGCACTGACAAAGTTTGAAAATTAATAAAGATTAAAAAAAAACACAAAACTGGATTTTAGGCCATGTAGTAGTCCAATAAGGACACCTTATTTATTGCTTAGATTTATTAACTTATATTTTTTTGTTTATGAAACAAAGAAGAACCCCACCACCACCACCACCAATTTTCAGACAGTAAAAAAAAATTGGATCTGACCATGCACTTTAAGAATCCTGTCTTTCAAATGTATTTTTCCATCCAATATCTAAATTTTAGGAAAACAAAGTCCAAATTCAAAATAGTATGCATTATTATTGCTGCTTTATTCATGGTTACGCGTTCTTCAGAATTCACGTACCGATTCCGAGCCGTAGAATGAGATGCAGCCCAGACTTTTAAAGCAGGTTCTGGCCTAGCCGATACCATCAAGAGTCTGTTGTCCAATTCCCTGGACATATCAGGATATATGATTTTAAAGTTTCTTTTTGAGGACCAAGGGTTCTAGCAGGATTGGGCCGTTTGCATCTTGCCATCTTTGTAGAATAACTATTTTTGGCATGAAATCATTTCATGTCTTGTAATTTGAAATGATGGGGTTTTGTTTTGTTTTTTTTACCTTTTCCCAAGATCAACTTTTATTAGCTGGTATTATATACAGTCGATAGTTTCAGGTCCCCAATTCCTACAATTAGACTCTAGTCTGGAAATTGGTATAACTGGACCACTGACGATCACTTATTTTCCTATTCTTGACATGTTGTGAGAATAGTGAATATATAAGTCACCAATAAACGAATCCGCTCCGAAGAGTACACAAAAAGTAAGATCAGATTGCAGGTATACCATACAACTCCACTGTTTTGCAAGCCACTAGAGACACCTACAAAGCTGCCGATTTTCAGGTACCATTTAAAAATTTTTTCCCCAAGTTTATAGATCACAAATCCCAACCACAAGCTACCCATATCCAAGCGTATTATTCTTTATAGCAATTTAATGTTTAATAATTTTTATTGAGTTTTAAAAATAAAATATACATAACAAAAATCTTACAAAGAATATCATCTCAACTCAGTTAATACATTGTAGATATATAAATTCAAAGAAATCAACAATCAATTTATAGCAATTTAAACGTTAAAACAAGTTCAAGGTTAAAATTAGTTGAAACCTGTGACTGGCCTGTAAAAGTTGTGTCACAGGACAAGTAAGGAGGAAAGTGAGCCTTATGTTTAAACGTTTTGATGAGTAAGTACAAATGCAAACAAACAATGGATGAAAAAAAGTAAGCAAATTCAGCTAGACAAAGGAAATAACCATCATCAGCCATTAACCCTAAGCTCCCCTTTCCCGAAAACAACCCCCTTCAGAGAGCCATGCCAATTGTACCAGGGTCCCGGACTCTTATGGGCCCTGGACATCAGTAGCTAACATCCCTCCCCATATCAGTTATCCCCCTTTTCTCCCAATGCTAGCTAGAAAATACCCAAAATATAAAAATAAAAAAAAAAGCCCAACAACAGTGGACAGAGTTCAATATCAAAGCAGACTACTACGGAGCTGAGGAAAGTACCTACCCAACCACCCTTCCCACCGCTCCCACCCAACTATCAACAACTCTCCAATAAACTAATATGCTAGAACAGTGGTAGGCAATTCCGGTCCTTGAGAGCCGGAGCCAGGTCAGGTTTTCAGGATATCCACAATAAATATGCATGAGATAGATTTGCATCTGAAGGAGGCAGTGCATGCAAATCCATTTCATACATATTCATTGTGGATATCCTGAAAACCTAACCTGGCTCCGGCTCTTGAGGACCGGAATTGCTTACCCCTGTGCTAGAAGAAAAAAGAAGAAGAAAGAAAGAAAAAGGCAAGAGAGGAGGGAGAGAAAGAAAGACAGCCGGGGGGGGGGGGGGGGGGGGGCAACCAGGCAACCTATTATGCTGTCTTTTCATTCCAGGGAACAGCAACCTACCTACTCAGGGTGGTCTTAAAGATTTAAAGTATTAAGAATAAGCCCTGTGAGGTAGAGAATTGATATAGGGGCCCCAAGTTTGAAGGAAAAACTTGGATTGTCTAAAGAAACCAAGGAAAGTGCGCGTTAATTTGTGGAACTTAACCACAGACCTATCCCTTTAACCGCAAGGCGTGGACAAGTAATTTATCGTGCTCTGCCTCGGCTAGCACGCATGCAATTGGGTATTAATGGTGGTTCTCACCTTTGAAATCTGTTAAAAAGCCACCTGTGAGGCACTGCAATTATAAAATCCCAGAGGTATTCTTACACAGGAGGAAATTTACTGTGTTACTATTTCAGTTCAATGAACCGATTAAAATTGCAATTTGCAGTCTGTGCGCAGAAAAATAAACAAACCAACCAACCGGACAATTACGTTTCAGATGTTTTCTTTGCTCCTCACTCATGTAGCCAGTTCGAGAAAGCAAACATTTTTGAGATTCACAGAATGGGATTCTATTTTCAAGGAAACCTTATGAATTTAGGATCCTTGGCTGGAATGGTCTTACAAGAAATGATCCCCTTCGGGATGTAAAGCTTAACAGTGATCAAGCTGAAATTGGGTTAACCACCGTAGTGCCTGAAACCGATTCTATTACAGGAAATTTTATGTTTAACCGTTCCTTTGATTGAAAATTTTGCAAATTCAAACAATTTTCCTATTTAGGTATCCCAGTCAAGAAGCTTCCCTATTTCAGGAAACCCCCCACCCTGGGACGATACCAACTATTAAGATACATTATTTGCAACAGCTTGCAGAAACATCTACCATCTGTAGCCCCAGATCTCTTCTGTGATTAGAGACGGGGACCTAAAGCCCTCTGATTTAGCACGCAAAAGGCTGAGCTGAGGTTTCCCAGGTGAGATATATAGTTGTACTGGGATGAAACCCCATGATGGCTTGTGCGTGCTAGACTTGGGAGAGGCCTACTTAGATTAGGCAGAGAGAGATAAATTTTATGCCGCTTAAATTATTAATATATTAATACTAATGATTATGTTGATAAAAGGGGTCGGGGGCCATAACTTTGTTTAAGGTAGCTCGGAAATTTTGTGTTATCATGTTAATATGCTGTTTATATATTTATTGTGTAATTTCCAATAAACAGGGCTGCGACTAATTTTCACCATAAGTAGAGTTTGTGTGTTTTTGTTAGAAGAAAACGGGTGGTGGGGTGCAGGTTAAAGGGTTTATTTGGGGAGCGGGCCTATCCAGGTTCCGCCGTTAAAAAACTACTCTACAAACCGACTTTCTGCCGCATTTGTTGCTAACAAGAGATGAAACCTAATTACTGAAAAGAGCATAGACACAATTTTCACTAAACAGAACTGCCCCAATAAAGGTGGTGGTTATTCATATAAATAGCGAAAACAAAACTATTTAGTGTACATAGAAATGAGATAGAGATCAGACAAAGTTACTCCGCCTCATTAAGAATGATTTATAAGTTGCACAGGGCTGGTGAGGAAGAGAACTCTTGTATTTTAAAGGAAACACATTTAGGATCCAAATTCAAACAAATTATGCAAAAAGTCACGCAAAATTCAGTAAATAATGTAGGAAAAAAGGATAACTGATTCTGGAAAACAGAAAATGTAATTAAATATAATCAAATTTCTGGAACGGATGATTTTATGACATGTTTTCTTAAAATAGAAACTTTCTTTTCTGGATTTTTTTTTTCTTTTTAACATAAAACATTATTGTGAGCTACCTGTTTTCTTTTGTGAGGGTACAATCAGTCCTATGATTTAAAAAGTGCAACATAATCAAAAACCTTGAAGAATTTTAAAAAAACACTGTTAAAATATAATTTTTGCTATCGTATTTTGCAGAATAAATGAAGAATAACATTTTCAATTGGGATTCCAAATTCTAAAAAATGAATCTGCTACAGGCTAAAATTCAGGAATCAATTTCCAAAAGCTAAAATTGGCCCAGTCACAAAATCAGAAAGTAGCTTTAGGGCGAGAAAGTGATGTTTTATTGTTTCAGGGAAACCAACAGGAACACTATTTTAGAAACAGTGGCCAGCAATTATTGACACACTTCACAATGAATAGAAAAGACTTTCCCCCACTTTAAGTTAAGCTACAGCCGCTTCCTATAATATATGTTTAGTCTAAAAATCTGTGCAGCCTTGCAAGACTCGCTGGGTCTTCCTCTTCTATTTTATGCCACAATAGATTCAGATCTTTAAATACTAAAGCATTCTAACAACCGGCTGTATCATAAGACATTTATGTAACACTAGCACTCAATCACCGCTTACATTATTTCTACAGCTTGGTTTTCCCATGTCTACATTACTAATTCATTATTGTGTATTTTGGTTTTGTTTGCTATAAAACTCAATAAAATATTTGAACTAAAAAAAAAAAAAGCATTCTAACAGAAACATGAAAGAAGAAAAGCAATACAAAAAAATACACATTTGCAGCGTGCCGCCGAAAGTTTTTACTGTACATCTGCAGCATACCGGATTTGGAAAGTTAAAACCAAAGGAAATAGTGTTCAAGATTTTGTCAATTAGGGGATAACAACGAATGCTCCTGTTGACGTTTCAAGTGTTCCTACAGCTTTGCTTTGGCCACTAAACTTCACCGGCCACAGAGAAGACACCAAGGGCTCCTTTTGCTAAGGTGCGCTAGCGGTTTTAGCGCTACAATATTGCACGCGCTAAACGTGCATGAGCTTGCGTTAGCATTTTTAATTTAGTGCGTGGTTAGCACGCGCTAATCTTTAGCGCACCCTAAAAACGCTAGCGGACCTTAATAAAAGGAACCCCCAAGGTGATGTGAAGACAACAATCAAGAGTGAATCAGTTGTTTTCTCAAGGTTCATAAAATGTCATGATGCTGCTGTCATCATCCCTGAAGAAGATCCAAGATGTATTAAGGCGTTTCTCCCATTTATGTACCTAATTTAGACCTTCTATTTTTTTCCCTTAATCCACTAGTCACAAGATACATTTTTAAAGTAATTCCTGCGCACACATTAACCATCCCACCTAGAAACTTGTAAAGATTCTTTCCCTTTGCGTATCGTACGAAAGATAACTCTTCAAGGCAAGGGAAGGGGCAGGTTTAACACTTGTCATAACATAGAAGTCCTATATATCTACAAAAGAATTACAGCATAATAAAGGTATTTATCATTTCTGAAAAAAAAGTCATTTCTCCACTATTCATCACACATTAAAATATTAAAACACCCTTTATTCTGATAGCCAGTATCTCTTGCTTTCTCAACAGCAATACTGTACCTGATTATTAATAAGAATCTATTGGTTTTAGAACTAATATGCCAAGTTTTATTTAAAATTAAACATTCTCTCTGTACTTGAAAAAAAAAAAAAATCTTCCACGCCAAGAGTGGATGGAAAGCATTCGGCATCCATAGAATGCCCTCCAAAGTGCAATAACAAATTATGACTATGATCAATCACCTTCCCTGAAGCCCCCTTCTCCCATAAAAAAAAAAATCAGTAACAAAAATTCATCGGATGCATAGTCCGACTCTCTTCTAGAAACAATAACAAACACAGGTACCCCCCCAAAAGAAAGCTACTGAACATAATCATAATATCCCACAACAAATAAAACCCAAATTATAAGTGCAAAACATCCAGTGCGGGAAAGAAAAACCCCACGACCCATCACCCCCCCCCCATGAAAATATTGATGAAATTCCTATCTCAGAGAATCATCGGTTTCCAAAGTGAACCCCAAGTGGCAGACATCTCCAAGACTGAAAGCTAAGTATCTCCCTACATAAATATACTTCCCACAGGGGAATTATTTCCCAAATCTGCCCAGGATTAACAGGCTATAACATCTAAAATCAAATAGGCCACATCATCTAGGGATCAGTCCACAATCGGAGAGCCAATAGGTATTCTTTTAATCTAGTATCTTTAATTTAGTTCTAAAACAGTTTTTATTTCTCAATTCCACATGATGCAAATGAATAGAAGACAAGTGAAAATGGGCGGTTTTCCCTGGCCGTGCATGCATGTCAATATTGCAGAGCCGTTAAAAAGAAATATTTCCAAACCATTAAGGGAAGAATCTCCCACTGAAATGATTACAGTAAAGATACTTTTAGCAGGGTCACAGTATAAAATGGCATCAACTCTATGCCCATTCTCCCGAGCTCTAAAAATCGCTGTAATCAATAGAGGTAGGCAGCTTTGAACTCTCATTGCTCTGGAAGTGGAAATCCGGCTTTTATAGAGAGGAATGCTTAGCCCAACTTCTTATGGGACCGATTAAAAGTTAGTCCTGACACCAGACTCGGATTTAGAGGCTCCCAGCTCAGGGAGACGTCCTGGCTGCAAACCCAAACGAATACGGGCATCCTTTTTTCCTGCTTCCACAGGCTGTTGGTTGAGGTCGAAAACTATTTCTTCCCCCTAGTCATTCCTTTTCTATCGACCTCGGATCCAACATCCATGTCCTCTCTGCAGTGAACTGCTGAGATAAGACATTCTGCTTCCAGTTTTGGAAGAATGCAGTTACACGTTCTCACCCTTTAAGCTCCCCCTCCCCAGGCCTCCACGTTTTTCTGTGCAGGGAAACCATTCCTGCGCCACTAAATCACCTACTAATCCCAGCATTTAGTTAGTAAATCAAGAAGAAAAATGCCTTACGTTGCATTGGCAGGCCAAGAATCTCTGGGAGCCCCTTGAGAGAACCTTCTTTAGTCAGCGCTGAGCTTTGCATCATTTCATTAAAACTGATGGGGAAAAAAAATAAACAAATATATATATATATATATATATATATATAAAAATCTAAAGTCTAGTCAGGAGTGTTCAGAAGCTTGAAGTTCTTCTGCTCTTAGGCCAGCTTTTGATTGAAATTCTCTGGCCTGCCTCTTTGATGGTACTATCCCGGGTTACGGTATCCTGGGTTAAGTGACGCTGCAGCAGCTCCTTCGCCCGGTGGGTTTGCAGACTGTTGAAGCAGTTTGATTCATTCACACTGCAGGAGCGACCGTGACGTCACATACCGCAGGGAGGCCCCGCCCGTCAGCCAATCCTGTCGAGCTGCTCCGGATAGAGTGGGAGGGGGCGTCAGCGTGCGTCAGAAATCGAAGCAAGGCAGGTAGAGGGGGGGCGTGGCGGCGCCACGCTCAGCTCCTCCCCTGCTCCGACCGGCGGCATAAATGCAGCCGCAGCGGGTGACTCTGGGATACTCTAGGTCCGCTGGCACGTGTCAGATCCTGCACAGACTGAAAATAGCCTTTCTTGCTACTTAGTCGTTTATCTTTTCAGAAATTCTTCTTCTTTTCTTTGACTATAATCCATTGGGCTTTACAGTTTTCACCTTCTCTGCATGAGTCCCCCGTCATTCACGCGCACAGTTCCTTTTCTGGCTCTCAGCTATCCCTAGCACTAAAAAGACAAGAAATCGGAACTTCCCTTTGCCAAAGGATAACGGTATTGAGCTGTTTAACAGAGTTTGTTATTTGTGGTGGTGTTGATATTGTTTCAGTGTTTATCGTGTCCTTAGTTTAAGACAGTTGTTTTCTTGGGCTTTCAAAAAATAGATGTATTTTTAAATTTGGGATCTGAAAAGTCAGGACAATTTAAACTCATGTCCTTTCTTCCTACTCTATGTGGATTGTAATATTTTAGTCCAGCCTTTAGTAAGACTTAATACAATGCAAAAGAAATCAAAGGATGTAAACATACAGCTGGATTTGACAATAAATGTTAAACAACTTTCAGCAATCCTAAAATTGCTGACGCCGCCTCCTCCTTTCTGGTAAACGGCTCTGTGTTTACACGTTTATTTACAAACAGAAAAATCGAGCCACTTTTCGGGAGTTTATTCTACAATTACAATACAGTATAGGCGTATTTCTAAGCGTGCAAGGACACAATGATCAAAGTGTCCAGGAATCAAGTTCGTCTAGTATTTCCAGAAATCTGAGATCGCCTCTATTCCGTTGATTTCTGTTGACATAAATTTGTATCGGGATGTTTAGGTTTCTCAATAAAAGCAATTCAATTGTACAGCGCTGTGTACGCCTTTCGACGCTGTATAAGTGATGCATAGTAGTAGTAGTAGTTGCCGCATACGGGTTGTCAATACTTAGGCATCTTCATTTACAGCACGAGGAAACAGATTCGCAGAAATGAAGCAGTCCCCGAAATATACTCGGTGTGACTAATTTGAATATTGAGAGTATGTACATCTAGTAACATTTTTTTTTTTCATTGTAATATGATTCCTCTCAACAAATCCGAAAAAAAAAAAAAAAATTAGCTTGTAGTAACAATAATCCCTAGTGAGAGAGCATTTATTATCAGTTAGTGGTCTAGCCACAGATTGTTTAATTATGCAAATGATAAAGAAACTTCTTAAGCTTTTCTCAGCATTATAAAAGAAGAATATTTTGTAAGTGTCAAACAAAAGTTGATTTCTGATCATCAAATGTAAACCAAACTAGGAGCAACTCTTCCTCAGCATTTATTTATTTATTTAATCGTTTTCTCCCCAACAAGCTCAGAACGGATTACCGATTAACATACATAATACGGTGGTCGAACTGGTTACAATGAGTTCATCCTAATTTGACATAGACAGAGGATCTAGTTTAACATTCATTTAGGGCTCCTTTTATCAAGCGTAATAGCGCGTGTTAAACCACCGGCCGCGCTTGCCGCTGCCGCCTCCTCTTGAGCAGGCGGTAGTTTGGGGCCAGCGGGGGGTTAGCGCGTGATGAAACATCGCGCGCGTTCACCCCGCTAGCACGGCTTGATAAAAGGAGCCCTTACTATACATCTTATACCCAGAAGTGTGTTCTCCTGACTGAATTCTGGAAATAAAATTCTTTAACGATTGCAAAAAAAAAAAAAAAAAAAAATAGTTCTGCTTCTCAGTGAATTTGGGACAAATACACATGGAAGTTGAGGCGTAAGGCCAGATTCTTTAAACAGCACTTACCGTACCCCTCTTTTATGAAGCCGCGTTAGGCTTTTTTATCGCCAGATGTGGCGGTAAAAGCTCCGACGCTCAAAGAATTCCTGTGAGCTTCAGAGCTACTTCCACCATGACTGGTGATAAAAAATCCTAATGCAGCTTTGTCAAAGGGAGGGGGAGGGGTTAATTGGCAAAATACCCGTAATAGCCTCAATAATTGGAAAAAAATTTATAATTGTGTGATAGGTACCTATCTGAATCTTTACAAGATAGGTACCTATCACATGGCGCTTAGCGGCGCCTTATGCCTAAATGGGCGTTTCTGTGGGCGGAGCATGACTTAGTCACTGCTAAGCGTGATTCTCCAACAACTTAGGTGCCTGAAACGTAGGCCTTTATAACCCTCGCCTATATTTCCAACGCCTACGTTTTTACATAGGCGCTGCTCGGTGTGATTCTGTAAATGGCGCCTAAGCATGACTGACGCGTGTCTGGCACCATTTTTCTAGGCGCTGGGCCAATTTAGGTGGCATTTACAGAATCTGAGCATTAGTGAATAAAAGAATAGCAATCTCCGATGCAAACCAAAATTCGTTCACATTCTAAGTGCAAGGGTTTCCAGAACATTTTCCTAGATATTTAATCATTCGTTCATTTTAAATATTTATAAACTGCTCTGTCCAATAGTACTAGGCACCTACAGATTAAACATACACAATCTGGTAAAAACATAGCAATGAACATAATATCAATTTGCCTTAGTTTATTCCTCAGGAGCAGCAAATTGATGAAAGAAGTTCAAGTGCCTGACCTGCTGACCAGGAAGGTGGTCCCACGATCCAGATGCGGGAAATGTGGTAATTTTGTCTCTTTTGAAAAGATGCTCAATGCAATTGGTGAGGCTCTTTCAGAGCCTGCCTGGCTCCCTCCTCCCTTATGAAAACAGCGGCTTTCCATATGTTCTACTATTCCTGTAATCTATTATTTATTGATTAATCGGGATTTGTCAAATGCCTTTATGGTGAGATTCACCCAAGGTGGTGTACAGCAAGTACAGTTCAACATAAAATGTACAATTTTGTTAACAGCTTAACAATAGCAAAATACAATAAATGAGGTAAATTGAAATCAGCAAATTGAAACTAAATTAGTTTGTTTTGATACTCCAAGTGGGTTTATTGGTCAGAAGAAAGTAATGTCTACTGGAGAAATTCTTTGATAGAAAAAAAAATCTAGGGTTTGGGGAATTATTTTGGATTGTGGTTTGACAGTTGAGAATCAGATAAATGGACTGGTAAGAAGAGTCTTTTTTCATTTGTGCCAGTTAAGGGCAATAAGTTTTGTTTTATCTTTAGAGAGTTTTCAAACAGTGGTAAGAGCTATTGTACTGCTAAAATTGGATTACTGTAATTCTTTATATTGTGGTATTACACTGAATTTTTTTTTTTAAAAGGCTGCAATTGCTTCAAAATACGGCTGTGCATTTGATTTTTAGAGCAAAAAGTATGACCTCTTCCGAGTCAATTACATTGGTTGAAAATTGAGAAGAGGGTAAATTTTAAATTGGTTTTATATATATATATATATATCTAGTTGCAGAGGTTTAATGATGTATATAACTTTCCCAATAAATAGAGTTACCTCCCGGTATAAACAGTCATTGAGGCTTGGCTATTCTATAAGTTCATATAGTTCTTCGAAATGTTTGATAAACAAATCTTTTGGAGTGATCTTCTAACTGCACTAAGACACAGTTCTTCCAATTATATCTTTAAAAATTGTTTAAAACTTTGTATTTTTAATAATTGTTAAATGAATAATTTTGTAAAGACACAATATTTTTAAAATTGTTATCCACCTAGAATCTAGCGTGAGAATAGTGCGGAATATATATAAATAATAAAACACTATGAAACAGTATCAACAATATACATATTTGACCTATAATTTAACATTACTTACAATATGAAAATATTACTACTTTCAATAAATTGTTAGTTTATAATGAGGTGATTAGAGCACTGACAGAAAAATCAGAAATCTTGGCATGCAAGCTTTTATGACCTTGAACTTCTTATCTTATGGTAATTGGATAATAAACATAATATTTTTCCTTCTCCCCTCCCCCAATCTTTCAAAGTAATATGTAGATAATTGACGAATAATACATGTGCTGCCCAAGTCATCCGTCCCTGAAGTGGCTGCATGTATTTTACTGAAATATCAATTTGTTAAATGTGTTCCTGGTAGATGAAGAATACACATAAAATCTCCATTTAGAAAGTGAGCATAGAAGAGCAGTAATCACCACAATTACTAAAATCTTCCAGGAACAAGCTTACATTGCAAAGCAAAAGTGCACAAGTCACAGAAAATCTGGGCATATGTCACTGAGAATATAGAAAATTAGAAGAAAACTGAGCTCCAAGATATCAACATCTCAGCTTCAGTATGGCATGAAATAAGCAGCCAGGAACTTGAATTGTAGGTCTTTATTTCAGGTTGATTTCAAATTGTGGTTGTTTCCTTTTACTTTCTTTCCTATCTTTACTCTCCTTCCACAAAATATCATAATTATGCCTGCTACAAAATCATCTGTACATTGTCAATATGATAACCACACCAAAAGTTACTTCCTGCCCAATAACATGACACGTTTTACACACTATCCCCCCAATTCTAGAAAATATGCAAAAAAGTATTGGCATAAATTTGGGCACCACCCAATTTCCAAATGCAATTTAATTGAATAATGAGTCAATTAGTGCACATTGGGATCTTAATTATTGGCACTAATTGTTTTTAATTGTGTGAGTTTATGGTTCTCCTCAGAAATTCCAGAAACTAATGAAATTGCAGAAGAATTGTAGGATTTAGCAAGTAAACCTATAAAATGCAATTGATAAATGTATGCATTACTACTGGCCATGGGTACTTTTATAATTTTGGATGAACACATAATGATGTGCTTTCTGATGCAAAGGCTCTGGTTGAAGTCTTAGATAAGATAGTGCTTTGCAAAGTTTTCTGTAAATTGGCAGAACCAAGGTTTGCATTCACAAGTACAGATTGCCATCCAGCTGCAGGAATTGTTGGAGGCATTTTTTTTATGCATCATTATCGGTACATTATGATGACCTGTCACTGACAATCCAGAATGACAATCCTTTATATCTGTTTGACTTTATAAGAAATGTTAAATATTGCTCACATTTACCAGGATCTTTGCTAATCACTTCAGTTTATTTTTAGCAGTTTCAGGAGTTTGGAAAATCCTATTCATTTTCACGGGTGTCTCTTCATCTGTCTGACATGGGAGCTGTCCAGATAATAGTGCTGAACCGGAGTGAAACAGCTGCAAATAGAAACACACAAGGGTGTCTCTTCATCTGTCTGACATGGGAGCTGTCCAGATAATAGTGCTGAACCAGAGTGAAACAGAGCTGCAGATAGAAACACACAATGAAACAAAACCTTTCACTACTGTAGGGTTTCATACTTTTCCTTTTTGGGTGATCACAACACTTTCCACAACATCTCTATAACCTCCACTTCCCAAGAAATGTTTTAAATTTACTAAACTCCCCCCTCCCCCCCACACACACATACAATTTTGTTGATCATTTTTGTTTAATTGATTGTTTAAAAGTTTGTTATATCTTGCTAAGCAGAGGATGGTAGAGATGAAATGATTTAATCCAAGAAAGGGAAAGGGAATGGGGATTTGTCGCTTTGGCACCAGGATTTGATCTCACAACTTCTGAGTGCAGAGGCAGCAGCTCAACCAGTGAGCCACAGCAAGAAGTCTGAGAGGGGGGTCTAAAGTTTGGAATGGCCAAAAAAGAGAGCACTGACTTATATAGAGCATCATCCTGGAATGGGAGCACTAGTCTTAAGAGAGTCAGGAACAATTTAGCAGCCTATTACAATTTTTCTCTATTATTATACGCATTCTTTTCAGTTCTGAATAGGTGTTATTGTTGTTCACCTTTAGCTTTTTAGTTTGTGCTTCTATCCAGTACCAAGTGACAGGGTTGAACTGTAAATCAAAATTATTTGTATTATTAGAATGTACAAGAAGGTGTTGAAAAGTTCTCATCCAAAAAAAAAAAGAAGACAGTGGCATGGATATGGTTCAATCAATGATCTGAAACAATGTCAAAACATAGAATTTTGTTTCTGCAAATTGGCACTTAATAAAATAAGATAACACTCTTTTCAGCCATAGTGGCAAAATAACGCTCAGAATTTTGGAAGCCAGTTCATTGGGCTGAAAACTTTTCAGTACCCCTTCGTAGGATCCATTGAGGTAAATAGGACTTTGGAATAAGGGAAAGTATTCAGCTATCATATCTGTGCTGGATGGGGCATACAATATCTGACATTTGGCTGGGGAGTGGAAAGAAAAGGAACAGTATTTCTACCCAATTTTAATTGGTTAAGGCAAGACTCATGGTGAAAACTTGGCAATCAGAGTTGGGACTTCCTGCTGGGTTATTTGGATGGAGTTGAATATACTTCAGAGATTTTTTGAAACCTTTAATTAGTTAAGGTCTTCCTTCATATAGAATTATTAAGACAGAGGGCTTATGAACCAGATCATGTATCATAGCTGGAGTTTTCTTAATCTAGTGGTAATGCCTACATGTATGTTCCATGCAAATGTCTAACCCTCCACCAATTATGCTAAAGTCCAAGCATTCCTTATTGGAAGTATGCTGGAGTAGTCTAATCAATAATAACCTATGAAATGTTCCTGAAGTCATCTCCATACAAGGAAAAGCCATTGCTTCTCACTGATTGTCCATTACTTATATATTTAAAACAATTTTTGCAAGAAATATGATTAATGGTTTTACTTTAATGGTCATCAGACAGAACCAGATCTGACAAACCCTCAGAAAATGTTATATGGCAGGTTTGGACTAGATAATGTAATGTAAGAAGCTCACTTAGAAAATTAGCTTTTGCAGTTCAGGTAGAATCAACTCTTTTCAGCCTCTTTTTGACTAAGATCAAACACAGGGTAAGAGCTATCATCTGAAGATGGTCCCTTCTTGAATGTTTAACTGAGATTGGAAACCTGTACAATCTGGGTGTTTAACATCCTGCCACATAATCCTTCTTAAGAAACAAAATTATTTAGACAATAACTAAAGTAGGAGAACATAAACTCCTCATTCCTTTATATTACTTAGACTGTATTCTTCCAAAATTAATCCACTTCCTTTTTTGACAATCAGGTAGGTTAAAAAACCCCCAGTAAGAAAGTCAAATGTTACTGATGGATCCAATGGAAAAGAGGCCAGGAACTTCCTAGGAAAAGTGGGAAGGGTAGAATGTGGCCAGAGGAAATTTTAGTAGATGAAATGAAAATTATAGTATGGGGGAAAATCAAAACCAGGGTATCTGGTTGGACTCAACATTATCAATGAGAGGTCAAGTTTTGGATGTGGTAAAGTCCTCTTCTTTTCATATGAGGCTTTTACGCAGATTGAAACCAATGTTATCAAAATTTTATTTTTAGATTGTAGTAGAGTGAGATATTACAGAAATTGGATTACTGCAATGGCCTACTGTATACCTAGGGATGGTATCCTCTAGGTCAGTATATCTCAAACTGTGTGCCAAAGCGCACTAGTGTGCCTCCGGAGATTTCAGGTGTGCCACGGTACACTGGGAAGGAGCAGAGACACATCCTGTAGGCAATCAGTGGGCACCAGCTCCTATCCTTCTCTCTGGCCCTCTTCCCTTCTGGCACCCCCCACTGGCATCTCAGCGCCCGCTTGGAGGGCTTTCACACACATGCAGACATCATCATGATGATGTCATACATGCGCATGATGTCATCAAGGCGATATCAGCGTACTTCCAGATGCTTCAAGCCACGGCCACTACCTGTAGTGTGCCACGGCTCGAGAAAGTTTACAGGACACTGCTCTAGGTGTAGTGCATTGCAGGTGATCCGGAATGCTGTAGCACATCATATATGTGGAAGTGGTAGGTTTGAACATGTCAGCCCCCTTCTTCAGCAATTACATTGGCTACCCGTAAGAGTAGAATTGTGTTTAAAGCCCTGTGCAGGCTGCTCACAGTGGGGTGGGGTAGGTTACGACATGGTATTGTCCACATCACTCTCTAAGATCAGAGGTGTTAAATATAGCATTTGTCATTGGAGAACCTACAGCAGGTAAAATATGTTGATACCAGGAAAAGAGCCATCTCAGATGCGGGGGTGACTTTATGGAATAATTTTTCTGAATATTAAGGATGCTGAATAACATCACTTTAAGAAACTTTTTAAAACAGCATTATTTATGGAAGCTTGTTTTAAATAGATGAAGAGCGTTAATTATTGAGGAAATATGGATAGAGGATGAATGATGTATTTTGTAACCTGCTAAGGTTTTAGGTGGGATATGCCTGTAAAATAAATAAATAAATGTCATACTAATTTTGCTTCTAATCTGGTGCAGGAATGGATTAAAGATGGTCAGTAATCTTATTAAAGAATTGCACCACTTTCTCCTGCTTCCCATATGATAGGAATAACATTGAACAGATCACTGGAAGAGTGTTGGGATTCTTAAGAGAAGGCAATCTATTCTAGGAGGTCTAATAAGATACAATAAGGACCAGAACCAATGATTTAAAGTGAATACAGGTATGGAAAATTACAGGTGATACAGCAGAGTCTAGCTCAGTCTTCATTTTCACTCACCCTCCTCCAACTCCACCCATTCCTAGCACATACGCAACATAAGCACTGGTAAGTTAGATGCAAAGCATTGATAAAGAAGGCTAAAAGATAATATAAAGAGAAACTTGCCAAACAGGCAATAACTCATAGTTACAATCTTTCCAGGTGCATCAGAAGCAGAAACCTGTGAGGGAATCCATGGGACTGTTGGATTGTCAATGAGCACTCAGGGAGGATAAGACCATAATGGAAAGACCAAATGAATTCTTTGCATCCATCTTTACGGAAGAAGACGTAAGAGATCTATCTGAACCAGAAATGGTTTTCAAGGGTGATGATGCAGAGGAATGGAAAGAAATCTTGGTGAACCTGGAAGATGTACTGAGCCTAATTGACAAGTTAAAGAGTAAGCAATGACAGGGACCAGATGGTATATGAAATTGCTGATCTTCTGTTAGTGATCTGTAGCCTGTAGCTAAAATCATATGTAGTAACTGAAGATTGGAGGGTGGGACTGGTGTACTGGGACTGGTGCTATTTAACATATTTAGAAATGATCTGGGAATTGGAACAAGAGGGACAGATTCTTCACACTTTCGAAAACTATAAGAACTAGAAGGCATTTGGAAAAATTAAAAGGGGGCATATTCAGAACCAATGCTAGGAAGTTCTTCTTCACCCAACGGGTGGTGGACACCTGGAATGCGCTTCCAGAGGGTGTGATAGGACAGGGTACAGTATTGGAGTTCAAGAAGGGATTGGACAATTTTCTGAAGGAAAAGGGGATAGAAGGATATAGATAGAGGGTTACATACAAGTTCTGGACCTGATGGGCCAAAAATTTTTCAGTCGTCAAAACGCATGAGGACTGTGAAAGGTTGCAGGAAGAGCTTAAGAAATTGGAAGACTGGGCATCCAAATGGCAGATGAAATGTAATATGGGCAAATGAAAGTGATGCACATTGGGAAGAATAATCCAAATCATAGTTACCTTCTGCTAGGGTCCACCTTAGGAGTCAGCATCTAAGAAAAAGGTCTTAATGTAATTGTAGACACTACGCTGAAATCTTCTGCCAAGTGTGCAGCTGTAGCAAAAAAAGCAAACAGGATGCTAGGAATTATTAGGAAAAAGACCAAGAATATTATAATACCTTTTTATAACGCAATCTCACCTTCAGTACCGTGCACAGTTCTAGTTGCCATATCTCAAAAAATATATAGCAGAATTAGAAAAGGTCCAAAGAAAAGTGACCCAATTGATAAAGGGGATGGAACTCCTCTTGTATGAAGAAAGACTAAACAGGTTGGGGCTTTTCAGCTTGGAAAAGAAATGGCTAAGGGAGGATATGATTGAGGTCTAAAAAATCCTGAGTGGTGTAGAACAGGTAAGAGTGAACTGATTTTTCACCCTTTCAAGAAGTACAAAAATCAGGGGACACGTGATACAAATCTCAGATTTCATAGTGTGGCTTCAGCCTATTTTTAACTCTTCATAAACACATAGAGTGCTCTTTTTTAGATGACCATTTACCAACCAATCAGATTCCATTTTCCATATCAAACAATTGACTTTCCTGGTTTTAAGGCACAAATTAAAAACAATTCTGTGTAGAGACCAAACGAAACTGCTTGTCTCAATTTTGGCCAAAACTCTAACCATTTTCAGCTATAACTGAAATTGCCTATGAAACTTGTTGCCTGGTTTCAGCCAAAGTCAAAAGTGAAACCAAAAACTAGAGTTTGGTTGTGTGAACGTGAACCAATGGCGCCCACTGGGGATCATCAGATCTTGCAGTTGGCAGCCCTCTGTTAAACTCACAGCAGATTAATACCCTCCAGTCCCAGGAACTGCAAGCACAAGCTGACAACTGGAACAGCCATTTTAACGAGGACTTCTCAACAAGTCTGGCATGTTTAGATTCCCATGTTAATGCAGATGTAGTTAAATATCCTCTGAGAGAAAGCTTCTGTGAAAACGTGTAAAAAAAAATCATGATTACTCAAACTGTGCAGAAGTAACAAGAGAATATAGCACTGAAATGTTTCTTGGTTTGTATTTTGCTCCTATTTATTATTTCTATAGCTCTACCAGATGCACACAACGCTATACATTAAATACTTAAGAGACAGTCCCTGCTTGAAAGCCCTTACAATTTAATTAGACACACAGGACTAAAGATGAATCTATTCATACTGCTCAGGTAGGGATTTACATGGGGACAGATAGGGTAGGGGACTATAGATGGAATGACATAGATATTGGTGCTTTACAAGTTGGTAGGGTTAGGACTTAAATGCAGCTTCTAAAAAGGGAGCCTTCAACCTGGATTTGAATACTGCAAGGGAGGGAGCCCAATGCACTGAGGCAGGTTGTTTCTGGCATATGGTGCAGCAAGATAGAAGGTACGGAATCGAGAGTTAGCAGCAGAGGCAAAGGGTACCGACAAGAGAGACTTACCTGACAAAAAGAGTTCTCGGGATGGAGTGTAGGGCTCTTTTCCCTGGAGAAGTGGAGACTCAGAAGGGATATGATAGAGACTTACAAGATCATGAAGGGCATAGAGAAAGTGGAGAGGGACAGATTCTTCACACTTTCGAAAACTATAAGAACTAGAAGGCATTTGGAAAAATTAAAAGGGGGCATATTCAGAACCAATGCTAGGAAGTTCTTCTTCACCCAACGGGTGGTGGACACCTGGAATGCGCTTCCAGAGGGTGTGATAGGACAGGGTACAGTATTGGAGTTCAAGAAGGGATTGGACAATTTTCTGAAGGAAAAGGGGATAGAAGGATATAGATAGAGGGTTACATACAAGTTCTGGACCTGATGGGCCGCCGTGTGAGTGGGCTGCTGGGCATGATGGACCTCTGGTCTGACCCAGCAGAGGCATTGCTTATGTTCTTATGTTCTTAGATAATAGAGGAGAGACACTGAGGAGCTGTAAAGTGAATACACTTGTAGGTCGGTAATAAGAGAAGTTTGGAATAGAGTTTCAAGTTTATTAGGATTTTATATACCGCCTATCAAGGTTATCTAAGCGGTTTTACAATCAGGTACTCAAGCATTTTCCCTATCTGTCCCGGTGGGCTCACAATCTAGCTAACATACCTGGGGCTATGGAGGACTGAGTGACTTGCCCAGGGTCACAAGGAGCAGCGCGGGGTTTGAACCCACAACCCCAGGGTGCTGAGGCTGTAGATCCAACCACTGCGCCACACACTCCTCAATAGAAAGGGAGCCAGTGAAGCAACTTGAGGAGAGGAGTAACATGAGCATAATGACCCTGGAAGAATACCAGGCATGCAGTAGCATTCTGAACAGATTGACGGGGAGAGAGATGACTTAGTGGAAGACCTGCGAGAAGCACGTTGTTGTAATCCATGCGAGAGGTGACAAGAACACAGAGGAGGGTCTTGGCAGCATGCTAAGAAAAAAAAGGCCGGATTTTAGCGATGTTGTATAGAAAGAATCAACAAGTTTTGGCAGTCTGCTGGATATATGAAGAGAAGGAAAGAGATGAGTGGAAGATGACCCTGAGGTTGTGAGTCGACGAGACAGAGAGGACGAGAGAATCATCCACTGAAATTGAGAAAGGAAGGAGGGGAGAGGTGGGTTTAGGAGGAAAGATAAGGAGTTCAGTTTTGGCCATGTTTTATTTTAGGTGGCGGCAAGACATCCAGGTGACAAAATGTCAGACAGGCAGACTGATATTCGGGCCTGGGTTCCCATAGAAATTTCAAGCATAGTGAGGTAGATTTGCATGCGTCTGCAAAGAGGTGGTACTGGAAGCCATGAGAGGAGATTAGACCATCAAGGGAAGAAGTATAGATGGACAGAGCCCTGAGGTACTTTGACTGAAAGCGGAATGGCAGCTGAGATGGATCCTCCAGAGCTTACACTAAAAGTTAATGAACAAACATGACATATATTATTACTAAAATAGGATAAAGGAGTCCAAACAGTGGTCTACATTATGGACGTTATACCAGCCTGATGCACAATCCAGAATGAAAAAGCACATTCATGTTACCGAACGTGAGGACTATATGCTACGAAAAATTATGTTTATGTTTATTATCATTTGTTATATCAAATAACCTGGATTACAATCAAGAGCAATACATTTCTCAAATTATTTTCTAAAACTTCATTTCATTGTAATATCATTTTCCTACAAACACTATAAGCCAGTGGTCTCAAACTCGCGGCCCGGGGGCCACATGTGGCCCACCAGGTACTATTTTGAGCCCCTCGATATGTTTATCATAATCACAAAAGTAAAATAAAACAGTTTCTTGATCATATGTCTCTTTAAATTGTTTAAATTAATTTTCTTAAAGAGTGCCTTGTAACTATTTACCCAACCTTTCGTTTTTTCCCTTTTTTCCTATGCCCTTATTGTAACTTTGCCCCCTTTTCCTCGCTTTCTTGTTAGTCATTATTGAAATTTGCTGTTTTTAAATGTATATTAATGTTTCTATGTTTTATTATATTATGTACATCGCTTAGAATATTTAAATAGGCGATATATCAAGAGTTAAATAAACTTGAACTTGAAACTTTAGCTATAAATTACAATATTATTATTAAGACTTAGCCAAAATGAAAGATTTATAAACTATAAAGAGTTTTACCTCATGCAAAATTGCCATTTCTTTCATAAGACATTAACTATTTTTTCTGCGTCCCTCCAAGTATCTACAAATCCAAAATGTGGCCCTGCAAAGGGTTTGAGTTTGAGACCACTGCTATAAGCTGATCTGTTTGTGTGCTTGAAAACAATTATTGCAGGTTCCTTTCTCATGGAATCTAGCTTCTGCATGCCACAAGTTTGATTAAAATGTTGCATCTTTATCATATCCAACAGTCTGGAAATTCTGTAGAATCACCCAATCAGAATATATATATATATATATATATATATATATATATACAGTACTCTCCCGCAATTTGCAGGGGTTACGTTCCAGGAACCCCCGCAAATTGTGAAAAACCGTGAATACGGTTTGTAGGCAGGGGAGACAGGAGAGGGCAGCTGGAGAGGCAGGAGAGGGCAGCCGGAGTGCCGGCGAGTGAAGGAAATCACTCTCTGTATGCTCCGACCGCCTCTTCCTGTACTAAAGTCGGGCCTCACCAATCAGGAGCTGCTTTGACACGCAGCTCCTGATTGGTAAGGCCCGACTTTAGTATAGGAAGAGGCGGTCGGAGCATACAGCAAGTGATTTCCTTCACTCGCTGGCGCTCCGGATGCCCTCTCCTGCCCACTCATTCGTGGTCAGAAAATACCGCAAATGACCAGGACCGTGAACCACTGACCGTGAATTTGTGGGGGAGCGCTGTATATATATAATGAAAGATCACATTTTACCTTCAAGCAAAATAGCCTTCGCATACATGGACCTCAGCTAACGAAAGTTGAAACAAAAAGCCATAGTGCTTTTACAATGGCTAACTTTGTGCCACATTTGGGAGGGGGAGGGAGTGAGATAAAAAGGGCAAAGCATAAAGTTATGGCTGCCACTGAAAACACACGGTTAGTTTGGGCTAAAGCCAAAACCAGACAAATAAAGAATTTTGGGCCAGTTTTGGCACCGTAGCTGAAACTGAAACCAATTTTTGGTTGACCTCTAATTCTGTTTATAGAAAATAATTCATCTCAAGCTTGGCATTGAGACCATTAGGCTCTAGGGTATTTAAGTAAAACATCCATCTTTGCTCCAACTAAGCAAGCTGTAGCTTGTGATCAACTCCTCTCTTAATATGATCAATTGCAAAGAATGACCAGATTGACATGTACAAGGTATGCAAGGCAATGTGCTTCTATCTATCTAGTATTTAAAAAGCTGTGGTGCTCTGCGATTCTCTATCACAGTGGTTCTTAACCTTGTTGGAGGTACTGAACCCCACCAATTTCATATGCGTGTTCACCGAACCCTTCTTTATTGGAAAAATAAAATATGATTTTTACAAATTCAAAACATAGGTATACAGTGAGGGAAAAAATAATATCAATTTTGAAAACAAAAAAGTTCTCCTATATTTCGAATAATAATAACATAATAATGAAATTTACTGCAAATCAGTGTGACTTCTGCTGTTGCCTCTCAGAGGGATTAAAATATTAAGATAGGTATCACACGACGTACCATCACAATAGTTACAATTCGACTACTGTGCGCATCAAATCCCCTGCAGCACAGATAGGCCAAGCGATGTTGCGTGATCACCTGCAGCCAATTATGGACAAGCGGGGCGTATCATCACGAATCATAAGCGCTTCGGTCACGTTCAATCATCTATCAGTTAAATCACAAATTTTGATCAGGAATTGACTGATGTATATAAGGCGTTAGTTACAGATTGATAGATCAAGAAACCGAGTACACGATCAGTCTTGATCAAAATCACAGAATAACTGATAGATGATTGAACGTGATCGAAGCGCTATATGAGTCGGAGGTGTGTTTTGACCTCCGCCGAACCCGCGAGACTGACTCACCGAACCCCTGAGGTTCGGTCGAACCCAGGTTAAGAACCACTGCTCTAGGGTATTTAAGTAAAACATCCATCTTTGCTCCAACTAAGCAAGCTGTAGCTTGTGATCAGCTCCTCTCTTAATATGATAAATTGCAAGGAATGACCAGATTGACATGTACAAGGTATGCAAGGCAATGTGCTTCTATCTATCTAGTATTTAAAAAGCTGTGGTGCTCTGCGATTCTCTATCACAAACTCTGCAGTTTCACCCACATGCAGCTTGAAACATGGACACAGAGATGGTAACTTTATTACAGGTCACGTAGGGTTGGAAGGGAAGCAAGTGTCTATATTTTACCTATTTCATAAAGACACATAGGGGTCCGCTGCCAGAATTCTTGGCTAGATTGAAGCCGAGATGTTTACACTTGCTCAAAAGCGGGCATAAAAGCCAGCCTATCCAGCATGACCTCGATTCTATGTATAAATCAGGGATCTGAGGGCCGCAATCCAGTCGGGTTTTCAGGATTTCCCCAATGAATATGCATTGAAAGCAGTGCATGCACATAGATCTCGTGCATATTCATGGAGGAAATCCTGAAAACCCGACTGGATTGCGGCCCTCAAGGAGGGACTTTGAGACCCCTGGTATAAATGGTTTCTAAAACATAGGCACTGAGCAATGCAGCAAATAGCAGCTGCCAATCTTGAGTTAAGCACTGTTTATATGTAGAATCATGCCTAGAGGCACCTAAATTAAATTTAGGCACTGGTAGGAGTCAAAACCTTAGGTGCCCCCCTACTGCCAGGGTTTTATTGGCCTAAATACTGGTGCCGAAGCACAGTTTAGAAGCCTACATGCATAAAATGCCAAAGAGCTGCCCGATTTCCACCCCTAACCATGCCTACTTTCTGGTAGGTGCTGCATTTAAGCCCCTGCCTGGAAGTTATACGCACCTACCAAATTAGGCATCTACCATCTAATTAATTGTTTTTAAATTGCTCTTTAATTGTGCTTTTTAATTAATGGCACCTATTAAGCCTAATTGAATAATTATGTGATTGTGCGTCGATCTAGGCACCTAATGTTAGACATTTTAAAAAATGTAATCAGAGTCTACGTGCAAGTCTGCCCCCGCTCTGCCCAAACTCCACCTCAGAATATGTCTACAGTTGTATCATATAAAAGTGCTATTACATGCATAACCTTGGGGTAATTTTATAAAAGCTGCTTAACACGCATAAAGGGCCTTTGTTCGTGAAATGTCTTTTATAAAATTGCCACTTAGAACAGTGATCTTCATATTTTTTTTTTTTAGTGAAGACCACTTTTGCAAAACAAACAAACCCTCAAAAAGATTGTCACTGGACAAAGTGAATAGCATAATAGGCATGGGAAAGGAGAACATAAGAATATAAGAATTGCTGCTGCTGGGTCAGACCAGTGGTCCATTTTCAAAATTGCAAAAGGTATATCTTGTTTTTTTGAAAATGGATATGTTTGTGCTCTTTGCACCTATCTGTATGAGGGGGTAGTGAAAAGTTCTCATCCCAACCAACTTCCTAATTTCTGAGTGTTATTTTGCCACTGTAGCTGAAAAAAGTGTTATTTTATTATGCAAAGTGCCAATTTGCAGAATTGTAATGTCATTTTTTGACATTGTTTCAGATCATTGATTGAACCATGTCAACGAAAAGTGTGGAATTTTCAAGTGTGGAACTCTGAGCCCTCATGAAGTTCCTATTCCTGCAGAAGAAAACTCCAAATGAAATCCATGAATGTTTAATGCAAAGACTGAGTGACAAATTCCCATCATACTCTATAGCAAACTTTCAGCATGGAGATTTCGAGACCGAAGATGCAGCAAGGTCTGGGAGTTCTCAAATGGTGTCAGCTCCTGAAACTGTTGACCATGTCCATGACATGTTTTGGCAGATCAGCAAATATTGTCTAATACAATTGCTGAGACACTACAGATACTGTATCCAGGGAACATGGGTGTATATTCCATGAGCAGTTGGGTATGCAGAAGCTGTCAACCAAGTGAGTGCCCAAATGTTTGAGCGCTGACAAGAAACAATGTTGAGTGGACACTTCAAAGTTGATTTTGCAGCATTTTCAGTGATCTGGTGCCAACTTTTTGGAATGATTATTTACTGTTAATGAAACATGGTTACACCACTATGACAATGGTTCTCCAAAGCCAATGGTTCTCCAATGCCAATGGTTCTCCAAAGCCAATGGTTCTCCAAAGCCAAAGAAATTCAAGACCTAAAAGTCAGCAGGAAAGGTCATGGCCACAGTGTTTTGAGATCAGGAAGTTATTGTAATGACTGACTATCTTCCAAGGGGCCAAACAATTAATGCAGAATAATACTGTAACTTGCTTTGCCGATTAAAGGAGGCATTGAAAGAAAAAAGGAGAGAGAAGCTGTGGAAAGAAGTTCACTTTTTGCAAGACAATGCACCTGTTCACAAGACTAGCAAAATAATGGATGTTTTGACACAGTTGGGATTTCAGTGTATAGACCATCCACCCTACTCACCAGATCTTGCTCCATCTGACTATTTTCTGTTTCCAAACCTTAAAAAGAGTATGAAAGGGTGACAATTTTGAAGTGATTTGGAGGTGATCATGGCAGTAGAGCAGTATTCTAGTCACCAAACATCAGAGTATTTTTTGGAAGGGTTACAGAAACTTCAGACACGATGTGCCAAGTGTGCTGAATGTAGGGGTGAATATGTGGAATAACTTATAGGTTTCATGGCTCCATGTCATTCCCTTCTTGGCTGGGTTGAGAACTTTTCAGCACCTGAGCCATTTTCATAAAAAACACGTCCAAATGAAAAATGCACATAGCAAGCCTTTGAGATGTAGGATGAGCCAACATTTGTAGTAGACTGACCACAGAATAATAATAATAATAATAATGATAATAACTTTATTCTTTTATACCACCATAACCAAAAGTTCTAGGGGGTTTATACTAAAAAAAGCTGGACAATCAGCGAAATACAATAACACAGTAAAAAATACATATTGTGACATTTCCATCCCTAGAGATGAACATGTCACGGGTAAATCCTGCATGAAACCTATGCCCCGACACAAGAAACCAGTGGTGAGTAGGGACTCAGAGATAGTAGAGGACAGGGCCGCCTATCCTGAGGAGCTTGAGCCCGACCATGAGCTGGAACCTCTTCTTAAGCCAGAGCCTAGTAAAAGAATAAGCTCCCTTAGAAGCAATATTGCTAATGACCTGAGAAGGAGCCAGAGAGCACCCAAACCTGTGCCCCAGCCACGTAAGGTAGGGAGTGGCTGTAACTGGTTAAAACAGCTCTCTAAGTCAGTAAAGCAGGCAGCACATGAGGACCTAGCTGATAGGACTCTCCTGGCCAAGCAAAGGCAAGGACCTGCCCAGGAACCCATGGAGTGGGAAGGTTCTGCAGTCCAGGATTCTACAGAGCAAGCAGTCCCTGAGGAAAGCATGGACATTGTTGAATGTGGAATGCCTGAAGTTGGAAGTGTGGAGCCCAATGCAGTTGCTTGCCAATAATTTGAATTTTTCTTTTTGGAATTTTTGTTGGGACACTCTTTGCAAAGAACTGTGTTGTTGGAGAAAGTTGTTTTGTTTGTATTGCACAGCAGTGGGGGCTGGGATGAAGAGCAGTGCTGTAGCTGTGCTCAGCACTGATTAAGCTGCTCCACCCCAGCTGTGATTAAGCTAGGAGAAAGCTGGTGTAAGTAGCTGTTTGTGCCTTGCTGCTGCTACAGGGAAACCCAGTGACTTTCAGAATTGGGGAGGGTTCCCCGAAGAGCTAGGTTTGGGTCTTTGTGGGTGCCATTGTGAAAGGGGACCCAGCAATTCCGTGCCCAGTCTTCAAAGGCTGGAGAGTTGCTGCTATGTAAGAAAGCCAAGCTTACAACACTTCATTATTTTCAAAAGTGTGATTGTGTGAACTGTTTTGCAAAGAGCCTGGTGAAGAACAGGACTATTTTGGTAAAAGACCAGGTCTGCAGGAAGACGTGGGACAGTGTTTGCTTTATTTATGGGGGTTTTTTCTTCTGGTTTGAAGCTGTGTGAGACTGCCAGAATAGTGACTGAGACTGATATTATTTACCTAGATTAGAACAAAACCTTAGGTTACCCACTGAACTGCATCTGGTTATTATAACTGGGGTTTTTTTTGAAAAGAGAAAGCCAGAGTGGTAATTTTGTTATCCTATTATTTTTTATAAATTAAACCATTGATAAATGTCTGAGCAGGGGTTGGTGGTTTATTGTTTGTTGTGAAGCCAAGGTACCTGATCACCATTTGGGGTCTCCCCCATTGGGAGCCACGCCAGGGACGTGCTGCCACCTGTTGGCAGTCCTCCGCAGCGTTCTTGCGGAACCAGCAGGTGACAATATATTTGTAAAATATAATTTCAATAATAAAACTCTCATTAAGTAATAAACATATTGAACAAAGTGGTCTTAATTAATTTATGAAAACAGCAATAGGATAACATAGCTTGCTGAATGCCTTTACCTAACAAAGATTGTTGCCTACCAGCTTGAAATGCTAGGGTCCTATCTAAGAAGGTCTTATATCTAGACCCATTAATTTTTGGATAAGCAAATAAGTAGAAGTTTCTAGTTTCTCTTGATGGTCTATGCCACAGTTCCTCAACCACCGGTCCGCGGACCGGTGCTGGTCCGCAGAAAATTTCTGCCGGTCCGCGCAGGGCCGGCGAGATCAAATCGGCAGTTAAATTTCCTGCCGACTGCGGTTCCTGCTGATTAATGTTCCTCCCAGCCTCAGGCGATCAAGATAGGCTGCCAACGTCGGGGCCTTCCCTCTATGAGTCTCGCCTGTTCGGAAACAGGAAGTTGAAACAAAATAGGCGGGACTCAGAGAGTGAAGGTCCCGACGTCGGCAGCGTGTCTTGATCGCCACCCCTGCCGAGTTGCTGAAGAGGGCTGCGGGGCAGTTGCAATTAGACCGGAGAGAGCTGCAGATTCAGGTGCAGGTGGAGGGAGATGGTCAGCGTGTGCGAACAAGATCTTGGGGAGCCTTCACAGTGGCTGTCTCCCCTCCCACCAGCTCTCCTATTTGCCAGGGCAGTGATTTTCTGGCAACTTCCTGCAGGCAAGTACCGAGAGCTGCTGGAAGGGGAGGAAGCCACTGTAGGAGGCTGGGAAGGTGCTGGAAAAGGGAGAGCTGTTACTGGACTTGAAGGGAGTTAGAAGGAGAGATGCTGCTGGGAGGGGAGGAGGGAAAGGGATGGGAAGAGAGTTACTGTTGGATAGAGGGAGGAGGGAAGGGAGAAGAAGGAGAGATGCTGCTGGGAGGGGAGGAGGGAAAGGGATGGGAAGAGAGTTACTGTTGGATAGAGGGAGGAGGGAAGGGAGAAGAAGGAGATATGCTGCTGGGAGGGGAGGAGGGAAAGGGATGGGAAGAGAGTTAATGTTGGATAGAGGGAGGAGGGAAGGGAGAAGAAGGAGAGATGCTGCTGGGAGGGAGGAGGGAAAGGGATGGGAAGAGAGTTAATGTTGGATAAAGGGAGGAGGGAAGGGAGAAGGAAAAAAAGGAAGGAGGGTAGGGAGAAAGAAAAAAGGAAGGAAACAGCTGGCAGGGAGATTACAGGAGGGGAAGGGGGTCAGGGTGGAATGGAGAGATCAGATGAGAGAAAGGGAAGAGAGAGGAATGAGAAAGTAGAGAGACATTGATGCTGGAAAGGGGGTCAGCAGAGAAATGAGAGAGGGATAAAAATGTTAGATCTGGTGTAGGAGAGATAAAAATGAAGAAGGCAGTGAAGCTGGAATGAATGATGTAAAAAGGAGAGAGGAGGATGGACAAGGAAGAGGGGCATAGAAAGAAGTCAGATACATATGGAAGGGGGAGAGGGCAAACATTGGATGGAACGGGCAGATGGTGGAAGGAAAAGAGTGAAAAGAAGATGAAAGCAGGAACCAGAGACGACAAAAGGTAGAAAAAAATAATTTTATTTCTATTTTGTCATTAGAATATATCAGATTTGAATTATATATCCTGCTAGAGACATAACTGGGGACTGCAGTATTCTGTTAGCATGATATTTCTATGTAGCATTCTATAATAACTTGGCTTGTTCAGTTTTCTTGATAGTAGAGGGGATATATGTGAAGGGGAGGGGAGACAGGGGTTTTGTTGGTCCGTGCTCTGTATATTTGTATTTATAAAATCACAATTGTTCAGAATATTGTTTCTTTTTATACTTTAATAAAATACGTTCAATATAAAATCATAATTGCGGCTTGTGCAGATGGGATCAGATGGTTTGCGGGGACCGAGCTCGCGGAGATGGGGCGTAAACGTGGTTTTTTAATTTTAGTCCTAGTAGTTTGCCGGTCCAAAAAATAATTATTTTATTTCTGCCGGTCCACGGGTGCAAAAAGGTTTGAGAACACTGGTCTATGCAACACAAAATGAGGAAAAAGGTAAGCTGGAGACAATCCCAATAGCTTAAAGCAGATACAGGAAAATTTGAATAATACTCTTGCCTCCAAAGGCAGCCAATGAAATAAACGATAATATGGACTAATATGGTCGATCTTTTTTAACCAAAAATCAATCGAACAGCTGTATTCTGAATTATCCTTAATTTCCTTAGAATTTTTTGGGGTGCTCCTAAATAGATGATGTTACAATAGTCTAAAATAGATAAAACTAATGCCTGCACCAATATTCTGAACGATAAAGGATCAAAATATTTTTTATGGTTCTTAATTTCCACAATGTAAAAAAGCATTTTTGTACCACTAAGTTTGTGTGTTCGGCCAGTGTTAAATGTCGGTCTAGTGTGACTCCAGGAATTTTGATAGATTTAATAATCGGGTAGTCATGACCATTAAGATGAAGCAATGGGTTTGTTATTTTGTCGTTGGGACTAGCCAAGAAAAGTTTAGTCTTTTCCATATTGAGTTTCAATTTGAAATTAATTAATAATAACTTTATTCTTATTCTTATATACCGCCAACAATCTTGCGACTTCTAGGCGGTTTACAATGAAGAGTAACTGTACAGACAGCAAGTTACAGAGTATAACAGTTAACATCTGATAGTAACAACAATAATAATAATAACAACAGTTTATATACTGCAGGACCGTGAAGTTCCATGCGGTTTACAGTGAATTAGAAAAATTCCATAAATTGAATTGAACCCTCATAGTTAGAGATTAGAGGTTAACAGTTTACAAGATCAGATTTGGGGTGGGATTACGAAGGGGGCTATTGTCCTGATTCGTTACCTAGGTATTTCGAGAACAGGTATGTTTTTAGGTGTTTCCTAAATTCACCATAGTTGTTTGTGTGTGTAATTAGTTTTTCTAAGTCTTTGCCCCATAAGGCTGCTTGATACGATAGAAGTTGTTGATGGTGTCTCTTATATTTGCATCCTCTAGCCGGTGGGGAAACGAATTTCGGGTGTGTTCTTCTCTCATGTCTGTTGGTTGGGAATGAGAAGAGGTCTGTTATATACTTAGGGGCCAGACCAGATAATACCTTGAAGCAGAGACATCCCAGCTTGAACTTCGTACGTGCCTCCATTGGCAGCCAGTGCAGGAGTCGGTAGGAAGGGGTTATGTGATCGGACTTCTTCAGCCCGAAGATCAACCTGACTGCTGCATTTTGTATCAGTTGTAGTCTCTGCATTTGCTTCCGGGAGATTGCCAGATGGGTAATGTTGCAATAATCAAGATGGCTTAGTATTAGGGATTGTACCAGAATTCTGAATGCTGAAGCGTCGAAGTATGCTCTAATGGACCTAAGTTTCCAGAGAGTAAAAAACCCTTTTCTGACTAGGGAGTCCACATGGTCCTTCATAGTTAGACCTTGGTCCAGTATTACCCCCAGAACCTTCATTGTTGGTTGAATAGGGTAGTTAAGATCAGTGGCGTACCAAGGGGGGGGCGGGGGGGCGGTCCGCCCCGGGTACCAAGCCCTGAGGGGGTGCTCCCGGTCCGGTCCAGTTACCCCCCCCTGCGCCGGGTGTCGCGTCTGGAAACAGCCTGCAGCAAGATTGCGATGCCAGAGATCTTTGCCTGCTTCGACTGTTTCCTCCGCCACGGTCCTGCCCCTCTTCTGATGTCAGAGGAGGGGCGGGACCGCGGCGGAGGAAACAGCCGAAGCAGGCAAAGATCTCTGGCATCGCGCGATCTTGTTGCAGGCTGTTTCCCCAGGGCAGTAGCGTACCAAGGGGGGCGAGGGGGAGGTCCATCCAGGGTGCCGCCTTAGGGGGGGGTGCACAGCTGGCCCGGTCCCTATCGCGCTCCTACCCTCCCAGCGAAAGCAGCATCGGAGCCATTATCGAAAAAGGTAATGGCGCCAGGCCTTGGAGCACCAAGGCAGACCGCTTCTCCCCCCTCCCAGCCGAAACCCCGCTGACCATCCTATCTCTCTCCCCCCCCAAGTGAACCTTTCTGACCCTCCCAGCGAAAGCAGCAAACCTCCCTCCAGTAGCGTCGGCTTTATCCTCCCTCTGCCGCATCACTGATGACGTCATCAGTAACGCGGCAGAGGGAGGAGAAAGCCGCGAAGGAGGTTTGCTGCTCTCGCTGGGAAGGTCGGAAAGGTTCACGGGGGGGGGGAGATAGGAGGGTCAGCGGGGGTTCGGCTGGGAGGGGGGAGAAGCGGACTGCCTCGGTGCTCCATTACCTTCTTCGGGCAGCAGCAGCGTTTACAATTCGCTGCTGTTGCCGGCTTCAGGCCTTGTTCTCTGCCGGGTCCTGCCTACTTCCAGTTTTCATGAAGACAGGACCCGACAGAGAGGAAGGCCTGAAGCGGGCAACATCAGTGAATTGTGAATGCTGCTGCTGCCCGATGAAGTTCAGGACATCAGGACATCGGGGAAGGAGCAGGGAGAAATCGGCTGCTGGCTTGGGGGTGAGGGTAGGGAAAGAATCGTGGAAGTGGAGAAATCGGCACGATGGCTTTGTGCAGGCTAGGGGGAGAGAGAAAGAAAGGAAAAAATAAAGAGGGGGGGCCAGGGGGAGAGAGAAAGAAAGGCAGAAAGAAAGAGGGGGACCAAGGGGAGAGAAAGAAAGGCAGAAATAAAGAGGGGGACCAAGGGGAGAGAAAGAAAGGCAGAAATAAAGAGGGGGTCAAGGGGGAGAGAAAGAAAGGCAGAAAGAAAGAGGAGGGCCAGGGGGAGAGAGAAAGAAAGGCAGAAAGAAAGAGGGGGACCAAGGGGAGAGAAAGAAAGGCAGAAATAAAGAGGGGGGTCAAGGGGGAGAGAAAGAAAGGCAGAAAGAAAGAGGGGGGCCAGGAGGAGAGAGAAAGAAAGGCAGAAATAAAGAGGGGAGCCAGGGGGAGAGAGAAAGAAGAAGGATCAGAAGAAGGACCAGAGACTCATGAAATCACCAGACAAAAAAGTAGGAAAAATGATTTTATTTTCAACTTAGTGATCAAAATGTGTCCGTTTTGAAAATTTATATCTGCTGTCTATATTTTGCACTATGGCCCCCTTTTACTAAACCGCAATAGAGTTTTTTAGCGCAGGGAGCCTATGAGCGTCGAGAGCAGCGTGGGGCATTCAGCGCAGCTCCCTACGCTAAAAACCGCTATCGCAGTTTAGTAAAAAGGGAGGGGGAATATTTGTCTATTTTTGTATAGTTGTTACTGAGGTGACATTGCATAAAGTCATCTGCCTTGACCTCTTTGAAAACCCGCGGAATATAAATGATAATTAACATTTTCTCTGCGTACAGCGTGCTTTGTGTTTTTAAAATTTTATTGTTGGTAGATCATTTTGACTTGGCCACAAAGGTAAGGGGGAGGGAGGGAGGGGAACTGCTGAAAGACATCTAATAATCCTTGCAGGCTTGACTGCAGGGAATTATTTTTGTAAAATCATGTTTTGTTATGTGACTGGCATTATCTAGACTTTAATTTCTATGAATGAATAGAATAAAAATGATATAAAATTACTTGCTTGTTTTTATGTGCGTGCGCTGAAGGAAAGTGGAGAGAGAGTGGGCTGAGGATGCTGAAGGGAAATGGGGAAGAGAGTGGGGAGAAGACGCTGATTTATAAATTGACAATTGTACAGAATATTGTTTCTTTTTATACTTTAATATAAACAATTCAAGGCTTGTGTGGATGGAATCAGGTGGTTTGCGGGGATGGGGACCGAGCTTAAGGGGATTAGTCCAATAAAATTGTATTTTTTTATATCTCATTATTTGTTTTATTTTTATTTGTTAATTTATAAAGTGGTGATTGTTATGTATCAGTTTTTTCAAATTTACATCTACTGTCTTTATATTTTGCACTGTATTAGAGGACATGTGTTACTGTTTTTTGTGGTGTTGCATTGTATCCAGGGTCTGGTTTCTTGGCGGATCAGTTTAACTTTTGTCTACATATTTCTATTTTTAGTTTGTGATTATTCCATTTTGGGCGAGGGTGTATCTCTGTTCTGTGTGTATGAAAAAGACATAGTTTTCAGTTGGCATTGATTACAGGACCAATTGACTGTGCGGGATCTGGCTTGTTTAGTTTTACAATATATGTGTTGGTGTTCTAGTGCTCACTGCAGTGTTTAAGATGCAGCCTTTTCCTAGGTACACTCTTGTGGTGCGATATGTAGATTGGTACTAAAAATCATATTTTTCATATAGATGGGGGGGGGTGTCAAAAAATGATGGGCCCTGGGTGCCACATACCCTAAGTACGCCACTGGTTAAGATTGTTAATGTGTAGTGATTTTATCGTGATATGTGGGTGTGGCGAGGCTATAAAGAATTTAGTTTTATCTGAATTGAGCTTCAGTTTGAATTCTGTGGTCCATTGTTCCATCAGGTTTAGCGCTTCTGTTGCTGTGGGGGTGATTTCGGAAGGAGACGTATTAAACAGGATAATGATTGTAAAGTCATCCGCATAACTGAATACTTTTATACCCCTCTGGGCCAGCTGCATGCCTAGTGATGATATATAGATGTTGAAGAGTAGTGGGGATAGTGGGGACCCCTGTGGAACGCCTGATGGGTTTCTCCATGTTTTAGAGAGGTTGCAGTTGAAGCGTACTTGATAGGTGCGGGTCGTAAGGAATCCTCGGAACCAGTCAAGTACCTCACCTCCGATGCCGATTGCGTCTAAACATTGTAGCAATTTTTTGTGATCCACCAGGTCGAAGGCCGAGCTCATGTCAAATTGCATGATTAAGGCATTATGGCCCTTGCTGAATAAGTTGCGTAAGTATTCTAGGGTCGCTGCAATCACCGTCTCAGTGCTAAACAGAGGTCTGAAGCCGGACTGGGTTTCGTGTAGTAGAGAGAACTGATCGAGGTATTCCATCAATTGGGTATGTACTAAACCTTCCATTATTTTTACGAAGAATGGAATGGATGCTACCGGTCTATAGTTGGTTACTGATGTTAGGGAATGTTTACGATTTTTTGGAATTGGGGTGATTATAATGTGACCGTTATTCATTAGGAATTTTCCGTTTTTGAACTTATTGGTCATATAACTCCACAGTGTTAGTTTAAAGTCTAATGGGGCTGCTTTCATAATGTTGGGGGGGACAGGGATCTAGAATGCAGTGTGATTTAGTATATTTGTTGTAGTGTTTTATGAAGTTATTCCATTCTAGATCCTGAAAGGAGTTCCAAACCATATCCACTGGTATTTCATTTTCATGGGCAAACAAATGGCAAACAAATGGCAAATGCGCTTTAACGTAGATAAATGCAAGGTCATGCACATAGGGAAAAAGAACCCGTTGTTCGAGTATAAAATGGGGGGGAGATTGCTGGAAGACACCGGACTTGAGAGAGACTTGGGTGTGCTAGTGGATCCATCCATGAAACCATCCGCACAGTGTGCAGCAGCCTCGAAGAAAGCCAACAGGATGCTGGGCATCATCAAGAGGGGCATATCAACCAGGACGCGGGAAGTCATCATGCCGCTGTATCGAGCGATGGTGCGCCCACATCTGGAATACTGCGTTCAATATTGGTCGCCGCACCTCAAGGCAGTTCTTGAGAGAGAGTTCAAAGGAGGGCAACGAAACTGGTAAGAGGGCTGGAAAACTTCCCATATGCTGAGAGGCTGGATAAACTGGGGCTCTTCTCTCTGGAAAAAAGGAGGCTCAGGGGGGATATGATAGAGACCTTCAAAATACTTAGGGGCATAGAGAGGGTGGACAGGGACAGGTTCTTCAGACTAAAAGGGACGACAGGTACAAGGGGGCACTCAGAGAAACTGAAGGGAGATAGGTTCAAATCAAATGCAAGGAAGTTTTTCTTCACCCAAAGGGTCGTGGACAAATGGAATGCGCTCCCGGAGGAAGTGATCCGGCAGAGTACAGTACAGGGATTCAAACAGGGATTGGACAGATTCCTGAGGGAAAAGGGGATCGTGGGGTACTGAGGGAGGTGCTGGGGTGTTGCATAAGTATAGACAGCTCACCAGGTCGTGCAGGTGCAAGGCCGGAGGGTTAGGACATTGATGGGAAGATAGGACTTCGATGAGAAACCTAGGGGGCAAGGGGGCCCCTTCTGGTGATTAAGGCAGGTCATGACCTGTTGGGCCGCCGCGGGGGCGGACTGCTGGGCGGGATGGACCTCTGGTCTGACCCGGCAGAGGCACTACTTATGTTCTTATGTTCTTATGTGTGTTGGCTATTTGATGTGCATGTGTGTTGTTTGTTGGGCAATTGTTCCTTAGGTTCATAATTTTTGAGTCAAAGTGTTGTGCTAGGTCGTCTGCTGATGGAAGTTTTGTATCGTGCATGGATTGATTGTGGCGTGTGGTATCAAATAAATTTGTAACCAGGTTGAACAGTTCTTTAGTGTTGATTCCTTTTGAACTCATATTGGATGTATGTATTTTGGATGAGTAGAATGTTTTTCGTTTTTCTTTTATCAATTGTTTGTAGTCCTTTATGTTGGATCTCCAATTGTTCCGGTCTGATATTTCTCCTGTTTTATTCCAGATCCTTTCTAGTCGTCTTACTGATTGTTTCATTTTTAATAGTTCGGAGTCGAACCATTTATTATATTTATTTGAGCGGTTCGTTCTGTTTCGTTTAGGGGCTATTTTATCTCAGATGGATGTGCTTGTTTTCGTCCACTGTTCTGTCTGAGTCATAATAGAAGATATCTGGTTTTAAATTTCAGTGGTAAAATTATTTAGAGGGATTAAAATAGAAATGTCATCTGCATATATATATATATATAATTTTCATTTAAACTCTGTAATAAATTTCCTAAAGGGGAAATGTAGATGTTGAATAAGGCAGGTGATAGTGGAGAACCTTGGGGCAGACCAGATGGGTTGTGCCATGAATGAGAATAGTTACTGTCACAAATCACTTGATAAGATCTTTTCTTCAAAAAACCTTGAAACCAGTTCCAGACCTTTCCTGAAAGTACTTTGTGTCTAAACAACTCAACAATATTTCATGATCTACTAGATCAAAGGCACTACAAAGACATAGACATCGCAGCAGAGCAGTGGGGCACCCTAGGGGCCTTGCAGTGAACTTTACATAAAAGGTCCCCGGTACACATTTCACCATGGTGAACCCTATAAAATCCATCCAAAACCTCTAGGACCCAATTGTATACCACCCAATAGCCCTTATGCCTATAGGTGCCACATATATATAGGTACAATGGGATTTGGGTAGATTTTGGAAGGCTCACAGATTCCACTATAAGTGTAGTAGGTAGAGTGAAATATAGGCCTGTCCCTTTCTCTATGGTTGACTACAATGCCCACTAACTACTCAAGGAATCTGCTTGTTGCTCTACTAGGATTGGCCATAATATCTGAAGCTGTCATACAGGCACCCCTCCCCTGCCCTCTCCTCTGTCTCCCATCTCCACATGCTCCTCCCCATCCCCTCCTGCCATGCACGCACTATTTCCCTTACCCCTTACCTCTATAACATTCCTGGCATAAGCAGCAACCCCCAAGCTGCTGTTGCGCCAGTGTTGGCTCTTCCTCATCACGGTTCCAGGAAGTGACATCAGAGGAAGAGCCAATCCTGGCGCGAAAGCAGCTTGGGGGTTGCCAGATATGTTACAGAGGTACGGGGGAAGGGAAGTGGTGTGCACATGTGGCAATTGGGGGGGGGCGGAGAAGTGGACGGGTGCCTGTGCCCTCACCAAGACGGCGCCTGGGGCAGACCCCCCTTACTACGCCACTGTATACAGGCAATTATGTGCTGTTTCATTAACATCTTTAGGGGGGGGTTGAAGGGGATCAGTGACTATTGGGGGAGTGTAGGGGGAGTCATGTTTAGGGTCAGCCCTAGGCATTTTCTAAAATGATGATTATTATAGAAAAACATTCAAGTCATAATCCCCCTTGAGATTTAGATGACTTGTGGATGAACAGCATGGAAATCCGTTTAGATAATAAGTTTTGAAAATGGCGAATTAGAAGGATTTGGCAAGAAAAGTATCCATCTGCCCCTTTCTGCCTCTTTAGAATGTTTTTCTTATTTGAAAATGAGCCCCATAGTCTGTTTCATATGTAGGGTCCTGGAAGGAATTAAGCCATTTTAATCTTTGGGCCCTAGGCATGAGTCTAGTTTGCCTATGCCTTAATCCTATTCTCTAAGAGGAATCTCTGTCCTCATGACCATGACTTCCAGCCCTGCATATGACATGGCCCTCATTATGACCTCACTCTTTCCTCCTAGCCACTCCTAAACATGATTTTGCTTCTAGTTCTACCAGAAGTGGTTTTGGTTTTGCAATTCAAACTTTTCCCCACATTATGCTGTTTCCCAGTGAAATGTCTCCTTTGCTCTGCTCTCCAGCCTTTGATTTATCCTGCTGTCGGCATAAGATCTTCTCCTCCCCCTTCCCTTTGGGAATTCAATTTTCATTCATATTTCTGCTTTGCTAGATTGGTATAGACCCTCTGCCCTACTCCATATTACTCATCACAGCAGAGAAACCAGGCCAACCTCAAGGGAAAAGGAAGGGAAAGAGGGTAGCAGGAGCCTTCAGAAACAAATTCCAGTCGTAGACATTTCTGCAAGCTGCTTGTGTGTTAAAAAAATATTTAAGCCTAGTATTCTTGCAAAGACCCTACCAAGTTTCCCATGGAAACGCATCAGAACATTAAGAAGAATCAGCTAAAGAAATACAAAATACCAAATAATGACAATTTCGGTACACGGGACCACATAGAAAAGGAATAAATATCCTTGCTCTTTATAAGTTCTACCCCTCTCCCCAACACACACATATGCGGCTTTAAAGAAGTTCTAAGTTTATTTAAAATTTGATACAAACGCTTATAAAAATTTCTAAGCGGTGTACATAATAAATTAGGGGGGGGGGGACTAAGAAAGTTATAAAAATATGACCAAGGACAAACTTAAACAGCAGACGAACAGAAACGAGGGGAAAGGGGGCAGAACTACAATGGTTTTAAGATAAGAAAGCAATGAGAGGTAAAATCGTAGGTTGGGGGACGGACAAGAGCAGCTCTGAAAAGGATCATAGCAGAAAGCAGTTTAGTGACCATTTTCTAGTGTCCCCCTCCATATTAGTTAATTCTTGCTCTTCTAGTTGTGACCTCCCCCCCCCCCCCAGCTTCCTGTGAGTGTCCCTTATATAATGCTTCCTGCTGTTTTAACTCTGGGCCCCTTCATAGCTTTCTTAGAATGAACAACGCCTAAAAACATATCTGTTCCTGAAATATCTAGGCAGCTAACCCGCACAACTCTTTCCCCTCAATAACCGATCCCTTGAGCTGTTATCACTAGCTTCCACCCTGTTAAGTTCATTCTATTTGTACCTTCTTTTAATCTTTGTAAACCGCATAGAACTTCACGGTCCTGTGGTATATAAACTGTTATTATCCTTGCTATTCTGGCCCTAAATACCTATCTTACTAACTGGACTCTACATTCAAGGCTATTTAAGGATTGCAAGTGTAACAAAAAGATTTTAACCCCCTGGGCAAACGCAAAGCCCAGAGGTGGCCTCTATAGTGCAGCTGCGGTGTCCAATGAGCTAGCCCTAGGACTGCTCTCCAGCTGAGCTGAGGGAGATGGGGATGAGAGAGGGGAGAGTTTTGGTGTAGCCCTCCCAAGCTCAGAAATGGACAGTATTGAAAAGTAATACAATAATATATTTTTTTTTTTAAAAGAATAATAATACAAGAGACATAGCATGACTATGAAATAAATTCTGGGTGTACATTTAGAAAGTAGTGGGGAAAAAGCAGAACCTACCAGATGAAGGAGCAGACAGGGAGTTCCAGGATCATCTTGGGATGAGTGGGGTATAATTCGAAAAATATAGATATGAACAAAACAAAAACAAAAAAAATCATCAGGCACTTTTTAGTAAAATAAATAAATAATAGTGGATTCTTTTCACTGAAACTGAAAGTTAAATGTTGCAGAAAAGGAAGGGATTGTGGACAGAAAACAGCAGCAGGGCGATGGGATGTCTGAAAGAACAGGGTTTGGAGCTTTGTCCGTCTTTTGGGAGGGAGGAGGGGAGAACGATCAGACAAAACAACCCAGCAAGAAAATTAAATTGCACTTTCTAACAAATTGTATTAGAGAGTAGTGCCTGTCTCTCAGCATGCAGTGTCCATTTAGGTAATTACTTCCCAGCCAGGACTGTCCAGGGTTGGGTTCCTGGCAGCCTCTCTCTGCTCCACTCAAGGACGTTAACACTCACCTAGGCCTTCTGTCTCACTGTCAATCCACCGTAGCATTTCCACTCACAAAAGACCTAGTGTTGTCCTACTAGCAGCTGTCTTTTGTTCAAAACTGGAGTTTCCCAGAAGAGGGAGAAGATAACTGAAAGGACAGAAAGGGCCGAAGGAAGGATTACAGGATGAGAGAAGGAAAGGGATTGTATATTGCTTTTTTGTGGTTACACATTCAAGCAGGTACTGATTTTGGACCAAATTCACTAAAGTCAGCGATCATCGCTAAACCTGTTTTCCCAGGTTTAGCAACGATTCCTGCTAACCAACCCGATTCACAAAACAGCCCACCACCTGTTTTTCCCCTCGATCGCCCATTTTCCTATCCGGCCATGCAAATTAGTAAAACCCCATGCAAAATAGCCAAGCGATTGATTCACTTACATTTGCTTGGCTATTTTGCATTGGGTTTTACAATCCTAAAACCCGGCTGCTGTTGGGATTTTTTCCAATTTTTTTTTAATGGCAGATATTTTGCGTGTATTACACTCGCAAAAAATCTGCCCAATAAAAAAAAGAAGAAAAGCCTCCCGACAGCGCCCCCCCCTCCCTGACAAAGCGCTCCCTCCCTGAACTCAAAAAAATGGCAGGAGGGATGCCCACTCCTGCTACCAGATGCTCCCTCCAACACTCTCCCTCACGCAAATATGGCAGGAGGGATGTCCTTTCCCTTCTGCCATCAGCCCCCCTTTCCCTTCTGCCATCAGCCCCCCCATAGCTTTAAGTCAGGAGCAGGATGGGTGCTCAGTCCCTCCTGCTCCTCCGTCAGCCGCCATCAGCAATGTGAGCCTTAGGCCACTCCCCAGTGCAACATGTGATGCACTGGGAAGGGGCCTAAGGCCCTGATTGGCTCAAGCGCTTCGGGGTCCTCCCAGGGTCACAGGAACAGTAAAATGGAGATAGAGAAAGTGCAGACAAGGATTTGGGAAAATGCCTCCACTTGCTACTGTGAGTACAGTTCGGAGGCAGCAGTAATCCTGGACTGACTTATAATTAGTTAGTTATACATACACACGTACAATTTGATATACTGCTTTCTAGTAAATGATCAGAGCAGTTTACAAAATCAGATTGAAATAAAAAGCATAAATCTAATCCCATAGTATCCCATTCACATCCCTTTAAAATAAATTATTTAAAAAGCATTATAATTCTTAATTTTGGAAAATGTCTGTCGATAATGTATTGTCTGGATAATTTTGTGTAATTGCAAAAAAGATATAATAAAAATATGCCCCCCCCCCCTCCACCTTTTACAAAACTGTAGTGCAGTTTTTAGTGCCGGCCATGGCGGTAACAGCTCCGACGCTTATAGAATTCCTATGAGCGTGAGAGCTGTTACCACCGTGGCCGGTGCTAAAAACTACGCTACGGTTTTGTAAAAGTAGGGGGGGTAAATAATGAACAATAAAAATCAGTAATTCTAAAACATTAATCTACAATCCTACCACACTCTTATTTAAGCATAAGTCAATCCCTTGCTATTCAGAAGAATGCTTCAAACTAAAGATATGGTGTACCCATACACATCTTTCTATCCTCTCAGTTTCATCAGCTGTCCTGTTTTATAATCACTTCCTATCCCTTAACCTCCGTCCTTCAATGGGTTTAAGTAAAAGATGTTCTCAGGGGAGTAGCACCAGTTGCTCAGAGACTTGGAGTGCACAAGGGGACGGACAAGGGGAGAGAGCATGACCTGAACTGAGAGAATGCCTCCATCCATTAATGAAATGATCGGTAATGTGTTCACATAGGGAGGGAGAGAGAGAGTGTGAGGGGAAAGAAAGGGGAAGCATCGGAAAAATTAAAGAACAATATTGCAGGAAGGGAGGACATGAGAGGGGGATGCTTACAATGAAAAATAAAGGAGGGGCAGAAAGGAAAGAAGGTAAAGAGACTGGGAGAGAGAAAACTTAGAAAACAAGGAGACAGGGCCAGTTTTTCCATCAGGTAGTCTTGGTGGTGCCTAACATGGTACAATTTGGGGGATGGCACCAAGAATACTGTAGAGGCCACTATCCAAATCCCAAGCAGCAAAACGTAGCCTTCTGTTTCCTCCTCCAAACCCTCTTCTCCCCAGGCAAGAAATAGAAGGGAAGAGGGGTGAGACTGGAGTGGATAGAGCAGGAAACCAAGAACCATGCCACTCTCCAATGCAGTCCCTCCCCTGTTATCAGCAGAGAACCCTTAGTCCCTTGCCCCCCCCCCTTCCCTTACCGCGGTCCCGACAAACCTGCTGACTCTAGCAGCGTCTGCAGCACTCTACACATGCTGCTTCGTGGCCTTCTACTATTCTGATTTACTCTGGTATGTCCCTGATGACATCATCAGAGATACGGCAGAGCAAGTCAGGACAGTAGAAGGCCCCGAAGCAGCGTGTGTAGAGTGCTGCAGACAGATTTGGAGTCTGGACCGCGGGAAGGGAAGGGGGGGGGCCGGTCAGACGTCGGGAAGGGATGGGAGACCGCAAAACACTTACTGTTTGCCTGAAAGAGCAGGGAGTCCAGCGCTGGCGGCCAGTCCTGCCGCGAGTGTAGTTAGGTGCTGGAGGGCTGGGGACTCGCGCATGCGCACTCCTGCCACCACAGACATACACCTCACAGATCAGGGAAAATGGAACACGCAGGTAGGAGTGCGCATGCGCAGCTAAGGTTTTATTATATAGGATGTGGAGGGGCATCTAATATGTGGAGGGGCATTTGTGATATGACATCCAAATCCAAGTTTGGATGTTTTGCGGAACATGCACAAAAATCCAGCAGTGACCATTTCTGAAATTGAGAAATGTCTTTTTGTTTCAAAAATAGGCGTTTCTCAGATGTGCTTGTCCGCAGTGTGTCTATCTTTTGGAACTATCTTCAAAAAAAAAAAAATGTCCAAAAGAAAAATACACAAAACAAGCCTTTGGGATGTAGGAAAGGTCAGCATTTTTAGTAGTCTGGCCACACAGACATCCCAGCAGAGCAGTGGGACACCTTAGAAGATGGCCCTGCAGTGAACTTCACATAAAAAGGCCCAGGTATACAACTCACCATAACCCCCTTATAGAATATGATGAGCCCTACAAAACTGACCCAAAACCTACTGGGCCCAACTTTATATCACACCAATAGCTTTTATGCCTGTAGGTGTCACCTATGTGGAATATGGTATCACCCAGTGGAATATGGGTGGGTTTTGGAAGGCTTACGTATTCCACGGTAAATGTAGTAGTTAGAGTGGGATATGGCCCAAGACCCCATCTCTTTGGTTGACTACATTGCCCACTAGGTAGGGTTAACAGATGTCCGGATGTGAGGACATGTCCGGGATTTTGGACAGCTTTTCAAAACCCTGCACTTTGGGTTTTGAAGATTCCAGCATTGGCATGGCATCCACAAACGCGCAGATTCAATGCAATGACATCTCACGCACCTGCGTGATGTCATCGCGTTGCATCTTCGCATAGCATCTGCGCATGCACGAATGCCGTTCCAATGCATGAACAGGATAAGGGGGGTGGGGCTGGGGACAGGATGGGGCGGGACACAGGCAGAACTGGTCAGGCCTAGGGGGCGTGGCTATGGGTCCAGATTGTCCTTCAGTAACCCTATCACTAGGCTCCCTGAGGAACTGGCTTTCTGCTCTACTAAGACTGGCCAAAACATCTGAAGCTATCATTCAGGCAGTTATGTACTGTTTCATTCACATTTATGGGGGTGGGAGGGGTCAGTGAACACTGGGGGGGGTGTCATGTATTTGTAGGGGGGTAATGAATTTATCCCACCCGTGGTCATCTGGTCATCCAAACATCCAAATTGTGCCATGGACATTTTCTGAAATGTTTGATTATTGCATAAAATGTCCAAACTATAAGCTTTCCCTAGCCCCACCCAACCACATCTGTACCCTGCCCCCCTTGAGATTTAGATGCACTCTGGACAACTACCATAGATATCCATTTACAAAATATGTTTCAAAAAAAATAGCGAATTGGAAGGGTTTGGAAAGAAAAATGTCCATCTGCCCTTTTATGCCACCTTGTGGACGTTTTTCTTTTTTGAAAGTGAGCCCCATAGGCACTTATTCTGTATTTGGTGAGGGTTTTTTTTTTCTATGCCCTTTATGTTTTTTTTGTTTTTTAAAAATAAGTTTCACTAGACTAATATACAATATAGTTTCTGTGTAAGAATCTGTAGAATTTCAGCTTGTTTTGTTTTCCTATTAGTAGGTGTATTCATCTTCTAGGGCAGTGTTCTTCAACCTTTTTACACCTGTGGACCGGCAGAAATAAAATAATTATTTCGTGGACCGGCAAACTACTAAGACTAAAATTTTTTTTAAAACCATCGCCGCCCCATCCCCGCGAGCTCGGTCCCACAAACCATCTGATCCCATCTGCACAAGCCTCAAATAGTTATGATTTTATATTGAACATATTTTATTAAAGTATAAAAAGAAACAATATTCTATACAATTGTCATTTTATAAATACAAATAATACAGGACAAAGATCAACAAAAACCCTGTCTCCCCTCCCCTTCACATATATCCCCTCTACTATCAAGAAAACTGAATAAGCTAAATTATTACAGAATGCTACACAAATATCATGTAACAGAATACCACAGTCACACATGACAGGAATGGTTTTAGGGAGTAGAACTAGGGCAACTGCCCCCTGGTCAGAGAGAGCCCTAAGCCAGCTGGAAGCTAAAGAAGTAGTAGTGCCTGGGCTTTGCACTCCCCAGTTATGTCTAGCAAGATACATATTTCAAATCTGATATATTTGAATCACAAGATAGAAATAAAATTATTTTTTCTACCTTTTGTCATCTCTGGTTTCTGCTTTCATTGCCTTTTCACTCTCTTCCATCCTGCGTCTGCCCTAAGAACATAAGAACATAAGAATTGCCACTGCTGGGTCAGACCAGTGGTCCATCATGCCCAGCAGTCTGCTCACGCGGCGGCCCTCTGGTCTAAGACCAGCACCCTAACTGAGACTAGCCCTACCAGCGCATGTTCTTGTTCAGCAGGAACTTATCTAACTTTGTCTTGAATCCTTGGAGGGTGTTTTCCCCTATAACAGCCTCTGGAAGAGCGTTCCAGCTTTCTACCACTCTCTGGGTGAAGAAGAACTTCCTTACGTTTGTACAGAATCTACCCCCTTTCAACTTTAGAGAGTGCCCTCTCGTTCTCCCTACCTTGGAGAGGGTGAATAGTGTTTTTATCTACTAAGTCTATTCCCTTCAGTATCTTGAATGTTTCGATCATGTCCCGTCTTAATCTCCTCTGTTCGAGGGAGAAGAGGCCCAGTTTCTCTAATCTTTCGCTGTACGGCAGCTCCTCCAACCCCTTAACCGTCTTAGTCGCTCTTCTCTGTACCCTTTCGAGTAGTACCGTGTCCTTCTTCATGTACGGTGACCAGTGCTGGACACAGTACTCCAGATGAGGGCGTACCATGGCCCGGTAACCTTCTCTGTCTCTTCAGTCCAGCATCTGCCCCTTCCATCTATCCTCCTGCTCCCCCCCCCCAATTTGGTCTGGCATCCATCATCTTCCTTCTGTTCCCCTCATGGTCTGGCATCTCTGTCCTTCCCTCCCCCCTGTGGTTTTTAGCATCTCTCTTCTCATTTCCTCCACTCAGATCTGATATTGTTCTCTGCTCTCTCTTCCCTTTTCTTCTCTGGTCTTCCTTCTCTATTTTCTGCCTCCATCTAAATTAAATTATTTCTTACTATTTAGTCCTGTTTCCCTCTTTTCACTGTGTCTACCCACAGCTTGTCACCCCTTTCCCTCACCCCTCCATTATCTTACTATTTTCTTCCCCCTTTATTTATCTCCTTCCATCCAGTATGTGTTCTTTCCCCACTTCCATTCAGCATCTGCTCTCCCCTCTCAACTGACATCCATCTGCCTTCTGCTCTCTCTCCCTTCTTCTCACTTCCATCATCTGTCCCCTTCTCTCTCTCATCTCCTCCATTCCATCATCTGCTCCTTCTCTCTCCCCCCCCAACTTCCATTATCTGCTCCCTTCCCCTCACCTTTGCGGGTCACTTTCTTTCCCCTGAGGTGGCTCATGTCAGAGGGGAAGCTTTGGCCGAGCAGAACCGCTTGCAAGGAACAGTGGAACTTACTTGATTGATGTCGATGCTGGGGCCCGTTGCCGTTTGAAGAAGAAGAAGAAAAAAAAAAAAAGGTGGAAAAAAGGGACCTGCAAAGGCGAGAGGAAGGGAAACCTTCAGGACAGCTGCTCTTTGCCCTCCTTCAGTGACCCAAGAATCCAGACCAGCAGCGGCAGCTCTGTATATTTTTAACTTCGGCACAGAGCTGCCCCTAATCAATAGTTTAGCGCGGTTTCATGAGGCAGCTTCGGGGCCTTTGCTAGGCCGGCCCGCTTCGATGATGCGATGTGGGCCGGCCTAGCAAAGGCCCCGAAGCTGCCTCATGAAACCGCGCTAAACTATTGATTAGGGGCAGCTCTGTGTCGAAGTTAAAAATATACAGAGCTGCCGCTGCTGGTCTGGAGGTGCGGAGACAAGGCAGGAGGCAAACGCGGTGGAAGGCAGGAGTCCCGGCGAAGGCAGGAGTCCCGGCACCGCGACTGCAACAGGAAGTTGCAAGTCAGCTGACGCCGGCCTTTCGTTGCGGCGGGGACCGAATCCTTCGCGGACCGGCAAGATTTTTTTGCGGACCGGCACCGGTCCGCGGACCGGCGGTTGAAGAACTGTGTTCTAGGGCACTGGTTTTAGTGAGGTATTTAATAAAATTTGGAGCCCATTGACTAAATTTGTAAAAACCTAATAATGTATTTTCATCATATCTCTTCTTTTCTTTGGTTTATTCATCTTTAAACATCCAGGGGGGTGGGGGGTTGGAGGGAGGGGAATAAATATTGATAGTGATATTTGGTAACTTTATTCTTTATTTGCATTGTATATTATGATATTATAATATGCAGGAAAATGAAATTATTGAATGATATTTATGTTACCTGTATAGAAGTGGAATATGTGGAATATCTTTTGTTCTTTCATTTGTATGACACTGTTTTTGATTAAAAATCAATAAAGAATTTTAAAAAAACCCAAAACCCTGTCCTGGGGAATCCCTAGTCAGTCAAATTTTCTGGATATTCACAGTGAATAAAATATAAGAAAGATATATGCAATGGAGGCAGGCCATGCATATTTATCTCATGAATATTCATTGCAGATATCCTGAAAATCTTAAATTGTTGTACATAATTAATCTCAGCTGTCCAACCAAATTATTCCACAACTGTACCCCTGCTACTGAAATGGACTTTTCCCTAGTACAAGCAGAATTTATTTGCATTTCATCCACAATCGCATTGCCACCTTTGATCTCAAAGATAGACGTGGACAATACAGTGGCATAGAGGGGCATAATCAAAAGAAATGTCTGTCGATTTGGACGTATGGCGCTAGACAATCAAAGTCAATGTCCATTCTCGAAAAATACATCTAAAATATTTTATTTTGAAAATTGGCTATCTGGATGTCCATGTCAATGATTTTCCAGACCGCTAGTACATCTGTCTTTATACCACATTCTCGAGCAAAATTTCGTCCAAATCCTAAATGCCCAGACCAAGACCATTTGGACATGGGAGGGGCCAATCTTGTAATGGACTGGCCACCCAGACATGGCAACAGAGCAGTGGGGCACCTTACAGGGCACTGCTGTGAACTTCACACAAAGGGTGCCACATAAACATCTCACCAGAACTCCTATATAGGTTATGGGGAGCCCTCCAAACCTACTATTTATTTTAAACATGTATATTCCGCATATCCCGCAATTCAGAGTACAATAACACATCCAAATGAGAAATCACAAATTACAGCCTTCACATACAACACATATCAATAAGACAGCAAAACAACATGATACAATAAACATATTACAATGCAACCAAGAAACATATAACAATACTACCGACAATGAACAACACAAACAGACAGAACTACTTATTTGCTGCTACTTGACTGCGACTTGGCGGCTGGTTCATTACTCGCTGTTACTGATTGCAAAAGCACGCACGAACAGAGACGTTTTCAGCTTTTTTGTAAACTGTAAAATCGAAGCTGCTTGCCTAAGATCCATAGAAAGTCTGTATCCATCTGTCTACAACCCCAGTAGCCCTTACGGCTGCAGGTGCCACCAATATGGCAGTACAGTAGAGTTTGGAGGGGTGCACATGTTCCACCACACATGTAGTGGTTAGAGTGGCTTATGGTTCATTAGCCCATCCCCCTGGCTATTTAAGAGACCTGTGTGCAGCTCTAGTAGGCTTTCCTTTACTAGGTGTTGATGTTCTGGAGGCAGGTATGTACATTTTTATTCTGATCTTTGCGGGGGTGTGAGGGGATCAGTGAACACTAGGGGAGTGTGTGTGGGTTTTTACTTTGTCTCCGCAGTGGTTATGTGGTCACATTGAATACCTTTTGGGCACTTAGACCTGTTTTTACATCATCTAACTCACAATGTATAAGTTCCATCCAGGAAGTCTCTTAAAACCTTTGATTATCCCTATAGATGACTAAATCTAGGTTGGCCCACATCCCGCCCTAACCACTTCTTCAGATACTCATCTTTTAGCTCTGGGCATCCAGCGGCATTCTGAGGCCTACAAAATGCCTGGATATGTCCAAAAAATAGGTTTCATTATCAGCACTTGGACGACCTGTCTTTTAGTGGCATGGAGGGATTCCCTCTTAGAACGTGTGTGTCAATATGTTGATGTCCATCTTCAACCTTGTTTGGTGGTGGTTACATCTTTATTGAAGGACACTACCCATTTCTTGAACTTACTTACCAGCTGGGAGCCAAGGATGTCTGAGGTCACCTTTTTGGTGACGATTGATGTAGCCTCCCTATACACCTCCATTCTCAAAGATGAGGCTCTGGGGGTGGTGTCACACTGTTTGGATACATTACCTCTCCCACAATTGGTCCCCCCTGACTTTTTGGTTAGACTTACCTCTCTGGCTATGAAGATGAATTATTTTGTTTTCGAGGGCCAATTTTTTATGCAACAATCTGGGGTGGCCATGGGTGCTACCTTCACGCCCACAATTGCCAACCTATATATGGAGTATTTCGAAGAAAAATATGTTTATTCTTCTGTGTTTTTTCAATCTATGGTTGGATGGGCTCGATTCATAAATGATATTTTTTGTCTGTGGTGTGGGTCCCTGGAGGAGTTAATGTCATTTCGTGATTACTTAAATGCGTGTCATCCTGCATTAAAGTTTGATTTGAAGTTTCATCATAAGAAGATTGCCTTTTTGGATGTGATGATTGAGTTATCTACTGGGTCGCTGTGTAAGACGGTCTATGTGAAGGAGACTGATCGTAATACTATTCTACAGTTTGACAGTATGCATCCTTACCCGATGAAGACCAGTATCCCTTTCGCCCAATTTCTTCGTTATAGGCGCATTTGCAGCTCAACTCCTGAATTTCTACTGCAGTCTGCTACCTTACAGGACAAATTGTTATATAGGGGATATCCGGCGCAAGTAGTAGTGAAAGTGCGGAAAAGAGCCCTGTATAATCATCGGGAGGCTTTATTGGAATATCGTACTGCACGGTCTATTCAAGATAGGGTCCCCTTTGTGTCTACTTTTAATCATCTATCCAGGAGATCTCAGGGAGTAATTCATCGACACTTACCTAACATAAGAACATAAGCAGTGCCTCCGCCGGGTCAGACCATAGGTCCATCCTGCCCAGCAGTCCGCTCCCGCGGCGGCCCAACAGGTCACGACCTGTCTGAATCACCAGAAGGGGCCCCCTTGCCACCTTGGTTTCCCATTGAAGTCCTATCTTCCCATCGAAGTCCTAACCCTCCGGTCTTGCACATGCACGACCTGGTTGGGTTTCTATACTTATTACCTGGTTAGCTTTCTATACTTTTGCTATATCCCAGCACCTCTCTCAGTATCCCATGATCCCTTTATCCCTCAGGAATCCGTCCAATCCCTGTTTGAATCCCTATACCGTACTCTGCCTGATCACTTCCTCCGGTAGCGCATTCCAAGTGCCCACGACCCTTTGGGTGAAAAAAAACTTCCTTGCATTTGTTTTGAACCTATCTCCCTTCAGTTTCTCCGAATGCCCCCTCGTACCTGTTGTCCCCTTCAGTCTGAAGAATCTGTCCCTATCCACCCTCTCTATGTCCCTCATGATCTTGAAGGTCTCTATCTTATCTCCCCTGAGCCTCCTTTTTTCTAGAGAGAAGAGCCCCAGCCTATCCAATCTCTCGGCGTATGGGCAGTGTTCCAGCCCTCTTACCAGTTTCGTTGCTCTCCTTTGGACTCTCTCAAGTACCGCCATGTCCTTCCTGAGGTACGGCGACCAATATTGAACGCAGTATTCCAGATGCGGATGCACCATCGCTCGATACAATGGCATGATGACTTCCCGCGTCCTGGTTGTTATGCCCCTCTTTATGATGCCCAGCATCCTGTTGGCTTTTTTCGAGGCTGCTGCGCACTGTGCAGATGGCTTCAGTGATGCATCCACCAGCACACCCAAGTCTCTTTCAAGTCTGCTGTCTCCCAACAATGCCCCCCCCAATTTGAAGTTGAACAACGGGTTCTTTTTCCCTATTTTGCAATTACATCCTAGCCTGCAACATCTCAGGATTTTATTTTCATATGGGCGTAATCAAAATTTGAGTAACATTTTAAGTCCAAGTACTTTGAGACCTGTTTTGTCAGATTCACAGATAGTGACTCCAGGGGGTCACCATTGTTGTGGCCATTGTTCAGTGTGCTCCATGATGATTGTATCTGATGTGTTTATTCATCCTCAGACTGGTCGGGTGTTTAAGCTACGCCAGTCCACCTCATGTTTGACAGAAGGGGTGATATACATTATTGTTTGTTCCTGCTTGAAAATATATGTGGGGCACACATATCGACAGAGATCAGATTGATTGAGCATAGATCTTGCTTAAACACTCGGCGTATAAAAGAGCCTCTTGTAGCACACTGTCTGGAGTCCTGTCATGATTTTGGATCTTTACAATGTACTGTGATTGAGCAGGTGGTTTATTCTACTCGCCGTGGTAACTGGGACGTCTCCTGTGGCAGAAGGAGCAAAGGTGGATCTATCTGTTAAAATCGGTGCAGCCTGATGGATTGAATGCCCGGATTGAGTGGGCGGCTTTCTTTGGGTCCTGAAGGTGACTGGATTGGTGGATGTCAGCAAGGGGAGGAGTTTGTGCTGCTTTTTCAGCGTGTGTGCTTTTCTGTTTTTCCTGCACCTTTTTTGTGATTCATGACGTGTTGGGTGTACTAGAGGAGCACCGAAGGATCCGTGGACTGGCAGATGAAGCCGTGTGGATACCCCTGACGCAGCAAGAACTGGCGAAACGGGAGATTCCCCGTCGGGTACTCTAGCTGCTGTGTTACTACGCTGGATTGAGACATATCTGAAGGATTGTAGCAGCTAAGTGGTTTTTTTGACCTAATGCTATGATTTCGGATCGCTGTGCCTTTGGGCCCTGTTGCCACATTTCTTTTCACGTGTGGGGTTATGTACCCCTGGTGCTTTTGAACTTTGACTTTGCAAGCTATTACAGTGCTTTTCTTCACCCTACCGGTTTGTTTGTGTAGGAGTGTGTGTGAAGTGGAGTTTTTTGCCAAATGAAGCTGAACTGAGGCTTTTTCTCCACTTCTTTTGTTGTTTTTTGTTTGATTGAGTGTTTCTCCTGCTGTGGATGGTTGGGTGAATGTATGTTTAAGCCTTTTAGCGTTGCTGAGCAGGTTCGTTTGTTCTGTGTGGGGTTGTGTTTGAGTTATTTATTAGATTTGAACCCACAACCCCAGGGTGCTGAGGCTGTAGCTTTAACCACTGCGCCACACTTTCCCCTAATGTAGCGGTCTAATGCAGTGTTCTTCAACCGCCGGTCCTTGGACAGGTGCCGGTCCGCAGATATTTTCTGCAGGTCCACAGGGCCAGCACATCCATCGGGTCCAAGACAGCGTTCTTCAGGCTGCAGGTCCACAGTGCGATCAATGCGGCATATTCAGGCTGGCTCCCTGAGTGCTGCAGTGCACAAAGCCGTGAGAAAAGGCTCCTACCCGCATCCTGCGCCTGAACCGGAAGCCTTCTCTCTGGCGTCGCAACATCAGAGGGAAGGCTCCCAGATGAGGCGCGTCCCGCTGCCCACAGCTTTGTGCAATGCAGCACTCAGGGAGCCGGCCGAAGACGCCGTGTTGATCGCACCGTGGACCGCCCGGAAATAACACCAGGAGGCAGGTCAGAAGGCAAGGCACACGGAGGGAGAGAGACAACAACGGTAAGGGAAAAGCTTTTATTTTGGTTTTATTTAGTGATTGATTTGTCTGTTCAGGATTTTATTTAGGGCTCCTTTTACTAAGGTGCGCTAGCGGTTTTAGCACGCGCGCTAGACGCCTCCATAGAGCTTGCGTTAGTATTTTTCATTTAGTGTGTGGTTTGCGCGCAATAATCTTCAGAATGTGCTAAAAACGCTAGCGCACCTTAGTAAAAGAAGCCCTTAATGATTGATTAGTCTGTTTTTTTTTTATTTAGTGATTGATTTGTCTGTTCAGGAAGAAATACATTTGTTTCTTTTCCTCTGGGGTTGTACTGCTTGCAGAGTCTTGCCTCTTAGGGGTTGTATGTAAATATTAGTACTTTTAGTTTTGGTCCTGCATTTGCATGGGGTTATCTGTTTATTGGTAGGAATGAATGTTGAAAAGTATACAGTGTGCTTTGTGTATTTTAATTTTGTGGTTAACCATTATGTGTTGTTAATACAATTATATTGTGTGTATATATGAAAAATGAATGGAAAAAATGGTGTTACAATTAGTATTATTATGGAGGCGGGGTCTGGGGCGGAGACTGAGTGGAGATGGACACGACTTAGCCCAGTGATCTTCAACTACCGGTCCGCGGACCGGTGCTGGTCCACAAAATAATTATTTTATTTCCGCCGGTACATAGGTGTCATAAGGTTGAAGAACACTGGTCTCATGTATATTCATTAGGGATATCCTGAAAACCTGGACTGCTTGGAGCCTTCAAGCATTCAACTTGGACAAGCCTGATGTATCTGAAGAGACTCACAATGATCCCTTAACACAGTGGTTCCCAACCCTGTCCTGGAGGACCACCAGGCCAATCAGGGTTTCAGGCTAGCCCTAATGAATATGCATGGAGCAGATTTGCATGCCTATCACTTCCATTATATGCAAATCTCTCACATGCATATTTATTAAGGCTAGCATGAAAACCCGATTGGCCTGGTGGTCCTCCAGGACAGGGTTGGGAACCACTGCCTTAACAGCACTGGCCTCAACGACCTCTTCCCTGTGCTTAAAAGAAAGATAAAACACCTTATTAAGTGGGGATAGGCTTCATCAAGATTTTCAATAATTCCATCTGGTACTTTCTGAAAAGGTAAATATGGAGAATTAAGCACCTTGATGTGAAGGTGCCTCAACTTATTTTACCTCTGTTCCAACCAAGTGTGTAGCCATGGGAGGGCATGAGCCTGTACACTTCTGGCTCAGGTCCAGTGGCAAATATCATTTGACATTTTATCAAATGTAAATAAGAAACCTGGTGTAGCTGGCAGAATTCCCCAAGCCCTGCTGGCTGAAGAGATCCTCAGCGCTTGCAGCTGCTAATGCCAGCACCCTGTTCTTGTATGAGAACTAAGCATTTGTGAAGTGCTGGCTGCTGACTGTCATGGTCTTCTGATAGCCCAGGGATTTGGGCTGAAGATATCTTCAGGAGGCAGAACTTGGGGATCCCCAACAGCCAAGCTATTCCTTTTTCATGTTTGGTATGAGTGAGCAGGGGAGGGAGCATGGTGCAGAGAGATGTTTCATGCTTAGCGAATGACACAGGGACAAATTTGTCCCCGTCCCCGCAGGAACTTAATTTCCCCATCCTGTCCCCATGAGTTTTGTTACTGTCACTGCCCCATTCCTGTAAGCTCTGTCTTAACCACGCAAGCCTCAAACACTTATGATTTTAAAGCGTTTAAGGCTTGTGCAGATCAGGATGGAGCCTGCAGGAATAGGGCAGGGACAGGAAAATAACTCACGGGGACAGGACAGGAAAATGAGTTCCCACGGGGATGGGGAAAAATTTGTCCCTGTGTCATTCTCTACAGTCATGCCCACCTATTCTACCCATTGGCCTATCAGCGTGCACCAAATCACAATTTTCTCCACTCCAATTTTCTTTCACAGTTTCTTCTATCCTGCCCAATTGATTTACCATCCCAGTCATGAAACTTTCACATCGTCCAACTTGTTACTCACATCCAGCTTCATAATGACCTATCTAAAATATGTCTAGAGCTAGCATATTTTTTGTGTGTGGGTCCTCGGGAGTGGAATAAGCTTCCGGGATATTTACGACAGCAATCAAGTTTGAGTAGTTCTAAGAAAATGTTGAAGAAACACCTCTTCTGTAAGATGAAATGTGAAACTTGATTTATAGTTTTTTGATGCGAGGTGCTGGTAGCCTCTTTGCAATTTTAGGAGGCTTTACATTATCATTATTATGTTATATTGATCTTCTATTTGTTGTATTGTATTTGATTCTGTTTGTGTATGTATTTTATTGTGACCCGCCTTGGGAAAGGTGGGGTATAAATAAATAAATACCATATTGATTCCAAGATTATCTCACCATGTCTCTCTAAAATCCTCTTCTCAAAAATTCAGCAGTCCTACCTTGAGTGTGGTATTCAAGGTGGTTGCTCGTCTGGCAACAGGGTCTCCAGGATATTCAAATATAGAAACAGAGAAAAATATGGTCTATCAGTCTGCCTATCCATGCCAACTACTATTCCTTCCTCTTATGTGCTTGTCCCAAGATTTCTTGAATTAAGATACAGTCTTTGTCTCTACCACCTCAACTGGGAGACCATTCCATGAATTCACCATCCTTTCCATGAAGAAGTATTTCCACAGGTTACTCCTGAGTCTGTCCCCTTTCACTTTCATCCTATGCTCCCTCCTTTCAGAGCTTCCTTTCAATTGAAAGAGATTCATATTTTCTCTCTTCCATCTTTCTTCCAAAGTATATAAATTGAGTTATTTTAAGTGTCTCCCCATGGTGATGGTGCAGCCTCCACAGCTGTACACAGCACTCTAATTGAGGTCCCACCAGAGACTTATACAGAGGCATTATCATGTCCTTTTTCCTGCTGGTCATTCCTCTCCTTATGCACTCAAGCATCCTTCTGGATTTTGCCATCACCTTTACTAGCAGTTTGGCCATCTTAAGTCTAATGAGACTTGACATTGCGAGACCAAACCAAACTTCCAGCACCATATGACTCAAGCTTGCAGAGAGTTGTGTCACAGTGGGGAAGCAGGGATTCCACTGCGTCTTCTACAGCTGAAGTCAGGTTAGGGGAAAGAGACTGGGTGAAGACTTGAGGGGAAATGGAGAGATTCATGAGAGAGAGCAAGAGAGACTGGGTAAAGATGGGGGGGGGGGGTACAAGAGAGAGAGAGAGAGAGGCTAGGGAGGGGGGCAATGCACCATTGTATGTTGCTACTATTTGACAAAACATGCAGCAAACTAGAATGGTGTGTGTTTTGGCCCTCTAAATACAATATAAAATGAAGACCTTGAGAGAAAAAGGTTAGACAAGCATGCCCTAAATAGTATCACTCCTTTGGGTTTTTGCTACTGTTTGGGACTCTGTCAGGCACTCGTGACCTGTACTGGCCACTGTTGGAAACAGGATACTGGGCTAGATGAACCCGCGATTTCATCCAGTTGGGCAACTCTTTATGTTCTTATGAAATACCACTTCAATCAGAATATTGCAACAAAGAGGTATGGCCAGTTCGTAAGAGTTGAGAGGATTAAACCCAGATCTTACCTGTCTCTGTATCCATTCCAGAATATAACAGAAAAAAACAAGGCAGGATGCTGGAGGCAAGAGAGAACTGCTCAGTCATATAATCCAGCCATCTTCCATCTCGCACTAAAAGTAATTTTGTAGTGCGTCTAGATAGGTTACCTTACACATATTACATTTTATAAACTTCAGAAGGTCTCTTTTGCATGATGCAAGTACTATGGTGAGCATTAACAGTAAACCTTTAAAGAGTGATATACTCCACATACTCAGACATAGACATGAGATTCATTACTGTCAAGGAATGTGCAAAACTGACCCATTTGGCGACATTACCTCCAAGAAAAATCTGAGCATCCTGCAGACTGGATCCCTCCATTTTATAGACTCGCTTTCTTCAAGGTGCAGCTTAGAAGAAAAGAGCGAAGACGCCTATCCACTCTAAATGCAATTTCCAGACTAATTACATTTTTTTTTTTTTTAATAACAACACTAGAATGACCACAGCATCTTTCTTTTTTCAAATGCAAATTTCTCCAGGCCTTGTGAGATATAGGGCTATGTTTTCTTATCTCCGTCTCTGTATTATGCTAATCTGTACATCAGCAGTTACCAGCACCCTGATAGGAATTCATACAAACATGCATACATGTGTGTGTGTGTTTTTCTGGGATGTTTTCAGTTTTGGTGCACTACAAGTCAGAGCTGACAATGGGTCATCTTTTGTGAACTGTGACCCATCACACTTTTGACCCATGACCCACAGTGCATTTTCTGGGCTCCAGACATAGAGCTCCTTTTACTAAGCTGCGATAGCGGTTTTAGTGCGTGCTTAGCGCATGCTAGACAACGCCAGCATTGAGCTGGTGTTAGTTCTAGCCGCGTAGCGTGAGTTTAGTGTGCGCTAAAATCCTGCATGCGCTAAAAACGCTATCACAGCTTAGTAAAAGGAGCCCATAGTGTCAGTAGATAAGACTACAATTGATGAATATAAGCCTTTTGCTAACTGGTACTACATTGTTAACTACCAAACTAGTTCTAATTGTGACAGCAACGGTGCAAGTTCTCTTCTTGTTTTATTATTTATGATCACTGTATGTAATTTTCATTTATTCATAAATGACAGAAATATACACATCACAAAAGTAATGGTCACAGTGCTACTAATGAGAGTTGTGTGTCATGGGACTTGCACTAGTACATGACTATTTCATGTACTGTCTGTCTAAGCCAGTCACTATTCCAAAATCAGTTGATCAGCTTATTTTTATACTCCTCAAGCACAATCAAAGTAGCCTCAACATTTTCAGGATACATGCTACTGCATTGTTGGCATAATTATGTGTCAAAAAGATCCAATAATGAGGCAAAATCAGTCTAAGAGTTCTGAGAGTGTGGAACGCCAACTAAACACACCAAAGCCACTAAATAATAATAATAATACTGATAATAATAATAGTGATAACGATGAAGGAGGCAACCTCAGTGTGGAGGATCAGCAAAAGGAGACAAACTCCAGCGCTTTACACTGAGGGCAAAGGTACATCACCTCTGCCTGCACACCATCATCGGTTGCCTCCGTGTGCAAAACTCATACTGGGGTAGGGTTCTCAGAGTGTTTTTCTGCTATTTTTTCACACCTAACCTTAATATACTTTATTGTGATTTAGCACTTATGAGTTTTGCACACGGAGGCAACCGATGATGGTGTGCAGGCAGAGGTGATGTACCTTTGCCCTCAGTGTAAAGCGCTGGAGTTTGTCTCCTTTTGCTGATCCTCCACACTGAGGTTGCCTCCTTCACTGTTATCACTATTATTATTATTTAGTGGCTTTGGTGTGTTTAGTTGGCGTTCCACACTCTCAGAACTCTCAGATTTTGCCTCATTGTTGGATCTTTTTAAGCATCTGTGGCAAGTTTTGAGGAGTCTGTTTGTGAATAATTATGTGTCAAGCATTGAATGCGCTGAAGTGTCTTTCACATTCAACTGAAGATGCTGGAATTACATAGAGTCGTCTTGCAACGGTGATCCCACCACTTCGGCAGGTCAAAGTGAAGCTGAGGTGGGTTCGCTTCTCTCTCGTAATCTCTCATTTCATCATTGACTATCTGTTCCAGTGTGCACCTGGATACTTGGCTCATGTTACTGGCATTATACATATACAATAAACACAAGACGCATAAGAATAACAATATTTTCCAAACATTTAGAAAAACTCTACGTGATGTGCACTTATCTGCTATTTCTTCTCCAGTCCTTGCAAATCAAAACAAAAATGACTGAGAATTATTATGGTACCTTGTCTCTGAACTTATGCACCATGAGAATTGATCAACCTTCAGCTTCTTGCATAAAGGTTCCAGTGGTGTGCTCAAGTTGACATCTGTAACATATTCTGCAGAAGCTGAGGATGCTTCAGTAATATTATCTGCAGTTGAGCTGGTCAATTCAGTGGCTAGCATGTGAAGGGAGGACTTCGCTTGTTCAAAGAACCCTTGGCAATCCTCAACTTGAAGAACCCAACTAAATCCTTGCAAAGTTGGATCAAGATATGTTGCTACGAAGTGCAGCATGGTTAAACTGCTCCAGTATTTGTCAGTTAATGCTGATAGAAATTATTTTTCCATCAGACTAATCATGTCACTGTTGAAATGCTACACTTGCCAAGCTGCGTGAAGAGTATAATAAACCGGCAGTGAATTTTGCAAAGGGGGAATGTTGACATATTCAAGAATATTGAATAATGGAGGAAAAATGTCCATGAGGGACACCACGTCCTTTAAAATGTTGATATCAGCTTGGGAAATCAAGTGCTCCTTTATTCTGTCCCTCAGCAGCGGAATCGGCACATCATGACTCTCCAAAATTGATGAAAACGTGTTGCGCAAGCCCTGCCATGGCCTTGTTTCTCCTCCATGTTTAAGGCTTTTTGGCAAGTTGGATTGTATGCCTGATTTGCATATTTGACTAATTCATGGGAATAGTTGCCCAGCTGGCGTACGTCAAGATTCATGGACATGACTTTCTTTCAGGCTGTGTCAATGGAAGTGTTTAGCCAGTGACAAGTAATCTATGTGAGTTTTTGCAGCAGTTGCAACCACAACATTTGATCCTTTGTTGGTCATGCATGGCACATCATCCAAATTCAGTCCAAGTTCTGTGAGAGTAGCGTCAATGAAGTTCTTCATGTTCTTTGGTGTGTTTTAGAAAATGACACGGGGAAAAAATTTATCACCATTCCCGCCCCGTCCCTGCGAGCTCAGTCCCCTTTCCCGCCCTGCAAACTGTCAAATCCTATCCACACAATCCTCGAATAGTTATGATTTTATACTGAACTTATTTTATTAAAGTATATAAAAACTGTTGAATCCATGCTTTTCAATCTCATTATGTTGCAGATGGTATGCCTGTCTCATTTTGTATTTATTTTGTGCAACTGTTATACTTGGAAGGAGGACCGTGGGAGGGGCGGGGGAGGTTTGGTAGGGGTTGGTTTGGGGGGTGGGGTGGGGTAGTTTGAAGTTTGGGGATGGGGATTTGTATTACAAATAACAGCTTGTATGCATTTTGTATTGTGTGTTTGGTTTCTTATTGAGCTCAATAAATATATTTGACTATAAACACAAATAATAAAGAGCGAGGATCAACAAAAACACTGTCTCCCCTGCCTTTCACAAATATCCCCTCCACTATTGTGAAAACTGAACAAACCAAATTACTACAGAATGCTACATAGAAAAATCAAGCTAACAGAATACTTCAGTCACACATAGCAGGAATAGTGTTAGGGAAGAGCAACTAGGGCAACTGCCCCCTGGTCAGAGAGAGAGAGAGCCCTAAGCCAGCTGGAAGCTAAAGAAGCACAGCCTGGGCTTTGCGGTCCCCGGTTATGTCTAATACCGGGTCTAGCAGAATACATATTTCAAATCTGAAATATTCTAATCACAAAATATAAAATAAATTAATTTTTTTCTACTTTTTGTTGTCTGGTAATTTTATTCTTCAAATCACATTGGTCTCAGGCTTTGGTTTTGGGTTCCAACTCATGAATATTCATTGCAGATATCCTGAAAATCTTAAATTGTTGTACATCATTAATCTCAGCTGTCCAACCAAATTATTCCACAACTGTACCCCTGCTACTGAAATGGACTTTTCCCTAGTACAAGTATAATTTATTGCAGCCTTTCATCCACAATCGCATTGCCAACTGTCTTCATCGTGGCATGGCTGATTCCTGAAGGTAAAATAGGCACAAGAGGAGCTGGGGAGGAGATGCAGAGTCTGACACGGGCGCAATTTTTTTTACCACAGTAGCAAGAATTTTCACCGCTCCCACGGGGCAGTAAAAGGTTTGTCCCCGTTCCCACGGGGCGGTGAAAGGTCTTGTCCCCATTCCTGCAGTAAACCAGTTGCAAATGTCTCCATTTCTGCATATTTACTGCAGTGACCACGGTTTACCGCAGTACACGGTCCCCGTGTCATTCTTTACATAACAGTAAAAGTTCAGTGTAGCTTAACAATTCCTAATGCTTGGAGCTATTCAGTATTGAACTAGCCCAGCTCACAACATTTGGAATTAGGGTTGCCTGAGCGCATGTCTCCTGAGATGGGAGCTCAGAGTGAGCAACTCATGGACATTGAGCCAGCTAGAGAATCTGATGAAATGGAGGTATGTTGAAGCCAACCAACAGCCATGAGAAGTAGAGTGTTTTTGCAAGCTGTTTTGTTGTAGCAGAGGCAGAGAAAGTTTTTCTCTTGGGTTTTTTCCTGTGCTGTTTTTTTCCCCATTGTATGTGAGTGGGGATGGGGCATTTTCTGCCTGTGTGTAGCAGGAAGAGTGAGGAAACTCTGCCTTGCTTCAGTGGTGGGTTAAGTGGGATATTTTTGTTACAACTTTTTCCATCCAGCAGAGTCACTCTTCACCAGCAGTTAAACTGCTGGCAACCAGTGTCCTAAAACTGGAATGGGCTAGGCCAGGGGTGTCCAACCTGTGGCCCATGGGCCGCATGCGGCCCTGTGAAGTATTTTGTGCGGCCCTGGTCGAGGGCGATGCAGTGTTTTCCTCTGCTACCCCCGGGTGTTTACCATCTTGCTGGCTCCCTCCTATGTCTTGCTGCAGCGTTTGAAAGTTTGTGCGGCCCCAGAAACATTTTTTCAGCCAATGCGGCCCAGTGAAGCCAAAAGGTTGGACACCCCTGGGCTAGGCAAACTGCCATATAAGCCTATCTCATATCAAAGAGGAATTTATTATTGCACTGTTACATATAAAACTGTTCAGCTTATGAACTGCAGGCTCGATAGAGCCTAGAACCTCCTTAAAACTTTCCAAGGACTGTTCCTAAGAGAGTTGGAGTTTGAACTGGGGAAGTTTTATATTTGATTTGTTTTTGTTCCCTGCTGAGCTGAATCTGAAGCTGTCTCTTTCTGTTGAAAATTATATTTTTGGCTTGGAAGCCATAAGCCTTGTTTTTTCCTGAGGATAATAAAGGGACAAGAACTGAGAACTGAAATACTGGTGCTGTGTGATTTCATGCTCCTGTGCCTTTCCCTGACTATTCCTATGAGGCCCAAATTGACCCCATATGCTATTAAATTCTGCCATAGGTTACCCCACGAGCCATCGCCCTAAGGAAGCATATGACATACTATATCTGGTTTCCTCGCATCTTAACTTTATTGATCAGAATGGAGATGTCTTATATGTGTGCTTCCTGATGCCAAGCATGCCCTGCCCAGACTCCCCTCCCAAACACATCTATATATGTGTCATGCTTACTTAGCATAGTGCACACTTGTAAGCAGGGAGTAATTTTATAAGAGGCATTTTATGTATGTATACTGGCATATACGCACAAAATATCCTTTAGTGCAACTCTATTTTACTGATTTTCCAAGATGGGGGAAGGAGAACAGTTTTAGTATACAGTATTCTGCATTTGGTTAAAATATAATTGAAAAAAGAAACCATTATTAGCAAGAGTTTAAGCCTGTAAATTTGGGATGATAAGCTCCTTAAGAGTACGTCTGTTTGTGGCATTATGATATCAGCTGACGCAGAGTGTGGTGCAAAGTCAACCACTGTAAAAATACCATAGCCTTTAGTTTCAGTTTTCATTAGCTGTGGTCCCTGTTTGTGAAGGCAATGGCATACCTGGCTACCCGGGGTGGAGCACCCCACAACTCCAGAGTGGGGGTGGAGCGGTCACGGGGCCACGGTCCACATGTGTGTGGCTTTCAGTTCCGTCAGTCCCCGGCCCCAGAACTGATGGCTGTACACATGCAGACTGCGGCCCTCCAATCACTACATGCATCCCCTAACTCCCTGTCCCTTCTCCTCCACCTTAGTGTGCTAGAGTGGAGAGGCTAGTTTGGCTTGATAAGGGTTACCAGATTTGACTTTGGTAAAATCCAGACCCCCTAGACCTGCCCCTTGCTGCCTGCTCTTGTTGGGTAGGAGGGCATCTGCACAGTGGATGCCCTCCTGCCTGACACGATTTTGAGGAAGCTTTTTGAAACCCGGACAAAGTACCAGGTTTTGACAAGCTGTCTGGACCCCCGGACATGTCCTCGAAAAGGAGAACATATCCGGGGAAGTAACCTTAGGCTTGGATACTGTGGGTTTAGCAAAGGGATACAGATTCTGACAATCCCCAGCAGCCCTCACTGGTTCACATTCACGCAATTAAACTTTGAGTTTATGGTTTCGGTTTTAGCTGAAAGCTTTCAGACAGTTTTGATGACGGTTTCAGTTTTGGTTGGCCTCTACTTTTACCAAACCTTCAAAAATACAAGCAAAATAAATTTCACAAATACAATATCAGAAGTTTCAGAAATAATATACAGTGGTGCCTCGCATAACGGACGCCTCGTACAGCGAACGCTGCGCATAACGAACTTTTTGTCTTGCTCCCTATAACGAACTTCGTTTCACACAACGAAGTCGCCCGAGGGGCCCGGGGGGGGGGGCGGAACTACTCTCGCCGCTTTCTAATGTGAGCCGGGAACAGCAGCACCCTCCTGTCTGAATGCAGTGTTCCATCATCTCCCTCCACCTTACCTTAAAAACCGAGTTTTCCGGCTTTCTTTTTCGGCCAGCCACACACTTTCAAAGAGCAGCACATGCGCGCATGCTCTGTTGTTCAATCTTCTCCTCTGACGCAACCGGAAACCGGAAGTTGCAGGAGAGAGAACATTGATCAACTCCAGCAGCTGCGCGTGCACAGCTTTTTGAGATCGTGCGGCTGGGTGAGGGAGAAGGCTGGCAGGCTCTGCATGTGAGGTGAGGTGGAGGGAGGGAAATGTAGGGCTGCAGAACGAATTATTTTGTTTTACAGGTATTCTTATGGGACAACAGGGCTGCAGAACGAATTATTTTGTTTTACAGGTATTCTTATGGGAAAACGCGTTTCACACAACGAACGTTTCACATAACAAACTTGCTCCTGGAACGGATTAAGTTCGTTGTGTGAGGCACCACTGTATTTTAATTCGCAATATGCTGCAAAATTGCCACCACATTTTTCTAGCTTTTATTGAAGAATCTACTAGTGAGCTGGGAAAAGGCAGCATATCAGTAGAAATATATGTGATCAGCAAACACATGAGCTGTTATTTCCTGCTGCCATAATATGGCACCTGTGCAACATGGTATGTCCCGTGTGAAAGCCCGTGTTTTGCATTTTAGTGGTAGAAACCAAGAGCTACGAGCATGCTAAGGAAGTGTCTTCAGTGCAGCAAGACTGCAGATGAATTTTACTATGAGAGGTAAGCTGTAGTGAGTGGAGGCAAAATAAAGAACTTTCTGGAAGAGATGGCTCTAGCATGGAAGCCAATCTCCTAGTGAAGCCTAGAGGAGTACCCAATCCTACCTGTAAGAGCAGGAAGAACCTGGAATATTGAATAAAAAGGATATTTATTTATTTATTTTATTTATTTATTTAGATTTTTATCCCGTCCTCCCAATAGCTCAGAATGGTTTACAAATGAACATACACAGTGCGGAGTAACTAGACATATAAGTAGTACAACAGGTTTAGTGATTGGATTTATAGTTTTTGGAGAGAATTAAATACAGGGAGATTAAGCAGAGAGAGAGAAGGGGGAAATACAGTAGTTTAATTTAAGGAAAGTTATAAGCGTATAGGTGCAATTTGTTAGTGGATAGAGTAAGAGAGGGTCATACTGGAATTTCGGGAAGGAGATAGGAGAGTGGAGGGTGGGGCCTAAGGGGGGGAGAGACAGAGGAGATCTTTAGTTGAAGAGGAGGGTCTTTACCGATTTACGGAATGTTAATAATGAGTTCTGTTGTCTAAGTTGGGGGGGAAGTTGGTTCCAGAGGTGTGGAATGAAGTGGCTGTAGGATCGTTTGTGGGCAGTTTCTGTGAACAGGGATCTTCCGGGGGGGACGCATAGGCGTGTCTCTGACTTTGAGCGGAGGGTGCGAGTGGGGTTGTAGATGGGAAGTTTGGATTTTATGTAGGAGGGGGTGGTGGAGTAGATTCTCTTGTGGGCAATTGTTAGGGCTTTGAAAGTACAGCGTTGGCTAATTGGGAGCCAGTGTTCAGCATGGAGTGCCGGGGAGATGGAATCGCGGTAGTTGAGGTTGTGTAGGAGGCGGATGGCTGCATTTTGGACCCGTTGGAGGCGTTTGATATTATTTTTGGTTAGTCCGTTAAATAGCGAGTTACAATAATCCATTCTGGAGAGGACATATGCGTATAGGAGTTGGGCGAGGTCTGGTGTGGAGATGTAGGGTTTGATCCTTTTCAGTTGGCGAAGGTAGTAGAAGGAGGTGGAGACTACTTGGGATATGTGGTTGGATAAGGATAGGTGTCCGTCTAGGGTTACTCCCAGGCTGCGAACTTGATCTGCTGCCGTTAGTCGAGTGGAATCCCATGTTAGTGTAGGTCGTAGGTATTTGGTGTTTTTGTTTCTGATCCATAGAAGTTCGGTTTTGGAGGCGTTAAGTTGAAGCTTGTTGTTTGACATCCAAGTTTTCATGTCAGTGAGGCAGAGTTCGAGGTTAGCAATTTGGGATGGCCGGTTTTCGCCTAAGGGGAGGAGCAGCTGGATGTCATCTGCATAAGAGTGGATTTTGATTTTATATTTTTGCGCTATATCGATGACGGGTTTGATGTAGAGATTGAATAGGAGGGGGGATAGAAGGGCGCCTTGAGGAACGCCATATTTGATAGGCTTAGGGTTAGATTTATGTGTCCCTAGTAGGACTGTTTGGGTCCTTTGGTGAAGGAAGGAGGTGATCCATTGGAGGGCTGTGTCTTTGATTCCGAGGTCATGGAGCCTAGATGTGAGTAGGTAGTGGTCAACTGTGTCGAAGGCAGCGCTAAGGTCAAGTAGGACTAGTAGGGCGTCGTTGCCTTTGTCCAGTATTGACCAGCTGTCGTCGATGATATCAATGAGAACTGATTCTGTGCTGTGGCCCTTACGGAAGCCGGATTGGACTGGGGATAGGGCAGCTTGTTCTTCAATGAAAGGGTGAAGGCGGTGGAGTACAATTCGTTCAAGGAGTTTGGAGACAATTGGGAGGTTGGAGACTGGGCGATAGTTGCCAGGTTCATTAGGATCAAGGGAGGGTTTTTTGAGAGTGGGCTTGATAATAGCTGATTTCCAGCTGAGGGGGACAGTTCCAGTAGTTAGAGAGGTGTTAATGATGGGGAGGATGGATTCTGCCATGGCGTCTCCGGCAGCCAGCAGGAGGCTGGACGGGCAGGGGTCGAGGATGGTGTTGGAGGGTTTGAGTTCTCTCAGGGTTTCGAGGACCTCCGCATGAGTAGCTAGATGAAATTGGGAGAGAGTGGCGGAAGGGGGGGGTATATGGAGTTGGTTGGAGCTGAGTAGGAGTGGGTTTGGTGTTGAGGTCGAGGTTAGCTCGGATGTTTTGTATTTTGGACTGGAAGAAGTCCGAGAGAGTTTCGCTATCGAGTTCTGTTTGGTTGATTTGATTATTCCTTTGGGCGTTGGTGAAGAGATGGTTGGTGAGGGTGAATAGTTGTTTTGATCTGGAAGGGGCTTGTTTGCTTCTAGAATGGCAGCTTTGTATGTGGTGGATATGTTTTTCCAGTGGGTTTTGGTTTCAATGTCCGGATGTTTGGCCCAGATCCTTTCTGCTTTCCTCAGGGATCGTTTTATAGATCGGAGGTCATTAGTGTACCAGGGAGCAGGTGCCTTGTTGGTGATTGTTTGGGTTGTTTTTGTCTGGACCAGGTTATTATAGAGGGATTGGATGTTAGAGTGCCATGTGGCGGCTGCCAGGTCAATTGATAGGGGATGTTGGGTATAAGATTCGTTTAGGGTGCGAATACCTGCGGCCATATCTTGGGGGTTGACTGAATTAGGGAGTTGACGTAGGGTGGGGTGGTGGGATCTTTACGTGGGATTAGGGCAGTATCGAGTGGGAGTTCGAATTCAATGAGGTGGTGGTCTGACCATGGGACAGGTGTGGAGGTGTAGGTTTGCTGGGGTTTTGTCGTTGGGTCTCTGAGGGTGAAAAGCAAGTCTAAGATGTTGCCTGCTGAGTGAGTGGGGGTGGTTATAGTTTGGTGGAATCCTAGGTCGGAGAGGGAGGAGAGGAAGTTGTCAATTTGTCCTGAGGTGTTGGGGTAGTCTGGGAAATTGAAATCTCCTAGGATTGTCATGTGTTTGTGTGAGATGGTTAGTTCAGTGATGAATTCGAGGAGGGTTTCTAGGGTATCTGCTGGGGAGTTGGGGGTTCTGTAGAGGAGTATGAGGGCGGTTTTTTGTTTGTGGCCTAATGTGAACGCAATAGCTTCTAGTGAGGGAATATTGATGGAGTTTATTAGTTTTGGTGTGGCAGAGGTATTGATAATGGAAGTCACTCCACCTCCTTTTCCAGAGGTACGCGAGCAGGTTAGAGCCTGGTAGCCTGGGGGACATAGTTCGCCTAGCGTTATCCCCTCGTTGTCTTGGAGCCAGGTTTCGGTGATCATGAGGGCGTCCCAAGTCTTGTCGCAAACGAGGTCATGTAGGAGGAAGGATTTGTTGTTGACTGATCTTGCATTGATGAGTGCCAATTTGAGTGTGTTGTGAGAGGGGGTTTGTGGAGAGGGAAGAATGGGGATGAGGTTGGCAGGGTTTCTGGAACGGCTTTTTTTAGGTTGGGGGGAGATATCACCGTATCTGCCTTGGCCTGTAATAATGGGGATGGTAAAGTATAGTGTTGTAAGAAGTGTAGTGGGAGTGGTGGGAGTGGGAATGGGCGGGAGGGTGGTTTGTAAAGTGGTGGGAGGAGGGGCGGGGAAGGTGGTGGCCTGGATAGTTGGTGGCATGGCAAGAGGGGGGTTTGGGGCGTTAGGACGGAGGGATTCAGGGGAAACTCACTATCAGGAGAAACTCGGTTTGGTTCTATTGGTGAGTTAAAGTTTGGTGGGAGTCAATTTTTATGGCATTAGATCAGGAGCTTGGAGTTGAAGTGTTATTATTGGGGCAGCTGGAGGAGCAAGTAGAGGAGAGAAAGCTGGGAGACAGAAAAGGAAGGAGCCAGAGAGCAATCAGTTAAGTTAAAGAGGATTGAGTAATTTACTGTTACTAGTTATAGTAGTTGTGTAGGTCGTGTATGCTGTTATGCTAGTTAAAGAGCATGCAGCTTGTGTGAGGGATAACAGTGGTCTTTAAACAAACAATAGAGGTTTGCTTTCTTGTGTCGGGAGGGGGGCGGAGCAGGGCTCCCACGCTCCTCTCTCGATGCAGGGGCTGAAAAACGAGGACAGGCACCTCCGATGAAGTATATACTCTACGGAAAATGCTAAAACCTCTCTTATCATATTACTGAAATAGAAAAGATTCAGGGGATAATACCTACTTAAAAGGAATGTGTCCCGTGATAACTGAATCAGAAGATATTTTCCTTGGGTAAGCTCTGTTGTAGAAAGGGAGCAATGCAAACTTCTTGAACTCCTGTATTGGTACTTTTGAGATGGCAGATTAACTTTTAAAAAATTATTGAAGTCACAGTTGTTTGTTAATGCATTTATGTGAGGGATTGAGTAGTAGGACAGTAGGATAGCTGTATCTATCTATAATGTTTTTTAAAGGATATTTTAGGTTTTCTAAATAAACACTTGCTAGAATTACAGTATGTATATTCAGCCTGGGGAGGAACATTGTAGATATTTGTTGTCAAATAAAAGTCAGACCAGTGACAGTCCAAACTTGGGTGCTGTCCACAGTTATTTCCAACGCTTGGTGCTTCCACTCCGAGTCCTTTCACTCATGTTCCATTACAGCACTTGATCTATAACTCTCGACAAAAGGATCTTTAGACCTTTGGTATTCACTCCAAGTTTATCAGGGCCACCAATTGGTCAGATTTTCAGGATGTCCCTAAAGAAAGTTGCATAGCGACTACAGTATGTCCATTGTATGCAAATCTCTCTAATAGAGCTCCTGGTGGAACAGCTTCACAGTGCTTAGGCGTGGCTGATAAGAAAAGGGAAGATTCTCAGAACTGTACGTGGTCGCTAAACTGGTTCCAGACAGTTAAGCATTCATGTCAGGGGTGTCCAACCTGCGGCCCCGTGAAGTATTCTGTGCGACCCCGGTCGAGGGTGATGCAATGTTTTCCTCTGCAGTCCCCGGGTGTTTACCATCTTGCTGGCTCCCTCCTCTGTCTTGCTGTTGCGTTTGCGTGTTTGTGCGGCTCCAGAAACATTTTTTTCGGCCAATGCGGCCCAGGGAAGCCAAAAGGTTGGACACCCCTGGTTCATGTATTTTAGCGGTGGATTATCAAAATGGCTTAACATGGTCTTTTCCAGGCTTCCTAGCAGTCTCTGATTCTGCCATGCAAATGTATTACAATGAGGTCATTAATATTTAAATGAGCACTCCGGGCGATTCTCTATTATCGTCAGGAGATTCCCTAACCTCGCTGTCCTACATTTGCGAACAAAATTTTCCGGCAGGTCTGAGCTATCCTAGCTTTACTTTCTTGTGATTGGCTCAGGCATTGACAGGAAAGTAAGGCTTGACAGGTCTGACCTCCTAGAAAATTTTGCTTCTATTAAGCAACCTCCCCTGAACCCCCTGGCAGCAGGAGGATTGCCCACTGCCTCCTGCTGCTGCCGTAAGCAACCCCCCCAGCCACAACCCTGTTAGCGGGAGTAATGTCCACTCCCTCCCACTGTTGTCATTAAGCAACCCCCCACATTCTCCTGGCAGTGGGAGGGATGCTCACTCGCTCCCCCTGCTACTGTCATGTCATGTCAATGCTTTTTTACAAAAGCCTGCCAGAGGGATGCCTACTCCCTCCAGCCAGCAGGCCTGCCTCTTCAAAATGACGAGCCTTCCCCTCCCCGGTGCATCCTGGGAGGCGCCGGGGAGGGGAATAAGGCTCTGACTGCCCCAGGTTGCTTGAGGCCCCTCCTTTGGGCTGCTTAACGGCAGCAGCGGGAGGTAGTGGGCATACCTCTCGCTACTGAGAGGGTGTCGGGGGAGTTTGCTTAAAGGCAGTGGTGGGAGGGAATGGGAATCTCTCAAGCTGCCCAGGGTTTACTTGAAGTCAGCTGTGGGAGAGAGTGGGCATCCTCTTGCCGATCTTTGATTTGGGGTCTTCTTTTATTTGTTTTTTATTTGTGGGTTTATTCTGCACATGTTGTGAACTCTGCAAACCTCATTTGCATATGTGGTTTTTAAAGAATGATTCGCCTTTTTGAAATCGTTACAGTAGCGGCTGTGACAGCGGCCCATCAGATTTTACCGCAAACATTTGAGAATCTTCCCCTAAATCTCTTACTACCTGTACCCTCCATTTCTTTTCTTACTCCTCTTTGTGTGCTGTCTGTCCTCCCCGCCCCCTTCTTTTTTTAAAATAAGCCTGACCATTTTCTCCTATTTGTGTGGGTTTCCAGCTCAATTTCTTTTACACCTATTGAATTCTGCCCCTTCCTATTTTGAGACTTCTAGCCATCACAGACAATAATTCCCTACAACCACAAGGCTTCACCTTTGTGTAATAACTGGGATTCTCCCCTTTTCTTGAGGCTGGGACTATTTAAGAAATGTTTAGTATATGACAGTATTACAAACATATTCCGTATTCTATATGCAAAATCACTACAGCAAGTATAGCAAGAAACAGTATACTTTGATAACCTTACTTCACACTGAATCAACATCAATTATTTCCATCAATAAAGTTGGGGTCCCACTTCAAGTCCATGTTCTTTTTCAGCACTTGGCAATGTCAGGGCTTAGATAGCAGCTGGCAGAGGTCTTAGGGGAGTAAGGGGAGAGGCAGAGGGAGGACTTTCAACTTTATTGAAATTGTTAGCAGGTGTCTGGGGAAATCAAGGTGCAACCCACCAGCAGTAGCCCCGGTAATGGCACTGCCCTCAGCTATCAATCATATCTCCAGGAAGGGAGAGGAGCGGCTGCCAGCAGAGGAAGGATAAGGGAGCCAAGATCAGGCCGGGTTGATGACTGCTGCCATCCTACCATTCCCACCAAAACAAATGCATATCTTACTACCAGCACCTACGAAAGCACAATTATTCACCAAAAAACATGGGCTTTTAGAACAGAGAGGAGACAGGGAAAAGTTAAATAAAAAAATACAGTGTAATGTATAAAAAATTAAGCAAAAAAGTAAGAGAAAGAAGGAAGAGGTAAGCAGAAAATGAGAACAATGAAAAAATTAAGGGAAAATGTAGAAACATAAAGGATACAGAGCCTTGAAGAAAAGGGCAAAAGAATACGGAAGACGAAAAGAAAAATGCAATAAAGGGGAAGGAAGATGTAACATGTAAAAGGGAACAAAAAAAAAAAAAGAGAAATGAAGGAAGGCAAGAAAAGACAAAGAATAGAATTGAAAAGTTAAAAAAAAAAAAAAGTCAAAACAGCAAATAACATTTAAAAGAAGAAAAGGCAAAAAGGAATGGAAGGAATATCACATTTAATGGCATACATGGGGGAAGAAACAGAGGGAAAGAAACTGAGGCCAGTGCAAAAAGGCTCAGTAGAGCTGTATGCAGATGACTCAGCGCGTGCCATCAACCACGAGTGCAGTGGTCTCAAACTCAAACCTTTTGCAGGGCCACATTTTGGATTTGTAGGTATTTGGAGGGCCTCAGAAAAAATAGTTCGTCTTATTAAAGAAATGACGATTGGCATGAGGTAAAACTCTTTATAGTTTATAAATCTTTGCTTTTAGCTAAGTCTTAATAATAATATTGTCATTTATAGCTAAAGAGAAATATGATAAAGAAACTGTTTTTTATTTTACTTTTGTGATTATGATAAACATGCCGAGGGCCTCAAAATAGTACCTGGCGGGCCGCATTTTTGAGACCACTGCACGAGTGTAATACCATGTCACAAAGCTAAATATACTCAGATTTTATGCACAGAAAACTTGCAGCGCATGTGTGAATGAAATTCGCCTCTGTTTTCTGTGTATAAATATAAGCCTCAATAAAACGTACACTGTATGGCCAGGAAATTTTTGCGAAGCTCATACTTAGGTGTAGAAAAGGCACAGATGTGTGCTTTCACTTTCAGTTTTGATCGAACTTCCCATCTGCCTTTGAAACTTGCAGGCACTTTCTTCTGGTTGCAAAGGAAGACAAAACTGGAGTTTAAATCTCAAAAACTGGATGAAATGCTCGCTACTAACCCTTCTACACTCTCCTGGACCTGGCAAAAATTTTCTCATGTTATGCGTCAGAAGCCACTGTTTCCTCCTCTGCATGGCATGGAATACTTAAATGTGCTCATTACTATGCATTTTAATGGAATGTGCAGCTGTGTCTTCTGCACGCTCAACTCTGTTCTGCATTGGGTGCCCAATAACATGTGCATATATTAGTGCTGCCCGATTCAGGAAAAAGATTTCAATTCAATTCAGCCTATTGAATCAATTTTTTGATTCGATTCGATTTTCCTGCCCAATTGGGTGTGTTTTTTTTAAACATCCTGGTGGGTTTATTTTATAACCTCTTCACCCCTTTTATAGCTTCTTCACCCCCTTTGCCTTCTCCTAACCACACTGGCGCTTTGGTGTAAACAAACAAAAAAGACTTTTCCTCTCTCTGTTAAATCCTAGCTCACATTTGCATCTAACACCAGCTCTGGCAGGATACATGTTTCAAATCTGACATATTGTAATCACAAAACAGAAAATAAAATGATTTTTTCTATCTTTTGTTGTCTGGTCCTAATTCAAATCTTGTTGGTCCCAGGCTCTGGTTGTCTTCTAATAACTTGCTTGACAGGGTCTCCTTCTTTCTCCAAGCTAACCATCCATCTGCCATCTCTGTCCTCCCCTTCCGTGTCCCTTCTCTCCCCCGGAGATCTGGCATCTTCCCTTTTTTTCGTCTCCATCCACAGATCCATCTTTTCTTAAATACCCTTTCATCCAACATCTCTCCCTCCTTCCCCACCACTCCAGAGTCCACCATCTCTCCCTTTCTTTTCCCAACTACCCTCCTATCCAGTATCTCTATCCCCCCTCCACACCATCCCTTGTGTCCAACTTCTCTCCTTTCTGTTCCTTCCTTCCCTAAATCCCATTGCCCATCATCTCTCTCCCTCTCCTCTATTTTTAGACCCATTATTTCTTCCCCCCCAAAGTCCGGCATATGCACGTCTCTTTGAACCCCCCCCTTCCCTCCCACTGTGTATTTATACACCAGGGCCCATTCCCCTGAAGGTCTGTCTCCCCCTGAAGGCCTGCATCCAAGGCCTACTTATCCCCCCTGAAGGCCTGCACCCCGACCCCTGAAGGCCTGCACACAAGGCCTGCCTGTTCCCCCTGAAGACTTGCACCCAAGGCCTGCCTCTCCCCACTGAAGGCTTGCATCCAAGGCCTGCCTGTCTCCCCTGAAGGCTTGACCCCCCCCCAAGGACTGCACCCCCCCACCCCCCAGAAGGCCTGCATGTTCCCCATGGCCTCAATTTACCTCATTTCAGCAGCCTGGATAAGATCGCTAGTGTTAGCGATCTTTGCAAGCTGCCATCGTGTCTTTCCCGATGGGGGCGGCGGGACCGCAGCAGAGAGAAGGCAGCTCGGAAAGACCCAATGGCAGCTTGCAAAGATAGCTAACACTAGCGATCTTATCCAGGCTGCTGAAATGAGGTAAATTGATGCCGGGAGGCCAGGGGGGAAGCCGGACAGAAGCACTGACACTCCCCACTCGCCCTCTAAAGCAGGAGCGGCAGCGGCCGGCCAGCAAGAGGCAGCGCTGCCGATCCTGCTTTAGAGGGCGAGTGGGGAGTGTCAGTGCCGAATCGGGAGGCCGATTTTTTTTGTTTTTGAATCGATTCAAACCGATTCACCCGAAATGAATCGGTGAATCGATTCAAATTGTGAATCGGGCAGCACTAGCATATATCCCAAGTAACAGCACGGCTGAGCCCACGGTAACTTTCCGTATAGCCCTCTACATGAGTGGAAGTGTAGAAGGGGGAGAGACAGAACAGTAAAGGTGGAGAAATGTGAACAAGCTACAATCAGTAGGGGAAGAGACAGCAGTAAAGACACCATTGGCAAGAAAAAAGAATAGATACATAGAAACATAGAGTATGACGGCAGAAAAGGGCCGACGGCCCAACAAGTCTGTCCACTCGAATAACCCACCCCCCTAAGCACTTCCTTGAAGTAAACCCACATGTTTATCCCATTTATTCTTAAAATCGAGCACGTTGCTGGCCTCTACTACCTGGAGTGGAAGATTATTCCAATGATCAACCACCCAGTCCCGCTCTGTTCCACCCAAATCACACCCTCCAACCTCTTCTCCTTGAGCTCGGAGCTATGATTGGAGGGCTTCTGAGCATGTGTGGGTGTGATGCAATGATGTCACACACATGCATGTGATGTCACTGCATTGTATCACAGATGCCCTACATCTGCAGCCCGAGCTCAAAGCTTTCAAAACCTGGACAAAGTACCGGGTTTTGAAAAGCCAACCAGACACCTGGTCAGTCCTCTAAAAAGAGGACATGTTCAGGTAAATCTGGATGTCTGATAACCCTAAGACACTAGAATGTGTTGGAGGAAAAGTAGGAAGATCAGAGACAGGTTTCAGACACAGTTGGGGTAGAGGTGAAGAACTCAAGAGACTCAGAAAGGGTTTCAGTGTGAGTGTTAACTCACACTGCAACTTATACTACAATTATATTGAGATGAATGCAAATGTGATGCATTTGCTATCTTGCTACATGCACAATTTAAAAAAAAGCATTGCCTGTTAACTACCACAGGAAAAATAATGCCAGGGTCCAGGGCAGTGTATAAGGGTTGATTGAGAGATGTAGGTATCTACCGGCAACCCCTCTCTCTCTCTCCAACCTGACCACCCTGCTCTGGATACCTGCATGCCCCTCCCCATACACACACAGACACACACAGATTGCAAAAGATTTCCGTGGTAGTCTTGTGGCCCCCCACCTACATTTCCCTGGTAGTCTACTGGTCTTCCACCTCCCTCCTCCACCGAACCTAAACCTCTTTCCTCAAACAAAAAGATTAAATTCCTGGCATCTAGTGGTACTCTCCCACCCCTGATCTCTTACTCAGCCAACCCAATGTACCTTTGAGGAGAAGCAGAAATGATGCTCACTCGCTCCGGCCTCCTTGAAAAAATGACAATGCCTACACCTGCACAATGCATCCTGGGGATGCACCATGTGGGGCCTGATACAATATAAGGGAAAATTACCTTATATGTCAGCAAGTCCAAACTGGACACAGTACCACCATTCTTCAAAATGGCAGCGCTGGAGGCAAGAACAAGTGAGCATTGTACTGCCTCTCCTGTAAGGTATAGGTGGGCTGGGAGGGGTGGGTGTCACTAGACAGAAGGGAGAGACTCCCTCAGGAAAAAGACTTGGGAGTACTGGTCGACAAGTCAATGAAGTCGTCCACGCAATGCACAGTGGCTGCGAAAAGGTACAAACAGAATGCTAGGAATGATTAAGAAGGGGATCATGAACAGATCGGAGAAGGTTATCATGCTGCTGTACCGGGCCATGATAATCCCCCACCTGGAATACTGCATCCAGCACTGGTCGCCATACATGAAGAAGGACACGGTACTACTCGAAAGAGTCCAGAGAAGAGTGACTAAAATGGTTAAAGGGCAAAAAGAGTTGCCGTACAGTTAGAGGTTAGAAAAGCTGGGCCTCTTCTCCTTTGAAAAGAGGAGGCTGAGAGGGGACATGATCGAAATATTCAAAATAATGAAGGGAATAGACTTAGTAGATAGATACAGGTTGTTCACCTTTCCAAGGTAGAGAGAACGAGAGGGCAAACTCAAGTGTATATACACGAATGCAAGGAGTCTAAGGAATAAGATGGGTGAATTAGAAACTATGGCACAAAAAGATAACCTTGACATCATCGGCATCACGGAAACATGGTGGAACGAGGAAAACGTCTGGGACACTGTGCTACCGGGATACAAGCTATATCGCAGAGACAGAGTGGGTCAAAAATGTGGGGGCATTGTCCTGTACGTTAAAGAGGGAATAGAGTCTATCGGAGAGAACACGCCAGAAATGAAGAATAAGTTAGAGTCTCTATGGGTGAAAATTCCAAGAACAAATGGAACGGAAATGAAGATCGGCATCTACTACCGTCCCCCTGGGCAGTCCGAAGAAATTGATGAAGATATGATGGTTGAGATTAAACACAACTGCAAGGGAGGCAATGCAGTTATCATGGGTGACTTCAATTACCCAGGGATAGACTGGAACCTAGGCACCTCCAGCTGTAGTAGGGAAACTAAGTTCCTGGATGCCGTGGGTGATTGCTTCCTGGAACAACTTGTCAAGGAAAACATGAGAGGAAATGCAATTCTGGACTTAATTCTAAATGGACTATGAGGACCAGCACAAGATGTAGAAGTAGAAGGAACGCTGGGAAGCAGTGATCACAATATGATCTGCTTCATCCTGGTCACGGGGGCAAAACAACGATCCAGAACGATGGCCATGGCGCTGAACTTCCAAAAAGGGAATTACGAAGGGATGAGGTTCATGATGGGGAAGAAGATTAAGAAGAGGATAAGTTCTGTAAAAACGATAGAACAAGCATGGTCCCTTTTTAAGGACACAGTCACCGAGGCGCAAAATCTATATATATACTGCATATCAACAAGGGATCCAAGAGGAAAAAGATCAAGGAACCGGTGTGGCTCACTGTAGCGGTGAAAGAAGCGACCAGAGACAAGAAGGCTTCGTTTAAAGAATGGAAAAGGTCAAAAATGGCCCAAAATTGGAAAAAGCACAAACAACATCAACACAGGTGCCATAAAGCGGTATGAGGGGCCAAAAGGGAGTACAAGAAAAAAATTTCTAAGGAGGCGACAAACTTCAAAGCCGTTCTTTCGATACATTAAGGAGAAACGACCCGTGAAGGAAGTGGTGGGGCCGTTGGATGACTATGGAATAAAGGGAGTGCTGAAAGAGGACAAAGCCATCGCCGACAAACTGAACACAGTTTTTGCGTCTATGTTCACAGGTATATACGCAACATACCAGAAGCTGACAGACTATACCTAGGAAACGAAGACGGGAAACTGACTGGGTTGACGGTCAGTCTAGAAGATTGCAGGCAGATTGACAGGCTTAAAACGATAAATTCCCTGGACTGGATGGCATCCATCTGAGGGTAATCAAGGAACTGAAAGGGGTTATAGCTGGACTGCTTCAACTAATAACCAATCTGTCAATCAAAACGGCAAGGATTCCAGAAGACTGGAAAGTGGCGAATGTTATGTCGATCTTCAAGAAAGGTTCAAGGAGAGATCCAGGAAATTACAGGCCGGTGAATCTGACCTCGGTACCGGGAAAGATGGTAGAGGCGCTGATAAAGGACCGCATCATTGACCACCTTGACGGACACAATCTGATAAGGATCAGCCAGCACGGCTTCAGCAAAGGAAGATCTTGCTTGACGAACTTGCTGCACTTCTTCAAGGGAGTTAACAGGCAGATAGACAAAGGTGACCCAGTCGACATTGTATATCTGGATTTTCAGAAGGCGTTTGACAAGGTCCCGCATGAATGACTACTTCAAAAAATTGCAAGCTATGGGATTGAGGGTGAAATACTCACTTGGATCAAAAACTGGTTGGAGGAAAGAAAACAGAGAGTGGGGGTAAATGGACAATACTCGGACTGGAAAAGCGTCACCAGTGGAGTGCCGCAGGGTTCGGTGCTTGGGCCCGTGCTCTTCAACATATTTATAAACAACCTGGAAATTGGAATGACAAGCAAGGTGATTAAATTTGCAGACGACACGAAGTTATTCAGAGTAGTGAAGACGCAGGAGGATTGCGATGACCTGCAACAGGACATAAACACGCTCGAGAAATGGGCTGCGACGTGACAAATGAAGTTTAACGTGGATAAGTGTAAGGTGATGCATGTCGGTAACAAAAATCTTGTACATGAATACAGGATATCTGGTGCAGCACTTGGAAAGACCCCCCAGGAAAAAGACTTGGGAGTACTGGTCGACAAGTCGATGAAGCTGTCTGCGCAATGTGTGGCAGCGGCGGCAAAAAGGGCAAACAGAATGCTTAGAATGATTAAGAAGGGGATCATGAACAGATCGGAGAAGGTTATCATGCCACTGTACCGGGTCATGGTGCGACCCCACCTGGAATACTGCATCCAGCACTGGTTGCTGTACATGAAGAAGGACACGATACTACTCAAAAGGATCCAGAGAAGAGCAACCAAAATGGTTAAGGGGCTGGAGGAGAAACTAGGCCTCTTCTCCCTTGAAAAGAGGAGACTGAGAGGGGACATGATCGAAACATTCAAGATACTGAAGGGAATAGACTTAGTAGATAAAGACAGGTTGTTCACCCTCTCCAAGGTAGGGAGAACAAGAGGTCACTCTCTAAAGTTAAAAGGGGATAGATTCCGTACAAACGTAAGAAAGTTCTTTTTCACCCAGAGTGGTGGAAAACTGGAACGTTCTTCTGGAGGCTGTCATAGGGGAAAACACCCTCCAAGGATTCAAGACAAAGTTAGACAAGTTCCTGCTAGACCAGAATGTACACAGGTAAGGCTAGACTCAGATAGGACTCTGGCCCTTTACCTAAGGGCCGTCGCGGGAGCGGACTGTTGGACATGATGGACCACCGGTCTGACCCAGCAGCAGCATTTCTCATGTTCTTATGTTCTAAAGTTAAAAGAGGATAGATTCCATACAAACGTAAGAAAGTTCTTCTTCACCCAGAGAGTGGTAGAAAACTGGAATGCTCTTCTGGAGGCTGTTATAGGGGAAAACACCCTCCAAGGATTCAAGACAAAGTTAGACAAGTTCCTGCTAGACCAGAACGTACACAGGTAAGGCTAGACTCAGTTAGGACTCTGGCCCTTTACCTAAGGGCCGCCGCGGAAGCGGACTGCTGGACACGATGGACCACTGGTCTGACCCAGCAGCAGCATTTCTCATGTTCTTATGTTCTAAAGTTAAAAGGGGATAGATTCTGTACAAACGTAAGGAAGTTCTTCTTCACCCAGAGAGTGGTAGAAAACTGGAATGCTCTTCTGGAGGCTGTTATAGGGGAAAACACCCTCCAGGGATTCAAGACAAAGTTAGACAAGTTCCTGATGAACTGGAACGTACGCAGGTAAGGCTAGTCTCAGTTAGGGCAATGGTCTTTAACCCAGGGGTCACCATGAAAGCGGTCTGCTGGGCACGATGGACCACTGGTCTGACCAAGCAGTGGCAATTCTTATGATCGGGTTGGGGGGGGGGAGAGTGGACTATTAGACTTCCAGGAAAAGTTTTGCATGAGCGTGGGTGGATAGCCACTAGACTACCAGGGAAATCTTTCAATTGTGGGCAGGGGACAGTGGTGTACTGTAGGTAGGAGACTTTAGGTAGGAGACTGAATGGGCCCTGGGTGGAAAAACCAAGATGAGCCCCTTCTAATACCATTGCTCCCAAGTTGTTGGGGACAAGTTGTGTGTGTGTTGGGGGGGGGGGGGGTGGAGAACCCTTTCAGAGCTCCAGTAAGTAACTCCTGCAGAAAGCAAACACATTCCACATCTATAAAGAAAACCTGTCACAGTAATAGAAATTGAAATTCAAGTTATCAGAAATTAACATATCTCAAAGCTGACATATTACAATTAACACATTCAGAAACACAATATATATATTTTTCTACCTTTGTTGTCTCAGCATTGTTTTGGTCCCAGTGTCTCCTGCTTTTCTGTTTTTTTCTTAACTATCTCCAGGGTCTCCTGTCCTTTCGTACATTTCTTCTCTATGTCTATTATCCATTTATCCTCTTCATCCCTATCCATCCTGTCCAGTATCTTCCCTCTGTATTCCTTTCCCTATTTTACCCCATGTTTAGTATCTCTTCTCTGTGTCTCCATCTTACCCTCTCTAGCAGACTCTATGTCACTATCTTTCCCCTTGTATTCAACATCACCGCCAGCATCTCTTCTCCTTTTCCTTGTCCCTCCCCATGTCCACATTCTCTCCTCTTCCTTTGCTTCTGTACCCCAACCCCTGACCTCCCTTCCTCCTTTATGATCCAGCATTTCTTCTCTCCCTCCCTCCTTCATTGGTCCAGGGTGTCTTTTGCCTCCCCCCATACTTGGTCCATGGTGTCTTTCTCTCTCTCTCTCCCCATCCTCACTTCATGGTCCAGGGTATCTGCTTCTTTCTTCCTCTTTTCTTGGTGTAGGGTGTGTATATGTCTCTCTCTCCACCTCCTCGGTTCATCATCTGCCCCCTCTTGTGAATGTAAAAATTGTGCATGTAGTGAGATAGCAAATGCATCACCTCCTCGTTTCAGCATCTGCCCCCTCTAGTCTCTCTCTTTTTATTAATCCACTTCTCTTTCTCTCCCCATACCTAGGTCAGCATCAATGCAGGTCGACTCACTCGCTTACTGGTCTCCACAGGATCTGCAGAGATGCCAAGCCAGGTGTGTGAAGAAAAGAGGAAGGGAGGGTTTACCTGCTGGCAGCTCTTGCCATTTTGTCATCTCGCTCAACAGTAGCTATACCCCTGGTAGGAGGTCAGATCAGCTGTGTTGGGGAGGTAGGGGTTCCCAGTTTGGGAGGGAGATGCCGTCCTGATGGGATGAATTGGTATAAAAAAATCAAAGATTAGATAAGATTTTTTTTTTGTCATTCTTCCTGTCAGTGCCTGAACCAGTCACCACAGGAGGGGTCTTAGGCCTCCTTTCCTAGAGGGGCCTAAGACTCTAATTGACCCAGATACCTAAAGCCCCTCCCAAAGGAGGGGCCTTATGTATCTGGGCTAATCAGAGCCTTAGGCTTTTCCCAGTGCATCCTAGGATGGACTGGGAAGGGGAAGGCCTGCCATTTTGTTGGCAGGAGGGAGTGCGCATTCTTTCTGCTGGATTTCTACGATGATGCCTAAGACAAGGTACAGGGGATGGGGTGTCCTTGACTTTGGGGGGGGGGGAGTCTGACCTGACTCCTCTAGCCGACCAGGACCTTCTTTTGGGAACATTGTTGGGGTGGTGGGAGGGGTCAGACGGGAGGCCTTCATGCCAGGGGGGAGTGTGGGGAGCCTGGATGCACTAAAAAGTAGTGTTCTCGAGATTGGAGGGAGTGGGCATCCTTCCTGCCAATTTTTTTTTTTTTAAGTACAGAGGTGTGGAAGGGGAGAGGGGTCCTGGCATGGTGGGGATGCAGCATCGGGGGGTAGTTCCAAGGAGGGCCACCCAGTGGCAGGAGGGAGTGGGCATCCCTCTTGTCTCTTTTTTGGGGAGCCGATAGGGGGAGCAGCCATCGTCAGGGGGGAGATGGCAAGACTTTTAAAAAAAAAATGGGGACAAGTATTGTGCATGTGTAACACATGCACAACATATGTGCCATAAAAAAAAAGAAATAAAAAGTCTTCCTGCCCTAAACAGCTGAGTGGCAGGAGGCTGCTTTGGGGCTTCCCCTGCTGGCTCTGAGCATGTGTGAAAGTCACTTTTCCAGCGACTGATGGCGTGAGATTAGGGCAGACCTTTGCAAAACTCATTTGCATGGGAAGCCGTTTGAACATCAACCACCATTTTGGAATCAATCAAAAAAATCAGCCCACAGCAACCCACACGGTCTTAATGACTATTTTTACTGCAACCAGCCCAGAGAGGAAAGATGTCAAAACAGCACCAAATTGGATTCCCATATCTTTGTTTAATAAAGTTTGTTAGCAGCCAGGCACTAATCCTCTGAAATCCCCTGCAGGCCAGGCTGAGATTAGAGAGGTTGCTCTCTCCCGCCTTCTCTTAATCCCACTCAGTTGGTTGGAATTTAACATATGGCACTGGCATGGCCCAGCCCTTGCAATGCAACCATTTCACTTCAGGATGGGTAATGAGCAGAAAAGGGACAGGGGATGGGACCAGAGCTGCTTTCATCAGTATTGGGAACATCAGTTTACTGCCACTCTATGATCCCCCTATCCTAGTGCTTCCCAAACATTATCTAGTATCTTCCCCTTGTAAAACCTAACAATTTGATCAGTCTCAGATTCTGACCGCAGCAAATTATCATACTGCCCCCCTCCTCATTCACCCAGGGGAATACAGGGAAACAGAGGTAGTAGCAGAAATTAGTGCTAACATGCTCACAGACCCTAGCCTTCCACACAGATTTCCCTGCCAACAGGAAGCCTGGAGGAAATGAGACCCAGGAACATATGCTGACTGCCACTGCTCACTGTAGGGTGAAGTAGAAGTCCATGTAGATTAGAAGAAGCTTCCCCATTTCATCTGGCCATATCTATTGATTTTGATTATTTGAGAATCACTTCTCTAGCCCTACTTTCTGATGCTGCTCTCAGTATGGCATAGCTTATAAGAAGACAGCACAGTCCCTCCCAATCAGCAGATAAATGAAGACACAAATTCTCAAAGTTGTTAGGTTTCAGGATACCAACAATATGTATGAGATATATCTACATACGCTGCCTCCTCTGCTTGTTAATTTACTTCATGCATAGTCAGTGAGCATATCCTGAAAATCTGATTGGCTGCTGCTCCCCTAGAACAACTTTGAGAACCATAGAATTAAGCATACTATAACCCCTATTTGGACACCTCCCCCTTGTTTTCCCCAAAGCTTCAGCTAATCTTTAGCTTTCCAAATGTCTCCTCTTTAGTCTATCATTTCCTGGAGGCCAGCAAGAAGGCAGCCAATGCAATAGCATTTTCCAGGAAGGATGGGGATGCATTCAGTTATGTTCTCTAGGGAGAAGCAGAGAGGCAGTTAAGGCAGCAATGCTTTCTATGGAGATGTGGGGAGGCAGGCAATGCTGCAAAACACCCTAGGGCAGGGGCATAGCTAAACCTCTAATTATGGATGGGCATGAAATTCGCCTCCAGGCCCTTCTCTGCTCCTCTCCTTGTCTGCAAATCCAAAATATAAAATACCGGAGCTGGCATAGATCCCCAAACACCCAACAGCTAGAGATTTCCTTCTCCTTGAGCAGCCAGTGCTCTTCAAAACAGCAACAGTCACCACTTGCCTTGAGCTGATGCCACCACTGGGGTCATGATAGCATCAACTCAGGGCAAGTGATAACAGCTGCCCAAGGAGGAAGTCTTCAAATGTCAGGGTTTATGTATCCCTGCCAGCCACTATAAGAGTTTTGGGTAGGCCTGAGTCTACCCTTGAGAGTAATGTAGCATCCAAGCCCACTCGTGGCCAGTGCCATGTTGCTCCTCAGAGAAAGACACTGGTAGCCAGTGCAGCAGCATTTTCTAGGGAAGAGGGGAGACTGAAGTTGCAGTGGTCAGCTGGGGGAACCGAGCACATTTTGACAAGCAACAGAAAAGTAAAAACACTCTTGCTTCCATGTATTTGAGCAGAATTTGTTCTAATATGCTGTGCCAAAATATTCACTTGCCATTCTATAATCTATATTATAGTACTATTAGTGTTTAAGCCCGTTAGATTAACGGGTGCTAGATGACCGCCTCTCCTACTTTTGAACCTGGGCAGGGGCAGAGGCAGAGCCGGGGCGGGAGGGAGTGACGGTGGGAGAGCAATTTCAAAGCCTCGGCAGCGGCGTCTCCTTGACCAATCCGCGCTTACAACGTCCCCACACTCGCGGTCTGGCTGGCTCCCCCACCAAAGCCCTTCGCAGCGGCAGCCCCTCACGCATCCGTCCCCGCGTCCCAAGCCTCTCCGAAGGCCAGCTCCCACAAAAATGGTACCCCTCTGTCCAAAGCCGCGGCGGCAGCCTCCCTCAAGACACATTTCAAATCTGACATATTGTAATCACAAAACAGAAAATAAAATTATTTTTCTTACCTTTTATTGTCTGGTCATTATTCATACCATGTAGGGGTCCCAGGCTATGGTTGGCTTTTGATAACTCGCTTGCCAGGGCCCCTTCTTTCTTCTTCCCTCCCTCCATCCCGGCAGCTGAAGACAGGCACCTCCCCCCAGTGGTCTGAGACAGGAGGGAGCAGTTAGGAGAGGGTCTGAGGGCAAAGAGGGGCTCAACAGCGCACAACCACCTTTCCTTCCCTCCCTCCATCAGGTGCAGTGAATCCACCAATGTTAAAAGGAGCCGCGTCGAAATCGGAGCCCTGCCACTGCCGTAGCATGTTTCCCTCTGACTTGGTCCCGCCCCTTCTCTGACATATGGGACTGCGGCAGAGGGAACGTGTTACGGTGGCGGCAGGGCTCCAATTTCAAAGCAGCTCCTTTTAACATAAGCGGAGCTGAACTGTACCTGATGGAGGAAGGGAAGGAACAGTGGGGCAAATTCGGCAACGGCAGGAATTGTTTGGCGGGCCAAGCACCGTGAAACTTTGTTTCTTTAGGCAGCCCCGGTTGTTTATTTGGATCCGGCCGTCAGCCGTGAGAGCTGGGTGAGGAAGGCCGCCGCAGCCTCGCGGCTAGGTAGGGGGACAACAATGGCGCTTATGCTCAAGCCCCCGCCGCAGCTCCTCTCTCGATCCTGATGCGGTTCGAGAGAGGAGTCGTGGCGGCGGTTTGAGCATAAGCGCGATTGTTGTCCCCCTACCTAGGCGCGAGGCTGCGGCGGCCTTCCTCACCCGGCTCTCACGGCTGGCGGCCGGCGAACCCTAATGCTGACATTGAATCCAAGTAAACAACCAGGGCTGCCTAAAGAAACATGTTAATCATATTCTGTCCTGAAAGCCCCCGCCACAGCTCCTCTCTCGATCCTGCTGCAGTTCGAGAGAGGAGCCATGGCGGCAGCTTGAGCATAGTGCACAGTGAGAGCCAGGGGCGCGTATGCGCACTCGTTTTTCCGCGACGGATCAGGGAACACGTTTTTTTTAGTGCGCATGCGCGGCCTATCATTTTATTATATTAGATAAAGCTTTCAATGGGCAATAAGCTATTATAACCAGTGTTATGTGTTCTCTGTTTTCAGGTGAAATCCAGGTGCAGCACGTCAGGTCTCAATCATTAAGTTAAAGCAGCCTACAGGAAAGAAAACAGCTTTTTCTTACATTTGCCAGGCTGCAAGTTCTAAAAGCTGTATCTTTCTTTTAAGGAACTTTGAGGCTATAATCAGTATAGCCAGCAGCTGGATTAGCTCTGTTGAAATGCTGCTGATCATACAAAAGCAACCCTGCTAGTCAAATATGAACTGGTGTTCCTCCTCAGTAAAACCATCTTTGTCCTGAACAATATAGCATGTCTCTTTTAGTTCTGCTTGCTTCTTTTAAAAAAATGTTGACAATTATTGGAGCAGAGTTGCCAAGTTACCCAGTTCCAGGCTGGAGACATTTTATCCAGTCCTGGTTTTGATCTTACATTCCACAGCGGAATGTGATTTGTACTACCCGATCCTGCCCACTGAAATCAGTACTATAAGGAGAGTGTGGTGTAATGGTTAGACCTACAGCCTCAGCACCCCATGCTGCTCCCTGTGCCCCTGGGCAAGTTACTTATTCCTTCACTGCCTTAGATACAATTAGATAGATTGTGAGCCTACCGGGACAGATAAGGAAAATGATTGAAGTACTTAATGTAAATTGCTTTGAGTGTGATTGTATAACTACAAAAAAAAAGCAGTATACAAGTCCCAAAAAGAATAATGCCACTAGGATGGGTTGGTCAGAAATCCAGGACTGTCCCCAAATCTCTAACCTGGAACTGGGAATCTCTGTTGGAGAGGGAGATTGCAAGAATCTCTGGTTATATGTGTGTGTGTCTGTGTACATGCATGCAGTGAGGTATAATTTAAATACACCTGCACCCTGGCTTGATATAGTAAATACATTTAGATGCAACCAAATCAGTCTGTTCTTCTTGGTAAAAAATAATTTATTGATTAGAACCAGACAGATTGTTGGGTCAAAAAGAAGAAACTAAAGTTGTAACTAAATATGGTTATTCTCCCCCTTAACTTATTTTTCTCTTAGTTTCAACTCCTGAACAGAAGGGACTGCTTCACAGGCACAAAAAAAAAAAAATGAAGAAAAGATGTGAAAAGCTCCTTTCCCAACATCACCTTCATTTGATGCCACCTTGCTCCCTTACCCCATCAATCCTTCTGCATGTGTGCTTCTTTCGTGCTGGGTATCATATTTCCACTCCGGAGAGAGAATAGAGAGGATGTGTGTAGATTGATAACATTCATGAAAGCCTCCATGCATATTTATAAAAGTGTAACTTGGATGTCTTGGGATGCCATATCAAATCAGTTGTTTACCCTAGACATAACATCTCAGACTTTATACTAAGAAACAACCCACTTAAAATGTCTTGTTTCCAAGTGCTTTAACCTGGACCCCTGTGGATAGTTTCTAGTGTATCCCATTTTAAATATTTAGTTTAACCAAGATCCTGTCAATTACAACAAAAACTCATTCTGTTTTCAATTCTGTGATCCCAGTAATTTAACCCCATAGTTTATCTCACTTAAAACAATGCATCAAAATAAAATGGGGGGGGGGGGGGAAAGTATTGTCTACCTTTAAGCATTTCTTAATTTAATAATAAAGTTATCAAAAATGTTTAATTTCTAGTTAACAACCATTAAAAAAGCAGAGCTGTGGTAACAAAGCACAAGGTTCTCAGAAAATTGAAAAGCATGGTATCATGTCCTGGAAAGCACCCTGCTTTGCTGTACCCTAGAGAGATTATGAAATTTAGGGTTGTTCCCTCTTCATTGTAGATCAGGAACTAAAGGAAGGCAGGAACATCCCAGGAGATTAAGGCCATCCCCCCCCCCCATTATCTAATTCCCATAATCTAACAAATGAAGGCCTTAGATATACACGTGTAAGGGTGTTAGCAATCAACTATTAGTCAAAAGATAGAAAGTTCTCATGATCCACAGCTCAAGCTCAATTTTGCTAGCTAAGTGTAAGTACTGCATTTTGACCAGAGATTCTCACTTCCTATTTGGACCCTAATCTCCATAGTTGATGGAGAAGCAGTTTACTTCAATCTGTCCAGTAATATAATTTCCATGTCTAGATTAACCCAACCACCACTGAATTACTGTCAGAAGATTGACTTTCTAATATAATTTCACTCTGTACATATGCTTCATAATGAAGGATCACCAACATGACGCTTGCGACAGGGCATCTTCATACCAAAATACATGTACATCCCAAGAAGACACATGATTGACAGGAGATACAAGATAAGGCACAGGCTGATGTCCAGATGAGAGAAACCCACTCCTAACAATCGGAACCACCTCCTCTTCACTGGGGCATCACCATCCTTCCCTATCTCTTCCAGATGCACCCCAATAAGGTACCTAGAGTCCACACCCTTTAGGCTTTCTTCTGCTTCTGCATAGTCCAAATCAAGCTGCTGATCCTCCTCCATTGTCAATCCAAGGGTTTCCCTTCTCCCAGACTTATGCTTTCTCCTTCCAGATAATGCTTTTAATGATTTGCTTTTATACTGCTGTTCAACAAAAGAGTCCAGGTCAACAATGTCCTCATCTTGATCATTGGTTCTGGAGCTCATCCAGATGATGCTGGGTTTCTGGATGTTGGAAGGCCCATGACTCTCCAGACCATTGGTTGGTATCTCTATCCTGTTATTCTCCAATGCTTCTTTCTCCTCCTTGGTGTTCCTTTCTTTACCAGTTTCCCTCCTAAGCCTTCTTTGTCTTCTTCCTTTGCTCTGCTTCTCTAGAAGTTCTACCTCTGGTACAAGGTAGTCAGTGAAAATATTTTGTAAGCTGTAATGCACTTTCAGAAAATCGAGAATTGAGCTCTCAGTCCAAAAGCTCCTACGTCTAACCATGCTACGACAATTTGGGCAAATATCATAAGATGGCCACTGGCGTTTGGGAAATTGTGGGTCTTCACTTGGGACACCTGTAAAATGTTTTGGAGAGAGAGAGAAAAAACCCTCAAAAGCTAAAAACACATTCTATCAAATATATATACCTCTGTCAAAATCAGATGGACAATAAAATTGCAAAGTTTGGAGAAAGTATGCTAAACATGTTGCTCATTCACATAAGATAGAATTCCACTGTTATGTGTCAACATGAAGGTAAAAGCAAGGGATGTGTTCTATCATGTATTGTAAGACTGAGAAAAAGCTGGCAGCATTTCAGTTTTAGCAGTCACTAAACCCTTGTATGACTCGGTAAGTCATGGTAAATCATTGTGCTTCAGTGGCTAATACCTCTTGTAATCGTCCTTTGGAGCTGGCTCCTATTACTACAAAATGAGGCATTATTTTCAGCTACCTGGTGTTTTTCCTCAATTTTAAATCCCCTTAGTGTAGCCCAGCTATTACAAGAATAGAGTTTGATTCTGGTCCACAAACCACAGTTCCCTCACAAGTCACCAAAGTGCACTCTGAATCTGACCAGTAGGTGTCAATATTGTGTGATGGCTAGGATTCCCTCTCCACCTGCTCTCTCTCCTTTCCATCCTCTCTATTCAATTCCTAACTTTGCATTCTTCATCTGCAAACATTAAATGGCTCTATTTAACATAGAAATATGATGGCAGATAAATGCCCATCCAGTCTGCACATCTGCAGTAACCATTCTCTCTTCCTCTAAGAGATCCCACGTGCCTGTCCCATGCTTTCTTAAATTCAGACATTCTCTATCTCTACTACCTCTTCCGGGAGACTATTCCAAACATCTACCACCCTTTCTGTAAAAAAGTATTTCCTTAGATTACTCCTGAGCCTATTACTTCTTAACTTCATCCTATGCCCTCTCATTCCAGAACTTCCTTTCAAATGAGAGACACAACTCATGCACATTTACACCACATAGGTATTTAAACATCTCTATCGTATCTCACCTCTCCTGTCTTTCCTCCAAAGAAAGCATATTGAGATCTTTAAGTCTGTCCCCATATGCCTTATGACGAAGACCTTTCTCTGGACTGACTCCATCCTTTTTATAGCTTTTTGAAAGTGTAATCTCTAGAATTGTACACCAGAGCCTTATATAGGGTATCAATACCTCCTTTTTCCTACTGGCCTTACATCTTCCTATGCACCCTAGCATCCTTCTAGCTTTCACATCACCTTTTCTACCTGTTTGGCCATCTTAAGATCATCAGATACAATCACACCCATGTCCCGTTCTTCTGTAATGCACATAAGTTCTTCACCCCCCCCCCCTAAACTGTACCATTCCTTCAGGTTTTTGAGCCCAAATGCATGACATAGTAACATACTATGTCATGCATTTGGGCTGCAAAAACCTGAAGGAATGGTACAGTTTAGGGGGGGGGTGAAGAACTTAAGTGCATTACAGAAGAGCGGGACATGGGTGTGATTGTATCTGATGATCTTAAGATGGCCAAACAGGTAGAAAAGGTGATGTGAAAGCTAAACTGTACCATTCCTTCAGGTTTTTGCAGCCCAAATGCATGACCTTGCATGTCTTAGCATTTAATTTTAGCTGCCAAATTTCAGAACATTCTACAAGCATTACTGAGAAGTAGATTTCATGATGAATGTGTCATTGGTAGGAAGGATATGGTGGGCTTTCATAATGAGGGCAGGCTGGAGGTGTTTGGGTGAAATGGCTTCATCTATGCAGATAGCAAGCTAGTGGTGAAGGGGGAATGAGAGGAGGGCTGACCTCAATAATACAAATGCTGAAAAGGTGAAAGGAAGCCATGACTGGCCTTAGGAATGAAGACAATGCTTGGCAGGGCATGAGCTGACATCAGTGGTGCAGATCATCTGGTAGAGGTAGAGTTACCATATCGCTCCAGAAAAAGGATAATAGATTGAGCCAGGCCAGAGTTTATTTTATTTGAAAGTAAAGGAAGTAAAAGCACATGCACAACTTGCTGTTGAATGGAAGTTACAGTGTTCACCCGCTCATTCGCGGTTTGTGAATCACGAACTCGCTCATTTGCGGTCTGCTCCAACCGCACCTTCCTGTAGTAAAATCGGGCTACACCAATCGGGAGCAGGAAGAGGCGGTCGGAGCAGACTGCAAGTGATTTTCTTCACCCGCTGGCGCTCCAGCTGCCCTCTCCTGCTTCTCCAGCTGCCCTCTCCTGCCTTTTGATAGGCAAAAAACTGCATTCGTGGTTTTTTGAAATTCGTGGGGGCCTGGAACAGAACCCCCATACATTTTGGGGGAGTACTTATCAATTTGAGCAGAGGCAGGTCATGAGAGCCTCAATAACTAGCTAGCTCTGATAGTTTACCCAATTATACGCAAATTTCCCATGGTTGTGGATTGAGGAAGTTGTTTAAAGCAGTTATAGAAAGGATAGGGCTAAAGGTGTGGTAGACCTTGATCGATTTTCAGAGGATTGTGTTCATGAGGAGTTCACTAAACTAAAGGTGGACAAAGCAATGGGGCCAGATGGTGTATATCCGAGGGTACTGAATAAACTTAGGGAAGCTCTTGCGGCTCCACTGGCTGACCTTTTTCAATGCTTCTCTAGAGTCGGGAGTGGTACCAGAGGCCTGGAGAAGAGCAGATATGGTCCCGCTCCACAAAAGTTGAAGTAAGAAAGAAGTACAGACCGGTAAGTCTGAATTCTGTGGTAAGTAAATTAATGGAAATGTTTTTAAAACAGAGAATATTGCAGTTTCTGGAATTCAGTGGATTACAGGACCTGAGGCAATTTGAATTCATGAGAGACAGATCTTATCGGACAAATCTGATCAATTTCTTTGACTGGATGATCAGAGAAATGGACATAGGGAGAGTGCTAGATTACATTACATTACATTAGGGATTTCTATTCCACCATTACCTTGCAGTTCAAGGCAGATTACAAAAGAATTATCCAAGATTATCCAAGAATTTACAAAAAAAAATTGGTCATTTTCAAAAGGAGTAAGAAATGGGTAAAGTTATTTGTTTGGGGTAGTTGACTTTAGTGAGAGGTGGAGTTTGAGACTTGTGGTATTATTTCTTTTTTCAGAGTTTTCTTGAAGAATATGGTCTTTATTTCTTTTCTAAAAGTCTTGTAGTCGAGGGATGCCATCAGTAGATTGGCGATTTGGTTGTCTAGTTTGGCTGCTTGAGTGGCCAGGAGGCCATCATATAGTTTTTTCCGTTTGACCTCTTTAATTGGGGAGTATGAGAATGGGGTGTGAGTTTTCCTATGTCTGGTTGCGGTGTTGTGGATGAGGCGGTTATTCAGGTAGTTTGGACTGTCTCCGTATAAAGTCTTAAATAGTAGGCAGTAGAATTTTAATTGTATTCTTGCTGGGATCGGAAGCCAGTGCGATTGGCGGTATGCTTCTGAGATGTGGTGTATTTAGATTTTAGCAAAGCCTTTGACAGTGTTCCACACAGGCGTCTAATAAATAAGCTGAGTGCCCTTAATATGGGCCCCAAAGTAATGAAATGGGTCAGGAACTGGTTGAGTAAAAGGCGACAAAGGGTAGTAGTCAATGGAAATTGCTCTGCGGAAAGGAATGTTACTAGTGATGTGCTTCGTGGTTTGGTTCTTGGGCCTGTTCAACATGTTTGTAAGCAATATTGCTGAAGGGCTGACTGGTAAGATTTGCCCATCTGTGGATGATAGAGTAGACACTCCTGATGGTGTGGAAAACATGAGGAAGGATCTAGCGAAGCTTCAGGAATTGTCTGAAATTTAATGCTAAGAAATGCAAAGTCATCCATTTGGGCTGCAGAAACCCGAGAGAACGGTACAGTTTAGGGGGTGAAGAACTTATGTGCACAAAAGAGGAGGACTTGAGTGTGATAGTATGTGATGATCTTAAGTTGGAAAAACAGGTTGAAAAGGCGATAACAAAAGCTAGAAGGATGCTTAGGTGTATAGGGAAAGGAATGGCCAGTAGGAAAAGGAGGTACCATGTTTCCCCGAAAATAAGACAGTGTCTTATATTAATTTTAGGCCCAAAAAACACACTAGGTCTTATTTTCAGAGTATGTACATGATCATCTCTCTCTTCCTCTCCTTCACCCCAATTCTTCCTCTTTCCTTTCTCTCCCATGTGCAGCATCTTTCCTCCCATCCCTCGTGCAGTAGGTCCCTTGACCAGCATCTTTCCTCCCCTCCCTCCCATCCCTTGTGCAGCAGGACACTTGAGTGAGCACCCGCCAAGCAGCCGAATTCCCATTCTTCCCTCCCTCCCATCAGAACCCGGCCTCGAGCCCTACTTACCTCTCTAAGCAGCATCGGGCAGGCAATACTCTAACAGGCTGCTTCGACCTTGTCATCCCATGAATTCACTCTGCCACGTTACTGAGTCATCAGTAATGCGGCAGAGTGAATTCACAGGCGGACAAGGCCGAAGCAGCTTGTTAGAGTGCTGCCAGCCCGACGCTGCTTAGGGAGGTAAGTAGGGTTCATGGCTGGGTTCCAATGGGAGGGAGGGAAGGATGGGGATTTGGCTGTGTGGCAGGTGCGGGTGCTCGGGGGGTGGAGAGAGTACTCTCTCAAGGATCCTGCTGCACAAATGAAGGGAAACTGCTGGCAAATCTGGGACTAGGGCTTATTTTGGGGGTAGGGCTTATATTAAGACCTACCCCGAAAATCCTGCTAGTGCTTATTTTGGGGGTAGGTCTTATTTTCAGGGAAACACGGTATTGATGCCCCTGTATGAGACCTCATTTAGAATATTGTGTACAATTTTTGGAGACCGCACTTTTAAAAAATTATAAACAGGATGGGGTCGGTCCTTAGGAAGACAACTAAATTGGTTGATGGTCTATGTCATTAGGCATATAGGGACAGACTTAAAGATCACAATATTTTGTTGTTTCTTTTAAGGATTTAATTATCTTCTGTTTAAATAACCTATATGGAATAAATACGCAATTGAAAGAAAACTCTAGAGTGAGAGGGCATAGAATGAGATTGAGAAGTGATAGGTTCAGGAGTAATTTAATGAAATACTTTTTTATAGAAAGGGTGGTAGATGTGTGGAATAGTCTCCCAGTAGAAGTGGTGGAAACAAAGACTGTCTGAATTCAAAAAAGTGTTTGACAGGCACGTGGGATCTCTTAGGGAGAGGAGGAGATAGTGGATGGGCAGACTGGATGGTCCATTTGGCTTTATCTACTGTCATGTTTATATAATAGTGAACTATTTAGGATAAGGAGGAGGGCATGGATTAGATATACTGTCTTTCTGTAGTACAAGCAAAGAACTTTGCATTTATTATATGCAGGTACTTTTTCTGTCATTAGTAGGCTCATAATATAAGTTTTTGGAAGATTCCGGAACTTGGAGGTGATGAGGATGGCTGGTTGTGTGCTGAGCTCCTTCTCTGGTGACTCCTACAGCTTATTTTTCAGCACTTGATTCCCTTACCAAGGATAGAAATGTATTTATTATGGCATCAGGAAAGCACATTCATCTGGAGCCCACTTTTACAGCAAGCACTAGTTTTAATAAAAGGATGAAGGCAGATCCATTAAAAGTACCACTCCCACAATCCAACCAGGAGGTGGACCACCTGGGTAGCAAGTGAAATTAATCTGACCGAGTTTTTGGAAGATACTTAGGATGTTATTCAGAGTAGGTCCACCATGGTATTAACATGCATGAGTGAGATAGATAAAATGTTAATTATGAAACTTTACTTTAAAAATAGGTTGACAAAATTCTGTGGAGATTTAATTAGAATATTTCCTGATATCTCAAGAGCTACGCAATTACGAAGGAAAGAATTTTTGAAACTAAGAACAAGAGTTTTAGCTCTTGAGGCATCCTTTTACTTAAAATTTCCATGCAAAAGTCTTGTTAAATTGCAAGACATTGAATATATATTTTGGGATCCAATTCAATTGCAACAATTCTTAATAAATCGAGAACAAAAATGATTTTTTTTTCCTTAATGTTTTTCAATGCATCATCACTGAGACTATAGGTGGATGTAAGATTCCCATATAGTATGGAATGGTTAGGATTCTTTAGGAATCAAACCATTTCTTAGTTTTCTTTATTTTTGTTGTTAGATAGTTGTATGCCTCTCCAATTATTGTGGGCTTGAAAAGGAATGTTTGTGATGCAATGAATGTTTAAAAATTGATGTAAGTAACCTTTATCCTTGGTATCTTTGATATTGTAAACTTTTAAATTTATAAATTAAAAAAAAAGTACCACTCCCCAAGGATTCTATGGATATCCTAGAGCAACTTCTAGAGAGGATGAAATTAGTACAGGATGCAGTGGAGGCTAATTCTGTGAAGTTGGTATCAGTACAGGAGGAAATTGGAAGCCTCACTAAACAGGTACAGGTTTTATTTATTTATTTATTTAATTCTTTATTCATTTTTATAACTTGCATCAAAAAGTAACATCATATTAACTTAAAGGAAGTTCAGTTAAAAATAAATAATTTTCAAATTAATAATACAGAAGATATCTCTATGGAAACTTTAAGGGATGCTCTTAAGGCAACCATGAGAGGACAAATGATTTCATTTTCGGCATATATTAGGAAACAAGTTAAAAGACAATTTTCCAATTTGGAACAAGACATTAGGATTTTAGAATCAAAATTGATTGAGAAATGGGAATACACTACACTACAGGATCTCTTGAAAGCTAAAGGGAAATATAATGAGATCTCTTCTAAACTGATAAGAAAAGACTTATTTTCTCAATAAGCTTTGTATTATGGAAATTCAAATAAGGCGGGAAGATTATTGGCAAACTATCTGAAAGCAAAAAAAAAAGAAAACCAAAAATAGTGGCAATAAAAGATGAAAAAGGGAATACTCATTCTCAAATTGGATCGATTTTAAAACAATTTTTAAATTTTTATAAAGACCTGTATTCTTCTGAGTCTTATTTAGATAAAGAAAAGGATGGTTTAGAATTTTTAAAATTAATTAAGGGGCCAAAAATTCCTGAGCATATAAAAGAAAGTTTAGAAAAGCCAATATCATTAAAAGAGTTGCAAACAGTGTTGAAGTCCTTAGAGTTGGATCTGCTCCAGGTGGTGATGGTTTCACAGTAGAGTTTTACAAATCATTTCAAAATATCCTATTACCTTATTTGTTAAATTTATATCAGGTCCAACTAACTAATGGCTGCATCATAGGTACTATGGCAGAATCTGTTAATATAGTTTTGCCGAAGCCAAATAAAGATCCTCCGTCTGTTTACGTTTGCCAGCTATGGCAGGACCTCCCTCTGGGTTTGCTGGGTCGAGTGGCCTTGGTGAAGATGGTCATGCTCCCCAAACTGCTTTATCCGCTCCAGACAGTGCCGATCTGGCTTCGCCGCACTGATGTCCTTCGCTTTCATTCTCTGATTTCCCGGTTTCTCTGGCGCTCTAAGGCCCCTCGTGTTGCTCTGACAAAGCTGATGTTGGCTAGAGGAAGGGGAGGGTTGAATGTCCCTGATTTACGCCTATACAATGTAGCAGCCCTCCTGCGGTGGATCCACGAGGGCCACACAGGCGTAGCGCGCTACTTCCCGCAGGGTTGGGTTGAATCCTGGAGCCTTCCTTTTCGGTTCTTCAATCTGCTTCACTCTCAACCGGATCATATGGCTCGCTCGGGGGGTCGCTCAGTTCTGTTGGCTCCTTTTAGGAGGGCCTGGCAGTGGTGGCGGCGTAGGCAGGATCTGACGGTTGCGGTTTCGCCCTTTCTATCCATTGAGGGTAATACGGGCTTTCTCCCAGGTTGGGGACGGACGATATTCCGGGCTTGGGCACGCAGTGGATGTCGCACCATTTCTGATGTTTTGGCCGTCTCGGGAGGTACTTTCCCCTCGTTCCAACAGCTCCAGACAAAATGGGATTTCCCCCCCCTGGTACTTGTTTTCTTTCCTTCAACTCCGCCACTATTGGGAGGTCACTCGGCAAGCTCATGCGCGGAGCTGGGACGTGGGGCCTCTAGATCGGATCTTTGAAGCGACCCCGCCGGCGTTCAATCGGCTGTCCCACTGGTATAGTGTTCTCCGTCTCTCTGCTAAGGTTCCTGGGATGAGTGCCCTACGGGAAAGATGGGAGGGGGACCTGGGTTTGAGTATTTCCGAGCCCCAATTTATGGATTGCTTCCAGTCTCTTTATCTCTTCTCCAAATTGGCAGATTACCAGGAACTACAGTATAAAATCTTGCACAGAGTCTATATTACTAAACAGCGGGGGGCTCAGATAGGACTTTGGGCTAGCGACTTATGCAGCAAATGTAAATCACAGCCTGGCACGTACCTTCATTCTTTCCTTGAATGTACTAAACTCACTATCTGGATGGGGCTGATGGGCCTTCTTGACGTGGTTACACACAGCTCTATTGAGTGGGACTATGGTACTCTCCTTCTGGGCTTGCAGGGGTCACTGCGGGAACAGGGCCTCTCACTCCCGCAAAGACGATTCCTTTACAATGCCATTTTAGTGGGGAAGAAGATGATTATGACTTACTGGGTATCCAAGGACATACCTCCCCAGGCCCAATGGCGGGCCAAGCTGAGAGAGATGGCGCAATTTGAGATCCGCTCCTACAGTAAATCTAGTAAGTTAGAGTTGAGGCATTATGTCGCTTTGTGGGAGCACTTGCTGGAGCTTCTTTCCCCATGATCTCTTCTATCTGAGGGCTCTCTCTGGCCATCCTACTTGTATGGGGTTTTTTTTTTTTTTTCCTTAACTGCTGCTGTCTTCACCACGGTTTATTTCGTGTTTGCACTCTCTTCGGGGCGGGGGGGGGGGGGGGTTGGGTTTGGGTTTGGTGGGGTAGGTGTGTCTGGTAGCGCAGTTTGTGTGGTGACCGGATGTCTTGTGAGTGTCTGTTGTGAGGACTGGTGTGCTTGATGAACGGTCTGGGTGTTGTTGTTTGTGGGGATTATTCACATAAAAATATGGCTGAGGGTCTAGCCCGGCTTCTTATCGTTGAGGGCTCTGGGAAGGGGTTTGCGTTTTCCAAGTTCTGGCCTCTTGCTGCGCCTTGACTTGCGCTTGTTGGCAATTATCAAAACGGGAGAGGCTGGTTCATGCTTGTTGTTGCTGTTCCTATTCCTTTTTGTGATATTTTGACAATGTGTATGTTCCTGCACAGTTTGTGGTTGCTTGTCTGGACCTTTTGCCATTTTCAATAAAAATACTTTGAAAAAAAATAAATAAATAAAGATCCTGCATTGGTTTCAAATTACAGGCCTATTTCCTTAATTAATGTAGATGGCAAACTTCTAGCTAAAATATTGGCTTTACGATTGGCCAAGGCTCTCCCTTTTATTATTGGTATGCAGGTACAGGTTTTTAACGCAAGGATGGAGAGCTGTGAACAAAGAGTGGAAGCCTGTGAAGCTAAATTGGTCCAGTGTCGATCTGACCATAAGACCATCCTGCGTTTATCTAAGCAGCTAGAGGATTTGAACAACAGGGGATGCAGAAAAAATGTACCGCTGATTGGTTTACCTGAGGGAGTGGAAGGTGTTGATCCCATAAAATTTTTGGAGGGCTTCTTGCCAAAAGTGCTTCCATTTCAGTTTTCTAAGCCTATGGAAATAGAGAGGGCTCACAGAGTCCCATCAAGGCGAACAAATGGTCAAAGAAGTCCAAGGCCACTGATTTTTAAGTTGTTGCATTTCCAGCAGGCAGTTGATATTTTGAAAATAGCAAAGGAGAAGAAAAATCTAAAGTGGCAAGAATCCAGAGTTTTACTCCTGCCAGACTTTGCCAAAACAACATCCGATCTGAAGAAAAGGTTCCTATTGCTCCGACCACAGCTGAAACAGCTAGGTGCACAGTATGGATTAATGTATCCTGCAATAATGAAGAGTGGATATGAGGAAAGCTACAGAATCTGCCATGGCTCTGACTTTATGGGCTGTGACTCGACTCTGTAGATGCAGTCTAGCCTGGGCATAGCAGAAGAGCTACAAGCAGCCATCCAGTTGGAGATGGTACGCTTAGAGATTGGATGTCCCAACTTGTTTGGATCGAAGGAGATAAAAAGTTGAGGAGCAGTTCTGTGTGGTTTGGTGCATGCCAAGAAAAAGGCCAAAGCATGCTTATAGTCAAGGGTATGAAGAGCTGATTTTTCAGGATGAGAATGAGGCCTTGGAAAAAATACTGGAAGTACAATGGATTGGTTGAGATGAAATTCTGAAACCACTTTAGTTAAGAATTTAGGATGAATACGGAGGACCACCTTGTCATGATGGAAAACTGTGAAAGGTGGATCAGTAACTAAAGCTTGCAGCTCACTGATTCTTCGAGCAGATGTGAGGGCAATGAGAAACACCACTTTCCAAGTGAGATATTTCAGATGAGCCGTAGACATTGGTTTAAAAGGAGGCTTTATCAATTGAGCAAGAACAACATTGAGATCCCAAACCACTGGAGGCGGTTTGAGAGGAGGTTTAACATTGAAAAATCCTTTCATAAATTTGGAAACCACCGGATGAGCAGAGAGGGGTTTCCCTTCAATAGGCTGATGGAAAGCAGCAATTGCACTGAGATGGACTCGGAACGATGTAGACTTGAGGCCAGAGGGAGATAAGTGCAAAAGATAATCAAGAACAGAAGATAAGGAGGAATTTTGATGCTCCTTATCCTGAGAGATGCACCAAGTAGAAAATCTAGTCCACTTTTTATGGTAGCATTGTCTAGTGGTAGGCTTTCTAGAAGTCTCTAAAATGTCTCTTACAGGTTAAGAAAACGGAAGAGGAGTTATGTTGAGAGGTACCAAGCTGTCAGGTGCAGAGACTGCAGTTTCGGATGAAGTAGAGATCCCTGACTCTGTGTAAGCATAGACGGAAAAACTGGTAGAAGGTATGGCTCCCTGCTGCTGAGCTGAAGTAGAAGTGAGAACCATTGGTTGCCTGGGCCACCGAGGAGCTATCAGAATCATGGTGGCATGATTGTTCTTCAACTTGACAAGTCTTGAGAATGAGAGGGAATGGAGGGAATGCATACAGGAACAGATTTGTCCATTCCAGAAAGAAAGCATCTGCCTCGAGGCGATGAGGAGAGTATATCCTGGAGCAGAACTGAGGCAGTTTGTGGTTGTGGGGAGACGCAAAGAGATCTATTTGAGGAGTTCCCCACTGAGAAAAAATGTGATAAAGAGGTGAGGAATTGAGTGTACATTCTGTGCAATGCAAGCAAATCCACTGAAATTTCAAAAATTAACAAACAAAGGCTTATATGACAGACTTTTTCTAATAAAAGGGTAGATGTGAATCCCTTGTTTACTCTTTCCAAAAATACTAGAACTAGGGATCATGTGATGAAGAGACTAAATAGTAGATTTAAAACAACCTGGAGAAAATATTTCTTCACACATCATATAATTAAACTCTGGAATTCGTTGCCGGAGAATGTGGTGAAATCAGTTAGCTTAGCAGGGTTTAAAAAAAGGCATGGGTAATTTCCTAAAAATCCATAGGTTTTTGAGTTGGCTTGGGAAAATCCACTGCTTAGGATAAGTAGCATAAAATCTGTTTTACTACTTGGGATCTAGCTAGGTACTTGGAACCTTGGTTGGCCACTGTAAGAAACAGGACACTGGACTTGATGGACCTTTGGTCTGTCCCAGTATGGCAATTCTTATGTTCTTGACTGAAAGCAGGAGTATATTACATGTAAATATTGATCCAATAAGAAAGCATTTGAAATAACTTTAGTTTGCTGGTGAAATTTCTGTATGTGTTACTTGCTTTCACTTATGGTTTGTGTGTGGGAGGTTTTCAGAATTGCTTGCTATTGCTTTCTATTGTCTCCCCTTCTCATTGTCTTCCTCTTGGTTCATAAAGCTATACTTAATAGAAGAAGATGTATTTGATAACACTTCTGTGTTCAGATGGGGGAAACTGCCTTAAGGTTTTCTCTAGCCACCCCCTGCCTCTACGCTACTGATAACCTATTGGCTAGAGCTTTAAACTGAGAAGTGGCTCAATTCCACTGCTGAAATTGAATCCAATATAAATAAAATATGGCTTGTAAGAAATCGACATATGAAAACCCCCCCCCCCCTCTACAAACACACACACAGTTTTTGCAATGTGTTTTTTTCAATTTGCCTGACCCACAAAAGGCAAGAAAGAAAGGGAGGACATTTTGCATGCATTATTTAATTCTTGACAAGAGCAGAAAAGTTCTGCACTTTATACATTGATTCAGTCCCCATATTTGTCTTTATTAAAGAAAATTGGAAATGGATTGTGGGCCAGATTCTGTAAACAGCACCTACATCAGGCAGCGGTTACAAAAACAGTGCCATCTGCATATCAATCACACGTGGCACCATTAATAGAATCGCAACTACAGAAAAACTTAGGCACTGGTAATGTAGGCCAGGACTTTAAAGAAGTACATTGCCAAAACCGAAGTTTGATGGAGAATCATGGCTAATGGTACCTAATGTCATCTGTGTCCCTAACCATGCCTACTTTTACCTTAGGCACTGTTTGGCACTATGCTTAGATGCAATTTTGGCACCTACCTTCAGAGGCACCTCCTGGTGTCTACATTTTTTAATGAGTTTTTAATCATTTTTAACAGCACGGTCAATTACCACACTGATTAAAACCAATTAAAGCAATTAAGTTAGGCAGTGGTAGGGTGTCTTCTCCTGCCTAACTTATGGCACCATTTCTAGAATCCAGGCCTGTTTGTGATGTTTGGTTTGGCTTCACTCTGAGAAAAGCACTAAGCCATGTGCTATTGGTTTGCGTTTATGCTGGAAAAAGTGTACTAGGTTATTTTTGTGTTATATTCTGAGGGGTGTTCTTGATAAGGTGTGTGGTGTGCTTCTAACTTCAGATGAGTACCCCTCTATCATGGTTATAAAAGCACTGGTTTGCAAAAACATTTACATTGCACAAGGCTTTTTTCTAGTAAAATATCAATTGAGGTTTTTTTTATGCCAATGGCTTAACTTTACCCCGTGATAGCCTCCACTTTTACACGACTTTTGTTGTTTGGTTGGTGGAGGAGGGGCTCTGAGGCTTTTTCCTACCTCAAGGTGATTTTTTTAAGGGGAAGCCATAATTGTGTTAAACCTGAGAACTTTAAATAACTTTATTATTGATGCTTATTATTGATGCTTATTTTCAGTTTTTTTAAACACATCTTTTAATAATTTTTGTTGGTCAATAGTACAGGAACTCATTTACCCTGCCACTGATTTTACGTTTTCATGTTCTTGCGTGTATTACGTCATTTCTTTAGTGACCCCTGATTGGGGGCTTTAAATGGCTTGGCGTTCATGATCATCGCCGCTATTTTTTGAGAATACTCTGTTTGAAACAAGGTCATACTCTGTTCCGAGTTTGCTGTTTTAAGCACTGTCTCAATTTATGTTTCAATTTCAAATATCCTGTAATTTTTACTCTTTTAGGCACTGTTTATGCATTTTCCCCTGACGAAGCCAGTGCAGGTGAAACGGTGGCCCCGTTGGGTTTTGAGTGCAGTGCCGACAGTTACATTCATAAAGATAAGTGCTGTTTTGAGTGTATGCACTATCATTGATGTTTGAGGTTTTCAACATTTTTTATTCAATATTTAAGTAATTTAAATTGATTATTTAAAAATCACAAATAGACAAAAACAAATAATTAAAAAGAATCCAGTACTGTATGTACATGCCATTAGCCAATGAATGAGACTTCGACCTGACTTTGTATCTAGCAGTTTCTGCTTGAATACTTGGTCTCTGAGGCATGGCATTAAGCAATCGTGTGAATCAGCACAGTGGTTGATGTTTGGAGGTGATTTTGTTGCTCATTATTTGCTTTACACTTCCTTAGTATTTGTTTTTTGGTTTCAACTTTAAATAACCCCCATGAGTGTAAGTGTATTTTCTAGGGGGCTCTGTGCGTTCCTCAAGGTTTATATGTTTGCTCTGCTGTGATTTTTTGAAAATGTGGTTATTATTGAATTATTTATCTCATTTTGCTTGTGTAGTTTGGGCTTGATAAGTTTTGCACATGAATAATTAGAACTAAAATTGTCTGGACTAAAATATCACTGGTATTGATCTGATGCTTGGTATTCTGTGCACAATGCAGAACCTAGCATGCCTCACAAGTTGTACTTTTACAGATGTTCTTTCAAGCAAAATAAGTTAGAACAACCCCTCCCCCCCTTTATAGGCTTAGAAATTTTGTTTGCAATGCCTTAGGCCCATAAAATAGCATAAAATCTTTCTGCTTTGAACAGGGAGATGTGAGGAAGAAAATTAAGACTGCGGGGATAGTGAGGGGACAGGGATGAAAAATGCGGGGACAGTGAGTGATGAAAAATGTGCTTCACAGTGGAGATGGTGAAGGGATGAGGTTGAATCTTTGTCCCTGCCTCACTCTCTACTTAAGAGTGATATTGCAGAAAGATTAGAAGGAAAACTCTGTCTTTACAGATGACATGAAGATATGAAACAGAATAAACAGCCCCTGAGGGAACAGACAGAATGAGAAATGACCTTGAAAAGCTTGCAGAGTCATTTTCTTAGCTGAGAATATTCAGTGCATAAAAAGTGCAAATTGTTAATTTAGGATGCAGAAAGCCAAATGAGCTGATATGATGGGGGATGGAGGGAGGTAAAAAGGTTAACTTACCCTAACCAGGAGAAGACTTTGAGATGTGACAAGGCAGCAGCTAGAGGGCTACTGGGTTTCATAGAAAACAAAGCATAGTATGCAGAAAAAGGGGCAACAATGATCCTATACAGGCCATTAGGGAGAACTCATGTAGAATACAGAATTTAACGTTGGAGGCCATATCTTGGAATAGACAGAGATATATGTTACAGACAATTTTGAAACAGGCAATCAAAATTTTGCTGACTCTGCAGCAGAATTCATATGAGATGAGATTTCAGGAGCTAAATATGTATACTATGGTGAAGGAAAGAGACAGGAGGGATATGATACAAACATTCATAAACTAACCTTTATGAAAGGAAATTAATTTGCATATATGAAGCCCTGAGAAGGCAGACCAGGATCATCATCAAGAAATATTCTTTTTACAGAAAGGGTTGTAAATGTATAGAATGGACTCCGAAAGAAAATGGTGAAAACAAAAATGATAATGAAATTCAAGATATGAGATAACCACAAAGGCTCCCTTACTAGCAAGGGGATAAAAATAAAGCACCAGAATCATCTGCACAGAACTGCAGTATACATCAAAACAGCAGACAAAAGATTATATTTTGCACTTTCAAGAAAACATGGGGTTAGCCTGAATAGAGCAGCAGTTACAACCATAGACAGAATGGCAAAAGGATTAAACTGCAGAGAGGCAGTTGCCACTCTAAACAGAATGGCACAGGGTAATCTGCAGACAGTGGCCTCTCTAACTGGACTGACTGTATGGGCCATTTACTATGTTACTAAGGAGGTCACTGGCACTAATTGCTACTGAGAGCACCGACAGTGCTAGATTACTGCCACAGACAGACACAGATATAAACATTAAGGCAGACCCCTAACCATGGAAGGTCAATATCTTACTTAGCTCTTATTGCCCTGCTCTGAGGAAGATGGTGAAATCAAGACCTTTAACCTCCACGAAGGCAGCAAACAGCTGAATGCTCTGTTGCTGGCTTCATATCTTAATAGGACAGTGCTTTAGGAAAACTGGCCACTCACACCTCTCAGAATGCTTTGCCATTATGCTAATAATTTCCAAAACAAATATCAGTTGATTTTGGAAGCAATTATATGCATTAAACTGAAGTATTCAGATGCATCATCTGCTGCAGTTTTGTTTTGGAGTTTTTTTTTTTAAGCATTTTGTTATTCTCCCAATATTCAGTCACTTTTTATAAGGATACTATTTTTGCTCTTCTGTATATGAGCTTTTTTTTCCCTAGCCCCACTTATTTTGGAGGGCGTATGTAGGAGGCAGCTGGGCACCTTACCCTCAGAGGCAATGAATACTCTTTTAGTTGGAAAAGGTAAACAAGCTAATCTCTGTCTCACCTCCCCAATGCTCCCTAGTTGCTGATGCCATTGGGGCAAAATATTTGTTAGGCCGTGATCCTAGTAGCCTACCCCATGTCATTGACTAGGCTTCCCTTTTATTCTACATTTCCCATGGATTTCTCAGCTCATGTCTCCATGACTAACAAGCAATGGGCCAGATGTTAAACCCCTAGTAACAGAAGGTGAGACTACTTGAGATGGGGAAATCTCCTGTGACTATGTACCAGGACCTGCCTCTTCTGGGGGAGGGAAGAGGGTGGAGATCATGATACTTATGTCTAAGGATTAAATCCAGAGGATTCAGCTGAATTTTATGTTTACAAAACAAGTTATTTCATATAGTCAAAATCTGAGGGTATTCTCATGCTCATGAAAATTAAAGAAAGCCATTTCCTGTCCATAAATAATAATAATAATAGTTTATTTTTGTATGCCGCCACACCATCAGTTCTTGGCGGTTTACACAGGTTTTGTGAATCACTTTCTTTCTCACATTCACTTTTGAAGGTTTTTGCACTTTTTCAAAATGGGGTGCACTGCTTAGAGCAGAAGACCAGGGATCAAGCACTGCTCTAATGATTAGTTCCATTAACAAAGCTGGCAGAGAGAGGCCATGCCTCCTGCTAAGCCTTGCCAAGTCTACAAGGGAGACCCGCCCTTTCCCTCCCCTCCATCAGTGACACGGTGCTTATGTTTTAATGATTAAGCCTGTACAGTTTATGCCACAAGGAGAAGAGATTCTCATTGCTGGCCTTTGCAAACTTTCCCATCAATGTTCCTTCTAAGCAGATCTAATTGTGGAATCCTCTGCCAATGTTCCTTTCAATAGAGGACTCCCACGTATCTTAGAGCTGCTTAGAGGGAATGCTCTAATTTTTCCTTACTCTCATCTACATAGTCAAGCAGCCTCATTCCAGCTGCAAATGGCAACGCCACCTGCCAGACTGCATGAGGTTGGATGTGTGAGCGATATCTCTCCCATAATTCAGACATGGCTCAGGAGACCATGAGGATACTAGACCTTCTTGTCTTCATCATGCCATTGACATAATTATTCTCTGTAATGGTAAAAGAACAGATTTCTCCAAGAACTGATGCCAGCACACAGTTCCCTCATCATCATGAGGCTCTAATAGGGCTTCTTACCTGCAAGCCGATGATTGACTTGGTTGTGTCGTGACCAAAGCCACAAGATGGCTTCATTTGTAGTTGACACTAGGGGCATTGTCTCTTTGGCCATATTCTCAAAATGTGCAGCACATTCTGCACAGCCAAAGATATGATGGACATAACCTCTCATGGCATCGAGAACTTCTAATGGATCTAGAACACAAAGGAGCAAAAATAAACCAGAAAAGTAAAGAGATGTGTTATGATTGTTGCAGTGTTCTTGGTCTCATCACATCTGCATAGGTAGAACAGACGTTTCAGCCATTATGTAGTGGGGCTTTCTTCAGGGTGTGCAACTTTGGATTGGTTCAGGCTCAAGATCACAGGCAGGAAAGGAATATATTCTCTAGATGCTCCACGAATGAAGATATTTGACATAGGAGTGATTGGATATGGCATTTAGACATACTAAAACATGACGGTAATGCCCTCAGGAACATGAGGATAGGAGCAACATTTCTATTAATTACTCCTTTCCAGCATGACACTGATTCTTGTTGCAGTGTGGTGCCCAATACAAGAGAATAGGGGTTCTTGTTTCTACCATTCCTAACCGGTTACACAAATTCTACTATCAATGCAAGCAAGGTATGGGGTAATGTATTGTTCATGTGGGAGGACATAGTACAGGGCAATGCATTCAGTGCCCCTAGAAGCAGTGGATTAAGGGATCAAACTAAGCCTTGGAATTCAGTCAAAAAATGGACAGCAGTGATACCGGGCAACCCCTGTCCTTCTCTTATTTTCATGTGCAGGTTACTTTGGTGCTCCTTGGCTGAGTTACTTACATGTTTCCTTTAGCTTGTATTGATCATTGTAAGCTGCCTGCACTGTCATCACATGAAAGATAATCCACATTGAGCATGGGAAGCCACGGAACCAAGATTTACTGCCCTGGCATCCCACCCAGGTCAGATCATCTGCCAGCACAGCATCCGGAATCTTCAAACCAGAAATAATCATTCATGAAAGGAAAAACAATACAAGGATAGAGATAACTAGAGGAAACAAAGGAAAAGAAGAAAAGGCTGGGGAGAATTATGAAATACATCAATATAGAAAGGAGAGAGGAAAAAGGAGGTGATGGGATGAAGACAGATTTGCAAAAAGGAGGATATGGATAGATATAAGCAGAAAGAAAGAATAGTGGTGTGGAGAGAAAGGGAAGAAGAGACATAATATGGAGAAAGAGAGAGACAGAGATGGGGGGTGGGGCAGAGAGAAACTCAAAAACAGGGCAATTGGGAAAAGGCAGAGGGTAATAGGAGAGAGATAAAAGAGCAAGGTAAAAAAAAGAGGCAGAGGAAAAGAAGCATTCTAAGAAAGACCTGAGGATAAATGTGACCATCACTGGGAAAAGATGACTAAAGTAGCAGATTAAACATGTTGAGAATGGCTGATTTTTCATATCATGGGTCCATAAGCATTCTGCAAAAGTTACATGTTTGAACTTCTGTAACTTTTTAAATTTTTTTACATAAAAGGATGGGGGTTTGGACTCTTGTATTACAAATTGTTTGCTCTAAGTCTAACAGAATCTATTAAAACCCCATTTTTTATTTCTGGAGACATTAGTTACCTTTTCTCAGAGATGTTCACAAATTAGGTAAATAATGAAAAAGAGAGAGTAGAGAAAGTTAGAAGAATAAGGAGGAAGAGAAAGACAAGGTAAGAGTCAGGATCAAATGGGCCTGAAGAAAGCAAGCTTAACTTAGCAACTCACCTGTTCATTATTATCCACCATATTCCTAAAATCACTATAGGGAATTTTTGTGATATCTCTGCTTCTTAACCAGCTATCCAAGGACTGAAGCAAGTTCTTAACACATTGACGAGCAGGAAAAAACTGAAAGAGAAATATAGAGATGTTATGAGACAGCCAGTGCCTAGAAGTACAGTTACTGTATATATTTGAATAAGCCGACCCAAATATAAGCCAAGGTAGTCTTTTTCCCCACAAAAAGAAGGAAAAAGGGTTGACTCGAATATAAGCCAAGGGATTAATATTCAAGTACCCTGCCCTGCCAGCCTCTGCACCACACCCCTCTCCCTCACTCCTTCCCCTGCCAGGCTCTGCACCCAGACCCCCTCCCTTCCTGCCCTGCTCTGTATCCTGTCCCCCTCTCTCTCCCTCCCTGCCCTATACCCTCTTTCTCCGTCCTGATGTCTTGCAGGCCTCCACCATAAGGCCTGGTGGGCCAGGACAGGAGGGATCCCTCCTGCCTATTGTCCTGGTTGACTCTAAAAGCTTTTACTTCCCTCCCCTTCTCCTCGTACCTTTTAATTCACTGGCAGTCTCATGGTGGGCTAGGAAAGGAGGGATCCCTCCCGACTCCTGTCCCAGTCAACTGTGATGACTTTTACCTCCCTCCCACCTCCCCTGCATGCCTTTCAATTTCCTGGTGGTCCAGTAGTGAACCAATCAGGAGCAATTTTCTCATGCTTCTGCTCGGTGAAGAGCTGCTAGCTGAATGACTGCCACAAGGGAGGAGCCTTAGGCATCTGAGCCAATCAGGGCCTTAGGTCCCTCCCTGGTGCATTCTAGGATACACCGGGAAGGGGAAGGCCTGCCATTTTGAAGAGGTGGGCCTGCCGGCCAGAGGGAATAACAATCTTCTGGAAGTCTTTCTTCAACAAAGGTACAGGGGGTAGGGGGGTGTTGGAGTGGGCCTAGAGGTGTCAATTGGGGTGTTGAGGTTTGGGGGGGTTGGGGGAGATTTGAGGTTCAGGGTTGTTGGCAGGAGGGAGTGGGCATCCCTCCTGCCAGGCTACTTCTGGGGGGGTATTGGGGTTCACTGGGTATTCGCAGGGAGTGGGCATCCCTCCTGCCGATGGTGCTCTGGGGAAGGGGCTGTCGGGGTTCACGTGATGGTGGCAGGAGGGTATTTGCCCCCAATCAGCTGTCAGCAGGATTCCTCAAAGCCACAGATTTGGAGAAGCCTGCCAGCACAGCTGATCGGAGATTCCCTTGCTATGATCACCTGGGGATCCCCTGCTGCAGCCAGCTCAGCTGATTGCAGCAGGGGTATATTCCCCCCAATCAGCTGAGCCGGTAGGACTCCCCAAAGCCATGGCTTTGGGGAAGCCTGCTGGCTCAGCTGATCGGGGATTCCCTTGCCGCAATCAGCTGAGCTAGCCGCGTCTAGTTTTAAGATTTTGAAATGTGGGCCAGCATTTTGCTGTCCTACATTTGAGCACCTGTCACGGCTCTAGGAAGACATGTACAGATGGTTAAACTCACCCAAGTCCACTTTTGCGTGAAACCATGCCCATGCCAACCTTGGGCAAGTTTAGGTGTCTCTATATGTTTCCTAGACCCGCAACAAACGCCTACAGTGTAGGTGGCCTGCTTTGGGGAACTGCATTAAAAAAAAATAAATAAAAAATCATGCGTCCCGATTGGCTGCCAGACAGAAGTAGGACACCTACCACTGCCTACAATTGGGACGCCTGTTTATAGAATCTGCCCATTAGTGTAGCTGAGTGTGCAAAATCTGAGTGTGCAAAATCTGTAAGTGCCATGGTACTTTGATGGTGTGGGAAAAGGTAGCTATAGAAAACTGTGCCTGAAAATTATGCCTTTATAGTAGAATTGCCCCAGGTATCATTACAGTAGTTTAGCATGGATGAGGATGGCACAACTCAGGACAATTAAAGAGTGCTGAGATGGTACAGCACATGAGAATGAAGACTTAAAACTAAAAAAGCAAAAGGGGATGGGGGTGGGGGTCCATTGGGCCCATTCAGTCTGCTCAGTTATTCTTACCCCACTAACAAGGATCTATTCCAGCTACCAACCAGAGTGGGTGACCACCTAGATAATTTATCCTTACTCAGGACAGTCTTTTGTATCTTCCTCCTTTGTACTCCACCTTGGACAGAGCAGCATACAAGATATCCTGCTTAGAAGTCAAATTAAGGGGGGGGGGGGGGGTCACGTGATACAGCCTGCCTGAACAGACATGCAAGAGAGGAGCTCTGTACTCACCCCAACTATATCAGCATTTATTACCTGCTTTTTCTGCGTCCCCCTGGGTTATTGTGGCTCAAGCATTGGGGTCGGGTCTTCGCCCTTTTCTGGAGAGGTTTTGAATCGCACAGCTGAGCCGGGTGTGCCTATTAAAGCGGTACAAAACTCCAAAGATAAGCAGCCCCTGACACCTCTTAAAATGGTGGCTGAGCCAGCAACTTTCAATATCCCCGCTGGGGATTGGATCCAGGACATCACAAAGTCTGTGTTGGCAGCCTTGGCGGACCGGCTTAATAAGATCCAGTTGGCGGTGGAGGAAATGCACGAGAAGTTTGACACCCACAATCGTAGAATTGCCGAGGTAGAGCAGCGGCTGTCCCAATCAGGAGGACACATGCTCTGGCCTAGTAATACAGGTGCAGGAGTTGCGTCGGCAAATCACGCTCACCGACAAACAGGGAGACTATGAAAATCGTAGTCAGTGTAACAACCTCAGGTTAGTGGGTCTGCCTGGGACAATGAAGAATGCTGACCTGTACTGGGTCTTTAGCCAGTGGTTGCCAGAAAATCTTGGCCAAGCCTACCCGAGCCTACCCTCTATGGCGCTAATGTTCAACATCCTCTCGAGGCTATTGAAAAACTGTGTCAGGCCTGGAAGGAGCTTTTGTTAGGGCTTCTGGGACACGTGGCCCAGAACTGCCCCTTTGGCTTCGCAGTCGGGATGAGCTCCACTTTAAATTGGTTATCTCTCGGTTTATCTGGTGGTCAAGGGCCCCTAGGATTGGAGGACTTAATCTCTCTTTAGATAAGTGTTTAGGTAGCCTCAACGTTCCGGATATCTGGTTGTACAATGTAGTGACACTTATGTGCTGGATTCATGAAGGCTATACATGGCATGCTCGGTATTTTCCCTTGGGCTCAGCGGAGAGTTGGTGCCATCCATTTAAATTTATCAATCTGCTTCATTCCCAGTCTGATCCTCATCGCCAATATCGTACTTGCTTCCAATCCTATTGCCTTTGTGGAGGGCCTGGCAGTTGTGGAGACGCAGGCAGGGGCCGAGTACAGCGGTGTCCCTTTCCTGAAGTTGGAGGGGAACTCTAACTTCATTCCCGGCTGGGGCTGCTCCATGTTCACCAACTAGGTATCCCGGGGCAGTGAGGCTATGGAGCAGGTGCTGGAGCCTCACCCTACTGTCTTCCCATCCTTCCAACAGCTTCAGGCTCGTTTGGGTATTTCCCATCGTTATCTCTTTTCGTATTTCTAGATCCAGCACTATTGGGAGGTAGAGAGTCAAGGGCATGAGGGAGCCTAGGTTAAGGGTAAGTTGGATACCATTTTCTCCGCTACAACACCTCAGCTTAACACTCTGTCCTACTGGTATAGACTGTTGAAATCCTCTATTCCTTTATCGGTCCTTGGAGCACTGCAGGAGCTTTGGAAGGTGGACCTCGGACAGCCCATCTCTGAGCCACAGTTCTTGGAATGTTTTAAGACCTTATATGCCTTTACTAAATTTGCTGATCTCCAAGAGCTTCAATATAAGTTCCTTCACCGAGCCTAATTACCTGACAGAAAGGAGAGCATATTGGGCTTTGGGAGGGTGACCTCTGTGTTAAGTTTCAATGTTCGGCTGGTAATTACATTCATTCCTTTCTTGAATGCTCTAAATTGTCTATTGGGAGGAAAGTGCTTCCCCTTCTTGAGAGGATGGTGTGCTGCCCTGTCAAGTGGGATTGCTGAACTCTCTTACTGGGGTTACAGGGCCCCCTTCGGGCACAAGGTTTCACTATCCCCCAATGCAGATTCATATATAATACCCTTCTTGTAGTTAAAAAACTGATTCTGACCTACTGGGTTTCGGAGGATACGCCACTGGAGGTTCAATGGAAGAGTAGACTTCGGGAACTGGCCCTTTTTGAGATTCAAGCTTATACCCTGTCTAGGTACCTGGCTCAGCAGCATTAAGTTTCCCTGTGGGAGCGCTTGCGTGATCTAGTGTCTATTCAAATGAACCTTGGTATGCCCTTATTGTTTGTCTGCTCCTTCTGTACTTCTTGAATGCTCACTTGTCTTTTGGGTACCTCAGGGAGGGGGTTGTGGGGGATTTTTTTGTGGCAGAGTAGGATGTGTGCTGGTATGTGTGTTGTGGCGGATGGTGTGTCTAATTCTACATGGGATGATGTAGGTCTGTAGTTTGTGTGTCTGGGTGGTTTATATAAAATTAGTGGAGGGGGTCTGGATTGTTTTTTCTGATTGCAGCATTTCTTCGCTGTCCCTGCGCTGAGTTGCCGATTCTGGCTCAATGCCATCTCCTGTTGCAGACTGCTGGCTCCTCCTGGGGGGGCGGGGTGTTCTTGAGAGGGGACTTATTGATTTTGATTGCCTTTGTTGTACCTGATCTTGTTTGCTTTCGCTGTATATGCTTATCTTATACTTTTCCTTGCCTTGTTTTGTGCTATTCATGATTTTTGTACCCCTTTCCATTTTCAATAAACATACGTTTAAAAAAAAAAAAAAAAAAAAAAGGCAGCAGGGCACCTAGGCAGGAAGGCAGAGTGTCACATATTTTGTGCCTGTTTTATAAAGACAACCGATATCCCTACGTGCTTTTATAAAATTGCTTCCCTAAAAGTTCCTGCATAAAGTTACATCTGCTCAGGGGTAAGAATAACTTTCTATGTGCATGTGAGAATTGTCACATAAGCATGTATGTGTATAATTGTCAATTCCTCCTTCTGTCCATTCTCTACCATCTGCAGTATAAGTGAAAAAGTGAACATCTAGGTTAAAGAATTGCCCCCAAAATGCTATCCCACACCCTTATATCTCCTATAAAATGTCCCCTTCATTCCTTCCTTCCAGCACCCACCTTTTCTTTGCCTAACCACAAGGCTCAGCAATACTTGAGTTTAGATTGCTCAAGCATGCACCCTCCCAGATTCCCTGCAAATTGAAAGGGGGATGGGCTTTTCTATAGTTACAATCAAAGTGGTTTACATATTATATACAGGTGTTTATTTTGTACCTGGGGTCATAGAGGTAAAATGACTTGACCCGAGTCTCAAGGAGCTGCAGTAGAAATCAAACTCACTTCCCCTAGCTCTCAGTCTGCTGCACTAACCATTAGCGACTACCTTCTAGTTATAGGAGAGAGAAAGGATGAAATGAGGGAGGATCCCTCCAGCTTCCATTGTGTTTCCACTAGGACTTCTAGGTAATTACAGAGGTTGCAAGCTGACAGGCAATCCAGCTGCAAGCTGATTCTGTCATTGCAGTCTACCAGATAGTTTGGCCATATGGATACCTATGTTACTGTTCTGGCAGAATGAGGAAAGTATGGGCCCAAAGTGATGGACTGGGTCAGAATACAAGGCATAGTACAGGAGTTAAATGTGTTGGGTCCACTGGGAAACAGTGATCATAATGTGATCAAATTTGAGCTGATACATGGAGTGACGTCGCAAAAGAAATCTACTTTAGAGGATTTTAATTTTCAAAAGGGCAACTTTGATAAAATGAGGAAAATGGTTAATAAGAAGCTAAAAGGATCCGTTGCAAAGGTTAGGATTGTAAACCAGATGTGGTTGTTATTTAAAAATACTATCATGGAAGCTCAGACCAGACGAATTCCACGTATTAGCAAAGGTGGAAATGAGAGCCGGCATGGCTAAAAGGTGAAGTGAAAGAGGCTATTAGAGCCAAAAAAAAAACCCATCCTTTAAAGAATGGAAAAAGTATCCGAATTAAGAAAATTAGAAGAGACACATGCACTGGCAAGTTAGATGCAAAGCACTGATAAAGAAAGCTAAGAAAGAATATGAAGAGAAACTTGCAAAAGAGACAAAAACTCATCAAGAAGCGAAAGGGGCACTCAGGGAGGATAAGGCCATAACGGAGAGACTGAATGAATTCTTTGCTTCAGTCTTTACGGAAGGTGTAAGAGATCTGCTTGAACCAGAAATGGTTTTCAAGGGTGATGATATGGAGGAACTGAAAGAAATCTCAGTGAATCTGGAAGATGTATTAAGCCAAACTGACAAGTTAAAAAGTGATAAATTGCCTGGACCAGATGGTATACATCCCAGTGTACTAAAAAACCTCAAACATGAAATTGCTGACCTGCTGTTAGTTATCTGTAACCTGTTGCTAAAATCGCCTGTAGTACTTGAAGATTGGAGGGTGGCCAATGTTAGACCGATTTTTTAAAAGAGTTCCAGGGGAGATCCAGGAAATTACAGACCGGTAAGCCTGACTTCAGTGCTTGGCAAAATGGTGGAAACAATTTGTGATTCTTGTTTAATTATGGACGCACTTCACATTTGTTAATGATATTGTTATACTGTGTTCCTTGTTGGAGCACTCATATTGTTGGCTTTGTATTTCTTCTTTTATAAAATCAATAAAACTATTTGAACTAAAAAAAAAAAAATTAAAATTGTGGAACATGTAGATAAACATGATTTAATGAGACAGAGTCAATATGTGTTCAGCCGAGGCAAATCTTGCCTAACCAATTTGCTTCCCTTCTTTGAAGGTATGAATAAACATGTGGATAAAGGTGAGCAGGTTGATATAGTGTATCTTAATTTTCTGAAAGCATTTGACAAAGTTCCTCATGAGAGGCTCCTGAGAATATTAAAGACTCATTGAATAGATGGCAAAGTTCATTTCTGGATTAGTGTAACTCCCTCCACAGGATAAGCACTGCTTTACTTTACCTGCTAATTTGTAGTCGCTTAATAGGCCGATACCTCAGGCAGTACTCTCCTCTGGAGGATGAGGCACAATAAAATACACAGCAAAATACACTTTGCTGGACAGATAAGAGTTTAGATGTCAATATCTTACTGTAACCCGACTATGCTAAAATGCAACCTGGCCTACCTCCAGAAGCCAAAATCCCAGGAAATATTCTTTGTAGTTGACTGAGGACTTACTGGGATTTCACCTCAGGAAAAAGACTGGAGTTGCATTTAAAGTGTACTTTACCCACATATTTTTATAACCAGGTAAATTTAAATAAAGTAATTTAGACTTTTGTAAGGAATAAATAAAACAGTTTAATAAGCACTTAGATAAAACATCTTTAAGATTTGGTACTCAAAAATACAACATATTTTGTGTTTCCATAGCTAGCTTTTCTCACAATTTCAAACAAATGCAAAGTACTTTTATTAACTAATAAAAGTGTTCTTTGTCTTCTGAATAGGTTCTTCTCAATTCAACAGCTGACTTCAGGCAGAAACTATCAGATATGTTAACCTTTCTTTCTTTGTCTTCTGAATAAATTCTGTTTCAATTTAGTTTTAAACCAATGTCTCAAAGAATTGATTCTTTGTGTGTGTTAGTTTTTTAATTTTATTTCATACAGGTTCTGGATTCTCAGGAGATCCATCTCACTTGGGTAAGTATATTTTTCTTTTCCTTCTCTATGGTGGGTACCAGGTTGGCACACTGTTGATTGAAGATCTAATGAAATCCTACTACTCTGACAAAAAGAACTCAAAAAGAAAATCCTACAGCCCTAAAACAAGGTTCAATCAATTTATTTTTTTCTAACTATTATATATATAAAAAAAGGATAATTGAATTTCCATAAACGAAATCCCTCCCACAATTACATAAAAACTCTTCACAATAGACAATTTTCTTTAACAAATTTTGACAACCGTTCTGCAAGAATAAAACAATACTCCTTCACAGCAGAGCAAAAGTTCTGTACAACCGACAGCAGCCTAAAGCAGAAGTACAGAATTTCCTTATTCCCTCAGACCTGTAAAAATTTTTATTGAGTCACACACCAGCACTCAAAGCAAATAACCAAATCCACAAGAAGACAATTCATCTGTCAGCTACAGCTGACAAAGACACAGAATTTGTCTCCACCTTTCACCTCAGGTGTACATCATAAATGGGATTTTTTTCCACAGCAGTTTGCAGAAGCACAGAAATACTGTTGTCACTCAAAATTTTATAGACCAACCAGAATCTCCAGCAATAAAAGAATAGGAATCTTTTTCAAAGCTAGGTCTTACCACAAAAATTTATATACAAATCTAACAGTAGCTAAATAACCAACATCAGAACTTTATACAGTAACCCATAAACTATAGCAGAATCATACACAACTTCACCAAACTGTCATAATCACTTTAACATCCAGAACTTCAAATCATCAACACTAGAACTTAGACATCCAATAACCAACTTCACAGTAACACCAAAAATCAACCTTAGAAATCAATAACTTACTTCAAAATTACTTTTCAATAAGGAACAGCTCACACACACACAACTGTCCTGAGCCAGTAACTCACCCAACTGTCAAAAATGACAGTTTAGAATCTTGACAGCTGCTGCTGACTTCTGCACGAGGACTCACGAGCTCTGTGCAGAAATCAGCAGCTCACAGTCACAAACTGCAAGATCCAAACTATTCTAAAAAAAAAATAAAAAAAACCCAAAACTTTCAACATCAAAGAAAACATTTTAAAAACCAAATTCCTATCTTAGAAGATCTTCTTTTTACTTTAAAATGCCTTTAAAATATTTATTTTATCTTCTGCTGCAGCTCCCATGCGCTACAGCTGCTCTGGCCACGAGCTCGATTGGGTCACCTTCTCCATGGTGACCGTCCAATGTTGCTCAGTACTCCTCATGTAGGCATGCCACGCACGACTAATAAAAATAAAAAATGACCCGTGGTGCTCAAAACCCATGTGTCTGAATCTTCAGCACGGTGCATTCCCCAATTTAGCTCCCAGATGCCGGGAACTCCCAAAAGCCTCTCCCAGGCCTAACAAACTCCTGCAGCCCGAATGCCCGAAAAATAGGCCTCCGAAGCACATTTTTCTCTCTCCGGGGCTTCTCCTCTTCAGGCCGATACTCAGACTGATCGTGCATGCATGACCGAAAAGATGTCATCACAGCCAAAACGTGATGACGTAGTGCACATGTGTCTTCAACGCACCAGAATTCCTCACCCCTGCAGCAACAAGCAGTACTACAGAAAAAAACACAACAGCAGGCCCAACACAGCCAGACCAGTCATGAGGCTAACACCTCCCACGGTCCTACAGGCTCCGCCACAATCCTCTCCTGAAGGGCAGAACGCACCCCCCCCCTAGACTCCCAAAAGGGCCTGGAACCAGCCCACAGGTAATTAAATAAAAAATATTATTTAACCTTGGTTACATTAGGAATTGGTTATCGGATAGAAAACAGAGAGTAGGGTTAAATGGTCATTTTTCTTAGTGAAAGAGAGTAAACAGTTAAGTGCTGAAAGGATCTGTACTGGGACCGGTACTATTTAACTTACTTATAAATGATCTGGAAATTGGAACGACACGTGAGGTGATTAAATTTGCAGATGACACTAAACTGTTCAAGGTTGTTAAAACGCATGCAGATTGTGAAAAATTGCAGACAGACCTTAGGAATTTTGAAGACTGAATGTCCATGTGACAGATGAAATTTAATGTGGATAAATGCAAAATGATGCACATTGGGAAGAATAACCCAAATCACAGTTACCAGATGCTAGGACCCACCTTGGGGGTTAGCACCCTAGAAAAAGATCTGGGTGTCATTGTATGAAACCTTCCGCCCAATGTGTGGCTGTGGCCAAAAAAGCAAACAAGATACTTAAAAAGGGATGGTTATTAAGACTAAGGGCTCGATTCACTAAACATACCGACAGGATCGTTGTTGGCCGATTCTCTGGCCAATTTTTGCCAAGCAACCGATACACAAACGAGTTTACATGCAAATGATCTAATCAAACGCATGCCCTACAGCAATCTGATGGATCGCTGTAAGAGCGATTAAAACCCATGCGCAGAGCATTCTTATTGGTTCTTGATACAATGTACACATGTGCTTGTTCTTCGCCCTTTACTATGTAGAAACATAGAAACATAGAAAAATGACGGCAGATAAGGGCCAAAGCCCATCAAGTCTGCCCACTCCACAGACCCACCCCCTAAGTCTGCTCTAGAGACGCCCCAAATGACCCATACTTAACTCCACCCGCTCAGGGATCCCACATGGGCATCCCATCTACGCTTAAAATCTGGCACGCTGCTGGCCTCAATCACCTGTATCGGAAGCTTGTTCCAATGATCAACCACTTTTTCGGTGAAGAAATACTTTCTGGTGTCACCATGAAATTTCCCTCCCCTGAGTTTAAGCGGATGCCCTCTTGTGGCTGAGGGTCCTTGGAGAAGGAAAATATCTTCTTTCACCTCGATATGTCTGGTGATATATTTGAACGTCTCAATCATGTCTCCCCTCTCCCTACGTTCCTCGAGAGTAGAACCGCAATTTGTTCAGCCTCTCTTCATATGAGAGATCCTTGAGCCCCGAGACCATCTTGGTGGCCATCCGCTGAACCAACTCTGCTCTTAGCACATCTTTACAGTAATGTGGCCTCCAGAATTGCACGCAGTATTCCAGATGCGGTCTCACCATGGTTCTGTACAACGGCATGATGACTTCAGGCTTCCGGCTCACGAAACTTCTGCGGATGCAACCTAACATTTGTCTTGCCTTAGATGAAGCCTTCTCCACTTGATTGGCAGCTTTCATATCCGCACTAATAGTCACTCCCAAATCCCGTTCTGTTGCAGTCCTAGCTAAGGTCTCACCATTTAAGGTGTAAGTTCTGCACGGATTTCTACTGCCGAGGTGCATGACCTTACATTTCTTGGCATTGAAGCCCAGCTGCCAGGTTGATGACCAACGTTCCAACAAAGACAGGTCCTGCGTCATACTATCGTGTAAATTGGAGCTGCTCACTATGTTACATAGTTTGGCGTCGTCGGCAAATAGTGTTATTTTACCTTGAAGCCCCTGAGTCAGGTCCCCTATGAATAAGTTGAAAAGTAGCGGGCCCAAGACTGAGCCCTGTGGTACTCCGCTTGTCACTTCTGACGTTTTAGAGAGGGTACCGTTAACCACCACCCTCTGAAGTCTACCACTTAGCCAGTCCTCGACCCATGCAGTTACCGTTTCTCCCAACCCCATCGATCTCATCTTGCTCAGCAGCCTACAATAAGGGATGCTATCGAAAGCTTTACTGAAATCCAGGTACACCACGTCTAGCGATTCTCCCAAGTCCAACTTCCTTGTTACCCAGTCAAAGAAGGTGATGAGATTGGATTGGCAGGACCTACCCTTGGTGAATCCATGTTGACTGGGATCCCGTAGATTCTCCTCATCCAGGATCGTGTCTATTTTTCGTTTGATTAGTGTTTCCATGAGCTTACACACTATTGATGTTAGACTTACTGGTCTGTAATTCGCAGCCTCCTCTCTGCAACCTTTTTTGTGCAGTGGAACGACGTTAGCCGTTTTCCAGTCCATAGGTACTCTCCCCGTACTGAGGGAGAGATTGAAGAGTACAGATAGCGGTTCTGCCAGGACATCACACAACTCCCTGAGTACTCTGGGGTGTAGATTGTCCGGTCCCATGGCTTTATTCACCTTGAGTGTTGTCAGCTCGCAGTGGACGTCTTCGGGTGTGAACTTGAAATTCCAAAACGGGTCTTTCGCTCTTTGCTTTGTCTGTAAGTGTGGACCATGACCCGGTGCTTCGCTGGTGAAGACCGAGCAAAAGTACTCATTCAGAAGTTCCGCTTTCTTGGAATCTGATTCCACGTACTTCCCGTCTGGTTTATTTAGGCGTGCTATCCCATCTGTGTTGCTTTTCCTGTCGCTAATGTACCTGAAGAAGGATTTGTCTCCTTTTTTCAGGTACATTAGCGACAGGAAAAGGAAAACAGATGGGATAGCACGCCTAAAGAAACCAGACAGGAAGTACGTGGAATCAGATTCCGAGAAAGCGGAACTTCTGAATGAGTACTTTTGCTCGGTCTTCACCAGCTAAGCACCGGGTCATGGTCCACACTTACAGACAAAGCAAAGAGCGAAAGACCCGTTTTGAAATTAGTTAGTGGGAGTGGTTTATTTGTAGTATGTCATTTTCAGGCGTCAAATGCAGAACTGACAACCGCCATCCATTTTGCATAGAATGCATAAAAATACACGTCATGTGGAGGCAAAGTTAACATAGCTAACAGACACGGTTAACAACGCTGGTACCACACGCAGTTATATACAGTATAGCAATCCCATGATGCTCAGCAGCTTCTTGGGCCGTGAAACTTGAAGCAGGCAATGCGACCCCATGACGTCATATACAAGCGACAAGCGAGCCCATAAGGAAGGGGGAGGGGTGAAGCAGTTTACTAGTGCTGGCCCTACTAGTTGGTAATTTTTTAAAAGGAAAGATTTGTGACTGCCACCATACCTTATATTTTTGTGTAGGCATGTATCGAACAGAACTTCAACACGCTTTAAACCCGCGCTTTAAACACACTTGCTTGCAATGCGCATGATACAGAATATGACACACAAATGAGTTCTTGTGCATAACTAAAGTTATTTTATAGTTATTTTTAATAGTTGCTTTATGCGGGATTGTAACCTCGATACTGATATTTCAGGGCAGAAGAATCGACGAGGATAGTGAATGACTGATCCTCAGCAGTTGCTCTTTTTCGAATCAGCAAACATGATCGGCATTTCTTCTTCTGCTTTGTGATTCGATCGCTGCTTACTTTTTCATGGCATTTCCCCTCATTAGCATGCTCAGATCGGAGATTGGGTGAGTGCTCGGAAAAGCACATCGGACAGCAATTTTATGAATTAGGTTGGGGAACACAAACGATCGCAAAACCAGTCAAAATGATTTAGCGACGATCGTTACATGATCGGTGAGTTTAGTGAATCGGGCCCTAAGAATGTTATAATGCCTCTGTATCGCTCCATGGTGCGGCCTCACCTGCAGTACTGCATTCAATTCTGGTCTCCTTATCTCAAGAAAGATATAGTGGCACAAGACAAGGCTCAAAGAAGAGTGACCAAGATAATAAAGGGGATCGAACTCCTCTCGTATGAGGAAAGACTAAAAAGGTTAGGGCTCTTCAGCTTGGAAAAGAGATGGCTGAGGAAAGATATGATTGAAGTCTACAAATCATGAGTGGAGTACAACGGGTACAAGTGGATCGATTTTTCACTCTGTCAAAATTTACAAGGACTAGGGGATACCCAATGAAATTACAGGGAAATATTTTTAAAACCAATAGTAGGAAATATTTTTTCACTCACAGAATAGTTAAGCTCTGGAATGCATTGCCAGACATTGTGGTAAGACCAGATAGCGTAGCTGGTTTTGAGAAAGGTTTGAACAATTTCCTGGAGGAAAAGTCCATAGGCTGTTATTGAGAAAGACATGGGGGAAGCCACTGCATACCTTTGATCGGTAGCATGGAATGTTGTTAATCTTTCGGTTTTTGCCATGTACTGGTGACCTGGATTGGCCACCATGTGGACAGATTACTGGCTTGATGGAACATTGGTCTGACCCAATAAGTCTATTGTTATATTCTTATGCTCTTAGTAGTCAATGGAGATTGCTCTGAGGAAAGGGATGTTACCAGTGGTGTACCTCATGGTTCGGTTTTGGGCCTGTTCTTTTTAACATTTTTGTAAGTGATATTGCTGAAGGGCTGACTGGTAAGATTTGCCTCTTTGCGGATGATACCAAAATCTGCATTAGAGTAGACATCCCTGATGGTGTAGAAAATAAGAGGAAGGACCTAGTGAAGCTTAAGGAATGGTCTGAAATTTGATGCTACGATTTAAAGCTGAGAAATTTAAGTTCATGCATTTGGGCTACAGAAACTCAAGGGAATGGTACAGTTTTGGGGATGAAGAACTTTTATGCTCGAAAGAGAAGCGGGACTTGGATGTGATAGAATGTGATGACCTTAAGGTGGCCAAAAATGTTGAAAAGGTGACGGCGAAAGCTAGAAGGATGCTTGGGTGCATAGGGAAAGGAATGGCCAGTAGAAAAAAAGGAAGTATTGATGCCCCTATATAAGACCTCTAATGAGACCTCATTTTCAAAAAAATATAAACAGGATGAAGTCGGTCAATAGGAAGGCAACTAAAATGATTGATGGTCTATGTTGTAAAGCATATGAGGACAGACTTAAAGATCTCAATATGTATACTTTGGAGGAAAGGCAGGAGAGGGGAGATTTGATAGAGATGTTTAAATACCTATGTGGCATAAACACATATGAGATCAGTTTCTTTGAATTACATAGAAAAATAGAAATATGATGGCAGATAAAAGCCAAATGGCCCATCCAGTCTGTGGTGTAGTAAGGGGGGGGCAGACTGCCCCAGGTGTGATCTTCCTAAGGGCGTGGTGGCACCCTCCTCTCCACCCTCACCCCCACCCCGCCTGCTTCCCGTTCCTCTCCTTGACGGGTGCATGTGCCCTTTGCCTTTCCCCATACCTTTTTTACTTTCCTGGTACGAGGCTGCTGACCATGTCGGCATCAGCTCTCTATCTGACGTCACTGCCAGTACCTACGCCTAGGAAGTGACATCAAAGGGTGAGTCAATACTGATGTGGGCAGCATTCTGATCATGTCAAAGAAGTTAAAAAAGATACGGGGAAGGAGAAGGGGGTGCACATATGGTGGGGGGGGGGGCGGGGAAGAGGGCAAAGGAGGAGTGCCACTGCCCCAGGCATCGCTCACCCCTACTACGCCACTGTCCAGTTTGCCCATCCACTGCATCCACTATCTCCTCTTCCTAAGAGATCCCACGTGCCTGTCCCACGCTTTCTTGAATTCAGACACAGTTTTGTCTCCACCACTTCTACCGGGAGCCTATTCCACGCATCTACCAACTTTTCAGTATAAAAGTATTTTCTTAGATTACTCCTGAGCCTATCACCTTTTAACTTCATCCTATCTCTCAGGCCTTCCACTTAGCCATCTCGCTCCCCTCCAATCCGTTCAGAATTCGGCTGCACTACTTATATTCTGCGAGAGCCGCTATACTCACGTTACCTATCTCCTAAAGTCACTTCATTGGCTCCCCATCCGTTTCAGACTACAATTCAAATTTCTCTTACTGACCTACAAATGCACTCATTCAGCTGCCCCTCACTATCTCTTCACTTATCTCCCCTATGATCCCCCCCACCCTGTGAGTGCCACTCAGCTGGTAAGTCCCTCCTATCTGTGCCCTTCTCTTCAACTGCCAACTCCAGACTCCATTCCTTCTGCCTTGCTGTGCCATATGCTTGGAACAAGCTGCCTGAATCCCTACAGTGGGCTCCCTCTCTGGCAGTGTTTAAGGCCCAGTTAAAAGCCCACCTCTTTGAGAGTGCTTTCAAATCCTAACTCTTTTCACCTTGGGTTCTGCATCCCCAACCCTATATGTTGTATCTGTCTGTTCAAGTTAGATTGTAAGCTCTTCCGAGCAGGGACTGTCTATATATGTTAAAATTTACAGCGCTGTGTACGCCTTTCAGTGCTATATAAGTGATAAGTTATAGTACTATGTTTCCCCGAAAATAAGACAGTGTCATATTAATTTTAGGCCCAAAAAATGCACTAGGTCTTATTTTCGGGGTATGTACATGATCATCTCTCCCTTCATCTCCTTCACCCCAATTCTTCCTCTTTCCTTTTTCTCCCCCACATGTGCAACATCTTTCCTTCCCTCCCTCCCATCTGTTGCGCAGCAGGACCCTTGCCCAGCTTCCCTTCCCTCCCTCCTATCCCTTTGTGCAGCAGGATCCTTACCCAGCTTCTATCCTTCCCTCCCTCCAATCCCTCGTGCAGCAGGACACTTGCACAGTTTCCCTTCCCTCCCATCCCTTGTGCAGCAGAACCCTTGAGCGAGCACCCCCCGCCGCCAAACCCCCATCCTTCCCTCCCTCCCATCCAAACCCCGCTGACCGCATGCGAGCCCTATATACCTTCCTAAGCAGTGTTGGGTCGGCAGCACTCTAAACTGGCTGCTTTGGTCTTGTCCGCCCATGAATTCACTCTGCCGCTTTACTGATGACATAATCAGTAACGCAGCAGAGTGAATTCATGGTCAGACAAGGACGAAGCAGCCTATTTAAAGTGTTGCCAGTCCGACGCTGCTTAGGGAGGTATGTAGGGCTCGCTCATGGTCGGCGGGGTTCAGATGGGAGGGAGGGAAGGATGAGGGTTCGGATACACAGCAGGTGTGGGTGCTCGAGGGGGAGGGCGGTGCTCGCTCAAGGGTTCTGCTGCACAAGGGATGGGAGGGAGGGAAGGGGAACTGCCAGCAAATCCGGGGACTAGGGCTTATTTTTGGTGTAGGGCTTATATTAAGACCTACCCCAAAAATCCTGCTAGGGATTATTTTCAGGGTAGGTCTTATTTTTGGGGAAACAAGGTGGTAGTAGTAGTGTGATAGCTTTGTTCCAGACTACTGCATGGAACTATTGGGGATGTCACCTGAATCATGGTTGCTAGAAACTAGAAAGACTTGTTTGAGAAATATAGACACACTGGGAACCAAGATGCAAAGCTGGGCACACCTTTGGTCTGACCCAATTTAGTCTTTTAAGAGGTTTGTGGGCACCAGCTGCTGGAACATTCATAAACTCCACAGTCACAATCTTCCAATAACACCATAATTGCTTATTACAGCAAAAGTCAACTCCATTCCCCCTCTAAACACAAAACACAACTCCTCTGCCCCTACATACATTAGGCTTTATTCAGTAAAAACATTTCCATTCTGTGCTTATGGAAAAATATTTGGTGAATAAGGTACCAGAGTAACTGAAAAATAGAAATTTCCATATGGAACTGATATGTAGGAATTTTGAAAAATACCAAAATGTTCCTTATAACAAGAAATTGCTGGTGCTGTATTAACCACATTCTATGAGGAGCTCTTTGTTTAGGCCCAGCGTTTTGAATCCTGGTACAAGTGCACCATTGAGTGGCCATTTTCTGAAAGTGCAACATAAAGGAAACAATCTCACATATTAAAGCAAGACAAAGGTCCAGTCTTACTAAACTTTAAACCCCAAATAGGGACAAACCTTAGTAAATCAACCTCCCTTTATTTTATCTCAGGTAGGGAAAAAAGCCAGCCATGCTCTCCAACATTTTACATAGTGAAAGACCCTGCAAAATAACATCACCATCCAACCCATTTCATAAGAGATTTCTTTTCCATTTTCCTAAAATGTCCCTCCTCTAGGATTCCCCTTGCACTTTGGGGAAGTACATTTCCTGCAATTTTTAGGGTTGCTGCATTTAAATTGCATTTAATATACTTGCTTGTTTTTTCTTGATATACAGTCAAACCTTGGTTTGCGAGTAATGCGGTTTGCGAGTGTTTTGCAAGACAAGCAAAACACTCAGCAAACTTTTGTCTCACAAACTGAGTGCCGCCCCGATAAATGAGCACTTACAGCTGCAGGCAGAGCTGCTTCAGGGAGATGCCTCTTCTGTCCTCCAGCCAGCTTTCCATACCACATTGGAGAACCGCCAAGCCCACTTAGCCGAGCGCCGTCACGCACAACGTTGATCATCAACGTTGTGCGTGTTTATACGTAACGCGCATGTGGGACGGTGCTCGGCTACGTGGGATCAGCGGTTCTCCAATGTGGTGCAGAAGGCTGGCTGGCAGACGGAAGAGGCATCTCATTGAAGTGGCGCTGCCTGCAGCTATACAAGGACCCTGTGGTTGCGCGTGGCTAGCCACCTACAAACTGCAGCACCCAGCACCCGACAGGTACTCACCCTTAGGCCACCCCTCACCACTTCCTCCCAGTTCCTTAGCACCTTTTGGGTTGTGGAACGAATTGTCAGCATTGCTATTGTTTTCTATGGGGCAATGTGCTTGGATTACGAGCATGTTTCTGGAACAAATTATGCTCGCAAACCAAGGTACCACTGTACTGCCTTTCTGTGGCACTACTAAAGTAGTTTACATATTACATACAGGTACTTTCTCCCTAGTAGGATCACAATTTCAGTTTTTATACCTGGGAGGGTAAAGTGACTTGGCCATAATAACAAGGAACAACAGTGGGATTGACTCCACTTTCCCCATTTCTCAGCCCACTATACTAATAATTAGGATGCACCTCTACTCTTTTTGTGTCATACTCTCAGTTTGGGACAATTCTGCTAGTGTTAAGTCCTTTCTGAAATAGTTTACTGTAATCCCCTTTTTTTAGGCCTCCTAAAGTACCTTTAACTCCCATTATGATGCACTTTTGAAACTTCTTTGGAGCTGAGGCTCTTATCACTAAAATGAAGGCCTGTGACCTTATAGGGCCAGTCTACATCCCTTTAGAGAGGAAATACAGAGTCATAAAATATATATCCATTGATCAAATTAAAAGTGTGGGGATGTACAAGAACATATCTCTTTACTTTATCTACTAAATACTACAATCTCATGCTATGAAGACTTTTGAAGGTTAAACAAAAGGTTGAAAAGTGAGCCTCTCAATATCTCTCCTCTCTTCTTTCTCCTTATATACCTCCCAGAGAACTCCATTCCTCAGATCAACTGTACTCTTCTCCTCCACTACCAATTCCAGACTTTGTTCTTTTCATCTAGCTGCCCTGTATGCCTGGAATAAACTACCTGAGTTTGTCTGTCACGCCCCTTCCCTTCCCTTGTTTAGTTGAAATTTGTTTTTATTAAGAGACCAAACTTAAGACATACAATGCAGGCAAAAAACAGAATCCTACAAAACACATCAGAGCAAGTTTCACAACAAGAATAAACAGGTCTCAATATATACCATTAGCCAATAAACTCCTGAACCACCCATCTAGTACATTCTACCCCCTCCAATTAAATCCCATAGAATGGTACAAATGAACCTAAAACACTAGCAGGAAACTGCAGATGTGCAAAAACTGTACATTTTTACAGGAACTATACAGACATGGCAAACAATTAGTTCCAAATCCAAGAAATAAACAAATAGAACAAAAACCAGAAAAATGGCTAAACTCTTCAGGAAAGCTGAGAATTATGAAAGCTAAATCTAACAGAAACATTGGAGGCCCAACTCTTATGGCCAATCTAGTAATAGAATCTCAACTCCCTGTGTATACCCCTGTCCTTCCCCTCTCTCCCACCCCTTTAGGATCCCCCCTATGAGATGCTGGAGCCCCCTCACCTCCCTCCCCTTTCTTTCAGAGGGAATTCAAAACTGCAGTACAGGCTCGAGGAGAAAGAGAAAAGATATAGACTTCCCAAACTTGGAAAAAAAAGTGTTTTGCGCTTCGGAGTGAGCTTAGCATACCAAAGTTCCAATAACATCAAGGCATGAAGGTAATTTCTCCACACCCAATACGAGAGGGTTGCAGCACTGAACCACACTGAAGAAAATCACCTTTTTATCCAATAAAGCGCCTTTACGAAATAAAAGGCAATGGTCCCTATTAGATATCTAAAAGGCCTCATATTCATAAAAATGAAGGCTTGTCGCAGAAACTAGTATTCAACATTGTAACAACCATGCCAAATAGTGGACCTCTTTAGTCCAGAAATGTTTAACTGTGGAGCAGGTCCAAAAAGCATGGAGAAAATAATTAATACCATTAGAGCACTTACCACAGTCTGGGGATGCAACATACCCCGATTTATAGACTTGATCCTGGGTGAAGAACACCCTATGCAGAAACCGATATTGGCACTCATAAATCAGCACCAATAGAAATCTCAGGAATCTGACGAATCAACAGCACAGACCCAAGTCGGCACTCCAGCAGTCATGCAGTGCCTCCCATTTGTCTCCAGAAAAAAACTGCTGAAGATCTCGATACAGCTGAAATACCGTGAAACTATCTAAATGATACTGCTCTACAAAAGTCTAAATTCGCCCTTCCATAGGAAAATTGAGACTCCCAATATCTAAAGAGGCAATATAGTGGCACAACTGTCTATATGCAAAAAAGTCTCCTACAGTCAGATTACATTGCTGTCGCAGAACTGCCCAGGACTTCACAGACCCATTAGGCTGTAATACATGAGAAAGCTGGGTCACCCCAATACTGGTCTTGCGGCAAAATCTAGCATTAATCCTACATAGCAGAAACTGCATATTCCCTCATTAGATAAGACACTAGAACAGCTGAGATTGCCAGCCCAACATCTGACTAATTCCCTTCAAACTGCATGCAAGGGGCGGAACAAAATGCTGCACCAAAGCTCTAATGGTATCATTGCCAAAGGAGCATGCAGTAAAGAATAAAGATGCCAAGGTGCAAACAGCGTCTGCTCTATCTGTTTCGGAGTGTAGTCCTGGTGATCAAAAAACATTCTCCCAAGTGGCAAAGTTGACAAATTATAAAGATGGATGTCAGGAACACCTAACCCATCAATTTTCCAACCTCCCCTCAGCAAACAGATAGCAGAGAATACAACTTAGCAACATCACACTTTAACAAGAGCAACAACAGTAATTGCAAAGTCTAAAGCCACTTAGGATAAAGGATCATACCAAATAAATGGATCCTACCTTGTAAAGAGACAGGGAACATAGATCAGCAAGCTAGACAGCAAGCTAGATGCGTGAACCATTAAAGGGGTTATATTGTGCTCATATAGATCTGAGATTTTGGGGGTAAGTATGATTCCTAGATATCGAAAGGATTTATACTCCCATTGTAATGGAAAGGGACCCACCCAATGACATGAAATCTCTGGGGAAGTAGGCAGTGCTAAAGATTTTTCCACATTTAACTTAAACCCCCCAAAAATCACCATAATCCCTGAAACTTTCCATAATGGTGGCCAAAGATTTCCGGGGGTCTGTAGATTGCTCTGGCTTGGTAACCACAACTCACTACCACATACTGAATTGGTGCTGATAACAGGAGAAAAACTTAAAATCGAGAGAACTTCAAAAGTGTTAGGCATTATTATAGACTTTGGCCTCAGGTTTGCAGAACAGATTAATTCCTTGGTAAAAAAAAAAATAAAAAATCTTCTTTATGTGTAGTAAAATTTCTTGATTTTAAATGTTTTTTTTGCCCCAGAGCAATTGAGAACCTTTCTAGATTTAAAGAAAATTGCTTGAGTAATAACTGATAATGTAAGAGGGTAGTGATATCAGGTTTTAATTCCTATGGGGCTCGTAATCAAAAGAAGAAAACATCCAAAAACCGGCCTAAGTCGGTTCATGGACGATCAAAATGACAGGTCGTCCAAGCACCAATAATCAAAACTGGTTTTAAACGTGTCTAAATCCAGCTTAGGCCTTTTCACTGCCTCTGTGTGTCCAGGGTGAAATGGGGTGTTTTTGGAGGAGTGGATAGGGTGGGAGGTGGGCGGACCTAGACTTACCCCCCTCTTTTACTAAGGGCGCTATGCTTTTTAGCGCATGATAAATATTAGCATGCGTTAATCACGCACTAAGCACTAACGCGTGCATGTTATCCTATGGACGCATTAGTGGTTAGCACACGCATTGATTTAGCGCACCTTAGTAAAAGAGGGCCTTAGTCATCCGGCAGCCATAACCAAAAAAGTTTGACAGGTTGCCAGACGGAACTTATACGTTTTCACTTAGATGAAGTCAAAACAGGCCTAAGTTTCAGATTGGGCCACTGAGCTGACACATCGCGGCAGGAGAGATGCCCAGTCTCTCCTGCCAGAACCCCCTCGAACCAGCGCACTCTTCACTGGCAGGAGGGATTCCCAGTCCCTTCTGCCAGACATCCCCTTCACCCTCCTGCCAGACCGCCCAGCCCACCCCTGGACCCCACTCCACCCCCCCAGGCCCAACCTATGATTCTGGTTGGCCCATGTACCTAAGGCCCCTCCTATGGGCGAGGTCTTAGGCACCTGGGCCAATCAGGCCCTAGGCCCCTCCCTGGTGCATCCCACAATGCACCGGGAAGGGGCAGACCCGCCATTCAGATGAAGGCGGGCCTGCCGGATGGACAGAGGGAGGACCCGGCCAACCATCAAAAAAAAGGTTAGAGGGGGGTCCTGGGGGTGGGCTGGGTGGTCGGGTATGGGGGTGTCAGGCAGAAGGGACCGGGCATCCGGTGAAGAGTGTGCTGGTTCGGGGGGGTTCCAGCAGGAGAGATTGGGCATCTCTCCTGCCACAATGTGTCGGAGGGGGGGGCGGGTCACAGCAGGTGGCAGCAGGAGAAATTGGGCATCTCTCCTGCCTTGACCGTTACGGGGGGGGGGGGGGGGAGATGGTTCCACAATTCTTTAACCAGTGTTGTTTATGACAGATGCCAGTTAGAGAATTGTGCTTTTAGGTAAAGGACTGGCCCATCCTTCGCCTAAAAAATCTTGTTCTAGGAGTTTTGGATTTGGATTAATTTTTGGACAAGAATGGGTTATAAAGATAGATAACATAGCAGCAAATACCTGGTTGTATAAGCAGATGATTCTAAAAAAAAAAAAAAAAGATATTTTGGATGCACTTTTTGAGAAAGGACTTTGGACATTTCTGACTAGCGCTCTAGGCCCAAAACGAACTTAAGACATATTTTTAATTTTGCCCCTCCACGCGTTCATAGAAGATAATTCTTTGAAAAATTTGTTTCTTTTTTTTGCTTGCCTTATCCCCTGCACAACTATCTATGGTCTCAGGAAGGATACTACTTTTTAAAAATGCTATTTTCCTTATTTTCTTGTGAATATTCTTACCTTATTTCATTAACAAGAAGTGTTTCTTGTAAAAATTTGTTAAAATGATTAATAAAAAAAAAGAAAAAATAATTTTCTCTAGATTAAGACAGTTGAGAACAATAACATCTGTTTTAAGTCAGACTAGTTTCAGGACAGTAGTGCAAGCTGTACTACCGTATTTTCACGTAGATAACGCACACCCGTGTAAAACGCGCACACGGGTATAGCACGCGAAAAACACAAATTTATGTACAGAAATTTTTATATACCGCGCACACCCGTATACCGCACATGCTGCCCGACTCTCCTTTCGCCCGCCCCGACTCTCCTCTGGCCACCCCGACTCTCCTTTCGCCCGCCCCGACTCTCCTCTCCCCCTTGAAGTCCTGTCCCCACCCTGAAAGCCTGATGCCCCCCCGACGTCCGATTCCCCCCCCAGGACCGCTCGCACACCCACCCCGAAGGACCGCTCGCACGCACTCCCAACTGCACCCGCACCCCCACCCTGAAGGACCGCTCGCACCCCCACAGCCTCCCGACCCCCCCCCCATCATGTAGAAGCTCCTACCGATGTCCTGCTGCTTCCTCTTGGCGGTCCCGACTCCCCGACACAATCAGGGCAAGAGGGAGCTCAAGCCCTCTTGCCCCAGCCAACCGCGGCACCCCCGACACAATCGGGGCAAGAAGGAGCTCAAGCCCTCTTGCCCCAGCCAACCGCGGCACCCTCGACACGATCGGGGCAAGAGGGAGCTCAAGCCCTCTTGCCCCCCCGACTCCCCGACACGATCGGGGCAAAAGGGAGCCCAAGCCCTCTTGCCCCGCCGACTCCCCAACTCCCCGACAATATCGGGCCAGGAGGGAGCCCAAGTCCTCCTGGCCCTGGCGACCCCCCCCCCCGCTAGTTGTTCGGGCCAGGAGGGAGCCCAAACCCTCCTGGCCACGGCGACCCCCTACCCCCACCACGCACTACATTACGGGTTGGGCCCATGTGCCTCAGGCCCCACCCCCAGGCTCCCGGGCCTATTCTGATTGGCCCAGGCGCCTTAGGCCCCACCAGTAGGCGGAGCTTTGGGACGGATGGGCCAATCCGGCCTCATTCCGTCGTTGGCTGCCTGCCGAACAGGCGAGTTTGACTCCCATCTGTCCGGCCAACTACACAAATGTACGGGGAAGGGGGGTGGGGGGGGTCGGCCAGGGGGGGGTCGCGGGTCGGCTGGGGGGACAGTCCGAGGTTCTTGGGGGGGGCGGTCGTTGGGGGGAGGGGGGTTTGCGTCGAGGGCAGGAGGGCCTGGGATCTCTCCTGCCCGTAATGTAGTGCGGGGTGGAGGTAGGGGGGTCGCCGTGGCCAGGAGGGTTTGGGCTCCCTCCTGGCCCGAACAACTAGGGAGGGGGTTGCCAGGGCCAAGAGGACTTGGGCTCCCTCCTGGCCCGATATTGTCGGGGAGTTGGGGAGTTGGCGGGGCAAGAGGGCTTGGGCTCCCTTTTGCCCCGATCGTGTCGGGGAGTCGGGGGGGGGCAAGAGGGCTTGAGCTCCCTCTTGCCCCGATCGTGTCGGGTGTCGGGACCGCCAAGAGGAAGCAGCAGGACACCGGTAGGAGCTTCTACATGATGGGGGGGGGGGTCGGAAGGCTGTGGGGGTGCGAGCGGTCCTTCAGGGTGGGGGTGCGGGTGGGAGTGCGTGCGAGCGGTCCTTCGGGGTGGGGGTGCGGGTGCGTGCGAGCGGTCCTTCGGGGTGGGGGTGTGAGCGATCCTGCGGGGGGGGGTGAATCGGACATCGGGGGGGGGGAACTATGTAAAAAAAAAAAATTTTTGTACAACGCGCTCACGCGTATAACGTGCAAGGGTATGCGCGGTACGTAAAAACTACGTATAACGCACGCGTTATATGCGAGAAAATACGGTACTTCCTTACCTGGACTACTGCAACTCAATATACTGTGGAATAACAGAAAAGGAGTAGAAGAGATTGCAACTACTTCAAAATACAGCAGCCAGACTGATTTTCAACTAAAACAATTTGAGAGGGTTAGTCCACTGCTAAGGATGTAACACTGGCTACCCATAAAAAAGAAAAATCAATTTAAGGTTGCTGTATGGTTCATAAAGCAATCTGGGGAGAAAACTCTAGTGAACTAATTTCCAAGATCACAGTTAGGTGTTCCTTTTACAGTTCAAGATCAACACTATGTTGTAAATTGACCTTTTCTTTTCCATTGCATTGCATGTCCACTGGAAAAAGTTACATGAATCTACTTTTGAAGAAAAATGCTAAAAGATATACCTCTTCTCTCAATAATCCTATCAACCAATGTCCATATTTGATGGTTACAGAATCTTATTGTAATCCGCATTGAATCCTTGTTGAATATTTCAGGTTATAAGAAACTGTATGGTATGTCCATATTAAGAAATGTGGATTCCATATTAAGAAATGTGGATAGCCACATTGCAGGAGGAAGAGAGGATAGGCTGGTCACCTGTCTGCCTGGAGCTAGAGTGAAGGATGTGGCTAGCAGGATCACCAGGATCATAGACGGAGCAGGAGGAAAGGATACTGCAGTGCTCATCCACATGGGTACCAACGATGTTTGTGGGAGGAAGTACAATAGGGAAGAATTGAAGGACCAGCTCCGCTCACTTGGAAGGCAGCTGAAGGTCAGGGAGGTGAAGGTGGCTTTCTCAGAAATCCTTCCGGTACCAAGAGCGGACGCAAAGAGACAGGACGAACTGAAAGCTGTGAACGCCTGGATGAGGCATTGGTGCGAGGATGAAGGCTTCGAATTCGTGCGAAACTGGATGACATTCTGGGGTAAAAGCAGGTTATATAGAAAGGACGGACTACACCTCACCAAAGAGGGAGCGAGAGTCCTGGCGGAGAACATTAAGAAGGCCATTGAGAAGGCTTTAAACTAAAAATCAGGGGAGAGCCAACAGTCGACAACCGATCGATGGCCCGGACACCAGGATACCATGAGGAGATAAATTCAGGCACAGATCCGAGGCAAGATCATGATGACACCACGAGAGGCGATGAGAAAGATCAAATGGATACAAAAAAGGATGTGAGGACCACTAAATCCAGGAAATTGGCACGAACAGAACTTAAATGTATGTACACGAATGCCAGAAGTTTAGGAAACAAAATGGGCGAACTGGAAGAATTAGCAAATAGGAATCAACTGGATATCATAGGAATAACAGAAACATGGTGGAATGAGGAAAATGAATGGGACACAGCATTGCAAGGATATAAACTATACAGAAGAGATAGGATTGGGCAAAAAGGGGGAGGCATTGCTCTGTATGTCCAGGAAGAAATAGAGTCTGTTAGAAAAGGTGACACAGAAGAAAATGGTAAACTAGAGTCACTCTGGATAATGATTCCGGGACAAAAAGAAGCAGACATACATATCGGCCTCTATTATCGACCCCCGGGTCAGACTGAGGAAATAGACAATGAAATGATGGAGGAAATTAATCATAATTGTAAATCAGGAAATGTGTCAATTATGGGAGACTTCAACTATCCAGGGGTAAACTGGAAATTGGGAACATCTAACTGCGGAAAGGAGATAAAATTCCTGGAAATGATAGGAGATTGCTTCCTTGAACAAATGGTAGCAGAACCGACAAGAGGAAATGCAATCCTGGACTTGGTCATAAATGGCATTACTGGAAGGACAGCAGATGTAGAGGTTATGGCTCCGCTAGGGACAAGTGATCACAATATGATCAATTTTACCATTGGCATCGAAATGGGGAAACCAATCAAGACTAAATCCACGGCCTTTAACTTCAAAAAGGGGAATTACGACAGCATGAGAACCATGGTTAGAAAAAGGCTCAAGAAGGGCAAAGCGGAATACCAAACAGTTGATCAAGCATGGTCTCTACTGAAAAACACTATCACAGAAGCACAGAATCTACACATTCCGAGGATATCCAAAGGAAAGCGAAAAAAGAACAAAGGTGAACCAGCTTGGTTATCCAAAGAGGTGAAAGAAGCAGTGAGGGAGACGAGAAACTCGTTTAAAAAAATAGAAAAGGGAAAAAAACAACGGAGGCCTGGAACTGTCACAAAATCGACCAGAAAAAGTGTCACAGAGTGGTAAGAAACGCCAAAAAAGTCTATGAAGAAAAGATAGCACAAGAAGCCAAAAACTTCAAGCCCTTTTTTAGATATATTAAAGGGAAAAAAACAGCAAGAGAGGCAGTGGGCCCTCTAGATGACAAAGGAATGAAGGGGTCAATTAAAGAGGACAAACAGGTTGCCGATAGGTTAAATTCATTCTTTGCCTCGGTCTTCACAAATGAGGACATTTCATCAGTGCCAGACATAGGGAGGATATTAACTGGAGGCATAGAGGACAACCTCGCAACAGTGAATGTGACGTTGGACATGATATACGTTCAGATTGACAAACTAAAAAATGACAAATCCCCTGGACCAGATGGAATTCACCCGAGAGTATTAAAGGAACTTAAACTGGAAATTGGTGAACGCTTACAAACCGTAGCTAACATGTCAATCAGAACAGGGCAAATACCAGAAGACTGGAGGACAGCAAATGTCATCCCGATTTTCAATAAAGGATCAAGAGGTGATCCAGGAAACTACCGACCTGTGAGCCTCACATCGGTTCCTGGGAAGATAATTGAAACACTTATTAAAGACAGCATTGTGCAACACTTGGAGGATCACAACCTAATAAGGGCTAGTCAACACAGCTTCAGGAAAGGGAAGTCTTGTTTGACAAATTTACTACAATTCTTTGAGAAAGTGAACAAACATATGGATACTGGTGATCCAGTAGACATAGTTTACTTGGATTTCCAGAAAGCGTTTGACAAGGTCCCACATGCAAGGCTTATGAAGAAATTACTAAGCCATGGAATAGGAGGAGAAGTGCATAGATGGATCGGTAAATGGCTAGAGAACAGAATGCAGAGGGTTAGCATAAAAGGGAAATTCTCGGACTGGGTGAAAGTGACTAGTGGAGTGCCTCAGGGCTCGGTTCTTGGGCCTATTTTGTTTAATATTTTTATAAACGATCTTGAGGAGGAAACAACATGCAATATAATAAAGTTCGCCGATGATACAAAATTATGTCGGGCGGTTGGCTCTCAAAGGGACTGCGAGGAGCTTCAGAAGGATCTGAGACAGCTGGAATCATGGGCAACAAAGTGGCAGATGAATTTTAACATAAATAAATGCAAGGTGATGCATCTAGGAAAGAAGAATAAAGAACACGAGTATAGAATGTTTGGGGTAACATTAGCAAAATGTGAACATGAAAGGGATTTGGGGGTACTGATTGACAGAACCATGAAGCCATCGGCGTAATGTGCGGCGGCGGCGAAGAGAGCAAACAGGATGTTGGGCATGATTAAGAACGGGATCACGAGTAGATCGGAAGAAGTCATAATGCCACTTTATAGAGCAATGGTCAGACCACACTTAGAATACTGTGTTCAACACTGGTCTCCTTACCTCAAGAAGGACATAACTCTGTTGGAGAAGGTGCAAAGGTGAGCTACGAAGAACGCCTCAGGAAACTGGGACTGTTTACACTCGAGAAGAGAAGACTGAGAGGCGATTTGATAGAGACCTTTAAAATATTAAAAGGATTTGATAAAATAGACCAAGAAGCAGCATTACTAACATTTTCAGATGTGACACGGACAAGAGGTCACAGCCTGAAACTGGCTGGCAGCAGGTTCAGGATAAATGCCAGGAAGTTCTGTTTCTCACAACGAGTGGTGGGTGCTTGGAATTCTCTTCCTGAGGATGTTGTGGCGGAGAATACTCTACGGGGTTTCAAGCACAAGTTGGATATACACCTTCTTGCAAATCATATTGAGGGATACAGTAATTTCAGATTTTCATAATAGAGAACCTAAATGGGCCGCCGCGTGAGCGGATCGCCGGACTTGATGGACCTCAGTCTGATCCGGTGAAGGCATTTCTTATGTTCTTATGTCTTTTTTTTCATGTAAATTGCTTAGAATTCCTTATGGGGAATATTAGCAATCCATAAATACCAATGTAATATAAAATGTTTATTATATGGAGGGTTGTTTATAGTCCTGTCTTTTGCTTCCCTGCGAGGTTGGAGGCACAGAGCAATAATTTAAACATTGGTACACTTACTTTGGCCAGCACCGTTACGTATTTCCTTAGTGCTGTCAGTATGTCTCCGGACAATATGGTAAATTTGGACACTTCGACCCTGAGGCTGTAATGCAATCCTGATTCCAGATCTGCCATGTATACCTTTCTCCTGTACAAAACAGACATTAGCAATCAGCCCCAGATTCTATAGACATTACTCATAAGCTTTTCACATTTGTGTGCCTTGAGGTTAAGTGGGAAAAACTAAATTTAAATATATAAGTAGCAAAAATTTGTGTGTACAGAAGAAAAGATGTTGGCATAGCAGCAATGGGTGATGGGCACATGCAAATTTAGTGAGTCTTCGCTACTCTCCGTCAACCTTATATATGTGAGCATTTTTTTGGAGAATGACTCACTTTTTAAAAATTGCTATTATAATGGATTTTTGAGAATCTAGCCCTCAATAACAGGAGTTCCATCCTAACTTGTTAGGATCAAATGACAAAAACAACTCAGTGGACTTTTTATGAGGTTTTGTGCGATCCAGGTAATAAGCAATAGCACGTTTACAGTCCAATATGTGGAGTACTGCTTCACCAGGGTGAGAATGTGGTCCTGGGAAGAAGACAGGTAGAACTATAGACTACTTCAGGAGAAATTCTGATAAACCCTTTGGCAGGAACTTAGGATGAGTTTGGAGAACTACTCTGTCGTGGTAGAAGGTGGTATATGGAGGATCCGATACTAGTGCTTGTGGTTCACTGACCCGATGTGCAGAAGAGATGCAGGTTAGGAATACCACTTTCCTAGCGAGATATTTAAGAGATGAAGATAACAGTGGTTTAGAAGGGGTGTTCATAAGGGTTGAAAGTATAAGGTTAAGATCCCAAGCAATTGGAGGAGGTTTGATTGTTGGTTTGAAAAAGGTCTTTCATGAATCTAGAGACCAAAGGATGAACAGATAATGGTTTTTTATCCAGAGGAATATGAAAAGCACTTATAGCGCTGAGATGTACTCTGACTGAAGTAGTTTTATGACTGGAGTTGGAAATGTGTAGGAGATAGTCCAGAACTGACAGAAAAGTTTCAAGTTTTATTAAGATTTGATTCAATCACTTATCAAAATTCTATGCGATGTAGATCTTGCCTGTCCCTGCTAGGAGGGGGGCGTGGCTGAGTGCCAAGGTTGCCATTTCCTGAGCTTCCCTCATAAGACAGAGGTGTAAGACAGCTGGAACAAGCAGCTGGATATAGGCTGGGAAGGAGGACAGCCTTTCCAGCTGAGCAGGAGCCAGCATAAGCCAGTGCTGACTGGGAAATGGAGGAGCTTGCTGAGCCAGTCACAGAAGCCCAACCAGAGTATTATGCATGGATAAGGTGACTATACGTCCCGTTTTGAACGGTAGAGTCCCATTTTCGGATTCCCTGTCCCGTTGTCCCCACACACAGATTCGGGATGCCAAAATGTCCTGTTTTCAGGGACAGTGTCCTGAAGCTGTGCGCGGGGACAACGGGACAGGTGACCGCTTCCTGTTCCTCCCTGTCGCACCAAAAAAAAAAACAAAACCAAAAACGTCCCTTCCGGCCCGATTTAAACTCCGCCCCCCCAGTCCACCGCCACTGCTCCTCTGCTTACCTTCCTGCCTAATCGCTCCCAGAAGCCTTCTTCCCGACGTCAATTTTGACGCCGAAGAGGACGTTCAGGGCCAGCCAATCAATCGCTGCCTGGCTAGCCCGAACGTCCTCTCCGATGTTGGAATTGATGTCGGGAAGAAGGCTTCTGGGCGCGATTAGGCAGGAAGGTATGCAGAGGAGCAGCAGCGGTGGACCAGAGGGAAGTTTAAGTCGGGCCTGGAGGGGAGGCTTTTTTTTATCCTGTGGTAGGGGGGAAGGAGGTAGGCAGGCAAGCTGGCTGGCTTTGGGGGAGGTAGGTAGGTAGCCAGGCTTTAGGGGAGGCAGGCTGGCTCTGGGGGAGGTAGGTAGGTAGGCAGGCTTTGGGGGAGACAGGCAGGCTAGCTTTGGGGGAGGTAGGCAGGCAGGCAGGCTCTGGGAGAGGTAGGCTGGCTTTGGGGGAGGTAGGTAGGTAGCCAGGCTTTGGGGGAGGCAGGCTGGCTCTGGGGGAGGTAGATAGGTAGGCAGGCTTTGGGGGAGACAGGCAGGCTAGCTTTGGGGGAGGTAGGCAGGCAGGCAGGCTCTGGGAGAGGTAGGCTGGCTCTGGGGGAGGCAGGCTGGCTTTGGGGGAGGTAGGCAGGCAGGCAGGCTCTGGGGGAGGAAGGCAGGCAGACTGGCTAACTTTGGGGGAGGCAGGCAGGCTGGCTGGCTCTGGGGGAGGTAGGCAGGCTGGCTGGCTCTGGGGGAGGTAGGCAGGCAGACTAGCTGACTTTGGGGGAGGCAGGCAGGCTGGCTCTGGGGGAGGCAGGCTGGCTTTGGGGGAGGGAGGCAGGTTAGCTTTGGAGGAGGTAGGCAGGCAGGCTGGCTCTGGGGGAGGTAGACAGGCAGACTGGCTCTGGGGGAGGTATGCTGGCTTTGGGGGAGGTAGGCAGGCAGGCAGGCTTTGGGGGAGGTAGGCCGGCAGGCGTTTTAGGAGGGGATGGGACAAAGGCTGGAAGGCAGTGAGGGGGACATAGGAAGGAGGGATGAAGGAAGGAGGGAAAGAGGCAGAGAAGGTAGGGGGATTGTAAGTAGAAGAAAGACTAGAGAAATAAAGGCCTAGACCAAAGGAGAAAGATAGGAGGCAGAAGCAGGACTTTGGGAGGTGCAGACAGAGGGGGAGAGCCCCTGAGGAAGAGCAGAGAGAGGCAAGATCATAACAGAGGAGGGAGAGAGAGGGAGACCTGGAACAAAGGTACAAAGGAGAACTGACACTGGATCTGGGGGCACTAAGGACATAGGAAGGTGGTGCTGGGGACACTAAAGACATAGGAAGGAGGCGCTGGGGGCACTAAGGACATAGGAAGTAGGTGCTTGGGGCACTAAGGACATAGGAAGGCAGGAGGGAGGGAATAGAAAGGGACAATTGTTGGGCCTGAGTGCAGAAAGAAATGAAAGAAAAGGATGCACAGTCAGAAGGAAATGCAACCAGAGACTCATGAAATCACCAGACAGCAAAGGTAGGAAAAATGATTTTATTTTCAATTTAGTGATCAAAATGTGTCAGTTTTGAGAATTTATATCTGCTGTCTACATTTTGCACTATATTTGTCTATTTTTCTATAGTTACTGAGGTGACATCTTTGAAAACCCCCCAAATATAAATGATAATTAACATTTTCTCTGCGTATAGGGTGCTTTGTGTTTTTTTAAATTTTATGGTTATCATTATGAAATAAGATATTGTGTGTACATGAAAAATGAATGGAAGAAATTGGGGGTGGGGCTAGGGTGGGATTGGGGCGGGGCTAGGGCGGGATTGGGCAGGGCTAGGGCGGGATTAGAGGTGGGGCTAGGGCGGGATTGGGGGCGGGACTGAATATTAATAGATGTCCCGTTTTGATGAAAAAAATAAATGGTCACGTTATGCATGGAGTTTCAAGAGGACTGTGTTTTGCCTGACCTTAGTGAGGAACAGATAGATTGTGAATAGACTGTTAAGCCAAACAGTTTATTTTTCCTTTCACTGGAGTTTTCATTTTGATATTTTTGGTTCAAGCCTGCCTGAGTGTTTGTGTCAGTGACATTGTGGGGTGTGTCCAGCCACCCCAAAGAACTGTGAAGCAGAAGCTGCCTTTTTGGTTTTTGTTTTGGAGCAGCGTGTGCACTGCTCTGAGGTGTGCTGTGGGAGTGAGGGATAAAACCTGTGCCTTTCTTTTGGGAGGGTGGCAACACCAGTGGTGTACAGGCCTATCTCCTCCCAGCCTGTTTGAGGAATTCAGCTGTACACAACAGGGCTTCAGCCAAGACCAGAGTATGTGCTTTAAAGAAGGAAAGTGTTTGTTTGAATGAACTGTTCTTGATAGGCCAGCTAGAAGAAAAGTTTTAGAGTTTGTTTTTGAATGTTGGACTCTATCCCCTGCACTGGTGGTGCTGAGTTTGGACTCAAGTGACATACTTGGAGCTAAAGGTGAACAGTGTGCTTAAGCTCATGTGTTGGGAACTGTGAAAACTTTATTTTGCCTTTGAGAAATAATTGAAGGACGTGAGAGTCTTTGGGATGCTCTTGCCATACTTACTATCCCTTTTTTTTCCATTAGTGTTTTTCTGTATTATATAACAGAGAAGGCTCAGTGTGCATTTTTGGAGAGGCACTGAGAGCTATGTCCATTGCCTTCATTCAAACTCTGGGACAGAGATTCACAGGGGCAAGTAGCCTAGCTGGGATTCTGTCCCACAATGTATATTTAATAATAGTAATTTTATTTTTTATATACCGCCAAAGCCATGATAGTTCGAGGCGGTTTAGAACAAGAGGTGCTAGACAATCAGCGAAGTGATTACAATACAAAGTCATTCAATATAAGGTACAGGTTGGGAGAAGAGGCTCTGCCCTATAAGATTCTTAGGTTACAATCAATTAAACAAGTGTGTGTGTGTGAATTTTTTTATAAAATTACCTTCCATGTAACTAATCATCCTACCACTTTGATGCTCCCCTCTAATGCCAGCACTGTCCTGTTCTCAATATTCAGAGGTTGATTATGCAGATCTTCTTGTACATTAGCAGAGTTACTGTATATAGTCAAATATAAGTCAATCCGAATATAAGTCGAGACCCCCTTCCCCCCGAAAAGGAGGAAAAATGGTTGACTCGAATATAAGTTGGGCGGTTTAATAATCAAGTGTCTGCCCCATCAGGCTCTGCACCCTTCCATCCTCCCTTCCCCTGTCAGGCTCTGCACCCAGCACCCTTCTATCCTCCCCTCCCCTGTTAGGCTCTGCACCCTTCCTTCCTTCCCCTGTCAGACTCTGCACTCTCCCTCCCAGGCTCTGCCCTCTGTCCCCCCCTCCCTGCGGGGCAGGAGTTCAGAAAGCTTGCTCCTGCCTGCTGCACCTCCATCAGATCGGCAGAGGTAGGAAGATAGGGCAGGGAGGAGGAGGGGGGGCTGTGGTAGCCTTAAAAAATTCTGGGAGGGGTCATTGACCCGAATATAAACCAGGACCCCCATTTTTGGGACAATTTTTTTGGTACAAAAATCACGGTTTATATTTGAGTATATACGATAGTTCAAGAGTTCTGCCATCAGCACTAGACAGTGAGTTGTACAGCCAAACTGTGGTGATCTGATTTCTTTGCAGGTAGATTTTGACAGGGGTTTTGGGGTGTGAGAATCACTGTGTGGTAATAAAATTGTCATTTTTTTGACACTCAGATAAAATGGTTTGCTGATTCTCCCTTTCTTTCCCCCACCCCCACCTCAAATAAGGTGTTTGGTGAAATAAAAATCTTTCTTATTTCACTAAACAGATTTCCATTAGGAAGTGATAAACGTGGTCTAAAATTGATAAAACCCAATAAAAGCTGAGGAAGGTACTTGTCAGCATTCTTCCACATGTCAGAGAGTTGCTCTTGGTTCATGTCTGTGTTTGGTGATCCTATGAGCGTGAACAAGCTGTGTACAACTCCAGGCAGTGTTTGTAAAATGCTGGTATAGGAAGATCTGTCGTTCCTTGACCTAGGAGCGCAAAGAAACATAGTCAGAACAGACAATTGCTGCTGCTGGGTATTGAACTCTTAAAGTACATTTGGATGTTAATAATAGTGACAGGAAATGCAGTTATGTCTTTCCAGGGATTCTACACGATTTTTTATTTATTTATAATTTTAATTTTTTATGGGTGCTTTTAACCATCACATGCAAATACATTTTATCATATATCAATTAGCGACATAAAAAAATGTTACAAAGTCCCAAATCTCTTCAGTCTGACATAGGAAAAAACAACCTCCATTTCTATTTCCCATTCCCTCAACTGTATGCACCCCTTCCCCACACATTATCCATCACCTGCAACAGATGGAAAAGAGAAGTCAGACCTGTACAGCAGACTGGCAACAAAGTTCTAATACACCTTTTGCTGAATTTTCAGTGCTATTTAACTGGCTGGAAACAGCTCCAAACCAGTTAAATAGCATTTGGCCAGCTAACTGCTAATATTCATTGGGAGATAGCCAGTATCTCCTGCTGAATATTAGCAGTTAAAATTTGGCCAGCTGTATCACGTGATAGCAGCCAGGTTTAGCGCCCAAATCAGGTCACACAAATAACTGGTCTATCTTTAGCTGCTATAACTTAGGCAACCAGCACTTAAAATTGATTTAGCCAACTAACTTTGAGCTGGCCTGATTTCTAGCAACGAGTGGTCTTATTAACTTTAAATACTAATGTAAGTTTTTCTTTGTTTGTTTATGTGAAGGAGTCTATAGGATGCTGCCAATCCTCCTGCAGGATACTCCCTTACAGGGTCAGAGCTCCTCCCTTGGGAGAAGTGACATTGGAGGTATGAAGTAAGGAAAGCAACTGCCAGGAAGTATAAAAGTTCAGGGCCAGAGCTAGGTTAAGGAGGCTCAGGGAATGGAAGGAAACAGAGTCACCCTGTATATGGAACTACAACTGGAGAGATTCTGCTTGGCTAGGTCTGGCTGGGGTCAGACTATGGAACCTGATTCGAGAAAAACTGTTGCAACCTGTGTTTGGAACTTGGCAGTCACAGGTCACGGATAGTATCTTGGGCCCTGTAACCCACAGGCCATTTCAATACTTTGTCCTTTGAATTAAGAGACTATTTTTCATTTTCCCTGACCCTCCAAAGCAACAGAACTCAGATTTCTGTGATAATAAAGAGTTTTTTGTTGCATCATTAATGATTGTGTCTGGCTGTGTATGAACAGACCCAACCCCAAAACCCGCTCACGTTGCTACAATTTATAAATATCAGTAAAAATTAATTAAGTACAAACCTCCCCTAGATATTCAATGCCTGTCACCAGAAATGACCTGGAACTGAATATCTGTAGTTATTGCCAACTGCAGGAGTTAGCCAGCCTACCTCCTAGAGTCTCAATATCAGCCCCCATGAGTCTTTAAGACCATTCTACATAAGGTTTTAAAATAACATCAAACTGACCAATACTATCCAGTCTTAGAGTAATTATTTGCTAAGAAACAATGTATTAATTCTCAAGGGAAGAAAGTCCATTGTTTCTCCATGTTAATGATCTTGCCTCTGGCTGGTCAAACACAATAAGCAATTCGCTTGTTACCTTGGGTGCCTTTCTCCAAACAGACAATGAAGCAGCAAAATCTTAACATCTACACTTAAAACAATCCTAGTAATATCCTTTATCTCTATATTGAACTCCTTACAATGTTTTCACAGCTCAGAACATTCCCACCAAATGTGGAACAAAGTTCCTTTATTTTCATGTTTTTGCCAATAGATCTTCTACAGTACAGTGAGATAAAATGTATGTAATTTAAGAGGAAGAAGGTAGCATCCATATAACCAAGTTACTTGCCTGTAGCAGGTATTCTTCATACACAGCAGGATATACAGTAAGTTCTCAAAACTGGCTGGCATCATCTGATAGAGCCCATATGGATAAGTCTCTTCAGTTTTGAAAATTTTCTAAAAATCTTTCAGATACCACAACCACCTAGCTTCCTACTTCATGTAATCCATAGAGCCCTCCACAATCATTCAAATAACTAAGAGACGACTCCTAGGGGAAATGGGAAGATATGTGAGGTCTTGTATCCTGCTGTCCACACAGAATACCTGCTACAGATAAGTAACTTGATTTTCTCATAGTACAAGTGGGAAAACAAGTCCTCACAACTGGGACTTCTATCTATAGCGGTAGACTACTCCCAGCAGAAAAAAGAAGGAACCTGAAGGGTACTCCTATAGGTACACGCCTCAGCTCTTTTAAGTGGTAATAAGCCAAAGAGGCTCTGGAGGATAGACCAGTTAAATCCTCTTTGACCTTTTCTTAGAAGAGATTCCTTGTCACCATGCTCTTCCTGCACATTAAAATGTAGATCTGAGGCCCACAACCAAGACAACCTGCAGGCTCCAATAACCATAGTAGAAGTTGTCAATGCCATCTTGAAAGCACCACAAGTCAATTTGACCATGCACTTTCCATGGTAACATGCCATGTTGCAGAGAGAATCTCTTCTGATAAAAGGTCCAAAAGGCAGCTTATCTCATAAAAGAGTCTTGTGAAACTTCCAAGTGCCCTCTTGATCCCCTTGTGACTCAACCTCCTCTTCTTCTGTGATATATGTGCATAGGAGACAAAGGAAGGGTTATTCTCCTGATTCCAGACAAACCCAGCAGGGACTTCACTCTTGTCCAGAACGTGTTCTGCCTCTTAGGAAACATTAGACTTACACTATACAGTTTTCCAGAAGAAGGCTAAAGTTTTGTATAAACCGTTGGCCTCATATAGCATCTGATATCCTACCAAATTGTTCACAAATAAGTAAACTGCTGACCCCCTTATAGCTTCTGACATTAGAGACCAGAGTGGAGCAGCCTTGCTCTAAGGGAAAGAGTCCAAAACTCCTCAGCCTTGAGTATTTCACATATATTGGCCCATGAAGAGCTGGTACAAAGCTATGTATGAGAGCAGAATAGCATTCTGAAAAAAAAAACTTTTCCTAATAGAAACCAGTACAGAAGCATCTCACTCTGGAAGTACTGAGAAAAACTTGGAACTCTTAGCACTCCAGGGAACAGAACAGAGCAGCTGCTTTTGAATCCAAGAGTCTTTGGAACTTTGTACATGGAATCTGCTTCTTAATAACTGACTCCACCTTTCTGGTGGAAGATTAAGGAACTAGAGGATGCCAAACATTTCTGCTCTTACACCTCCAACATAAATTGAACAGGAGGGATCATCTGTGGGAAATTTTCTCCTTTTGAGGATAGACCAAGGAAGTCCTCATATTCAGAATTTCCAGAGTGCTCTATTTCAGAACCAAAAAACCTCTAATGGCCATGTCTAGGTCTATGGTTTGGTGACACTTCAACACTACTCTAGATAACAGCATAATAGCCAGATATGCTTTTTGTTCTATTGGAAACCTTCAATAAAATTGTTTAACCATAACACTTATCTTGTGTGAGATAATATACACCATTTATCTGGTGCAAAAAATTCAACATAGCCCTTTTATTTTACACAAATAGTACTCAAGAATAATTGGACCCTTTCTGCAATTTATAGTTGAGCTTTTTTTTATTTTTTATTGGTCTCTTTCAGAGTTCTTTTTCTTGCTCTGAAAACAACATCAATAATTTTTGATCCTTTTTGAATTGTTTTGGGGTATAAAAAAATATATATATATAGTCCTTTCTGAGAAAATCAGGTGATACTACATAATAGTGAAAAAGAGTGCATATCATTATCTGCAAAACTAATAGTGCTCAACAACTTTTATTCACAATATGATTAGAATGTCACTTGCATCATACATGTTTATAATAATAATAACTTTATTCTTCTATACCGCCACAATCTTGCGACTTCTAGGCGGTTTACATTTAAGAGAGCTGGACATTCAGCGAGTTACAATATTCAGATAGTCAGAGGAAATACAGAGTACAGAAACTTTAAGAAAGCGAAAAATAAAATATACAGTTTGCTAAGAAATTTCCGAGAGGACCTATTTGGATATTCTATAACCTATTATAGATGTTATAGAATTCATAATGCTCTATTTTAGATCTTTGTACTTCTATGGTACAGTAGGTTGCACATTAAGAAATGAATTTTCTTCAACTGTATGTCTTCTCCACTCTTTTCATGAAGGCCCACAATGTCGGATGATGGCACTGTAAAAGTACCTGTAGCCTAAAATACCACCCCTCTATTTATTTATTCAGTTTTCTATAATGTTCTCCCAAGGGAGTTCAGAATGGTTTACATGAATTTATTTAGCTACTCAAGCATTTTCTTTGTCTGTCCTGGTGGGCTTACAATCTTTCTACTGTACCTAAGGCAATGGGGGGAATTAAGTGACTTGCACAGGGTCACAAGAAGCAGAGTGGGTTTGAACCCACAACTTCTGGGTACTGAGGCTATAACTTTAACCACTGTGCCACACTCTCCCCTATGACATTTGTAGTACAAGCAATCCCATCAGCTGATCAAGATGTCTGCTAATACAGTGATACCTTGGAATCCGAACTTAATCCGTTCCAGAATCTCATTCGAGTTCCAAGACAATTTTTCCCATTGAAAATAATAGAAACTGGATTAATCCGTTCCTGGGTCCCACAAACTCAAATTTTAACAGGAAATACACTGGATTTTAAGGTAAAATATTAACAAATATTCCAAAGCAGCATTCAGATTCTGGGCACAAACACACACATATGATGTGCAGGGTGTTTGGATTCCAAAGCAGAGTTCGGATTCCAAGACAAAATTTACTACAAAAAAAGTTTGGGTTCCAAATCGTTCGAGTTCTGGGGCATTCGGATTCCGAGGTACCACTGTATATCAAATGCTTCTGGTACATCAATTTTTGGCATTCTCACTAAGACTGGTAAAGAACAGACTGTCAAATGAGCCTCATTTGTTTTGTAATCACTTTTCTTTCTCAGTCCCTGTGTCTTACAAATCAGACAGTCAAGTGAAAAAAGCAGCCTATTGCTGAAAGAAAGCATTGTGGAAAGCATTTATAGCAGCACTTTCAAATTCCTGCAGAATTTGGTTGGAATTTTCACCTGGAATCAATCTCTTAATTTTGGTAAACATTTGATTGCACACAGATCACTGTACTTTTTTTTATTAGGCAGTATAAGACTGTAAGAGTTAAATCCTGCAAAAGTTCAACATGGATGGTAAATAGTTGGAAGAAGACGAATAGCTATCCACTATGGCAAATGAGGTTCAGCGTGGATAAGTGTAAAGTGATGCATGTCGGTAACAAAAATTTCATGCACGAATACAGGATGTCTGGGGTGGTACTTGGAGAGACCTCCCAGGAAAGAGACTTGGGAGTTCTGATCGACAAGTCGATGAAGCCATCCACGCAATGTGCGGTGGTGGTGGCGAAAAGGGTGAACAGAATGCTAGGAATGATAAAGAAGGGGATCACGAACAGATCGGAGAAGGTTATCATGCCGCTGTACTGGGCCATGGTGCACCCTCACCTGGAGTACTGCATCCAGGACTAGTCGCCGTACATGAAGAAGGACATGGTACTACTTGAAAGGGTCCAGAGAAGTGCGACTAAAATGGTTAAGGGGCTGGAGGAGTTGCCGTACAGCGAGAGATTAGAGAAACTGGGCCTCTTCTCCCTTGAAAAGAGGAGACTGAGAGGGGACATGATCAAAATATTCAAGATACTGAAGGGAATAGACTTAGTAGATAAAGACAGGTTGTTCACCCTCTCCAAGGTAGGGAGAACGAGAGGGCACTCTCTATAGTTGAAAGGGGATAGATTCCGTACAAACGTAAGGAAGTTCTTCTTCACCCAGAGAGTGGTAGAAAACTGGAATGCTCTTCTGGAGGCTGTTATAGGGGAAAACACTCTCCAGGAATTCAAGACAAAGTTGGACAAGTTCCTGCTAAACTGGAATGTACGCAGGTGAGGCTGGACTCATTTAGAGCACTGCCGCGTGAGCGGACTGCTGGGCACGATGGACCACTGGTCTGACCCAGCGGCGGCAATTCTTATGTTCTTAACCATAGCTTTGCTCATGTGAGTCCATCTATTAATTCTTTGCAATCCATTTTAAACTTAGTCCTTATTAGAATGCTGCCATAACTGAGACATTGTGTTGAACAAGGATTTGAATAAGTTTCTCATGGATTTTCTTGCAATCTTTATCAAAGACTGGAAATTCCAGCATTAAACAGAGTATAGAAGTCATCACAGACTAGTAGTACTGGTAGCCTGATACCAAGAGTACAGTGACCACCTATATCTTGGTGCTCTTGATACCATTCTATGGCAGTGTTCAATGTTAATGGTATTAAGAACTCTTGGTGTTGACCCCCCCCCCCCCCAAAAAAAAAAGAGGAACAACCCTTGCTGAGCCGTTTCTTCAAAGCTGAAAAATCTACCATCTTTCCTGCTCAGCCCTTCTTCGGCTCCAGCCACCGCAAGGGAAGGAGTTGGCCGTCGTGGGAGACCAACTCCGCCCCCAACAGCCCTTGCTGAGCCGTTCTTCAAACCTGTAAAACTGCTATCTTTCCTGCTCAGCCCTTCTTCGGCTCCAGCCACCGCAAGGGAAAGAATTGGCCGACGTAGGCCAACTCAGTCCGCTGCCTCCACTCTGCCTGCCTGGCTTAAGTCTCCCATGTTCAAATTCCATCGTGATCTGTACAGTTTACTTGATTGCATTATAAAGGCTCTTACCCAATTAGCCATCGCTAAGCCCCTCCGCTGGAATTTGTCCAGTTACTAGTCTCTGCCCATTGCTAAGGCCCTTTTCTGACCAAAAAAAACAAAAAACCATGAAGCCACCCCTTTGGGTCCTTATACTCCTGCTCTGCTCATCTCTCAACACCTCCCTCTGCCTGAACCCTCCCTCTCCCAACCTGCTCGACTCCTCAAATAGTCACAATTCTGGCCCTGGCACCAGAATCCCCACCCTGACGCGCCCTAGGAATCACCCCACCAGAAAAAAACCCCGCAAAGTCAATCCCACCTCTCTAAAGCCTGTCCCCCATGCTAACCTCCCCTGCCATGCCTCTAACTCTCTCACCCCTGTCCCGACCCTTTACTGCAACGCCAGATCTGCATGCAATAAAATTCAAATTCTGAAGGACCTCCTTGAGGACCTCGATCCTGGATTCCTGTGCATCACAGAATCATGGATCTCAAAAGACGACCTCTTCACACAAAACGAACTCTGCACCCATGGCTACCAAGGCCTCTTTTCACCCAGAATCAACCGCAAAGGAGGTGGCCTGGCACTCCTCTACAAATCCTTCTTTGATGTCCAGCTCCTCGAGAGAGGCACCCACGCTTCATTAGAATATATGCTAGCCTCAATCAATGATGAGCTCCGTCCTCACCCACTGGGCATCTTGTTACTATACCGTCCACCTATCCCTTGGTCCAATTCCTCTAACCTTGTCTTTGAGACCATAACTAATGCCTTTCTCAAATTCCAAAGATTACTAATCATCGGAGACGTTAATCTCCACCTTGTCGACTCCACCAGCAAGGACACGATAGAATTCAATGACTTCCTCATCTCCCTAGGTTTCTCCCCCCCCACATCCGCTCCTACCCATGAAAAAGGGCACACCCTAGACCTCATCCAGTTCCTCGACCTCACCGCTTATAAAACGTCTGCCGAAGACACCCGTTGGGAACACATCCCGTGGTCAGACCATCTCCTAGGGGCCTTCTGCCTCCCCATCTTCATGTCTCATCTCGGATCCCCACCCCGATCCCCCAATTCTATTACCTTCCGGAAAAAAATTTTGAGCGATCTGTTCTGGACCAAATTCCTCAACCTCCTCCCCTCCATTCCCAAGCTTGCAGACTCTGAAAACAATTGGCACAACTGGATCGCCCCCCAAACCACTAAATCCATCACCTATCCCCATAAAGCCCCTTGGTACCTTCCACTCCATAGAGACCTGAAACAAAAATGTCGAGCCTTAGAGCGAAAATGGAAAAAATCCAAATCCTCATTTGACAGACAGGCCTGGAGAATCAATATCAAACTCTACAACTCAATATTAAAAAAAGCAAGGAAGAACTTCTATGGAGACAAGATCTCCAAATCCAAAAACCAGAATGGCACATTGTTCAACATTTGGCGCTCCCTAACCACTAAAAATGACTCCACCCTTCTTCCCTCATCTCCTTCAGCCGAGGTCCTAGCAAAATTCTTCAATGATAAGATCTCTACCTTAAGGCGCTCCTTCCCGCCCGCAATCTCCTACAATTCTCTGGTGCCCCCCGAACCCAACCCCACCCTAGCTGCTCTCAACCCCATCCCTGCCGACAGATCCTGGACTGTCTTCGAGCTCATATCTGATTCTCAGACCCTTAAACTCTGCCTCAAGTTAAAATCATGCAACTGCATCCTGGACCCATTTCCCTCCTACCTATTTGAGAAAATCCCTGCACAGGCCATCACATCTCTTACCAAACTCATAAATTCTGCCCTATTATCAGGCCTATTCTCCACTGAAATGGGACACATCGCATTGACCCCTTTACTGAAAAAAGCTGACCTAGACCCCTCCATACCATCCAACTACCGTCCAATAGCAAATATCCCTCTCCTCACCAAACTGCTCGAGTCTATCATATCTACCCAGCTCTCTTCCTACTTAGAAAGATTCTCCATCCTCTTACCTTACCAATATGGCTTCAGACCCAACTTCTGCACTGAATCCCTATTGGCCTCTCTAATCTCTAAGGTTCAGCAACTGCATTCTCGTAACAAGTTTGCTGTCCTTCTACAATTCGACCTCTCCGCAGCTTTTGACGTTGTCCACCACGACATTCTAATTTTCCAACTCTCCGAGATAGGCATTAGCTCCATAGTTCTTGATTGGTTCTCCAAATTCTTGCGCTCCCGCTCTTACATGGTTAACATGAGCGGCACCTCATCCTCCCCCTGGACCCCGACTTGTGGTGTCCCACAAGGCTCACCCCTCTCCCCAATCCTCTTTAACATTTACATGTCCTCCCTGAAACTACTCCAACTATCCCCCCTTGAAACTCTTTACACTTACGCTGATGACATCCTCGTCCTCCTTGAGACCGACTCGAACCTCACTAACCTCTCCACGAACATATCCTCATGCATAAAGAACCTCCAATCCTGGGCATTCACAATGCATATGAAACTAAACGAGTCCAAAACAAAACTCCTTTGGCTCGGCCCAAAATTAGACCTTCTACCTTCCTCCATCCCATTGTCCTCCGGCCCCCCATTACAGCTCGAGTTCTCAAGCAAAGTTCTGGGTGTCACCTTAGACTCTTCTCTAACCTTCAACGAACATCTCCAATCCCTGGTGAAGAAATGCTTCTTCAGCCTTCACATGCTAAGGAAAGTCAGACCCTATTTTCACCAAAAACACTTCGCAGTCCTAGTACAATCCATCATCCTCTCCAGATTGGATTATTGCAATTCTATCTACCTCAGCCTAACCAAGAAAAGCCTCCACATACTTCAGCGGATTCAGAACGCCGCAGCTAAGCTTGTTTTCGCGAAAAGCAAATTTGATCACATCTCACCACTCCTGTCTAAGCTCCATTGGCTCCCAGTAATCCCCAGGATCCACTTCAAATGTGCGTGTCTGGCCTACAAGATCCTACATGGCATCCTTCCTGCCGTTATCCCTCTATCCTGGAACTCCCCAACCCCTACTTCCTCCAGATCCTCCCAAATTTTTAAACTATCCTTCCCTTCCATAAAAGGTATTTCCCATGTAGGCAAACTTGGGTCATCCCTCCCCTTTAGAATCACTGAGATCTGGAATAACCTCACCTCCCCTCTCCAAACCTCAAGCTCCCTCCAACTCTTCCGCAAACACCTAAAAACCTGGCTATTCTCAAAACTGTAACACTTCCCCCCTCTTAGGCCTCTCACCTTCCCCCTTTACACCTAACTCTTTAATCTCTCCACTGTAGTTCCTCTCTCATCTTTCTTCCTGTAAACCATGCCGAGCTCCGCATTCGTGGAGATGGTGCGGTATATAAACCCAAGGTTTAGTTTAGTTTAGTTTAGGACAGATCTTTTTTCTTCTTTGTTCCAGGAGCCTTTATTGATGCTTGACATCAAGGGAGATCAATACCTTCTTGATGTCAATGCATCCCCAATCTCTAATTCATATTCTGGGCTCTTCAGGACTAATGCTGACAAGTTCTGACCAGACACAGAAGCACCGAAGATCATTTCATGCTGCTTTTTTTCAGCTCTAAATCATACTGGTACTGAGAGAATTCATAACTGGGCCCAAGATACTTCAAAGACCAGTTGTAAGCAGGGCCGGCTTAACCCATGGACCAGGTGAGGCTCTAGCTCAGGATGCCAGCAATAAAGTGTGCAAAATGCCTGAGCCTGATGTCACTGGCTCATAGGTTAAGCTGAATCTAGGCAAAGAGGGAGCGGTGTACAGGCAGGGAACAGGAATCGGTTTTCAGTTTTCTTCTTCCCTCCACTAATGCGCCGGTATGCCTACTGTTTCAGACCCTCCCCCCTCATAGCAGCTGGCCTCTGATACCAACATCCCTCCCCTCACTTAGGCTATTTAGACCCTCCCCCTCAAGGGAGGTGGCCTCTGATAGTACATAGAACATATTGGAACTGCCTCCTGTTAGCCCCCCTCCCAGAAGACACACTGGATGGGCACCCAATCCCAGTGTGCCTTGCAGGGAGGAATGGGATGCAGTGAGGCAGGGCAGGTAGGAAGTGGGGGCATGGCAGGGGTGCAAAAGTTGGTCCAGGGTGCTACAATGTCTTAAGCCAACTATGGTTGTAAGTATCCACAATAGAAATGGTCTTGCCATACTGCCCATATTTTCTAAAGCTGATGGGAGCCTTCTGATGACTAGATGCAAAGAATCAGCAAAAAATATATATACATTTTGCTAAAAAAAAGATTGCTGCTATGAAATCAATGAATTCAATTTTGAAATTTGAAGCCTAGTCAGATCACCAAGCACCTGAAAAGGAAGTAACGGAAGGCAACTGTGAAATAATGAAGCTTAATAAAGGCCAAAACCCCTAACAAAAACAGAGAGGTTCATGTGCAACAAACAATATTTCAGAGATTCATGTGCAACAAATACTATTTCACGTAAAAATTTAAAAAAATCTCTTAAGAAGAGCAGGTCCATCTTACCAGCTCTGAAAAAAATTGAAGGTTAAGGAGGTTTCACACAGTGATACTCCTATAGGTACACGCCACAGCTCTTTTAAGTGGTAATAAGCCAATAATAAGTGGTAATAAGAGGCAGAGTCAGACACATACATTGTGGAGCTTCTTAAAGGCTTCTAGAAAGTTTTCTAGGCTGGAGAAGATTATCTGCACAAGCTCCATTGGATGACGCCATTCACCAGCAAGAACTTATTATCCTGTTTGTCCTTGGAGAAGAGTTTGTACCTGTTCTTAACTAATGAGTACCTTTACTAAAGCCGACAGCAGAGGTCAGTGCAGTAAATATTTCAACACCCATAGGAATTGATTGGGTTTCAGAGCATTTACCACTTTGTGAAAAAAAAAAAAAAGGGAGGGGGGAGGGTGTAAATTTGTAGAGATAAAGAATTTTGAAACAATTACAAAAATATTTATCTGCCTTGTCTCTGCTGTTACCTCATTAATGGCCTGTTCCCAATCTAATAGATGTTTAGGCTTTCTTGTTAGAGGATAGTTTAACACTGCATACAGTTTAGAGGTCACACCTTTATTCCCTAGAGAATGACATAGGGATAAATTTGTTCCCATCCTTTCTATCCCATAACCATAAGTTCTATCCCTGTCCTATCCCTGCAAGTTCTGTCCTCATCTGCACAAGCCTCAAACACTTTATGTGTTCAAGGTTTGTGCAGATGAGGACAGAGCTTGAAGGGATGGGGAAGAGACAGGGACAGAGCTTGCTGGGATGGGGATGGAGATAGATCCCACAGAGATGGGCACAAATTTGTCCCTGTGTCATTCTCCATTCCCATACATACCCTTAAAGAGTTACTCAAAAGGAGACCTTGCCTTAAGCAGAACACTTTTTCACCTCTTTGAATGTGGTATGCTTTGTTTTCATTCAATAAGGTAGAAGTGTCACAGAACTTATGTGAATTCAACTAGTCTACTCAGATTTATTAAATGACAATGTCTTGAGCCTGCTAGTTTCAAATTTTGGTGAACCTGCACTGTTATTCCCAAGATAAATTCTGTCTCCATTATGTTTAATATAAATATCTCAAGATACATAAAGCTAATTTGACAATCGCTAAATAGTATATAATATCTTTTATTACTGTAAGTTCAAAAATTAATTATATCACTATAACATCACATCAATTCATACATAAGTCAGACAGATGGAGCCCTAACAGTTCATTCAACCCTATTAAAATCTCATATTAAAGTGCTTTGAAATGTTCACCCATATGTCCATGAGTTAGCAGCAGCAGTAGAACAAATTTTCAATTGATGTATCTAATTGGAAATGTCTTCTCTTGACTCAGTGCTTCTTTTCATAATATCACGAAGATTTAGATGTCATGAACAGTAATCACGTTTGGCACGTTTCCGTGTTTCGCCACAAAGATGTCCTCAGGAGCTTCACTGGCTACAGCTCCGCTCCTGTTTATTCATTATACCAGAATGTTTACAGGCAGCTACCAGCAGCTGAGATCTCCAAACCAGGATCCCGCAGCAGAACCCCAGAACAGTTCATTTCCGTTCTGGGGTTCTGCTGCGGGATCCTAGTTTGGAGATCTCAGCTGCTGGTAGCTGCCTGTAAACATGCTGGTATAATGAACAGGAGTGGAGCTGTAGCCAGTGAAGTTCCTGAGGACACCTTTTGTGGCGAAACACGGAAACGTGCCGAGCGTGATTACTGTTCATGACATCTAAATCTTCATGATATTATGAAAAGAAGCACTGAGTCAAGTGAAGACATTTCCAATTAGATACATCAATTGAAAATTTGTTCTACTGCTGCTGCTAACTCATGGACATATGGGTGAACATTTCAAAGCACTTTAATATGAGATTTTAATAGGGTTGAATGAACTGGTAGGGCTCCATCTGTCTGACTTATGTATTAATTGATGTGATGTTATAGTGATGTAATATTATTTAGTGATTGTCAAATTAGCTTTCTGTATCTTGAGATATTTATATATATATATTTTAAGGCTATTTATATGTATTGATAAATCCTGATAGATAATAGACATTATATTTAATAGATATGTGACTATAATATAGTTTCTTCTCCAGCAAAAAGGAGCATATACATTCCCAAAAGCTACAGTATGCTAAGTCTAGCCTGTTATTGAGATGGACTAGGGGGAAGCCACTTCTTGGCCTGGGATTGATAGCATGGAATGTTGCTACTATTTGGATTTTTGCCAGGTGCTTGTGACCTGGATTGGCCAATGTTGGAAACAGAATACCGGACTAGATGAACCATTGGTCTGACCCAGTATGGATATTCTTATGTTCTTAGTATCAGGATTGATAATATTTCTTTGTACTGTGCCTTTATTATAATCCAAATTTATTGGGATAAAAGGTATACAGTATAATTCATATATTCTTGTTTGTTTCGAACCCACTACTTAGGATCTAGCTTTTACCAATCAAGAACCAACTTTACTTGAGCTGCTTGAAAATATAATTTGAGGTTAGGTACCCCCAATGCATCACAGTTTCTTGTATTAATGTAATGTGTAGAAAAACAAAGGAAAAATATATAATATCTTTTTTTTCAGACTAACAATGTAGTTTAAGATTAGCTTTCAAAGGTAATGTATTAATGTCAAAATCTCTTTGGCTATTTTTAGAGCTTTATGCTTACAAATCTACAGAAGTTCAAGACTGTTGTATGGATAGCTTTCTAAGTTCTTTCTTGGGATCTTGCCAGGTACTTATGACCTAGGTTAGCCACTGATAGAGACAGAATACTGTACTGGGCTTGATGGATCTTTGGTCTGTCCCAGTATGGCAACTCTTATGTTCTTATGCTATTGGCTGTGTTTACACTGCTCTGTCTCTATATGATGAGTCCACAATTCCCCAAATCTAGATGTGTAGTTAGAGACCAGAAAGCAAAGTTGCTCACCTGTAACAAATGTTCTCTGTAGACAACAGGGGAATGCAGTCACACTTGTTGGTGAAGTCCACTGATAAAGCCTATGTACCAGTGTTCTACCCTAGCTAAGTAAGCTTTACGCTTACTGGGCATGTGCGGGAGTGAGTACTCTTGAAATGCCAGTTTTGTCCCTAGAAAGGATTGAAAGATAGGGGATGGCAGGCAGGCAAGTGTGGCTGCATGCCCCTGCTGTCTACAGAGAACATCTGTTACAGGTGAGCAACTTTGCTTTCTCTGGAGACAAGCAAGGGATATCCAGGCACACTTGTTGGTGAGTCCCAAGCTTGAAAAAAGTATCTGGGTGGTGAAGAACCATTTACACTGCAAAAAGGTTTCTTAAAACTGATTGACCAAATCGAACATCCTGTGAAAAACTTGTTCAAACAATAATGCTTCGTAAAAGTGTGTACAGAGGACCACGTTGCTGCCTTGCAAATGTCCTGAATAGGAATAGATCTTAAGCTTTTTATAGAAGTAGTTGTAAGCCCAAACTTTATGAGCTCCAATTTTCCCAGGTGTTTGAGTATCTGCCTTTGTACAGCAAAAGTTTATGCACTGTGCTATCCAAGAAGAAAGAGTTCTTTTTGATACTGGTTTTCCCTGGGTAGCTGGATTATAAGAAATGAAAAGCTGGTTAGATTGTCACAAGGAAGCCGTTGCTCTGATATAAAAAAGCAATGCTCGTCTGAAGTCTTATATATGCAGATGTTGCTCTGCTGAAGAGAAATGCGGAGGAGGGGAAAACGTTGGTAAGGTTATAATTTGGTTGAGATGAAAATCTGTTGCAACCTTCGGAAGAAATTTTGGATGATTTCTGAGTTGTACTTTTAGGAAAAAATTGAAGATAAGGATAATATGTAACTAATGCTTGTAGTTCACTGACTCTTCTGGCGGAAGTTAGAGCTGTGAGAAAAACTGTTTTCCAAGTAAGAAAAGAAAGTGAAGAAGATCCCAGAGGTTCAAATGGGTCGTGCAACAAGACATCCAACACCAAATTCAGGTCCCACGTTGGAGGTGGATCATGGATGGGAGGTTTGAGATTGTGAAGACCTTGGAGAAATCTAGAGATTTTGTTATAAGCATTTGCATCAAGTTTGAATAAACATCGAAACATAGATAAGGGGATGATGTGAAAGAGATTTACCATCCACAGGAATATGAAAAGCTGAGATCGCTGCCAAATGGTATCGAATTAAGTTAGATTTAAGACCAGACTCCGACAAATGCAGAAGATACAACAAAATGTATTCCGTTGGATAGTTGAGAGGATTGTGATGGTGATTTTGAGACCAGATGGAAAACCATCTCCATTTAGAATGATATGATTTCTTGGTAGAAGGATGTCTAGTTGCTAGAAGAACAGTTTTCACTTGCTGCATAAGTGGGAAATTTTCTAGGACTGAGCTTTCAATTTCCAAGCTGTCAAGCTGAGACTGCAAAGGTTGGGGTGAAGTAACTGGCCCTGCTGTTGAGATAGCAGAGACGGATGGTCTCCGAGAGAAATTGGGGGAGCATCCAGAAGGTCCAGGAGGAGTGGATACCAAATTTGACTGGGCCAACGAGGTGCAATGAGAATAATGTGAGCCTTGTCCATAGCGACTTCCTGAAGCAGCTTGGATATTTGAGGAAACAGAGGAAAAGGGTAAAGAAGGTTGAGGCCCCAATGTATGGAGAAAGCATCCCTTGCTATTGCTCGAGAAGTTGGGTGAAGAGAGCAAAAGGCTGTGCAGATGGCATTGTCTTGTGAAGCAAAGAGATCTACTGTTGGAGTTCTCCAAAGAAGGAATATCTGATGTAGAATGGCAGGGTCGAGGGTCCACTTGTGTGGGTCGAGTTTCCTGCTGAAGGAGTCTGCAAGGATGCTATGTTCTCCCGGAATGTAGACTGCTTGCAGATGGACCCCTATAGTGAGAGCATAAGTCCATAGACGAAAAGCTTATCTGCAGAGAGGGAGAGATCCTGAACCTCCCTACTTGTTCACATAGAACATTGTGACTTGATTGTCCATTTGAATCAGAACTTGTTTGTTGGGAAGTCAATGATGTAAGGCCCAAAGAGCATAGTATACTGCATGGAGCTCCAGGTGGTTGATTTGCAGTTTTTGTTCACTCACCGACCAGTGCCCTTGAGTGCACCACTGGTCGAGATGTGCTGCTACCACAGCCAGGCACTTCATGAAAACTCTTGGTGCTGAAGAAAGGCCGAAAGGTAGCACCTTGTACAGGAAATACTGAGTCAGGAATTTGAATCGTAGGAAGTGCGAGTGAGAAGGATGAATGGGAATGTGGGTATAGGCATTTTTTGAGGTCTAGGGCAGCTAACCAATCGTATTGTTTCAAAAGAAGTAGGCTAGTTGGTAGAGATATCCTCTGGAATTTTTCTCTTTTGAGGCAGGCATTTAGAGGTCTGGGGTTTGGAATGGGTAGTAGACCTTGAGTCTTTTGGGGAATGAGGAAGAAACGGGAGTAAAATCCCTGATTTTGTTGTCTTGGAGGTACCTCCTCGATGGAATTGTTGTTTAGTAGAAGAATAACTTCTGCCGCAAGTTGCGGAATATGCTGATGAGGAACCACAGAAGGTGGAGGAGGTTGAGAGGGAGTTAACTTGGGAAGGAAATTGAGAAAGTAACCATGTGCCACAATGGAGAGAACCCATTGATCCTTCGTGATAGTCTGCCAGGCTGAAAGGAAATGAATTTTCTGCCCCCACCCCCACCTCACCCCCACTGGTAAATGGTCAAAAAACAGGCAAAGGCTTTATAGCCGGAAGCTGAGGAACAGATGACTGCTTTCTGTCTCTTGGATGTTGTTTAGGTAGGAAGGATTCAGATGATTTGTCCTTCGTGGAATAGGACGGTTATATGGAGTAAATCTACGTCGAGGGTAATATTGCTGAAAAAACTGTTGATGATAAGGCCGTCGGTAAGTGAAAGAAGACGTGGGTCATCGAAATTGGTGAGACTGCTCAGAAGAATGTGCTGAGAGTTCCCCACTAGTAGAAGAATCTTCTTTCAGCTGGGAAACCGTTACTTTGACCTTTTCACCGAATAGACCAGTGATCTCAAACTCAAACCCTTTGTGGGGCCACATTTTGGATTTGTAGGTACTTGGAGGGCCGCAGAAAAAATAGTTAATGCCTTATTAAAGAAATGACAATTTTGCATGAGGTAAAACTCTTTATAGTTTATAAAACTTTCCTTTAACAGTTAAAAGGAAAGATATATAAACTATAAAGAGTTTTACCTTATGCAAAATTGTCATTTCTTTAATAAGACATTAACTATTTTTTCTGCGGCCCTCCAAATACTCTATTTTTTCTGCAGCCCTCACATTTAAAGTTTAATATCTTTTCTTTCTCAAAACTGACACATTTCAATCACTATATTGAAAATAAAATCATTTTCCCTACCTTTGTTGTCTGGTGACTTTATTTTTCTGTGCTTTCAACTATGTTTACAGGGCCTTCTTGTCCTTTGACTGTTTTTCTCTCCGTCTTCAGTTTCTGCCTTGCATCCATCTTTGGCATTAACTTAATGTTCAATTTTTCTGCTTTCTTTTCAAAATCTACGTTTCCATGTCTTACCTTCCCTTCCTATCTCTCTCTTCTTCCGTCCTATTTCAATAGTCTGGCATCTCTTTCCTTCCTTTCTCTCCTTCCCTCCTTCCTTCCTTTCCCCTGGTCTGGCATCTGTCTCCTTCCCTTCCACCATGCCCTGGCATCTCTCCCCCCCCCTCCATGTTCTGATATCTCCTTTCCTTCCCTCCCTCCCATGAACTTGGCTTCTCTTGTTCCTCTCCTTTCCCTTGTCTTCCTTCCCTCTCTTTCCCCAATTGGGTGCAGCAGCAACAGAAGCAGCATTTCCCTTCCCCCTTTCCTGTGCAGCAGAAGCATTTCTCTTCCCCTTTCCCTTCCTCTCCCTTTCCCTGTACAGCAGCAGCAGCAGCATTTCTCTAAGGTCCCCCTTTCCTATGCAGAAGAAGCATTTCTCTTTCCCCTCCCCTTCCGTTCTCTTCCTTGTGGAGCAGCAGCATGTCTGGCCGGCTCAGTTGATTGTTCCGTTCAAAACCGCGGGTGGCGGCTCCTTGCAAAATACGCGCCTGAAGCCTCTCTGACGTTGTGACGTCAGAGAGGCTTCCGATGCAGGAGTGGATAGCGCGAGGAGCTGCCAACCCGCGGCTTTGAACGGAACGATCGACTGAGCCGGCCAGACACGCAGCTGCTCCAAAAGGAAGGGAAGGGGGAAGAGAAATGCTGTTTTAATCGTATCCAGACTGCGGGCCGCAAAATAGCACCTGGAGAGCCGCATGCGGCCCGTGGACCGCGTGTTTGAGACCGCTGGAATAGACTATCACCCAAGCAGGGAGCATCTGCTAATCTTTCATGCAGGTCTTCCTAGAGATCAGACGCTCACAACCACGCTGAGTGTCTGGATGCTATAGCAACTGCTGCAGTTCTAGATTGCATATCATAAGCATCGTAATTAGCCTTGATGAGGTGATATGTAGATTCCTGCAGGGCAACTAGAAGATCTGGGAACTCTGCAGGGCAACTAGAAGATCTGGGAACTCTGCAGGGGTTGCAGAATCCAACTGCTGCAGAATCCAACTGCTGCAAAATAGAGTGTTGAAAATGTAAAATTTGCAGCTGATGGGCACTTATTTTCAAAGACAGCATAGAACCTTGATACACCTTGCGACCCATGGAATCAAGAAGGCAAAGGTCTTTACCCGGGAGTGCAGATAAAGGACCTCTTGATACTTTAGCTTTTTTGCTAGCTGACTCTGACACCATCGATTCATGAGACAGATGAGGAATGTCGTGACCAGGAACTTTATGAACTTTATATTTATTTTCTAAGCGTTTAGACGCTGTGGGCACTGAAAAAGGTTTTTGCCAATTTTCTAATTGAAGGTCCTGCAAACCTTGTTATACTGGTAAGGTAACAAACCTTTTCATTGGAGTCTTACAAGATTGTAGAATAGCTTGAAAATCCTTGCTACCTATAGGAATAGCCGCCTCATTCAGGCTGAGTAAGGAAGAAATTTTTTGTATAAACTTTGGATAGGCATACTCTTTGGAGAAGCTCAGCTGCTCCGGCTGAGGGTCAGACTCTGGTAAGATGCTGGGCTCTGAACAGGCAGGAGGAGAGTGAAGTTCCTGTCTGGGAGAAGTGCATGCCAGTGTACCAGGAGCCTATGACAGAAGAGATGAAGGTGGCACTGAAATGGAGAATAAAGGTTCCTCTGGGGTGACCTTTTGGATTAAATCTGAAGCAGGTTGAGCCGGCTGAACAGAAGGAAGCTGGTGAGAAGTCTGCAAAAAAGAAGCATTATCCTGTATAAACTTTTGACACAATGAGAAAAAACCAGATATAGCCTGAAAAGACTCAGTTCCCTGTGAAGGCATTTCTGTGTGCACAGCCGGCAGAGAAACTTTTTGGGGGAATAGACTCCAGTTCTAGTAAAATAGGAGAAGGCTCCCACTTTCTTTTTGCACCTTTAGAAGACTTTAGAGAAGTACCTGTATGCTTCGAAGTAGTAGGCTGTAGCACAGGAAAGGACCGCGAGGCTGAGGCTGAGCTGCGGGAGTCTTTGAATGCTTTGAAGTGGAAGCCAGTTTTGAAGAGGAGCTCTGTGATAAAGATGACTCCGATGGAGGAGAAGGTGTTAAATTTCTGTCCTGCATTAGGAGCTTCTTCTTCTGTCCTCCAGCTGATATTGCCGGTTTCTTGTTTTCTTGCAGCATCAGCATACGTTAGCTTCCCTCCCCTTGCAGTACTGAAACAGGGCTTTGGGGGGAGGGAGCTAGCGGCAGTGTTGGCAGCTGACTTGCTAGAGGAAAAGTTCTGGCGCCAATTAACTGCGAGCCGCTGTCCACTGGGGCTTTGATAAGGAAGTCAGAAAAAAAAGGCTTCGTGGTCCTAGCGCCCGCCCATTAAAACTGCGGCGCTAAAATTGAAAAGTTTTGACAGCTTAAAAAGAGCTGTGTCCAATGAAGCAGGCTCCTCAGTCAATTTTAGTTTGGGGGGGGGGTTTGACACTTGGTTAAAACTCACCTCCTATCTATTTTTCTCTCTATTATTAGTATTTCTTCTCTTTATATATTTTTATTTATTATTATTATTAAAATTTGTGAAGAAATTGAGGAGAGAATAGAGGAGAGCGGCAACCTGTCAGGAGCGGTTAGAAAAAAAACTGGCATTCCAAGAGGAGGGGCGGTAGGAGTACTGACTCCCACACATGCCCAGGGCACTCTCTAAAGTTAAAAAGGGACAGATTCCGTACAAATGTAAGGAAGTTCTTCTTCACCCAAAGAGTGGTAGAAATCTGGAACACTCTTCCGGAGGCTATTATAGGGGAAAGAACCCTCCAGGGATTCAAGTCAAGGTTAGACAAGTTCCTGCTGAATTAGAACGTACGCAGGTAAGGCTAGACTCAATTAGGGCACTGGTCTTTGACCTAGGGGCCGCCGTGTGAGCAGACTGCTGGGCATAATGGACCATTGGTCTGACCCAGCAGCAGCAATTCTTATGTTCTTATGTATTTAGCTAGGGGAGAGCACCGGCACATAGGCTTCGTCAACGGACTTCACCAACAAGTGTGCCTGCATATCCCCTGCTTATCTCCAGAGAAATAAAGTGGCTGAGCAATAAATATTGTCAGCCTTATCTGGGGAAATTCTCTTCATTTCTAATCCCCTAACAATCCTTTTCACATATCAGAATGTACACCAACAATCCCCCAGCAAACTGTATGAAGGTAGCAGACCCTATGTTGCTAGAATGAAGCCCTTAGATTCTGTTGGTTTCTCCTATTTTCATATTTGAGGATAAGCAGATGGCAGTGAAACATGAAAGTTACAAATAATTTTCCTCTTGCCAACTCAAGGTGAAAGTACAATAAATATATTAAATGATAGTGCAGCCAACAGCATCACAGGCTAAAAGTTATCACATTGCTTCTCTGACCATCCCCAGTCTTGATCCCTCAAGTCCTACTGCTTGCTCCCCAAATCATACAAACAAAAGTCTCCCCATCCTGAGAGAGTTAGAGGTGATGCCACCAGCTTGGCATCAATCATCCATTGAGGATATAGACACACCATCTGGGCCAGAATGAGCCATGCTGTTCAGGAGAGCAGCCACCAGAGGGACCTAGAGCAGCCCCCATTGTTTAACATCAGTGATTCAGGACTTGCTTTTGTCTAATTGCTAATGAATTTTTCTGCAATTAGGAAAAAATAAAGTATTGGGGGGGGGGGGGGGCAGAATTTAGCATAGAGGAATGGAAATGGGCTTGCCCACTCCTGCTTTGCTGCCAAGTTTTCCTGTGCCCAGATTGATTCATTAGCTTGAGTGTCTGAGCCTGCTGGCATGTTTCCCAGCTTCAAGACCAATCTCAGCAGAGAAGAAAAAAAATGGAATGAGCAGAAAGGAAGGAAAATTGTGAAAACATTTGAGAAAGCAGTCTAGAGATCTTGAATTTACTAATATAAGTTAGTTTACAGGATCTCTAGAATATACAGTATTCATCAAAGAGAAACTAGAATGTCTTAAAACCACAAATTGTGGCCTCATCAACCCAGCCTGTTGGTGCAATTGGATCTACACAGGAGCACATTAGTATAGTAGAATGCAGACTCTGGCAATGTGAGCACAGAGGTTTCAATAAGCCCATATGTGGCCTGATCATTGATAATGTTGCACTTACAGGAGGATTTGGGAAAAAGAGCCATTTCTGTAAAGAACGCATAAAGATGGCAATGAATTGACTTGATACTGTCTTATAAGCGCTTGGTTGTTTCTCAGAACTCTCCGTACTACGATGTTCTCATACTGAAGCATGTCCATTGTCACCTACAACCCAAACAGTAATTATTATCAGGGGACAGAGAGAAAGAACAATCAAACAGAAGAAAGTTTTGAAAGGCTGCAGCTGAATAACAACTGAGCAGAAATCTAGACCATAGAATCCACTCTAGGGAAGGTTATGGGCTAGAGGTGCTGGTTCTGAAATCACTTCTCTAGTCCCTGTCTCACAAGAAGGTTATGCTATAGCAGTGGTTCCCAAACTTTTCAGTTCAAGGCACCCTTAGTGTGTCAGTAATTTTTTACTGCATCCCTACGTCTAAAGAAATACCTAACCATGTCTCCCCCTCCCCAAATCTGATATTTCTGTCTCCTCTCCCTCCTTTCTCCCCACTATAGACTGGCATCTCTCCTCTCCTTCCCCCCTTCCCCAATCTAGTATCTCTCGCTTCTCCTTTCCTATGGACTGCCATCTCTCTCTCCTCTCCTTCCCTTCCCTGTGGTTTTCCATCTCTCTCTCCTTTCTTCTTCTCTACATTCCCTTCCCTGATCTGGTATCTGTCTCCTTTCTTCCCCATCCCCGATTTGGCAGTTCTCTCACTTACACCCCCCAATCTGGTACAGCATTTTTTTCTTCCATCCACCCCCCCTGAGAACTGGGACCTCTCTCTCTCTCTTTCTTACCTTGCAGCTTTCGATCTTCAGTCCACCAGCAGTTTAAACACATTGTCTTTGGCAGCCCCAGCAGCTTTCCCCTCTTCAACTTCCTGTCCCCGCAGAGGAAGGAAGCTGCAGCAGAAGGAACGCTTCTGGGTTGTTGAAGGCAGCATTTAAGCTGCTGTCAGCCTGAAGATTATAAGCAGCAGCATGGGGAAGGGAGAGATGTTTCTCACTGGGGGAAGGAAAGTGGGGTGCCAGACAGGCAGTAAGTTTGTATCTTCTGCAGCAACCCAATGAGTTTGCCAAGACACCAGTTTGGGAAACACTATTCTATAGTGAGGCATGTAAGAACACAGACTACAAGGGGCACAATTCTTCCATCACAGCCTCTTTCATCATATGTTGCTGTGGGGAATGATGTAGGGCTATTCATAGCACATGATCAAGGAACTACTTCATGGCTAAAATACATATATATAAAAAAATTGCATTTATAATATAGTAAAGGATATATTAATGTATTAGACAATGAACTGCATATAATGTACACGGAAAAGCATTAACTACTTTTGGAAAATTAGCTCTGATATTCTAAGTACTGAAAAATTCGAATACAATATTCAAACATTGTAGGTTTCTCCAAGCTGCCAATACTACATATGAATTTCTGTAACCTGCATTATACCCCACTTGCAACTCTAAATAACCCCTGTTACCCCAAGTAATCTAGAACAAAATGGTGGTGTATAGGACTTACCTCTCTACCCAGATAAGATTTATCATCCTCAAAGATCAGCGCCAAATAGTGCTCGTTGTTATTTTCAAAAAACTCCTGCACCTCAGTAGCACTAGAAGAGGAGGGGAAAAAAAGAGCATTGCCTCAGCACTTCATTCTCCCTGCATTAAGCCCCTGGTCATGTAGGGTCTTGCTGCCCAAATCTTTTTTCCTCTTACAAATGAATGAGCTGTGAATTTTCCTTTCAAAAATTGGTGTCAGCAGGGAACATGATGCTTTTGTCCATACATGCAAATGCACACAGGCTATGGCCATATGTTAATATGGAGATTTGAAAATAGTCTTCATGTGCACCCTCTGTCTCCCACAGTTACCTTCACAAGGAAAGATTAGGTTTTACCTTACTAATCTTTCTTGTAAACAGGAATGGCAGTCTTGACCAGCTGGTTAAACACTTATTAGCTGCAAGGGTTGTAGAGAGCCCACTGTTTTGTTTTCATGCTCTACTTCTCATCATTCTGGGATGAGCTCCACCCCCTCAGTCAGTACCAAAGCTTCTATCAAGTCCTAGAGCGCAAACAAGTGAGAGGTGCAGAGAAACTCCCTGAAACCACATGAGTCTGTTCTTTTCAAACATTAATAATGTTTTTAAACCACCACTAAATGAAGCAAACAAGGTGAAAACAAAAGAGTCTCCTACCTGTGTGTCATTTGTACCAATAGTTCTGTTGCTCAGTATTTAAAATGAGTCTCTTATAAATAGGGTTACCAGATTTCCTCTATTAAAAAAGAGAGGACACTTGGCCCTGCCCTGTTCTGCGCCGCCCCCACCCCTTATTGTCTGAGATCTTTATCCTCTCCTTCCCATAATCTGGCATCTCTCTCTCCTCTTTCCTTTCCCTTCTCCCCCCTTTATGGTCTGGCATATTTCTCTTTCCCTTCTTCCCCTTCCTCCTCCTTCTATTCCCAGGTATGACATCTCTTTCTTCCCCTCACCCCCTTCCCCATCTAGTGATCAGACATCTCTCTCCCTTCCCACCTTCCCGTGATCTGGTATCTCTATCTGCCCCTTCCCTTTCTTACCCTAAAGGTCTGGGGCATCTTTCCTTCCCTTTACTCCCCATTCCCATGGTCCAGCACATCTTTCTTCCACCTCCCCACCCCAGTTCCTCTGCTTGCTCACCCGGCACTGCTGTAACTCTTCAGTCTTCATCAGCGTCAGTGAACTAAACATGCTGTCTTCAGCAACCTGGAAGCTTTTTCTCTACAGAGAAATGATAGCCGAAGAGTTACAAAGAGCAAGCACAGGATCCTGGGGGGAGGGAGGAGGACTCCAGATAGGTAAGTGGGGGATGGTGCCTGGAGAAGGAGGAGGACTCTGGATGGGGGGCTGGAGAGACAACAGGACTCCGAATAGGTGCTCGGAGGGAGGGGAGGGGAGGGAGGAGGACTCTGGATAGGTTGAACTGCTGTAATCTAATCTAAATCTTAGATTTATATACCGGATCATCCCTAAAGATATAGGGCTCGACTCGGTTTACAATAAAAATATGTTTACAATGATGTGTTGATTTTAAGATAGATCATTAGGAATTACAGTATAAAAAATGTTGAAACATCGTAGTTGTTAAAATTTTACAGAAAAACTGGTTACTAGATGTCTGGTTTCTCCAGATAAAAGTTGTTAAATTGAAAATTTGCCGACTTCAGACACAGTCTTCAAAAAGAGGACATGGCCAGGGAAATCCAGACATCTGGTAACCCTACTTATGAGTGATCACGTGATGCCATGAACAGGAGCAGACGTTAACTTGTGTCTCTCCTGCCACCCTCTCCAGAATCTCTCCTTAATCTACTTTAATTTGGAAACAGAATTATGATGGCAGATAAAGGCCAAATGGCCCATCAAGTCTGCCCATCCACAATAACCATTATTTCTTCTTCTCTCTAAGAGATTCCATGTGCCTATTCCATACTTTCTTGAATTCAGACACAGTCTTTTTCTCCACCACATTTTCTGAGACTGTTCCACGCATCTTTCTGTAAAAAAAAGTATTTCCTTAGATTACTCCTGAGCCTATCATCTCTTAACTTCATCCTATGCCCTCTCATTCCAGAGCTTCCTTTTAAATGAAAGAGACTCAACTCATGCGCATTACATCACGCAGGTATTTAAACGTCTCTATTATACTCATATCTCCCTCTCCCACCTTTCCTCCAAAGTATACAGATTGAGATCTTTAAGTCTGTCCCCACCTTATTACAAAGACCACACACCATTTTAGTAGCCTTCCTCTGGACCGATTCCATCCTTTTTATATATTTTTGAAGATACAGTCTCCAGAATTGTACACAATATTCTAAATGAGGTCTCACCAAAGTCATACAGGGGCATCAATACCTCCTTTTTTCTATTGGCCATACCTCTCCCAATGCACTCCAGCATCCTTCTAGCTTTCGCTGTCACCTTTTCAACCTGTTTGGCCACTTTAAGATCATCACATACAATCACACCCAAGTCTTGCTTTTCTGTCATGCACATAAGTTCTTCACTCATAAACTGCACCGTTCCCTTGGGTTTTTGCAGCCCAGATGCATGACCTTGCGTTTCATAGCATTAAATTTTAGTTGCCAAATTTCAGACCATTCTTCAAGCTTTGCCAGGTGTTTCTTCATGTTATTCACACCATCTGGCATGTCTACTCTATTGCAGATTTTGGTATCATCCACAAAGAGGCATATCTTACCCGACAGCCCTTCAGCAATATCGTTTATAAAAATGTTAAAAAAAACAGGCCCACGAACAGAACCTTGAGGCACACCACTGGTAACATCCCTTTTCTCAGAGCGATCTCCATTGATCACTATCTTCTGTCGCCTTCCACTCAATCAGTTCTTGACCCAGCCCGTCACTTTGGATTCCATCCCAAGGGCACTCGGTTTATTTATTAGACGTCTGTGTGGAACATTGTCAAATGCTTTGCTAAAATCTAAAATCTAGCGCACATTCTCTATCCAAATCTCTGGTCACCCAGTCAAAGAAATTGATCAGATTTGTCCGACAAGACCTATCTCTAGTGAATCCATGTTGCCTCTGGTCCTGTAATCCACAGGATTCCAGAAACTTCACCATTCTCTGTTTTAAAAGTGTTTCCATTAATTTGCTTACCACAGAAGCCAGACTTACCAGCCTGTAATTCCCTACTTCTTCCTTACTTCCACTTTTGTGGTGAGTGACCACATCCGCCCTTCTCCAGTCCTCCAGTAGCACTCCCGACTCTAGAGACTAATTGAAAAGGTCAGTCAGCGGAGCCACCAGAACTTCTCTAAGTTCCTTCTGCACTCTTAGATGTACACCATCCGGCGCCATCGTTTTGTCTACCTTTATTTTAGCTAGCTTCTCACAAACACAACCCTCTGAAAATCGATCAGGTCTACCACTTCTCCATCCCTATTCACGTTTGTCTTCTGCGGCCCCACTCCTGACGCTTCAGCTGTGAACACAGAACAGATATATTTGTTAAGCCATTCAGCCTTTTCTTTAGCAGCTTCTACATATTTCTCATAATGCCACTTTTGCACTTCTTCATATCACTAATATGTCTAAAAAAAATCTCTTTGTCTCCCCATTTTACCATGTCAGCTATTTTTTCTTCCATTTGTATCTTTGCTTTCCTGACTACATGACCAGCCTCTCTTAACTTTTCCAGATATTCTTGCCTGTCTTCCTCTTTCTGCGATCTTTTGTAGTTTATGAAAGCTAATCTTTTATTCCTTATCTTCTCAGCTACTACTTTTGAGAACCAAGGCAGCCTTCTTTTCCTCTTACTTTTACTTACTTGCCTCACAAAAAGGTTTGTCGCTCTTACAATTACTCTTTTCAGTTTTGCCCACTGCATTTCCACTTCTTCCAGACATTCCCATCCAGACAATTCCTTGACATAATCACCCATCCAAATAAAATTAGTTTTTATAAAGTCTAGAACCTTTGATTTTGAATGAGCCCTCTCTATCCCCATCTTAATATTAAACTGTACCATGTAGTGATCACTGGATTCCAGATGATCACCCACTGTAACATCAGAAACACTTTCCCAGTATGACTCCATCCCGCATGGGTTCCATTACCAACTGCTGGAACAGTTCTCTTTGTAGAGAATCCACGATCACCCTACTTCTAGAAGACCCCACAATAGGGATACTCCAATCAAAATCTGGCATGTTAAAATCACCTATTAAAACTTCCCCTTTTGTAGATATACAGTGGTACCTTGGAATCCAAACTTAATCTGTTCCAGAACCCCATTCAAGTTCCAAAACGTTTGAGTTCCAAGACAGTTTTTCTCATTGAAAATAACAGAAACTGGATTAATCTGTTCCTTGGTCCCACAAACTCAGATTTTCAAAAAATTTAACAGTAAACACACTGGATTGGGCACCCCCACTGGCACAGACAGCAAGATCAGGCCTCCCACCAGCATAGACAGCAAAATCGGCAACGGCAACTGCAAGCGGTGCTCAGCCCAAAGCTTCCCTCTGATGCGAACTGCCCAGGTGGAAACAGGAAGCTGCGTCAGAGGGGAAGCTTTGGGCTGAGCACCGCTTGCAGTTCCCGTACGTTTGGATTCCAAAGCAGCATTCTGACTCCGGGCCAAAATTTTAATTAAAAAATAGTTTGGATTCCAAGTTGTTCGAGTTCTGGGGCATTCGGATTCTGAGGTACCACTATATTCTGAATGTCTACTATTAAATCTCTGTTCACTTCTTCCGTCTGTGAAGGAGGCCTGTATATTACACCAATGTAAATATATTCACCATTCCCTCTTTCCAAATTGTTTCACAGTGCCTCTTCCTTGCTCTGCAGATCCTGCGGCTTTAATATAATCTTTAACAAATAATGCTGCTCCCCCTCCTTTTCTTCCTACCCTGTCTTTTCTTAGCAGATTATCACCTGTATTTGCTCTATCCCAAGTACAGCCCTGAATGAAATGCATCAAACCAGTTTGGGACACTTGATTCTGAGATGTACCCTGCAATGATTCCGTGTACAATTTACAAAATTAAAGTTGATTTTCCTGTTTGCATTTTGCAGTGATGTTAGCCTTGGGGTGTAGGAGGGGTGAGATGCCTTTGAACTGCATCCACATCTGACAATGAGAATTCTACAACTGACAGGGCACTTATTTGGCTTATTTTTGTTTGTTTAAGGTGATTTACTAGCTCACAGGTAAAACATATGTGGGCTTTTAATGAGTAACTCTTATTATAGGGCAGACTGAACTCATTTCTGATTTGTGTGCTGCTCCCAATCTACATTTTACATATAAGCCCAGGTATGTCTAATTAAATATGAGACTGTGATAACTGGGGCATGTATTGTCACATACAAAAGGACTGCTGTGCTGAGAAGTGTTATGTTCTAACAGAAGGCTTATCCTCTGCTTCTACAAATTCCAAATACAAAAGCATACCGATTCAATAAACACAACAAAAAAACTTATAGTCTGTAACTTTGCTAAGTATTTCTCTGTTAATTGGATCTTCTGATAGAGAGACTTCAGATCTGAAGAGTAAAGTAAATTATATACCTGAACTCTCGAAACAGATCACCAGTCAAAAGCATAAGGCTATGAGCCTACACATAGCCCCCACCCTCCACTAGACTTGATCTCCAGTGCTTTCAAGAAAAATGTAACAGCCTTTGTCAGGCATGTATAGGATTTTCCGTGCAGCTACAGCTACAAATCACCTCAGTTTCTGATTAATAAAGCTTTGAATAAAAGACAGCAGTTTCCAAAGAAAGGTAAGTAGGTTTATCTGCTGCTTCCAAAGGAAAAGTAATTGGGTTTATCTGCTGATCTACATCTGGAACAGGGAAGTAATTTTACTCTCTGAAACAAACAAATCAGCCAGCAGCACGCGCACACACAGGATTCCTTAACTATAGGCTGTCTTCAATGAACAAAAAAAAAAGCCAATAGGTAAAAAATTGTGTTTTTTATGGGAAAACCCCTTCTGCATTTGAATTTTTCCTTAACCCAATGGAATGTTGGCAAGAAATTAATACATAAGGAGTCAAAAATATCAGTTGAAGAACAATGCAATGAGACCCTCTCGTTCTCCCCACCTTGGAGAGGGTGAACAACCTATCTTTATCTACTAAGTCTATCCCCTTTAGTACCTTGAATGTTTCAATCATGTCCCATCTCAATCTCCTCTGTTGGAGGGAGAAGAGGCCCAGTTTCTCAAATCTTTTGCTGTACGGAAGCTCCTCCTCCTCACAGCCGCAGTGTGCACGAAGCTACGTGCAGTGGCTCCTTGTGAGTCCTGCACCTGAACCGGCAGCCTTCTCTCTAATGTCGCAATGTCAGAGGGAATGCTTTTGGATGAGGCGCGGGACATGTGAGGAGCCGTTGCATGCAGCTTTGTGCACACTGCGGCTGTGAGGAGGAGGGAGCCGGCCACAAGATAACACCAGGGGCATCGGACTGAGGGCCACATAAAACGGCCATACGGGCTGGATTTGGCCCGCGGGCCTTGAGTTTGATACCTGTGCTTTAGAGGATGTTTTTTTGCGCTAATAGCCCCTTTCATTTCACCTTTTAACCACGCCAGCTCTCGTTTCCTCTTCTTTCCACCTTTGCTGATACACAGAATACATTTGGTCTGGGCTTCTACAATGGTATTTTTAAATAACATCCATGCCTGGTTTACAGTCCTATCCTTTGAAACTGATTCTTTTAGCTTCTTTTTAACCATTTTCCTCATTTTATCATAGTCACCCTTTTGAAAATTGAATGCCTCTACAGTAGATTTCTTTTGCGACGTCACTCCCAGATCAGCTCAAATTTGATCACTGTTTCCCAGTGGACCCAACACAGTTAACTCCTGTACTATGTCTTGCATTCCACTAAGGACCAAAACTAAAATAGCTCCCCCTCTTGTCGGTTCTGACACAGGAGGAATAGGAGGCTCCAACTGAAGCTGCATGAATATGAATCTAGAGGCTATACAGAAATGGTATTTCCTTCTGCATATGATGTTAAGTACTAACTGCACTAAGTTACATTTTGAATTGGTTTAAGGCTGGACTCTAAGAGATGTAGAAATTACACTGTGGGAAAGGGGCTGGAATATAGGGTTTTTCTTATATACCAAATGGCAGAGCTCTTCCATTCAAAACCATAAATAGTCTAAATTATTTGACCTAATCTAATCTAAGGCTTGGCTTTTTATACCAAGTCATCATTCTAAGAAAGCTCGACTCGGTTTACAATAATTAACTTAGAAATAAAAACCATAAAAAAGACTAAATTTTGGGAAATTAATTTTCAAAGTGTTTAGCAAATAAAGTAGTTTTTAAAGATTTGCAAAAAAATTGAAGTGAGCCGGAACTCCTTAAAAGAAATGGAAGATCATTCCAAAGTTGAGAAAACTTAAAGATCAGAGATTGACTAAAAATCTTGACTCCTTTAATCCCTTTTTTGGATTATATCAAGTTCCCATCAACATCTACATTATGAGGGCCAGAAATTGGATGTTTATCATATCTGATGTCCTATCTCAAACAGCTTGAGGCAGCTTACAATAATTCACTGAAAGCTGGAATGGAGCAACAAATCCTAATCCTGTATAATCAGAACTGAGGGAAACTACAACATAGTTGTTTCTCTTAAAGGACAGATCATAATGAAGAAGAAGAAACTAAATCAGTCTTGACCAAAAGGGAGTTATGAGAATGATAGATATGTTTAAACACCTCCCTACCATAAATGCACAAGAGGTGAGCCAGTACTCTACAAACTGCAAGATGGTCATGGAACTGATCTGTTCATGACCCTTCCAATGACATACCTAAAACTTATGTGATAGTTTATAGCATACTATCAATTATGGGCCTAACTGACAGCAGTTAGGCCCAAGCATTTACACCAGCCATTGATCTATAGTGCTTGTGCCTAAATTTAGGCATTTAACTTGTGACAATTCTGGCCCTAGAACCCTATCTGTCACCTGTAAACTCAGAGCAGCAGTGGCACTCAAAAGCAGAAAGTTTTCCACCCATATAGGTTCAGAACTTGTAGAAGCCAGGGCTGTCTATCCCCAGAAGAAACCAGGACAGTGCCCTGTAGTTAAAGAGAGAGGAATGACCTCAAATAACCAGAGAGGGAGCCAGAGAGCACCAAAGTCTGCTCCTTTCATAGGCATCTATGTGGCTCACAAACTTAAATCTGATTCTCACACACTAGAGAGCAGTGCAGGAAGAACTTCTTTTGAAGGCTCTCCAGGCTCAGCAAAGGAGGAAGGAGGAACCCATGGAGTGGCAAGAGGAAGAGCAGTTAGGCCTAGAAGAGCCATGCCACAGGGAGGAAGCCATGGAAAAATCTGGACCCATGGCCATGCCCACAGGCCCGCCCAGTTCTGCCCTGTTCCGCCTACATCATGCAACATTCCGCCCCCAGCCCACCCCCAGACGGCATCTGCATATGCGCGGATGCCCCCTCCCGACACAATTTTGACAGGAAGCTTTTCAAAACCCACAGTGCCAGGTTTTGAAAAGCTGTCTGGACCCCTCGGACATTTCCTTGAAAAGGATGACATGTCCACGGAAATCTGGACATCTACCTACTGGAACCTATGGAAGTGAATTTAACCATGTCCTGCCAATGATTGTTTGCTTACTTGTTTTGTTTTCCTGCTATGAAAAAGAGCTTGCTTGAATAACCCATTTTTGAGAGGCTTTGTTTTAGTGATACAGGAAAAGCTCCAGGGCTTGTGTACCAGAAGAAGCTACCTGTAAGACAAGGCAGGGAAGGTCTCACCACACTCTGTTTGGGACTGTTTCAGTGGGGGAGTTTTCTCTTTTCTTTGATGCTGTAACTGCCAGCACAATCCACAGTGAGAGATTTAGAATTGTTGGGGGGAATTCATTGAATATCTTGGGTTGGGATTTTTCTTGTGGGTTGCTTTTAGAGAAGCAAAGCTCTTGCATAGTGAATTCAGCAATTTTTTTCCCTCGTCAGCTCTTTAGGAACAGTTGCCTGAATGGTTATTTTTCCTGCTTGCGTTTAAACTAATGACAAAAGATATCTTCTCTGTGAAAACACGCATTGTGTTGAATTTTTACAGAGAGAAATACTCTAAGATAGAGTGTATACTTAATTACCACTGACCACCTTGTGGGGCTTCCTCCTTTTCGAGTAGCATCCCAGGATAGTCAAGGCCACCCTCAGTGGCACGGTAAGTTGCCAGTCCATGCTCAGGGGGTGACAAACTACAGACTTATACTAGTATTCTATAACAGCAACCACATACGTAATTAATAGTATAGAATTTCATTTAGCATGCATCATCCCATCACCTAACTTTAGATGTACTGTAGCTGCTCAGCAATACAAATGCTGGCCTTCAAAGTCTTTATTCACTTTTATTAGAACTATTTTTAATCTATAGTGGCTCTGTGTTATATATAGCTACATGCAGCTGTCAAAACAGTCCCACAGTGCACAAGCTGCTATAGAAACAGTCCCACAGTGATCCACTGGGGAGGGGACCTGAAGGAGCATGTTTCACCCTTCAGCAGTGGTAACTGAGGTTCAGGTGCATCTCCTACCTCATGCCACTCGCTGAACCTCACCAATGAATGGCACTGCAGAATTTATGCTGCCCAGTCACTGAAATCCAGTATCAATGGTCCTATGAAATGCTGACCACAATATTGCTAATACCATATATGACATCAGAGGTGACATTAGCATGGCTTTACCATGACAACTGCCCAAATAAGATCTTATTGTGTTTGTGTCTAAATAAAGCATCAGATATAAATTTCTCTCTCTAAATTCTCAAGGAACAGCCACAGAATATTAAGCCACTGAACCTTTCCTCAAGTGACATAAGGGACCAGCATGACACTAAACTATACATGAAACAATAGGAATTAAACGTCAAGAGGAAATAAATGGTAATTCTACTTGATGGGATCAATTGTCAGCCACAAGCTCACAGCATAAATTTAAATGGATCATCTATTAAATGGATAGCATTGCAGAAAATCCACATAAAGTTAAAGTGGTGCTGCTGAAAATTCTCTGATGAAGTTAAGCAGATAAGCTATCCATTTAACTTTATACCTACTATTTGTGCCTTTACAGGTAAATGGATAAGGCAGCAAGCGAACCTTCTCCCAGAATGGAGGTCATAACCAGTTTCAGGGGTGGTAATGGCAAAGATGCCAAGTTACTTACTTTTGGCCAGTCCTAGTTTTGAACATACATCCCAAAACAGTGGGGGATTTGTAGTGCCTGATCCTGCCCATTGTAATCAGTGTTGCAAGTCCCATAATGCACTAGGATGATCAGAAATCCAGGGCTGTCCCAAAATCTCCAGCCTGGAATTGGGTAACTTGGCATTTCTGCAGTGGATGTCTAGGATTGGGGAAGCAGAGGGTTCCTTCCCAATCCCAGTAGACATCAATCTTAATTCTCTTCTTACATCAGTTGATCACACATTTCATTTTTTTAAATCTAGTTCTTCCTTTCTGTTTTGCTGCTGCTACTTTATTTTAGAAATCCAATCATGAAAATGACTTGTATTTAGATATCTCTCAAAGAAACTCAGCAACCATAGTATGTTATTGTTAATAGGCTGTTTATTTGCTTCCTTCCTCCTTTACTCATAATTAAAACCTTACAAGAAAGTCTCCTGAGCTGTGACAAACTAGGGGAAATTTTAGGTCATTACCTAGTCAGCTAAGTCAGGTATGCAAAATGGATGTCGAAGGATATGAGTGTGAACCTATTCACAGTCTAGTGTACCAGCTGGTAGTGAACATCCCATAATGGGTGAGAAAAGGTTTAAGAACAGGAGTAGGCTTATAAAAGGTAGACCCTAGTGAAGGCAGAGAACCCCCCAAAAAGATAAAATCATCCTAAATAGGATGTATAATGGCCTTCTCCTACCCTATAGCCAGTCCCAAGCCTCCAAGGTCTTTAGAATAAAGAAGTAGATGGAAATGAAGGTTGATCTTGACATTGTCCATTTGACATTAGGAAATAGGCAGTAGGGTAAGATATTCCAAAAAATAGTGTGAATATCTCCCGGAGTACTGTATTAGCATGGATGGTACAGTGGAAGACATTCTGTGTTGAAGAATCTGGTTGATCCTGCTGAGGGAACCTAATCAGTGAAACGTCTATATAGAATTCTCCATCTTCAAGCTCAGCGGAGAATATGGATGAACCAGACAGTCAAGGAAAGGAAGATGATCCACATGAAAAACTGTATTCCGATAGTGGATCTCTGGCAAATGGAAAAATGTGGGAAGGGATTCAACTTAACAGGCTCTACACCCAAATTGGATCCCTCCGTGAGAGACCTGGTAATGTAATAAGCAGAATTGTTGTGATAGATGGGATAGACGATCCATACTAACCCATTCCACAGTTTTGATGATGTGAGCATGATGGAGTAACAAACAGAAGAGTCGTGCCATGCTTAATAGTCTCTAAACCAGTGGTTCCCAACCCTGTCCTGGAGGACCACTAGTCCAATTGGGTTTTTAGGATAGCCCTAATGAATATGCATGAGAGAGATTTGCATATAATGGAAGTGGCATGCATGCAAATCTGCTCCATGCATATTCATTAGGGCTATCCTGAAAACCCGATTGGACTAGTGGTCCTCCAGGACAGGGTTGGGAACCACTGCTCTAAACCATGCAGAAAATAATCCCGTTTTACTTCATTGTTCTAGTGCACATAAAATAAGAATACCACCTTACAGGCTCTACATCCATGGTGGATCCCTGCAATAGTATTCAGTGGTGATGTTAATACAAGTATGCATATCTGAGAATCATGAGTAAAAGTTCTATTTTCAAAGTGTAGATTATGGAGAAATCGATGATCCGGCTCAGGAAGATCAGTATGTACAGCTGGATATCAGGTATCTTTCAGTTTAGGGTTGAAGACAGTCAAACGTGTTGGGAGAAACAGCAAGAGAAAGTGGAGTCTCCCAGTTCTGAAAGAACACCTCCTGGAGGAGATTACAGAGGGAACTGAAGAAGTTCTGAAGGAAGCTCATTATAACTGAAGGGATCAAGGATCCATGCTCTGGGTTCAGTATCTGACTCCAATTAAGAAGCAGAGCTTTGCCTGAGGTGCCTGACATACTGAAGGAAAAAGGGAGGAGGAGAGGGATTCGATGGGATTTCATAGGATCCCGGAGCAGATAATGTAGACTGATAGTGCTTTCAGTAATATGTGTAAAGACAAGTCAGAAGCCTTGGAAGATTCAGGATTGAGAAGCGTTGATAAGTGCCCTTTCGATGAAAAGGTGATGGATGGATTATGCCACTGAAGCAGCCACTGACTCATGGCAACATGAAGAATCTACCTTGTAATGTCTCACAGCAGTATAGGAGTGGGTTGCCATTACCTTCTGCTGTGCAGTGTGGCTCCACTGTTGTCACATCATAGCTTACAGTACCTGGTATATTGTTGTCAGGTGGTCTGCTATCCAGGTACTAGCCAGGTCTGACCGTGTGTACATGCTGTAGGCTCCTCAAGGGGGAAGGATAATTTCGATGTTCATCAATGGTTCCATGAAAAAACTGGAGTTGGTACCCACGGCCCGTTATGTGCTATGTTCAGCATGGGCCAGTATCGAGGGATTCGATGTTAGTCTCGGTGTCACAGGCAACTTGAAAATGTCACCGATATCCATCTTGAAGAACTCCTGCAGTTGACCTCGAAAGGAGTACACAGGTAGTGTTGGCTTATCTGCCGGTACCATCACTCTGACTTTGAAGAAAGTGAATAGATGCACCGGTACCATATGCCATCAAGTCAGTACTGTATGTGCAGCAGGGTGTCTAAGCATCAATACCTGAAGAGGCAGCACACTTTAGAATTGACAACCTGCATCGAGAAATAATGGCGTCGATGAAAGGCATGTATTGAGAGACTCGATGTTGAAAATGCCTATGACTCTTGAAAAGATATCGATGTATGAAGAGGAGGCACCGGTACCACATGCTGCTAGCTAGTGCAGAAGGTGCAGCAGGTGTCGAAACGTGGTTGCCTCAATAGGTGATGTGCTTCAGAAATGACAGCCTACATTGAAGAACGTTGGTGTCGATGAAAGGCATGCATCAAGAGACTCAATGCTAGATATGCCAATAATGCTATTCAATGTCAATGTTGATGTCCACTGGTACCGACAGGGATCGGCAAAGTCCCAGTTGCTGGAAATCAGACCTAATATTTCTAAAAGAGAAGAAGAAAAAAACATTCTGGTAGTTTGTTTTTTCTTTTTCTTTTTTTTCGTTAGCTCTAGAGTCAAGACCATACCGTGGTGGAGTCAAAAGAAGGCTGAAAAACCGCTGACACTGACGGCAGGGGCAAAGGCTTTAATGTTATCTAAAGGCCCCTTGACACCAAAACTTATTTTTTATTTTTAAAAATAAAAAACAAAATGAAGTAGGAAGGCAAATTCGAGGAAACAAAGTTGAGATATGTCTTCTTCACTGCATGGAAAATGAAAAACTGATGACCTTGCAAGCCAGCATTGGACGGGAAGGCACTCATGCACGTGTGGTGTGGGCAGTCTCGAAGCTTTGCTACAAGCTTAGTAACAGTACATCTTACCACTGTCTGTACCAAGCTCAATGGATGATGTCACCCACCTTTGAAAATATGCTGCCTGTTTGTCTAAGGATAAGAAAATAATGGAGTAATTTTGTAATGGTTTTCTGTGTAAAAAAACTGGTTTTACATGTGCAAAAGGCATTTTATATAACTGTTTCACTATCTACAAGGTTATAGATATGGGCTCTGACAAGATGGCAGGTGCGGCACATAAGTGTTCCTAAGATCATAATTTGAACAGTGTAGGGGCAGAGTTGCAACATACATATTTTATAAAATATACAGGTACGTGCATCATGTATGTAACACACACACACACATTTGCACCATCTTCAGAGCAGCTGTAAATGTGTATGTTGGCAATTTTGTAGTATTCCTTTATTGTTTAACAAATTCATGCAATCTTTAGGCATCATTCTGGACCAAGGAGGAATCTTTTCACTTGGCTTTGTGCGATCACCTGTTGATGGAAGGTGTGCATATGCTTTTTCATTATCAAGAACTTTATTGACAAGACTCCTGAAGAAGGCCTTGTGGCTGAAACACAGTCATGTCGAGTCCTTACATACAGTATAATAAAGACACTGAGCACCCAAGGTCATCTTCACTGCTTTTTTTTTTTTGGGGGGGGGGGGTTGCCAAGCAGGAATTCATTATATGTATATGTGGATGATATTACAGCGATATGGCCAGTATCTCTTTGCTTAAGGGATACTATTGCCCAAAAAAGATCTGTTTCTGATATTATTGAAAATTGGATTTCCATGCAATGACTTAAATTGAATAAAAACAAAACAAAATTTTTGTGGTTAGGTTCTCAAAAGGATTCAAGATATTTCATAACTATTTCAATAGATGGGAACAATTTTTCTTTATATTTGCACTCACAAATTCTGGGGGTAGAAATTGACAACTTGTATGTGTTATCATGTACAAAATGTAATTGAATAATGTTATTTGTTAACGAGAAAATTGAGATCCATTAGGAAATACTTTGAGATTGAACCTTTTCAGATTTTAGTGCAGTCCTTGATTCTATCTAGAATAAACTACTGTAATTTAGTTTTGGTTATCTGTTCAAAATCTCTTATTACCGTATTTTCACGCATATAACGCGCGCGTTATACACGATTTTACAAACCGAGTATAACCATGCGCGTTATATGTGTGAGCACGTTATACAAATTTTTTTTTCAGTGCGATCCGGCATCCCCCCTGCGAACCGGCATCCTCCCCCCTGCTCACGTCACCCCCCCTCCTCCGCGATCCTACATCCCCCCCAGCACCGCAAAGACATCGGTCGCTTACCCGATTGGGCACCGGCACCAGCACCAATGCACAGGACGTGCCAGTGTCAGTGCCCGAAGATCCTCCCTCGTTGGGCTGGGCTGGGTTGGGGCTGGGTTGGGCGGTGCGAGGGAGATCCTCCCTCTTCCCTGTGCCAGGCTGGACTGGGCTTTGAGCATTTGCGCATGCTCAAAGCCTTCTGGTCTCGCTCTCTCCGAGATTCTGAATCTGAGAATCTCGGAGAGAGCGAGACCAGAAGGCTTTGAGCATGCGCAAATGCTCAAAGTCCAGTCCAGCCCGGCACAGGGAAGAGGGAGGATCTCCCTCGCACCGCCCAGCCCAGCCCAGCCCAACGAGGGAGGATCTTCGGGCACTGGCACTGGCACATCCTTTGCATTGGTGCTGGTGCCGGTGCCCAATCGGGTAAGCGACCGATGTCTTTGCGGTGCTGGGGGGGATGTAGGATCGCGGGGGACGGTGGGTGACGTGAGCGGGGGGAGGATGCCGGTTCGCAGGCCAGAAGAGGGAGTAAGCGGGAGTGGTGGGAGGAGGTTATAGCAGCATGCGCGGTATATGTGTGTGCGTGCTATATAAAAAAAATTTTTTACACAAATGGTTTGGACCCGCGCGTTATACATGTATGCGCGTTATATGCGTGAAAATACGGTAATTGATTACAGTTGGTTCAGAACTCAGCAGTTATTTGGCTTGTGGAAATTTGAACATCTTCGTCCTTATTACAGTAAACTTCATTGGCTGCCTTTGGAAGCTGGATTAAAATTTTAAATTAGGAGTCACAGTTTTTAAAATTCTAGCAGGTAATGCTTCCCATTATTTGATTAATTTGGTAAGTTTATTGCACAATCCATTTTCAAAACAATCAAAGGAGAAATTCTTTCCCACTGAAATCCCCTTCGGTAAAGAAAGTAAAATCTATTAGATAATTTTCATTGTCTATTCCAGTGGTTCCCAACCCTGTCCTGGAGGACCACCAGGCCAATCGGGTTTTCAGGCTAGCCCTAATGAATATGCATGAGAGAGATTTGCATATAATGGAAGTGAGAGGCATGCAAATCTGCTCCATGCATATTCATTAGGGATATCTTGAAAACCCGATTGGCCTGGTGGTCCTCCAGGAGAGGGTTGGGAACCACTGGTCTATTCAATAGTCTATTATTTAGTTTTTGGAACCAACTCCCTTTGAGACTGTGCATCTGTGGGCACTACTTCCACTTTAGAAAATTTTGAAACCATTTTTGTTTCATCATGATTGATTTTAATTGGGTTTTAATTATCGTAACATAGGTTTGTTTTAATTTTGTAATTCCTGGACAAATTGATCTAGTTTTTTTTAGTTTTGTTATCCATCCTTGCACTAGCTAGGTAAAGGTGGTATAGAAAGCACAGTTACTTACCATAACAGGTATTATCCAGAGACAGCAGGCAGCTATTCTCACATGTGAGTGATATCATTCACAGAGACTGGATGCAGACAGCCTTGCAAGCAGACTTGCTTGAAGAAACTCAGAAGTTTCGAGTCTGCCACACCGCACATGTGTGACTGCCTTCCCGCCCAGCACAGGGCGCGTCTCCTCAGTTCAGATAGCTAGCAGAGAAGCCAACCAGGGGAGATGGGTGGGTTGTGAGAATAGCTGCCTGCTGTCCTTAGATAACACCTGTTATGGTAAGGTAACTGTGCTTTATCCCAGGACAAGCAGGCAGCATATTCTCAACATGTGGGTGACCTCCAAGCTAACCAGAATGAGATGGAGGGAGTGTTGGTAATTCAGGAGAATAAATTTTGTAACACTGCCTGGCTGAAATGGCCATCCCGTCTGGAAAAAGCATCCAGACAATAATGAGAGGTGAAGGTATGAACCGAGAACCAGGTGGCAGCTTTGCAAATTTCTTCAACAGGAGTGGATCTGAGGAAAGCTACTGAAGACATGATGGCTCTGACTTTGTGGGCTGTGACTCAACTCTGTAGATGCAGTCCAACTAGGGCATAGCAGAAAGAGAAATAAGTAGCCATCCAGTTGGAGATGGTATGCTTAGAAACTGGATGTCCAAACTTGTTCGGATCGAAGGAGACAAAAAGTTGAGGAACAGATCTGTCTGATTTGGTGTATTCTAAGTAGAAGGCCAAAGCACGCTTATAGTCCAGGGTATGAAGAGCTGATTCTCCAGAATGAGAATGAGGCCTTGGAAAATATACTGGAAGTACAATGGATTGGTTGAGATGAAATTCTGAAATCACTTTAGGTAAGAATTTAGGATGAATACGGAGGACCACCTTGTCATGATGGAAAACTGTAAAAGATGGATCAGCAACTAAAGCTTGCAGCTCACTGACTCTTCGAGCAGATGTGAGGGCAATGAGAAACACCACTTTCCAAGTGAGATATTTCAGATGAGCCGTAGACATTGGTTCAAAAGGAGGCTTCATCAATTGAGCAAGAACATTGAGATCCCAAACCACTGGAGGTGGTTTGAGAGGAAGTTTGACACTGAAAAGTCCTTTCATAAATCTGGAAACCATAGGATGCGCAGAAAGCAGTTTCCCTTCGATAGGCTGATGGAAAGCAGCAATTGCACTAAGATGGACTCGAATGAATGTAGACTTGAGGCCAGAGGTAGATAAGTGCAGAAAATAATCCAAGACGGAAGACAAGGAGGGATCTCGAGGCTCCTTGTTATGAGAGATGCACCATGTGGAAAATCTAGTCCATTTTTGGTGGTAGCATTGTCTAGTGGCAGGCTTTCTAGAAGCCTCTAAAATGTCCCGAACAGGTTGAGAAAACTGAAGAGGAGTTATGGTAAGAGGTACCAAGCTGTCAAGTACAGAAACTGCAGGTGGGGATGATGAAGAGATCCTTGACTCTGTGTAAGCAGAGAGGGAAAAACTGGTAGAAGGTATGGCTCCCTGCTGCTGAGCTGAAGTAGAAAGGAAAACCAGGGTTGCCTTCCATTGAGGAGCTATTAGAATCATAGTGGCATGATCACTCTTGAGCATGACAAGAGTCTTGAGAATGAGAGGGAATGGAGGGAACGCATACAGGAACAGATTCGTCCATTCCAGAAGGAAAGCATCTTCCTCGAGGCGTTGAGGAGAGTATATCCTGGAGCAGAACTGAGGCAGTTTGTGGTTGTGGGGAGATGCTAAGAGATTTATTTGAGGAGTTCCCCACTGAGAAAAAATATGATGAAGAGGCGAGGAATTGAGTGTACATTCGTGAGGTTGCAGAAGATGACTCAATTTGTCCACCAGACAGTTTTTCTCTCCTTGCATGTAGACTGCTTTCAGGAAGGTGTTGTGATGGATCGCCCAGTCCCACACCCTTTGAGCTTCCTGACAAAGAGGGAAAGATCCTGTTCCTCCCTGCTTGTTGACACAGTACATGGCGACTTGATTGTCTGTCCAAATAAGGACTACCTGGTCATGAAGAAGATGCTGAAAAGCTTTGAGAGCACTGAAGATCGCTCTGAGTTCCAACTGATTGATCTGACACTGATGATCCATGCTGGACCAGTGGCCTTGAATACGGAGGCCGTCGACATGAGCCTTCTGATGAGGGGGGTGTCTGAAACAGTAAACCTCTGGAGAGATCGGAAGAGAGCATCCACCAGTGGAGAGACTGTCTCAACAAAGGAGTGACTGTAATGTGTTGAGAAAGTGTGGCGCAAGCATGCGCCCACTGAGTTTCCAGGGTCCAATGAGGAATTCTGAGGTGAAGTCTGGCAAAAGGAGTCACGTGAATGGTCAAAGCTATGTCACCGAGTAGTACCATCATGTGTCTCGCTGAGAGTGAAGAAAGGGAAGACACTTTGTGGCAAAGCTAAAGGAGAGCATCCAGATGCTGCTGAGGAAGGAATGCTCTGAGTTGGACAGTGTCCAGAACAGCTCCGATGAACTGTAGGTTCTAAGAGGGCTGAAGGTGGGATTTGGGAAAGTTGATTTCGAATCCCAAGCTTTGTAAGAACCACGTAGTCCATTGGGTAGCTATAATAATCCCCTGAGATATTGAATCTTTGATGAGCCAGTCGTCCAGGTAGGGGAACATCTGAAGACCATGGTTCCACAGAGCTGTTGCAACCACCACTAGGCACTTGGTGAACACTCTTAGAGATGATGCCAGGCCGAAGGGTAGCACTCTGTACTAAAAATGCAGATTCTCCACCCGAAATCTGAGGTACTGATGGGAGGCCGGATGAATGGGGATGTGAGTGTAAGCCTCCTTGAGATCTAGAGAACATAACCAATCGTTCTGACCTAGAAGGGGATAAAGGGATGCTAGGGACAACATGCAAAATTTTTCTTTGACCAAAAATTTGTTGAGAGCCCTGAGATTCAGTATGGGCCACAGTTTACCCGTCTTCTTCGGAACTAGGACGTAACGGGAGTAAAACCCCCTGCTCTGCTGTTCTAAGGGAACTTCCTCGATGGCACGTAGACGAAGCAGAGCTTGAGCTTCCTGAAGAAGGGTGGTCTGGGATGGATTGGAAGGATACTCTCTTAGAGGAAGCTCTGGTAGAATCTGAGTAAAATGAAGAGAATATCCTTCCCTGATAATTGACAGCACCCAGAGGTCGGATGTAATGGTCTCCCATCGATGGTAAAAATGATGGAGACGACCTCCAATGGGAAGAGGTGAGGACAGTAGTAGAACGATGGAGGTTATGCTCTGTTTGAGACAGTCACAAAGGCTGAGAAGCCTTTGGTGCAGCAGAAGGCTGAGGTTTCTGTTGCTTCTGCTGTTGTTGCTGTTTCTTGGGAGGTGCTTGAGTATAAGGAGCTGTCCTTGGAGGATAACGCCTCTGATAGGATGGAAGAGGTCAAGAAGGCTTGGAAGGAGCTGGCTTAGGCTTTGGTCTGACGATGGAAGCAAAAGATTTCTCATGCTCAGATAACTTCTTGGTGGCAGCTTCTATAGATTCATCAAAGAGGTCATTGCCTTCACAAGGAATATTGGCCAGACGATCCTGAATTTTGGGATTCATTGCAATGGTGCGAAGCCAGGCAAGGCGGCACATCACTTCTGAGAAAGCAGTGACCCTCAAGGAAAGTTCAAAGGTATCATAAGAAGACTGAAGAAGGTGTAATCTGAGTTGTTCTAAAGTAGCAATGACTTGCTGGAACTCTAAAAACCTGTATTGACCAAGGTATTTAGAAAAACCAGGTAGTATATCAATAAAATACTTGAAATAAGTAGTAAATATAAAATTATAATTTAAAACCCTGGAAGCCATCATTGAATTTTGATGGTCCTGCCCTCTCTGCCAGGAGGTATGGTAGAATAGACCCTGGAAGGATGACTCCTCTTTAAGGAAGATTCCACAAGAAGGGACTGATGAGATAGTTGGGAGTTCTCAAAGCCCTTGCAATGTACAGTTCTATACCTCGATTCCAACTTGCCTGGAACAGCAGGAATGATATAAGGAGTCTCCAGGTTTTGTTTGAAAGTCTGAGAAAGAAGCCTGTTAAGAGGAAGCTTGAGAGACTCTGCAGGAGGCCGAGGCAAACTCATTTCCTCTAAATACTTCTTAGAGTATTTAGAACCAGAGTCCAATTTGAGATCCAGGTCCTCAGCCATTTGACGGAGGAAGGAGGAAAAGGACAATTGATCCGCAAGAGGATGGCCTCTAGAGGGACTCCATGACCTCGAGGTGCCTCGAGTGGAGAACGAAGGTGAGGCGTCTCTGGAATATTGATATCCTAGCAAATAAACAGACTGGGGCGAGGCACTGGAAGAAGTGGAGCCTTCAGGTTCTGCTATTGGTGTCCTGTATTGAGGAGTAGGAGGCCTTGAAGAGCTGGAAGGCCTGGACAAGGAAGGCTTCTCCCTGGAGGACCTGTGCCACAATGAGTGCCTCGATGAGGGCCTCGACCGGCGATGAGAGTGCTGCCTGGAAGCAGGTCTCGTGCAAGGTCAAAGAGACTTCGCCCTATGCCTCGAAATGGGTAATGCCTTATGTGAGGATATAGGGCTGGAAGCTGTAGATCAAAGTCCCATAGACTCTGTGGTTTGGATCGAGGAATCTCGAAGCACTCCCAAAGACTCAACTCCTTGTATGGAGTGTGAGGATTCTAGACGAGACACTCGCAAAGAATCGACTCCTTGCATAGAGTGTGAAGATTCTAGACCAGACACTCGCAAAGACTGGACTCCTTGCATAGAGTGTGTAGATTCAGCTCAGGGAACAGGCAAGGACTCAACCTCTTGTGAGACTGCTGAGTGCCCAGGCTGGACTGCAGGAAGCAGAGTTGAGGCAGGACTATATTTGGTCAGTAACTGAACAAATTCCCGCTCTAAAATGGTCTGGATAGTAGCCTGTAATTGTGCATCTAAGTCTGAAACTGGACCACTTGCTGAGGCTAAAGGCTCTGAGGTCGAAGAGGAAGAATGCTTCGACTTGGAGGAATGATGTAGCTTGAGGACCACCGCTGGAACTGTCTGCTGAGGTATCTGACATGAGGGAAGCTCAGGAGAAGACTTGGCAGATTTACTCGAGGTCGAGGACGTTCCAAACGAGGAAGGTCTGATGAGAGTCGAGGTCAAAGTCATGGTGGCAGGAGGATACCCCGTAGCAGGTCTGACCGAATCAGAGGTTGAGGGTGTAGTAGAGTTTCCATACCAAAAATCTTCTCCACTTGAACTCGATGATGTTTGAGGGCTTGAGGTTGAAGGGTAGCACAACAAACACACGACTCCGGGCAATGGGCAGGCCCCGGATACTGAAGGCACCAGCGGTGTGGGTCAGTGATGGAGATCACATGCTGGCACTGGCTACACTTCTTGAAGCCCATGACCGGCCGGGACATAGAAGGAAAAATAGCCGCTGCAAAGTCGAAACCTGAAGGCTGAGGGCGTGTGACAGGCCCCGCCGTCACTCGACGAAAAAAGTCAACTTTTTTTTTTTTAAACAAAGACTGAAAGAAAAGCACAGCAACATGGTAATAAGAAAATAAAACACGAGCCACAGTGAGAGAAGGCATGAAGCGAACTAAGTTTAGTGCAAAGCATCAAAGAGGGAGTTCTCAGCTCTGCGGAAAACTGAGAACTGAGGAGACGCGCCCTGTACTGGGCGGGAAGGCACTTGCACATGCGCGGTGCGACAAACTCAAAACTTCAGAGTTTCTTCAAGCAAGTCTGCTTGCGAGGCTGTCCGCATCCGGGCTCCGTGGATGACATCACCCACATGTGAGAATAGGCTGCCTGCTTGTCCTGGGATAAAAAACTATAATAGAATGGAACATAAGTGCCTACACTGACTTTATACAATAGGCTTAAAATAGAAGCCTTTTTTGCTACGTGTCCTCTTAACATTACTCCAGGCAAAAAAAATTGTTTTAAAGAAATGACATCATGGCAAGGTGGGAATAATTTAGGAGCTAGCTGATCGCACCGAAATGAAATATCTTTTACTTAATGCGTTATTAACGTCAAAGATATCCCCAGAGCCCAACAGCATATACTGCAACTTAAATATATTTCAGAGCATTCTATTACATGAATGGTCTAAATTCATTCCAAACTGTGCCAATAATGACTGGTATATTTTGCAAATTTTCCCTCTCTCCCATTTTACCTTGCTGGTTCCAATGGAGGGCAGGCAGAGGGCCACGTGCCCTCATTTTTCTCCAAGTAATTAATTATCATGTGTCTCAATATCCAAACGTTGTCTTGCACATCTCCATGGGGAGCTGAAACCAGCAACAGATACATTATTAGCACAAATTCAAACAAATTTGTTTCACACAGCCAAAGCCCACTTCAGTCCATCTTTTCCAACCACCATCCCCTAATACAACCAACAAGAACTTCTTTAACCCGTCTAACTGCAGTCAAATATAGAACATAAAGCAAAATTACTTACCTGTAGCAGATGTTTTCCCTGGACAGCAGGCATCTAATCTAATCTAATCCTTAGGTTTGTATACCGCATCTTTTCCACATTCGTAGAACTCGGCACGGTTTACAGGAGATGAGATAGGAAGGAACTACAATAAAGGGTTAGAGGACGAAGTATGAAGAATATTTAGAGGACTTGGGATGCCAGATATGAAGAGTTTTTTGAGGACTTGTGATACCAAAGTTGGAGAGAGGCTTACATTTTTGAGAAAAGCCAGGTTTTCAGATGTTTGCAGAAAACTTGGAGAGAGCTCAAGTTCCGAAGAGGGGAGGTAAGGTTGTTCCAGAGCTCAGTGATTTTGAAGGGGAGGGAGGTCCCTAGTTTTCCTGTATGGGAAATGCCTTTTAGCGAGGGGAAGGATAGTTTTAATTTGTGGGAGGGTCTGGTGGTGTTAGGGTTTGAGGAATTCCAAGAAAGAGGGATAAAGGGAGGGAGGATACCGTGTAGGATTTTGAAAGCTAGATAGGTGCATTTAAAGTGGACCCTGGCGATTATCGGAAGCCAGTGAAGCTTGGACAGGAGCGGGGAGACATGGTCAAATTTACTTTTAGCAAAGATGACCTTGGCCGCGGCATTCTGAATCCGCTGAAGTCTATGAAGATTTTTCTTAGTTAGGCTTAAGTAGATAGAGTTGCAATAGTCCAATCTGGAAAGGATGATGGATTGGACAAGGAGGGTAAAATGTTTTTGATGGATGCAGGATCTAACTTTCCTCAGCATGTGAAGGCTGAAAAAGCATTTTTTTTACCAAGGATTGGAGGTGGTCGTTGAAGGACAATGTGGAATCAATGATGACGCCCAAAACATTGCTTGAGAACTCAAGCTGCAGAGTGGAGCCAGAGGGTAGTGGGATGGAGGTGGGTAGTTGGTCTAGTTTTGGGCCGAGCCAAAGAAGTCTTGTTTTGGACTCGTTCAGTTTCATTTGCACAGTGTGGGCCCAGGATTGTAGGTTCCTTATACAAGAGGATATGTTCTTAGACAGATTGGTGAGGTTCAATTCGGTCTAGAGCAGGACGAGGATGTCATCAGCATAAGTGTAAATTGTTTCAAGGGGGGATAGATGGAGGAGTTTTAGGGAGGACATATAGATGTTGAAAAGGATAGGAGATAGAGGAGAGCCTTGCGGGACTCCACAATTCGGTTTCCAGGGGGAGGATGAGGTGCCATTCATGTTGTCAGTGTAAGAACGAGAGCGGAGGAATTTTGAGAACCAGTCTAGGACTGTGGAGTTAATGCCTATCTCAGAGAGTTGGTAAACAAGAATAACATGGTGGACAACGTCGAAAGCAGCGGAAAGGTCAAATTGTAGGAGGTCAGCGAACTTGTTTCGAGAGTGAAGTTGTTGAACCTTTGAAATCAGGGAGGACAGTAGGGATTCAGTGCTGAAGTTGGGACGAAAGCTATATTGATAGGGTAGGAGAATAGAGAATCTCTCTAAGTATGATGAGAGTTGGGTAGAAATGATGGACTCTAGCATCTTGGTTAGGAGAGGGATATTTGCAATTGGGCGATAGCTGGATGGTATGGAAGGGTCAAGGTCAGATTTTTTCAGTAGTTGGGTCAAGGCAATATGACCCATTTCTGGGGAAAAAAGGCCCGAATGAAGGGCGGAGTTTATGAGTTTGGTGATAGAAGAGATGGCCTGTGCGGAAATATTCTCGTATAGGTAGGAGGGGAATGGGTCCAAGGAACAGTTACAGGATTTCAGTTTGAGGCAGAGTTTGAGGACCAGGGATTCAGATACGTGCTCAAAGGTAGTCCAGGATCTGTCAGCTGGGATAGGGTTGGAGACCGTTAGGGTGGGAATGGAATCGGTGGGCACCAGGGAGTTGTAGGAGACTGAAGGAGGGAAGGAGCGTCTCAAGGTAGAGACCTTATCATTAAAGAATTTTGCTAGAACATCGGCTGAGGGAGAGGACGGGAGCAAGGTGGGGTCTCTTTTGGAGGTTAGGGAGCGCCAGATGTTGAATAGTGTACTACTCTGATTGTTGGATCTGGAGATTTTGTCACCGTAGAAGTTCTTCCTTGCTTTTTTTAGCGCTGTATTGTACAGATTAATATTGACTCTTCAGGACTGTCTGTCTATGGGACATTTTGATTTTTTCCATATGCGCTCTAGAGCTCGACATTTCTGTTTTAGTTCTCTGTGATATGGGAGGTACCAAGGGGCCTTGCGAGGGTAGGAGATGGATTTAGTGGAGAGAGGGGCGAGGGAGTGGTAGGTAGATTCGGAGAGAGCGACCCAGTTATGCCAGTTAGTACCTGAATCTGCAGGCTTAGGAGCAGGGAGGATAGGTTGAGAAATTTGGACCAGAACAGATCGCTTGTAATTTTTTTGCAGAAGGTAATGGGGTTGGAAATATGGGATGGAGCCCCAAGATGCGACATGAAGATGGGGAGACAGAAAGCCCCTAAGAAGTGGTCAGACCAGGGGACATGTTCCCAGTGAGTGTCAACTGATGTCTTGTGAGCGGTAAGATCGAGGAAGCTAATGAAGTCTAGTATGTGCCCCTTTTCATGGGTTGGGGATGGTGCAGTGGGGGGAGGCCAAGGGAGGTGAGGAAGCTAATAAATTCAGTCGTATCCCTGCTGGTGATGTCGTCTAGGTAGAGATTGATGTCCCCAATGATCAGTAATCTTTGAAACTTGAG